>NC_136746.1:24916285-26116285 GCF_936440315.1 Barbus barbus | reverse complement strand
TTTATTTGATCATAAAAACAGTAATAGTATTAAAAATATTACAATTTAAAATAACTGTTATATATTTTAATATTTTAAAATGTTTTTTTCCTGTAATGTATGATGAATTTTCAGCATCATTCAGTCTTCAGTGTCACATGATCCTTCAGAAATCATGCTAATATGCTGATTTGCTGCTCAAGAAACATTTCTTATTATTATCAATGTTGAAAACAGTTGTGCTGCTTATGTTTGTGGAATTTGTGATTTTTCAGAATTTTTGGATGAATAGAATGTTTAAAAGAACAGCATTTATTCAAAATATAATTTTTGTAATAAGGTAAAAGTCTTTGCTGACACTTTTGATCAATTGAATGCATCCTTGCTTGCAAAAAAATAATTTTGTTAAAAAATAATTGAAAATCTTACTGGCTAAACGATATTTTTATTATATTGGCCAACTTCCACCCTAGATATCAGCATCAAAAATGAAAAAAAAAACATCAGTTGATCATTATTGCAAAACATGAAAGCTGGATTTCTTAACAGTTAAACAGTGTGGTTCTGTAGAAAATAATAATGGGATATAATGATATTATGATGACTTATTTTATAATAATGATGATAAACATCATGACTTAATATATACTAATAATAAGAAACTTTTTTTAATATGAGATACAAGCTCATAGTTATGACTTAATTACACTTTTCAATCAACTGTGACAGAAACCGGCTTCCATACTAGACACAGAGGACAACTAGGAGCATTTCTTTAACAATAGACTGGATTGGTGTGTGTGTGTGTGCACACATGAGGACACAAATTTGTATAATGGTATTACAAGGAGAAGGTGATTTATGAGGACATTCTCAGTGTCCCCATATTTCAAAAGGCTTACAAATCATACCGAATGAGTTTTTTTGAGAAAGTAAAAATACACAAAGTTTCCTGTACGGGGTAGGTGTAGGTGCAAGGCGATAGAAAATACGGTTTGTATAGTATAAAAACCATTACGCCTATGGAGAGTCCCTACAAGGATAGCTGACCAGATGTGTGTGTGTGTGTGTACGTTTGTGTTTGTTTGTGTGTGTGTGTGCTCTTTCATCTTTGTGTCTGACAGTAGCGCTGCTCATCCCGTAAATGCCCCACCCTGCCTCTGCACCAGGGCAGTAGACCTCTACCTGTTAGACTGCGGCATCACTGGCCTATCCTTGGCAACCGGTACCGCGGTAACCCGAGTCTCCTCCTCCACTTCCTCCCAGTCCGGACACCAGAACGCATGCAGCGAGGACACACCGCCTCAGCACTTTCGTGAGTGTGCGTGCGCGTGTTTGCACGTGGCCACGTGTGAATGTGAATTATTGATGAGGACACAGCCTCAGAAGATCCTGCCGGGCCGTCCTGTGAGTGTGTGAGGTTGGAAGGGTGTGAGTGTGTTTATGTCTGCCAGTAGAGATGGGGGAGAAGAGTGCATTGCACCAGCAAAAACAGCCTCCTTACGATGGACTGTGCAACTACGCCCAAAAAATAACATCCTGCTTCGGGTTGGATGGTAAGTGCAGTTTTGCACATGATTTGTGTTTATCTTGATAGGAGGCTTGTTTTATTTGTGTTTGCACTCGGTTTGTTGTTGCATTGTTTTCCTTTGTAAGGGAGTTGTCTCTGATATGTGCGCTGAAGCTGGACTGGTTTTGTAAGGAGAAACGGGGCGGTTTGCTGTGCTGCAGAAAGATTTATTCTCACTCTACCTCTGCCTTTAATGTGCTGTGTTTAGTTGGAGTTAATTTGCTGTACGCTCCACTTCACAGAAGAAACTCCTACATAAAGGGAAGATGGAAGTGAGTGTAGAGAAAAATACACATCTGAAAGATAAAGATTAATTTAGATGTGAGAGCTTGGCGTGCCATCTATACCATACCTGAGCAGGACATGTTGTCCTGCCCATCCATTGACTTTGGTGCTCTGTGGTGCCAGTGTTGCTTTGCTCAGATACTGAACTGATATCAGTGGATGAATGATTTCAGTGCTCAAGAGCATGTTGAACTCAGTTTGCTTTCTGTTTTATGCCAAGTTTATGTGTCAAGTTCGAGGCATGTGATGTTGTGTTGGGTAAATTGTTTAAAATGTTCAATTTCAGCAATTTCAAATTTGATTTAGCTATTTTTCAAACCTCTTTCCAAAACATTGACATGTCAAATCTGATGCCAGCAGTCCAAAATACACAAAATGATAGACGAGCAGAGTTTCTGATTGGCTACATATGCTGTGTGTGGCTATTGAAATCGCTTATCGGTCAACCACCTTAGCCTGAGGCATTTTAACTTTTAACATGTTAACAGCAACATTGTTCAATGCATTTGAATGAACTAATTTAAATTCACCAAGAGCATCCAGAGGCAGTAAAGTTTAACGTTGAGCGAGTCCTTCTTTAGCTTTTTGCGTTGTATCAAAGTAATTATAGGAACATTTCTGTTAAAGCACAAATGTTTTCAGTATTTTATGGGATATTTCCTTTCTCCTTTTATTAAATTTTTTTTAAATACTTTTCGTGTTGAGGTCAAAGCAGTGCATGAGTCATGTGAAAGGCCTTGAGAGAGATCGGAAGAGAGCTTCATATAACGGAGACAGCAGAGCTGTATTATTCATGAAGCCCTATATCACTCAGAAGCAGAGAAACATCACGAAAAATGCAAGTTCATCCCTCTTTCTCTCTCTCTCTCTAACCTTCTTCCATCTCAATCACTCTAAATCCATCTCGTTACATCGCTCGTTTCCCCTCCCTTTAAAATCTAATTTTCAGTTGACGTAAATTATGTTCAACATTTGACATTTTAAAGATTACATGCCTAATACTAATCCTCCTCAGTCGGCTATAAAATCTGCAGCATCTGCAAAACCCTTTGAGGCTCTTTTTAAAAACCTAGTGATACAATGTTTTAAAGTATTATTAAATATAAAAAAACTGAACATAATATTCAAATTTCAAATAGATTAAATGCAATTTGTTATTAACTAAATCATATTGCCTACACACACAAATATATATCATAAACATGTATGTGTGTCCTTCATCCAGATTTTTCAGTAAAAGTTGTTGTATTGTAATTTGGAGTTACCTTATCCGTCAAGGGTAAACATGATGCAGTAGTTATCTTAAAGCAAGATAATTGCCTTTTTGAACCACCTTTCTTAAAATTCTGCTTATGTAGGCATTTCAGTAGGTTTTGGAACACAGCCTGTGTCTGTTTAATAAGCATAAACTGCTGATCCACAACCTCTCTCTAATGCAGAAAGACCCTTCGTCTATCAGAGCACCACACGTCTGTTCTTAAATCTGATTCTTCACCATGTCATTTCATTAAGGCTGTGGGTTGGTGCTTTTCTCCAGGATTTATTAGCATTTGGTGAATTATCTCGGTCAGTCAATGACAGTGACTAAAGCACTATATGGACAGTGTTATACGTGTGTGTGTGTGTGTGTGTGTGTGTGTATATATGTATATGTATGTTTCTTTTATGTATTTATTTATTTATTTTACATTATTTATTTTACATCAATACTTGCCACCAGCTGTTATTCTGCCCAGAAAGTTGGCAGTAAGGTTTAAAACCCATAATGAAGGTCGACCAGGCAGCACAACAGGAAATTTAGCTGTAGTTTCAATATTAAATGAAGGTCAAAAATAAAATGAAAAGCTGATTGCAATGTCTGTGTAACAGAAGAGACATACTGTGTGTTTAAGAGACAATCCCCAATAGCATAAACTGTTTTTTTTTTTTTTAGAGAGAGAGTCAAGTCCCTGTGTTAATTTATGACCATATGTTCTCACCTATTTTCTCCAGGGGTAAAGGAACAACTGGTGAGGTGTGGGTGGGACTCGTGAATTTGCAATGGTTGTTGCATCTCTAATATCATTTAAGACTTGCAAGACATTATTTGGGCTACAGTAGTTTAAAGTATGGAAAAAAATAACATTTGAATTATTGCTGCAATATCGTCTCTTTATTGTTGTTACATCTGATTGTTTCATTCTGATGGCTTTTCTTTGGAAATGAGATTTTCTAAATTAGAAAATCCTGTGATTTAAAGATTTAATTTAAGCATTATTACTGATCTACATCTATCAGAATCAACACAGAGTTGTTTCCAGCTAATCTTGTGCATTACGTTTCAGTTGTACACTCTTAAAATAAAGGGCAGAAATGCCATGGAAGAACCATTTTGGGTTCCCCAATGAACTTTTCAGTGAATGGTTCTTAAAAGGTTATTTTTTTTTAATATTCTAAAAAATCTTTTTTCACCCTAAAGAACCTTTGGTGCAATGGAAGGGTTCTGTGGGTATTAAATGTTCTTCATGGAACCATAAATGCCAAAAAAGAACATTTATTTTTAAGAGTGTATTAATAGAAAACAGCCTGTGCTTGGGAACAGTATTTTTAGTTGTGTTGGTAAACCTCTCACCAAGGAGCTTGTACCATTGCAGATACTATGCAATAGTATTGCTTGGCCCCGTCCGAGAGATAATCACAGAGTAGACGTCAGGGTTAATCCGCTTAGGCGAAGGCAAGGAGCTATTCGAGCCACTTCTTACTGTCCACTCTGGCATGGGGTTCACCTGTGGTCTTCACCTGAAGCAGAGGTAAGACGTATCATTTTCAGGTGAGGAGCATTACATCTAGCAACCGCTTAATCAGGACGAGCGAGCATACAGTTGAAGATTTAAGATTTGTTAATCTGAAGATCAGAGATCTTTTGGTTGGAGTTTGGTCCTTTCTGCAGACTCACCTGCTGGTACGTGACCTCTGACCACTGGGTCAAAGGGCATTCTGGGAGATCACTGGGAGATCATCATTTAGCCTGGATATTGAGTCTGTTGTGGAGAAGACAAATTCCTAAAGCATTTTTTGTCTAGTTTTGAGGACTAATTGAGAATTCTGAGGTCCTGCCGCCATGCCTTCCCTTCCCACTTTGAACAGCCTGGGGAAACTCTGCGGATCTGGACGCAGTCAGCAAGTGGATCGCACCCGGATCAAACGCACAAACTCTGTCAAACGCATATCTGTCATAGAAGACGGACGTGTGGCAGAAGTGCTGTACCTCGTCCCAAAAGAGTCTGTGATGCAACAGCTGCCGTTCATCAACCCTGAAGACTATTACCTGACTGAGAGCCTATCACCTGGTATGAACAGTTATGGAAATAGATGAATATCATTTCAATTCGTTTTGCTCCTGAAATCAGTCAAATTTAGTCCAGTGATCAACTGAGCAATGGCAATTGTCCAGTTTAGTGGTACATTTATAAGAAACTTAGTATGTCCTAGTTATGTTGTGTCTTTGCTTCCAACATGATTTCATTAGTATTCATATATTTGCATGTAAAGTGTATTTCTAGCACAAATACATTGGTATGCACAATGAATCTTATATATATTTACATATGGGTGAGCGATATGACCAAAATCTTATATTACAATATAATTATTTTTGCTTTGAATAAGTTCATGATATTAAAATTTTTGTTACATACAAATTTCATAATTCTTGTCACCAGTGTCAATATCACAAAAAAAACTAATACTAGGCTAAATAAAAAAAAAACTAATTACAAGCTTCTGAAAGAAACATTCAGAAAGAACAGTCTTTCTGAATGTTCAAAAATGCACAATGAGCAATTTGCATATGCATACAAATGAGATCATCCTGTCCAAACAGAAGCTTAATTGCCGTTCAGTAGAAATGCTTTGCTCGTGTTAGTGGTGCTCTGTGCTGTGAGTTTCCACTGGTTGTAAGTGTGCTAAAGCAGATTATGAAAGTGAATGTCTCGATTGCTAAAAAGGGATTGCATGCTGTTAATGGGATGGAAGTATTTAATTATGCTAATCAAGTGGTAGTTCCCATATAGTGCCAGGAAACATCTTAATCCACAAAACTTTTGTGGCTGTGTGTATGAAGAGGAAAGAGCATTATGCAATGTATTAATCACTACATGATGTCAAAAATGATGGTTCCTGCTGATGAAAATGAGTTTAAGTTTTATGTAACTGTAAACTTCTTCAAGCATGCTTGAGGCAACCAAAAAGGCTTTAATATTACAAGAGAACCATCAGTCAAATCCAGCATGTCAGATTTCCTCAGTCTTTGGATTTCTTGGGATTTGCTGTTGATACACATACTGATCAGTGGCCTGTGGAAACGGAACTTAATTTTGATTTTCTTAAGACATTTTTTACTTATTCTGCTGTGTTCAAAATTTTGGGGGTCCATAAGATTTATTTATTTTTATCACTTAAAAAAAGAATACTGTTATTCAGCAAGGGTGCATTAAATTGATCAAAAGTGACAGTAATGACATTTATAATGCAAAAAAGTATTAAAACTAATAAATTAATAATTAAATAAATGCAGGTCTTTAGATTTTTAATTCATCAGAGAATCCATATCAGTTTCCACCTTTCAATATTTTCACAACACAACAGTTTTCAACATTGAGAAAATAAAAAAAATAATATAAATGAAAATAAAATGAGCATATTAAAATGATTTCTGAAAAATCATGAGACTGGAGTAGTGATGCTGAAAATTCAGCTTTGCATCACGGGAATAAATTACATTTTAAAATATATTCAAACAGAAAACCATCATTTCATATGGTAATAATACAATTGTAAATATTAAATATTACAGTTTTACTGTATTTTTGAGCAAATAAATGCAGCCTTGAAAAGCATAAGACTTCTTTAAAAATCATTAAAAAATCTTACCGACCCCAAACATTTGAACTGTCTCTTCCCATTGTCATTGTATTTCTTGTAGATAATGGGGGTAATGAAACAACAACAGGCACTTTTTTTACATTTTTAAGTCACGTTAAATGTAGTCGAAAAGCATCTATTGCAACCTTTCTTTCATTGCATTGTGCTCCATCTAGCTAGAACTCATCCTGTGCAAAAGGCCTGTAACTACATATTTGTCGATTTATTTTCAAATTGCATTTTCCTCAGCCTTGCTTTCCAGAATCTACCGTATAGATCTGCTTGGCCCAATGAGAGGAGCTTACTTCCTGACATACAGTGGAGAACTAAGAGCTTTTACAGGGTCATCTGAGAAGGGCAGAGACTTGCAGCGGTGTTATTGGGAACGTTAATGGGATGCCAAATCAATGAAAATGCTCTTATGTAAATAACAGTGAGTCATAATTATTTAATAGTGCAGTGCTTTTGCATAGTCATTTGAACAAATTGCTGTGAGTTTGACGCATGTGAAACAATTTTAAGATCTAAATTGGATTCAGAACTGCATGTCGTCTTGTTAGTGTACCAATGTTTCCAAATGATTTTCACAAGAAGAAATGTGTTAGCAATGCACTAAATCAGTCTATGATGAGGTAAAATATGATTTTACTTACGGAAAGGCGTCCATTGATGCTTCTAGGCATGCGAAGGAACTGGAAGTGTGCTGAGGTCAAGCAGCCTTCTCAGGTTGATGGTCCTCAAGTTCCATCTGATCAGTCTCAACCTTAAATGGCACCCCAACAGATCGCCCATTCGCTCACCGCCTAATGCATATCGTACAGAAAAAGCTCTCTGAAATCTCCAGATTCATTCTGATTGCTTTTGGGGATGCACCAGTAAACCTGGAACCTTTACAGTCTTGAATAAGCACTTTTGAAGAAGAAATAATGATTACATTTTCTAAAGATTTTCCAGGTTAGCGGTCAAATCTTTGACTTTTTTTTTTTTTGCACTTCTAAGCAAATTAACCAGATATTCACTATCACAAAAGTGCATTCTGCTTTGCTTTTGGTTTATGCTTGTGAAATTATTGTACTAATTTTAACAGACAGAAATTCTGATTCTGAGTCTACAGACATTTCTGTACATGCTTCTTGTGAATCAATGCTGATTCGGTTGTTTGCAGTTGCAGTTGTTTAAGTTGTTTCTATGCTGTGCCGTGCAAAATGGCCTGAACAAAATGAACGCCAGCAGACAGAAAAAGTCAATTTCATGCTTTTAAGAGCCCTCTAAAAAATAGTCACTAATGAAACTTTTACTATAATAAAATATGTACAATTTATGTTTCTTTTGCGTCATACGTTCTCTCTGCTAATGTAGAGTGTCACTCAGACAGCTGTTGTACTGTGAGGCTAATAGGATCGTCACAGCTTAATCACAGGGATATTCATGGTGGATTCATGTCATGTCTGCTCTCGTGATCCAGACAAGCCTGTGTGATCTGTTAGGATACATCAGGTGAAGATAGCACGGCCGGTCTGTCTCAACACAGTCGCTGACTTGGCAGTTTAGTTATTCTGACTATATGTTGGTCAAAGACCAAAAGGGAATTTACAAGCATCAAACCAATGAAAGTTTAATACAGATTTATTTATTTATTTTTAAATCTGTACATTAGCATATGTCCTGATTAATTAAGCAAAAAATAGCTATTATCATAAATTTTGACCACAATTTACAGAATTATTTTTTTAATTCAGTGTAACAATACTTTATCTACCAAAAATATCGTGTCATGCTTATTTAGGAAAATAATCATTAGATGACTCTTTTAAATATTTACCAATTTGTGCTATTATCCTTCAAAACACTAGGTTTTACCCATTTTTGTCAGCTTATATATATATATATATATATATATATATATATATATATATATATATATGTATATATATATATATATATGTGTATATATATGTTTTTAGTTTAATCAAGCCAAATTGGCAGCTACTGCTTGACAGAGCCGGTAACTTCTGGTTCGCAGAGGAAGATGGGCGAGTCCTCAGATTAATGAGACAGAAAGGGGGATGGGACAGACGGATGGAGGGATGGAGGGAGGGTGGGGGCGTCAGGGGAGGAGACAAGAGGGGTACAGGGGAGCAGGCACGCGCCCGTCTGCCTCTGTTGTTATAGGACACGTTCAGCTTTCTGTCATTCACGTTTTATTCATCCGTATTAGATTTTTTGCTCAGCTATTTGGATGCTGCATTTCTCATCTCACTGGATACGACTCTATCGCTGCTGATTATTGATTCATCTGCACTTATCACTGATGGTCATGGTCAAGAAGAAAGGTAATTGACTGTGTGTGTGTTTTGGAGAGAGTTACTGACCATCTATACATCTCAATGCGGTCACGATGCACACTTTTAAGAGTAAATAGTCACTTTTGTCAATTTGAAGAGGTTTGTCAGAAATGAATCTTGAGGATCACATGCTGTTCTTCATCTGCAGAGATGCTGGATTGATCCCACTCCTCGTTTAAGGTGATTCTGATGCTGTATTGGTTCAACACAGGTTGATATTCCTAGTTTATGTCCAGGTTGCACCGTGTGCTGTCTGAATCACAGGAACTGTTATGTAAGAGAAAGAGTCGCTGTGTGCTGTCGTACCTGTCAGGTCTGCAGGTTAGTGGATTGGAGTTGTCGGTCAGTTGGTTGTGGGACTGTTTAATCTGAGTTTGCGGCACGTCTCCGTTGTTTCGGCAGTGTTGCAGTTTTAAATGGGATGCAGAAGCGTGAGGTAGACACGCGCAGCCTGCAGCCGTCGCCATAGCAACGCTCACAGGAAGGTAGAGGCCATTGTTGTGTCTCGCCTGCAGTGGCCTCTTTCGCTCTTAGGGTGTCTCTTGAAAGACGTCTCATCCCTGCTGCAGTTCATCTGCAGAGACGCAGTGTTTAGCTTCATTTCCAGCACTGACCAATGAATATAAATGGGACATTTATTAGTCTTTTTTTTTCAATACTGAACACTGCAAGTGTAAAATTGATATTTGTATGCATACACATGTAGGTACACTTGAATTAAAAATGTACTCATATAACCAAGTTAATTATTTTAAGATTTGTCCTCATAGATTTATATCCTTGTAGACTTTTGTTATTGATTTGAGAATATATTTAGCTCTTTCCTTTTTAACTCACTAAAATCAAAGGTAACTTGATAATATGTAATAATATGATACTATAATATTGAGATGCTGGCATAAAAATATCTTGCCAAGTGCTGATGCTTAGAGATTTATATTTTTATACATAAAGTGACAAGCAAACGCTGTGCTAAAATTGTCATATAAAATCATGGTTTCAAAGTAATATATTATTTATAATAAAATAGTTATTTATGATTATTTTATTTTTATTTTGCACTTGGTGCCTATGGTGACATTTAATTTGGTTAGTTTCTACCAAGTTTGATACACAACAAACAAAACATATCTAGCCTTATATAATCAGCAGTGATTATAATAAGCATTATTATATAGAAGCAGTCATATTTATCTTTTGTTTGTTTTTTGAAGGATGCATTAAATTGATAAAAAAAATTCAAATAAATGCTGTTCTTTCAACATTGATAATCATCAAATCAGCATATTAGAATGATTTCTAAAGGATCATGTGACACTGAAGACTGGAGTAATGATGCTGAAAATTCAGCTCTGCATCACAGGATTATATTAGATATTAAAATAGAAATAAGCTATTTCTCGGTACTGCTGTTTTCATAGTATTTTGTTTAAATAAATATATAGCTTTGCTTGCTTTTCTTTTTCAAAAACATTAAATTCTTACCAAAAATGTTTGAAGGGTAGTGTACTTTGGAATTTAAGGCCCAAAAATATGGTAAATTTAATGTTAATGGCATGGTATTTTTGGTGAAATTGTAAGATGGAATTGCATGTACCCTTCATGAGAAAATGTACTCAATCGTTGTGTGTTCTGTGTATTTCTCTATTATTAGAGTAATGTGTTGTTAGTTTAGCAAAATGCTAGTGCAAAACTCTTTTGAAATGAATTGTATTCAGGTCAATATCACTGTAGGGTGCCTTTTGGTGTATGTATATATATATATATATATATATATATATATATATATATATATATATATATATATATATATATATATATATATATATATATATATACATTTTCTAAAAACAAAATTAAATTTTTTTAGTAAGAAGGTGCGTGTTATGTTGCTTTGTTCCATGCACTGCTCATTAAATTTGAATGAGAGTAGAATACAGTCAAATCATACAATTTTTAAAAAATGTTCTCTATTAATATTTTGTAAATTTTTTGTTAAACTCAATTTGAGTGTATTGATAATTTGATAATAAAAACAATATTTTTATTTAATAAAAAAGTTTTTCCATGTCCCTTGAATGGTTATCCTCCCTGTCGTGTTGGGAAATCCACCCATTTAAGAAAAGGCCATCCCCTTTAGTGACATCAGGACAACAGATATTTTGTCTCTTCAATGGCGGGAGTTTTAACCGCTTAGGTGAATAAATTGGTGACTTTTTAATTGACTAATTTTCTTCGTATGAGTTTGCTTACTTGCTTTTCCCAAGCTTAACATGTCCACCCTGTCATATATCAATACGACACGTATATCAGTGTGATTGGACTGTAAAAAATTTCAGACCTCCCAACTCAAAATTTTCTAGTGACTGATTACAGAAGTAACAAAATTCAGTTAGCAGAAATTCAATTGGCCCAATGGAAAAATGTAGATGTAATCAGTCACAACTCAATCTCGTTTCATCCAAGGCAGCTGTCTGTAGTCAGTAGAGCGAGTCAGTCGGCTGTAGTGATGCTGATGTAATATCAGTACTGCTGTGCTCTCAGAGCTGGAGGTTAACTCTTCTGACCAGTCCACTTAATCTTGTGCCACTTCAGAGCTTAATCACCATAAATGCCTGCTTGTGTGGAGGAAGTGTTCTATAAAGCTTCACTAAGAGTTTGGATGAAGTACAGTAGCTGTCATCTACTCTCCTACATTATTACTGCTAAACATGGGACCCGTCAGTGCAGTATTTGTTTTTTTTGTTTTTTTACATTAGTGAATCATTTATAAGGCTTGTAAACTGTGAGAACTGTTATATGAGAAAAAATATGCTTGCAACTGTAAGATCAGTCACAACTACCTTTTTTTAATTGTTTTTATTTTTATTTATTTTTTTACAGGCTTCCATTAGGACCTGATTCATATCTGAGACCAGAATAGCTATGTGTAAATTATAAGATGACCTGTTTTTTGGGAACGCACACTGGATTGTCACATTTTCACTTCTAAAAATTGTACATTTAACAATATTTTACTGTAAAATTACATTAGGTCAACATTAGGCTGTTTTCACCATACAGCATAAGGGAACTACCGTTAACTGTTATCAGCTTTTTTCTAGGAGAATTTTAAGTCTTTTTAAGGAATTAATACTTTTTATTCACAAGGATGCATTAAATTGATCAAAAGTGACAGTAAAGACATACCCTCGGTTTCACAGACTGAAATGGATGTTTGAGCTGTCTCAACTGAAAATATCTTGCTCTGACATATCTTAAAATATGTCAGTGTCATTGTTCTGTGTCAGGATGCACACCTTAATGTTTTCTTCTAAGGCATTTTTGTAAAAGTTGCTTAAATATCTTAATGTAACTAAAGCCTAGTCCTGGCTTAAGCTAAGCCCCGTTTGTGAAACCGGGCCATAATGTTGCAAAAGATGTCTATTTCAAATAAATTATGTTCTTTTGAACTTTCTATTCTTCAATGAATCCTGAAAAAAAATGTTACTTGTTTACCTAAACCAGCACAAATGTTTTTAACATTGATAATAATAATAACTTTTTGTGTAATTTTACAATAAAACACTGTTAAATGTTCAAAAAACAAAAAAAAAACTTGTTTTATAATTTACAGTGAAAACTGTAAATTAATGTTCCCAGAAATCTCATAAGAGTACATTAGGGTTGGATGTTAATGAAATATTTTTATACTTAAAATGTTGCTACTGTATCTTTTTACCATATTTACAGTTAACTACTGGTTCTTTCACTTTTTTCACCATATAGGGTAAGGGATCTTATCATTAACCAATTAACAGTTTTTCTAGTATAATATTTACAGTCTTTTATCATGAAAAATTATGACATTTTTTACTGTGTGTGTGTATATATATATATATATATATATATATATATATATATATATATATATATATACAGTATATATATGTGTATATATATATATATATATATGTATATATATATATATATATATATATATATATATATATATATATATATATACATGCATACATATATATATATATATATATATATATATATATATATATATATATATATATATATATATATATATATATATATATAGCAGTTGGTGCCAATAGCCTTGTGGGAAGCGTCAAAATATAGCATTGCGCTATGGTCGTCCCGAGTTCGAATCCCAGGTCGAGGACCTTTCCTGATCCCGCCCACTTTCTCTCTCTCTTTCTCCCACTTCGCTTCCTATCACTTCTACACTGTCCTACTAATAGCCTATAGTCAAATAAATAAATAAAAGAAATGCCCTAGCAACCATCCACAACACCATAGCATCCTGTCAGTAAATTTTGCATGAGCAAGCACCACTCAAATCTTGTTTTAATCTCATAAAAGCAAGGAAACAATTAACACTGGTTCATTTGCATTTTATCTCACTGTACCCTTTTTCTTGTTTTTAAATGCAATTTCATTGATATTTTCCTGAATACTAAATATGTTTGGAGGATAATGGTGCTTCAGCTCTGGCAGTGAGAGATACGGCTCTGATCCCACTTTCCAGTGCTTTGTTTGGCTTGGGACGGGAGGGTGGAGAGGGTGTGGAAAGGGGGCAGGGAAAGAGAGTCGACTCATAAATATGTATGAAAAAAGTCTGTGTCTGCGAAATGAATGTCCCACGAGACATGTACAATCCAGCACACATGCACTGGTGCACATGCACACAGCCTTGTCTGTGATGGTGATTCGGCAGCGCAGGGACTGTCTGTGTTTGATGCTCGACACTCCGGGACAGAATCAGTCGCTCCTTCTGGATTAGTGTAGACACAGCTGAGAGAGGGAATGATGGGTTAGAATGGAGTACACTTAAAATCAAAGCCTCCAGATGGGGGTTTTCGCTGTAAGAAGAACAATTTTGGGCTCCCCAAATAACCTTTTAGTGAACCGTTCTTAAAATAACCACTATTTTCTTAGTGTTAAGAGCATCTGAAGAACCTTTATCCACTAGAAAGAACATTTTGTGGAATGGAAAGATTCCATGGATCTTAAAGGTTCTTCATGAAACCATCAATGCCAATGAAGAACCTTGAAAAATAGAGGATTGCAATTGTAGAGGATGTTTTGAATAAAGTGATGCTCAAAACTAATGCAAAATAAATGGAAAACAAATGCAGATCGATAATAGTAAAAGCTTTGTGTGTTTGCTGAACACTTTCTCCAGGGGAATGAGGAATCATGCAGTACGTCTCAATGCACAACTGATAATCAGGTTTTGTGGACATCTGAGGTGATGTGGTGGTATTTTTGAAAGGGATATTTGACGGTACAGGATCTGCTGTGTGGATTTTATTGGAGGCAGAGACATGCATTTATACAGTCTTTCTTGTGCCTTTTTTGTTTTCAGCACTGCTTGCAATTGGATTTCGTGTCAAATATCCAGTTTACAGCCATGATTTTAAGGTGCAGCGAGACTTTTTTTTTTTTCTTTAGACATTGTTTTGTCTAAAATGTCTTACTGCCACATTTCATCATTTTAATACATCTTTTCCCGAAAAAAAAATTCTGACCTTAAACCTTTGCACAGTAGTGTACTTAAGCTTGACTTTGCTATGTTACTGAATATAATATTGTATTTCACATTCAAGGTCTGCACAAGCATCTCATATTCCACAGATATTGCACTGTTGTTCTGTAAGCACTAGTATAGACAGTGACAAAACTTTTGTTCTTTCTGTACAGTGGCCCATACACAGGAAGCTCACCACCAGACGGAGAAGCCTTTGATACGCTGTGCTAAATGTGGGGAGGTGTGCAAGGGAGAGGTGTTACGAGTTCAGGCCAAACACTTCCACATCAAGTGCTTCACATGCAAAGGTGAGTGAATGAATGTCTTATGCACATATACAAACCGTCAGTCCCTGTTACATACATTGGAGACCTTCGGTGCCATGAAGCCAAATGCTGAATGAGGAAGTGATGTAAATTAGAAGTCTTCAGAAAAGGAGTGGTATATACTGGACTTTTGTCTATCTTATAGCTTTTTAAATGAGAGCGCAACAATCTAATAACATGTCTGGGCCATATTTTACCATGCACAAAATTCAAAAGAAAAGCATAAGAAATTAATTTTCTTTTGATTTTACTGAAAAATGACAAGTAGACAGTTTTTGTGCATTTGGTTGCATATTCAAAGTGAAATCCTCCCTGTCTGAGATTCTGAGTTTTTCCTATAAATGTTTCTGAAAGCTGTCTAACACCTCTTGTGTACGTCTCCTATGACTCCTCTCTCCTGCCAGAATTCAGGATCACTGTGTAAGTGTTATAGATGAGCTCCAGCTTGACCTATTTAGCATGTGTTTCTCAGAATCTACGATAAATCTTACAAATATACCTGACCCACTTGAATTTGTAGTCAATATATTACCTCTATATGGACAGGTGAGGTTACCAACAACAGTGAGTCACACTTTAAATGACAGTAGATAACATGAACTTGAATATATATGTTTTTCTATAATTAATTTAAACATTGTATTATTATATTTTTTAGAGGGTTAAGTTTTTGAATGATAAGAATGCACAGTATACACTTATGTACATTTTAACCTAAAATAATTATATTAACAAAAATCGAATAGGTATATTTTATGAACATAATTTATGGACTACTGAAATCATTGTGTAATGCGAATTTCATATCATAAGGCTCATATAAGTTTGAAATATATATTTAACATAACCTTTTTTTTAAGACCAGGGTCATTAGGTGATGTTCACTTGCTTCAATGCTTTATGCTGAACTTACTGATACAGTGTCTGATTTACCACGTCACTATAATAACCCCAACAAATCCATCTTTTTTTAACAAATCCACTTGTTTTAACAAAACACTCAAGATTATGCTGACTATTTTGTCAGCAATACTTGAGTCACGTATAGGCCTGGATATAATACAGTTCTACATTGCGAAGTAAATCTTGTCGTGCCTGAGCTTGATCCAATTAACCCAGAGACTTTCCCTCTGTCCCACTGTCCCACTTCAATTAGAGAGAGCAGCATTATAATATAAGATCTGCTCGGTGAGAACAAGCTAAGCTGACTGACACAGTCACATCTATTTGGCACATGACCATTTTTGGGGAATAATTAATGGGAAGAGCCTTGTACATACAGTATATACACTACAGGTCAAAGTTTGTACATTTATTGTTACAATTTTTTTTCACATTTTAGATTAATCGTCATCAAAACTATGAAATAACACAATATGTAATTTATGTAGTGATCAGAATTGAGTTCACATGTATGCTGGACAGCTCCAACGCAAATAAAATGAAATAAAATTGAAGTTTTCTACAAAATTAATTTGCATTAAATTTAATTTTTTTTTTTTTTTTTTTAAGATAATGACAAACATATTTCTGTCAAGTGTGTCCAAACTTTTATTTTGGAAGTATACAGTACATTGGTACAGTAATTTTTATTTGTATTATATGTTATATTATTGTATTGTATGTTTTATTATTTATTGTATTCTCTATGTTATTTTAAATTGATAAATACTTTCTGTCACACTGAAGCACATGACAATGTTGGTGTTTTGGGGGAACACTTTTAAAAAGTTACTTTTAAAAGTAATGTATCACTTAAAAAGTAACGCATTACATAATTTTTAGCACTAAAAAGCAGCCTGATTCGTCGTCATTTGTAGGTTTTGTTGTGTTTTTTAGCTTCAGCTAGACAGAAAGATCTCAAATTTACAGTACGTTGAATATTTAATACCTCACCCAGCCAATTTCCCTCACACAGGACTGAGTTCATGCCATTCTCTGACCTCTGACCTCTGATCTCACTGGCCTCTAAATAAATCACAGACAGCGACAATGACATTGACTGAGGAAAAGATAGAAAGAGTGACTCAGCAGACCTATTTTTGAACTAGGGATTTAACAGTTCTTAAATTATAAATAGGCAAGGTGATAATGAGAATGAGATATTAAAATCTTTTGTGCCGACTCTTGATCAGACTACACTGAAATTGGAGTTGAATTTGAACATGACCTGTAGTAATCTGAGCAGATAATCAGTGTAAGAGCTAATCATCTACTTTGTGTTCAACACCCTCGGGGATTATGCCATCTTTACTGTAAGTCTATGTAATAATAATCAGCTTATCTAATCATCTAAGCACTTCAGAGCCGCATAAAGACGACTAGATCATTCTTTTCTTCATTTATAGGCACACAACCTGGTTTACTTCCATAATGTGACAAATTATGTGCAATAAGTCCAATAGTTTGCCCAAAATGAAAATTTGCTTAACATTGACTCACCTTTAGGCCATTCAAAATGTCAATGTGTTTATTTTTATAATCACAACAGATTTGGAGAAATTTAGTGTTACATCACTTGCTCACCAATGGATCTGCTGTGAATGGGTGCCGTCAGAATGAGAGTCTGGAGTGTTGTGGGTTACTTGAGGATTATTGTCATGTTTTTATCAGCTGTTTGGACTCTCATTCTGACGGCACCCATTCACGGCAGAGGATCCATTGGTGAGCAAGTGATGTATTGCTTCATTTCTCCAAATCTGTTCAAATGACGAAATAAACTCATCTTCATCTTGGATGGCCTGAGGGTGAGTGAACTTTCAGAAAATGTTCATTTTGGGGTGAACTATTCCTTTAAGTGGTTCCTGAAGAACAAAAAGTTCATTTTAAATATTTTTTTTTAACACATGAGCATATTTCAGTTTTCCAATTGCATATCTATTTTTAAACGTTTATATTTAGATATTTTTTTACATCATTCTTTAATTTCTTAAAGGCATGCAAATGCATGTCATTTTAAAGTTAAAACTAAAACTTTAAAATCAGCTCAGAATGAATAAAAGTTTAAAATCTGAATCTTGGAGTTAATGAATTCTTTTGTGTCTGGGTCATCCAGAGATGAAAGTCCGCTTGTAGGAAATGTGTCAGAGGATGTTGTTACCAAGTCCATTACTTATTCATTTATTCATCAGATCAAACGATTCAGTGATGCTTTTCAAAAGGACATGCTGTCATATTGTTTATTCCCTAACAGACTGATATTGGTTGTGGTGCTTGTTTTGGTTCAGGTTAACTTGGGGATGCTGGGATGAATATTTTTGTGTCTTTTTTTGCTCTTAGACCCTTTTACTTGTGTAAAAGGTGCATTACCTTTTTCCATAGTAAATAGTATGTTATTCAATTTTAGTATTAAAATAATACATTTATTTAGCATATTTATATTTCTCTCACATGATCTGTGAAACTACCATGGGGTTGAGTTGTCCTCATACGGCCCCTGCAGAAGTTTCTCAGTGCATAAGCTCATTTTATTGGAGCGGATGGTGTAGAAGGCTATGAGAAACACTGGAGTGAGTTACATAACAGCACTGCAGAGCTCTTCTGCATACTACATACACATTGTACACATCTATTATACTTCAACTCGCTCGTTCTCTCTGTAAATCTCACATGCTGCATTAGACACGGCCTCGAGTCTCCCCACAGGAACCCAGAATGAGGTGCGGAAAGTCATGAAAGATGGTTACCTGTCAGTATTGCTTTTGTGTTTGTGTTTTTTAAAACCAGACTCCAAACAGAAAGTGGCTAAAGGAGCTCTTAAGAGCTTAAAATGAAGCACAATGAGCTCTAAATATGTTTCAGATAGCCTGTTGGTTCAGATTAGACATGTCAAGGTTTTCTGACTATTATGTTTTCTCAAGATCATGGTTTGGCCATTGTCCTCCACTGAGGTTTATTTTTACAGTTGCTATTTCTAGTGAGCCAATTATGCTGCATTATCCTGTTACAAGAACAGAAATCCATGACAAAGAAACCAATATATCCTTTGCAAAGTCAAGGTTCACACCCAATTGTTTTTGTCATAATTTGTTCACCGGCTGTTGTTCCAAGTCTTTGTGACTCTTTTACAAAATATTTTTGAAAAATGAGTTAGGACTGGGGCTATATTGCGCTCCAACATGACTGGGCTATATAGCTAAAATGAGAGAGAGAGAGAGAGAGAGAGAGAGAGAGAGAGATACAGTAGGTATCATTATGATATATCTCTGTATTTATGTACTTTGATCTTTTTGCACTGAACCAGCTTCAAAGGGCGCTTTTTATTCATTTATAGAAACCATAATTTTGGCTAAACATCAATTGCATTTAAAAGTTTTCATGTAAGAACTAAAATACTCGGTATGCCCTCAATATTTTACCTATATTTTAGTTAAAATATTCAGGGAATATTTTCAAAATTTCAGTATATAGTTCAGTATATCCGTATACAGCAATAAACAGCATTTACATATATTTTAATTAAACATTTTATTGCAAAAAAAAAAAAAATGGCACACGGGAACTTCAGTAAACAATTTTCATCAATACTGCACACTATTCAAATTCACATTTATTTCCTCTGCCATTTTGTCTATTGAAGTTTAAATCAGAGATGCAAATAAAGTGTGACTATAGTTGCTGGATATTGGTAGGGATTCTACACCCTTGTAACATTTTAATCATAATTCATAAAAAGCATGCATTTGTTTGTGTTTTGTTTTAGTATGTGGATGCGATCTGGCTCAGGGAGGATTCTTCATGAAGAATGGAGAATATCTGTGCACTCTGGACTACCAGCACATCCACGGCACCCGCTGTAACATCTGTGGAGAGTTTGTGGAGGGGGAGGTGGTGACTGCGCTCGGCAAGACCTACCACCCAACATGCTTTGTGTGCACAATCTGCAAGTAAGAGCTTATGGACACTCACACATACAAACGCACACACATACACCAATCTTCAAGTAAGAGCCTATGGACACACACACATTGTCATTGTGGTTTATGGTAAGTCCAACACCGAGAGGAGTTTTAACAGTGATCGTATATTTTATGACCTACAGGAGACCATTTCCTGCTGGAGACAGAGTGACGTTCAATGGGAAGGACTGTCTGTGTCAGTTCTGCGCAGAGCCCATGTCTCCAGGACCCACCAAAGATGTTGTTGGACCCAGCAGTGAGTGCAGGAACTGCACATCTAAACCTCCATATGAGTGAATGTCACATAACCGGTCAAGTTCATATTCAGGGTCATATTTCAACCCAAAATCTAGATAAAATAACTAGTTTTATTCATAAAAGTTAAAAACATCTCTAACCAGATTAATAAAAAGCTCATTCCCATTAGTGAAATATGTAAATAAGTATCTATACATATGTGTGTGTGTGTGTGTGCGAGTGTATTTTATATAATTATGTAATCATATATGCTGCGTTTATTTGATCAAAAAGACAGTGAATCAGTAATAAATTAAACACATTTCCAGCCAAATCAACAAAAAGCTAATTTCCATTAGTGAAATATGAGAAAATGTTATATTATTTTAAAATGTAAAAATTTGTGCACATCATGGTAGAATTTGTTATTCTACATTGAATTTTTGCATTATTTATGAATTCATTAGCTCCAACATTTAGCGGTATTTAAGTAGAAATACTGTTACCGTAAATCATCATCACCAAAAATTAAAAGAATAAAGAATATGAAATCATAAAAACAAAATATTACAATGCAAAAAAGGCTTATTTTTCTCACACAGTGCAATTCCTTAATTCCTTTGTTTTATTTTATTTAGGCAACATCTTACCCAGTTTAAAACCAAAAGTGTCTAGCCAGAAGGAATAAAGAAGTTGTTTCCACATTTCATCATACTAACATTTCTCATTATCTAATTTTGATACATAAGCATTATAAATCAGATTATTTAATCACAACTTCCTCAATGCACATTTAAACTATTAAAGTAATAAAATAAAAAATACCATCAGCATACATTAACTATACTAAAAGTACAAACTGCCACATCCACACAGGAACTTAAAGTGATTGTATAAAATCCTGTAAAGCCACTTAGAGATCCTCTGGCATGGATATACATGTAAAACGGTAAATTATTCAGACTATCTCCCTTTGTTCCCTTTTCCGTGCATTTGGGGCTTTTGGCCAGGATCCACCTACTATAATAAATAATTCATATTAATTTCCATTTAAGCCTTTAAGCTCGACTACTAAAGCCAATGATCTTCTTTCATCTACAAGATATAAAGCAAAATGTGAAGAAAAAACACCAGGCAGATATTAACTGGAGTTAATACAGCAGTGTTGTTGATACATGCCACCGTGTGAGTCAATAATGTCCTGATGCAATAGATCAAGACTGTGTTCAGATCATTTTATGTTCACAAAATACTGATCAAGCCTAAAAAATGATTTGAATGTCTTTGCACAGAAATAATGGCCCAAACTGAGTTGTTTGTGTGAAACTTCAGAATTCAAAGATGTTATTTTTACAGGAAAAAGCATGAGTCGAGTTAGTCAGATACGTTTTTCTCTGTGTGTGTGTGTGTGTGTGTGTTTCAGGTTGTGCGGGCTGTGCAGGTTGTGGCAGAGATATTAAGAACGGTCAGGCTCTGTTGGCTCTAGAGAGTCAGTGGCATTTGGGCTGTTTTAAATGTAAGGCCTGTGCCAAAGTATTGACTGGAGAATACATCAGCAAGTAAGACACATTTATACACACAATCCATGCATTCCATCCAAAATAATGCATGACGGTATGCATTGGTTTGTTTTCTGTATGTGTGCAGAGATGGCGCCCCTTACTGTGAGCACGATTATCAGGTCTTGTTTGGAGTGCAGTGTGAAGCATGTCAGCAGTTCATCACCGGGAAAGTCCTGGAGGTACAGAAAAACATACACACACACACACACAGAGTTCTGGGGTGTATTTCAGAAAGCACGGTTAACTTACCATCAGCTAAACCCTGAACTTTCCGTTGATTAACTCAAAATCTGCTTACTCGAGGTATGTTGGTTCCAAAAACACGTCCGGGAGTAAGTTCATTCAACACAGAGTAAGACTCAAGACATTCTCAACACAGCGACGAATCGACGAGTCACTATGGAAACGGACGCTAAGAAAAAGTGTGCCATGCTGTTTCTTTCTTCTTCTTTTGTTCAGTTTGTCATTTACATGCTTAGTGCATATCGCCACCTAATTGATGGTTGTGCAATCATTTTCTTTTTTTTCCGTTTAAACTTTAATCCTTGAGAATAATAATTATATTGGTTTGTTTGATGCTATTTATATATTAAGCCATATAAATGTATATAATATAACAAATTAAACATTACCGTGTCATAATAGTGATGCAAAAAATGCTCCTTCACAATTAATGCAAATCTATTTCGGCTGTCGCAAATAAAGTCAAAAATGAAATGCAAAGTGCCAAGTGCGGCATTAAATTTAGATCTTCTCATGTCGCATCAGATGTCTTTTTATGCATTTTTGCAGTGTTCAGCATTATAACCACGTTTCTATTGAGTAAATGAATGCACATCTGTTAACATTAGAAGTTCTTTTCTTAATAGAAAAGTTTATTTCTGACCCTGACCTGCATCTAATGCATTAACATTAAGCAGAAAGTAGCTTAAAATCTTAAGCAAATAATTTGATAGCCTAACATTTTGACACTTCAGCACCCTGTCGGAATATGTCCAACTTCCTGTTTGAAAAGGAAATATGTCAACACAGGAAAGAAAATTGCATTCATCGAATGAGCCATCAAGTGACAACCCAACACAGTACTGAAATGTTTTGTTTATATCATATTCAGTTGCTTAAGTCATTCAAACGTTCTGGTCAGCACAAACCATGTTTATCTATGTATTATATAATGTAGTCCTGGTCATATTTTCTCATTTTTCTTTTTTAAGATTTTTCAGAGCAGACATGTGACCCCTTTTGGAATCCTAACCCACCATTTACGAATCGCTGTTTTTAGATGAACAGTGTATTTATCACTTGACAGCACAAATCACACTCCTGTATGCCCCTCAACAAAACACACTGATTGTGACACAGACCTGCAGCACAAAAGCATGTTACACACGTCTGATCTATCACAGATAACCGTCTAGAGTTTCACAACAGGCTCACATCAGACTCTACAGTATTGCAATAGGAAGTTTCATCCAGCTAATTGAATCTGATTGGCTGCGAGAGAGACAGTTGCCGTTTCTCATCACACTTGTGACTGTTTTCCTGTTTGTTATAATGGAATGTGTTTGTGCATCGCTGCTCAGGAGTGAAATAGACCCTGTATGAATTACTTTGAGTAGTTTGAGGTCACAAGATATTGCACAGTAAGTCTCTCTCAAGACTGATTTTTGTTAATGAATGTAAAATCATTTTAATGTTGTTAAAAATGACTAGTAAATTTCAGAAATAATTACAGAAGCAGTTAAGAAATAATCATTGACACTGCATTAATTGTTAAATTGTTAAATTAATTAAGCATTGAATTAAATGTGAAATTTTGAAGTAGAAAAACTAAAATAGTATTTTTTTTTTTAAATGTACTCCAGTAATCTTTGTTTTATTTACAGCTCTTTAAAGAGAGTCTGCAAACACAGAACATTTCTGTATTATATTTGATAAGCTCGTTGGTTCTGGTCATTTGAATAAAATATGTGCGGCCTCACACGATACACATGCAAAACATCAGCTTCTCTGTAACAGTCTGTTTGGGTTATCTGTAATAGCTGTTATACAGTTTGAGTGTGTGTTTCTCCACAGGCTGGAGACAAGCACTACCACCCCAGCTGTGCTCGCTGTAGCAGGTGTAACCAGATGTTTACTGAAGGAGAGGAGATGTACCTGCAAGGTGAGTACACCACATATCATACACATTTATTCTGGAACCTTTCTTGTTTTACTAAAACAGAATGTCAAACCCCTTTTTTTATGATTTAACAGGCCTGGTCAACTATTGTGACCAGCACTATAATGAAGTAAATTCACTGTAAATAATTGTAGAAAGTCTCATCACAGCTATGCTTGACATGTGGCTCTGGATTTGACTGGAACGAGTTTGTTAAGATGGACTGAGATTTTTTAACACATGAATATTATCTTTGTGATATTGATATTTAATTAATGTCAGTGTCATAAATATATATATATATATATATTTTTGTATTGTATTGTATTGTATTGTCTTATGTATACACTATAGCATTAAAAAGTTTTTTTTTTATGTTTTTGCAAGTATCTTAAAATAAAATTTTCGTATGCGTTTTTTCGTTTAGTTTTTTTTTCTCGTATTCATCATATTTTCCTATCAAAATGCTTGTTACGGATGCGTAAACGCATAAAATCGAACCTGGTCCGAATTTTTTTATGACGACCGAAAGTTTCGAAGGCAGTGTATAAACGTGATTGACTTTTTAACGTGCAAAAAATTTGGACGAAAATTTCAGACTCCGTGTGCAATGACCTTTAGGCTCCATTTTTTTGGTCAAAAACACAGTTAAAACTATAATATTGTGAAATATTATTAGGATTCAGAATATATCATAAAATCTGATTTATTTCTGTGATGCAAAGCTGAATTTTCAGCATCGTTACTCCAGTCTTCAGTGTCATATGATCCTTCAGAAATCATTATTTTATGCTGATTTGATGCTAAAGAACCATTTCTTATTATTATCAATGTTAAAAACAGTTGTGCTGCTTAATAATTTAGTTTTACATCATTTTCAGGATTCTTTTATGAATAGAAATGATAAAAGAAGTGCATTTGAAATAGAAATATTTTGTGAACTTATACAAATTGTCTTTCCTGCTACTTTTGATCCATTTAATGTATCCTTGTTTAACAAAACAATTCATTTCTTTCTATATAGTTATTTTTTTATTACATTTTAGTAGAATGACTGAACAAATGGCACAAAAAGTTCACCTCTGAAAATTACAGCTCTGCTTTAGATGCGTAGTCAAAAAGTGACCCAGTTGACATGACTTCGTTATTTTTCCCATCTGTTTCATTGTTTATGCAGGATCAACAGTTTGGCATCCAAGCTGTAAACATTCACCAAGAGGCGAGGAGAGACAGCGGGTACAGTCCTTTCTATGTCATTCTGTGTTTGCATGTGTGTCCTATGTTGTTTCTGTCTGTATGTTCTTCTCAGCTAACACTTTTCTGAAAGTGAACAGATAATATTGTTAGCTAAGAGGTTGCACTTACTCCTTCTGGCTGTTTTTAAGTAGAAATGTCACTCAATCATCCCAGAACACCGCTACAGACTAGGCAGTTCACACTCTTGTGTGACATCCAACCCTGTCCAACCCCTGTGTCTTCCTCCACAGTTATTGCCTGCGTCTCTAGCTCTCCTCAGCAAAACAGAAAGGCAGGTACTGTACTCGCTGTTAGCTGCGCCATGGCATCGCATGACCACGTGCTGCCTCCTGGAGACGGCGGGCAGCAGTGCTTCCTCACTGGCAGCTACACTGCAGCGCTCTAACCGCCTGCTCTCAGTTTTAGCCATAAACCATCATTAATATCTGGTTTATTCCATCTCACAGACGCTAGTGCTACAGAACAGATAGTTTAGTCCAGTTCCTCAGTTATTGTGCCAAGCAGGCCTCAAATCAAGCTAAGCTGCTGTAATCACGCATGGTGCATTTCAGTATTTCAGCATTTCAGTATGCTGAGTAATATCAGATGCACGTGCATTTTGATCCTCAAGCATCTCCTGCCATCAGAAACATGAAATTGCCATCGAGTCTCATTCATTATGTGGAAAGCAAATGAATGGTTTCTTTTAGGTTTGTTTCCAGGATGCTATCATCATTTAGTTCTAGCCTTCACAATATATCATTGTTTACAGGTTAAAGTTTTCTTACATTTATATTTGAATATGCCATATATATTACAACATGTATATTTTGATGCTAAGAAAGATTTATTTATTTATGTATTTATAATATATTTTTGTCACACTCATTTCAGATTTGTTGTGCATTCTTTTTTGTTTATGATGAGTCTTAGCCTTAATCAGCTGATTGAATTTCTGCAGCACGATTGGCCAGTATACCATGAATATTTTAATATATCATAATGTATCTCTTTACAGCCATGTGCAAGCAGTCACAAAATGTGTTGCCGTATAAAAGTTAGACTACATTAGGCTCATGTGATGTGCACTAAAACAACTCTTCTGGTAAAGGCTAATGCAACATTTATCAGGTTTACTGAATAATCACGTGAGAGGTGAACATCCAGTTGTTTAGCTGAAAATGCAGATGTTTTTTATTCATTGCTTATGTTATACATAGGTTGTTGGTTCTAAACCTCTGCTTGTTCCGCAGCCGACATGCTCGTCGTCCGAGAGTATATGTTCCAGACCTGGTTCAAGCATACCTAGCTCACCGGGTCACACCATATATGTAAGTGCATCACTTGCAAAAATATTAAGCAGCACAAGTGTTTTCAACATTGAAAAAGATTATAAATGTTTCTTAGCAGCAAATCAGCATATTAGAATGATTTCTGAATGATCATGTGACACTGAAGACTAATATGAAGTATTTATTTAGCTTTCAGATGATGTATAAACCTACATTTCGAAAAACTGACCCTTATGACTGGTTTTGTGGCCAAACATTGGCCTGGAAGAGGCTTTTAATAAAACTTTTTCACTGAAAAAATATTTTCACTGCTGTCATGTAGAAATGCGGATGTCTGTGTGACTCCCTGTGTGTGTGTTTGTGTCCCCTAGGCAAAAGTAGACAATGAGATCCTTGATTACAGGGATTTAGCAGCCATTCCCAAGGTCAAAGCCATTTATGACATTGAGCGTCCAGATCTAATCAACTATGAGCCACTTTACGCCACCTCACTGGATGAGTCAGAGGAGAGAGAGAGTGTGGGAGAGGTAAAAATAAGTCAAACCAAAGCTCTGTTCCAAGCCCCAGTGACCTCTCTGTCTAGACAGCATTATAGGTCACATGCTCCTGATGTGAAGACTGGTTCTTTAGGTAGAAAAATGATGCCACATTCTAGGCAAATATTGCATATATGCACTTAAATTTCATTCATTAGATGAAATTATCATATGATATTATAGGATTCCGCAAACTAGGGTTTGAAACAGAGCTTTTGAGTTCAGTATGGTATTGAACACAAACTACTACATTTTTCCTGCTTGTATAAAAGTGATGTTTATTCACTTACAGTATTACTTTATTTCACGTTCACCTGGCTACACCTTTCTGTTGACAGCTCCAGAGCTCCAGGAGAGAGTGTTCGCCTATGCCAGAAGACAGAGTAAGTTAATCACATGACCTTTCACCTGTCTGCTAATAGGCTGTTCCACTCAGTCTTTCTCATATTATTGGTGCTGTCCGAAATCCCATACTCGATGTGGACTAGCAGTCTTGAAGTAGTCCAGGAGATTGTATTGTGTCCTATTTCTGGTTTTATGATTCAGATGGAGTGCTCTTTTGTAGCCGCTAAGGTCACACAAATTATCTGCAGGGCATCCAGATGTTTTTCTTTACTTTTTATAAATCCTATAATTTTCACTGATGACTCTCATTAGATTATTTTTTAAAGTAAAACAATAATGCTTTTGTGTTTCATTATTGTAATGCAGTGATTTTTAATAAATAAATACATAATCATAAATTCAAGACGACACAACGCATATAATGCTACAATGATAAATGCTTTATCAATGTAGCATTTATTTATCATTAAAAAGCTGTCTTTTTTGAGGCAGTGTACTTATTTTTGGGCAACATACTTAATTTTTTATAATAAAATTAATACATTTGCATGCAATGATGCATTCAATTTGTAAAAAGTGACAGTAGAAATTTTTTGAATGTTACAAAAGATTTCTGTTTCAAATAAATACTGTTCTTTTGAACTTTGTATTCATCAAAGAATTCTGAAAAAAAGTATCACCATTTCCACATAAAATAGTGTGCAGCACTGCTTTCAATATAATAATAATGCATTTAATTTCCATGAGTATATAGACCAAAATGCATAAATTTGCACGTAAAGCATAAAAAATGCAAAAAAGCAAAATATGATTTTTCATTTCTCAAAGTATAATTTCTCAAATTTGATTTTGGGTTCACTGCCATAAATAACTAAATATATATATATATATAAAAAAAAAAAAATCCCTCTTGTTTCAGACGAGGTCACCCACACCAACTGCTGAGGTGAGTCAGATTTAGAGTTTTATTTATTTATTATTATGTGCCTAATTTTCATTCCAAATATTAAAGAATTTATTCAAAGATATATTGAAGTGGATCACATTTAGATTTTCAGATGAAACAATAGTGTTTTTTTAACGGTGCATGTTTCCGTGTTTACCAGGGTTACTATGATATGAGAGAACGAATCCTCCATCGCTCCACAAGTCAAGGCTCCATCGGCTCCCCCATTTACAGCCGCCACAATTACACTCCCACCCTGTCACGCTCACCACAGCACTTCCACAGACCCGGTGAGCTATGAGCCCTGTCTGCTGTGTCCATCAGTCTGCTGTGCTCCAAAGACAAATATTAAAATTTCATCAGATCGATTTCTCTTTTGCTTCCATGGATTATTTACAGTTATTTAATATGGCTTTGTGCTCGCACAGTGCCAAATTTAGTTTTAAAATAGAGAAAGCTGGTCCAAATCTTCTCTAAAAACTCTGCTGGGCTGGGTGTTATAGCAAGTATTCTCATTTTAATTTTCATTTTCGTGATAATTAATTGTGAACAATGTACTATCTATCTATCTATCTATCTATCTATCTATCTATCTATCTATCTATCTATCTATCTATCTATCTATCTATCTATCTATCTATCTATCTATCTATCTATCTATCTATCTATCTATCTATCTATCTATCTATCTATCGATCTATCTATCGATCTATCTATCTATCTATCTATCTATACAAGATTAATCCCTATAGTTAGTTTGTGTATATTTTTATTTAGTAAAAACTGTGTAAACATAGCTTAATGTAATTATTTATTAAAATTTTTCTAAATTCTAACTTCTGTCTTTTTGATTTTGGTTAAAATTAAGATTTTTTTAGATTAATCCCTTTAGTTGGTTTGTGTATATTTGGTAACACTTTAAGGTATCCTTGTGTTACACAAGTTACATGTATGCACTATTTTAACAACAATAAATTATGCATAATTACATGCAAGTACCCTTAAACCAAACCCTAATCCTAACCCTAACCATATAGTAAATATATGTAGTTAATTAATATAATATAATTAATATAATAAATACAAGGACACCTTAAAATAAAGTGCAACCGTATATTTTTATTTATTAAATACAGTGTGTAAACATGGCTTATATCAATATATATACAGGTCCTTTTCAAAAAATTAGCATATTGTGATAAAGTTCATTATTTTCTGTAATGTACTGATAAACATTAGACTTTCATATATTTTAGATTCATTACAACACAACTGAAGTAGTTCAAGCCTTTTATTGTTTTAATATTGATGATTTTGGCATACAGCTCATGAAAACCCAAAATTCCTATCTCAAAAAATTAGCATATTATGAAAAGGTTCTCTAAACGAGCTATTAACCTAATCATCTGAATCAACTAATTAACTCTAAACACCTGCAAAAGATTCCTGAGGCTTTTAAAAACTCCCAGCCTGGTTCATTACTCAAAACCGCAATCAAGACTGCCGACCTGACTGCTGTCCAGAAGGCCATCATTGACACCCTCAAGCAAGAGGGTAAGACACAGAAAGAAATTTCTGAACGAATAGGCTGTTCCCAGAGTGCTGTATCAAGGCACCTCAGTGGGAAGTCTGTGGGAAGGAAAAAGTGTGGCAGAAAACGCAGCACAACGAGAAGAGGTGACCGGACCCTGAGGAAGATTGTGGAGAAGGACCGATTCCAGACCTTGGGGGACCTGCGGAAGCAGTGGACTGAGTCTGGAGTAGAAACATCCAGAGCCACCGTGTACAGGCGTGTGCAGGAAATGGGCTACAGGTGCCGCATTCCCCAGGTCAAGCCACTTTTGAACCAGAAACAGCGGCAGAAGCGCCTGACCTGGGCTACAGAGAAGCAGCACTGGACTGTTGCTCAGTGGTCCAAAGTACTTTTTTCGGATGAAAGCAAATTTTGCATGTCATTCGGAAATTAAGGTGCCAGAGTCTGGAGGAAGACTGGGGAGAGGGAAATGCCAAAATGCCTGAAGTCCAGTGTCAAGTACCCACAGTCAGTGATGCTGGCGTTGGTCCACTGTGTTTTATCAAGGGCAGGGTCAATGCAGCTAGCTATCAGGAGATTTTGGAGCACTTCATGCTTCCATCTGCTGAAAAGCTTTATGGAGATGATTTAATTTTTCAGCACGACCTGGCACCTGCTCACAGTGCCAAAACCACTGGTAAATGGTTTACTGACCATGGTATTACTGTGCTCAATTGGCCTGCCAACTCTCCTGACCTGAACCCCATAGAGAATCTGTGGGATATTGTGAAGAGAAAGTTGAGAGACGCAAGACCCAACACTCTGGATGAGCTTAAGGCCGCTATCGAAGCATCCTGGGCCTCCATAACACCTCAGCAGTGCCACAGGCTGATTGCCTCCATGCCACGCCGCATTGAAGCAGTCATTTCTGCAAAAGGATTCCCGACCAAGTATTGAGTGCATAACTGAACATAATTATTTGAAGGTTGACTTTTTTTGTATTAAAAACACTTTTCTTTTATTGGTCGGATGAAATATGCTAATTTTTTGAGATAGGAATTTTGGGTTTTCATGAGCTGTATGCCAAAATCATCAATATTAAAACAATAAAAGGCTTGAACTACTTCAGTTGTGTTGTAATGAATCTAAAACATATGAAAGTCTAATGTTTATCAGTACATTACAGAAAATAAAGAACTTTATCACAATATGCTAATTTTTTGAAAAGGACCTGTATGTATATATATATATATATATATATATTTGGCCCAGCCCTAATTTGAATTATTCTCCCTATTGACCTTTGACCGTATTTGTGATTGGAGGCACTGAGCCGTCCAGTGGTCGGAGTTCCCCAGGGGCCAGCACCCCTCCTCTCCTTCTGACTCCTAAACATTTTCACCTGCCAGGTACTGTTTTGGAGTCTTCCAGCAGCCCACTGTGTGTCAATCCCAGCATGCCCATGTGTCTAAGCACATGTTCACCATTCATAACACTTTCTGTGTCTGGTTATCTCTCTGTCTTAAAGCAACAGTTGAAAAGGCTGCACGAGCAAACACCTCTAACATTTTCTTTCAGAAAATGTAAAGATCTTTCTTTGGTAATAGTATATCCAAACTGTATGTGGTGCAGCTGTCAGTTTCTCAGTGCATTGTGAATGTGTGATCAACTTTGTTTCCCTGTTTTAAACCAAATATATCTTATATTAAGAACTAAAATGAACTAATTTGACTTTTCCTTTCTTTCAGATCAAGGAATGAACATCTACAGAAAACCCCCTATCTACAAACAGCATGGTACAGTCATTCAGAATCTTTGAATTCAATGCTTTATCTTTCGCAATAAAGAGAGTATTCGAATTTTGACACGTGCGTGTTGATTTATAATGTACAAGCAGTGTTTCCCATCCATTTTGTCTTATGTACCCATACATCTCAGTATTGAGTAACCGACACCAAAACTTTTAACTCAAATTATACTAGATATCATTTAGCATTATCATTAATGTTATGTAAATGCTCGTTATTATGATTCCCATTGTAACACAAGGTTGCTTCCTCTGTCTTCAGTGAGAATCCTGTGTCCAGGCACTATGTTAAGACCTATAGGAGTTAGTCAAGTCTTAATTTTCAGATTCAAATGAGACCAGTCTACTCTTTTATGTAACTGAATTAAAATAAAAATGGTGACTGTAATTATTACAGCTAGAACATTTGATTATATGCATCAAATTATATTACATCCATCAAAATTAAAGTAATTTGCACTCTGTGTATGGTGAAATTTAAATGCCATAGAGGTTCAAGTATGAAGTATCACACAACAGCAAATGCATTGTCAATGATACAAATTTTAATGAGAAGCTACAACTTTTTTTTAACAATGCAAAAAAATTTTAAGCACACCCTGAGGTACATGCACACCTGGTTGGGAATCGCAGTTTTTTACAGGAATAGTTCACTTAGAAATGAAAATTCACTCAACCTCAGTCCATCCAAGATGTAGATAAGTTTGCTTCTTCATCCACTGCAGTGAATGGGTGCCGTCAGAATGAGAGTCCAGACAGTTGATAAAAACATCACAAGTAATCCACACCAGTCCATCAATTAATGTCTTATGAAGCAAATAACTGTGTGTTTGTAAGAAACAAATCCATCATTAAGATGTTTTAACTGTCGCTTCTGGCAAAAATACGGCTACATAATCTATAATAACTCTTCCTCCAGTATCCATCTCCTGTTGTCCTCTCGCATCAAAATCCACGAGTATATTTGTTTAGAACTGTTTTTGCTTGTATATTTCTCTCCTGATACAGACGAGAAAACTTTTTCACTGGAGAAAGCAATATTATGGATAGAGAACTGGGAGCAACAGTTTCAAAGTTAAAAACATCTTAACATTGGATTTGTTTCTTGCAAACAAACAGCTTTTCACAAGATGATAATTGATGGACTGGAGTGGTTTGGATTCCTTGTGGAATATCGTGATGTTTCTTTATCAGCTGTTTGGACTCTCATTCTGACGGCACCCATTCACTGCAGAGGATCCACTGCTGAGCAAGGGATGTGCTAAATTCCTTCAAATCTGTTCTGATGAAGAAACAAACCAATCTGCATCTTGAATTTTCAACAAATTTTCATTTTTTTGCGAACTGCTCCTATAAGTATTGCATTGTGAAGATTGCATCTGATTGAGACGCTTGCCTGTATTTACTTATTACGTTTTATTGGTTGTGTTTAAAATGTTATATAGATTGATCACTGCAATCATTAAAGCACTCATGTTGAGCAACTAGCTGCTCTGTTTACTGTTAAAGCCAGATAACACAGTTTTATTCAGCATCTGCATGACTTTTAAAACAACTTGATATACAGGCAAGACTGACAATATATACTGTGCAAAGACTGCATGTTTTATTTAATGCTGCTTTGCACAAAACAGCAGAGCATTTCTACAAATTGGTCAATATTAAGACAGATCTTAACAGTTCATTGGTAACCTAGTTAACAGCCAGGGTTGTTTAAAGTTACCTTACCAAACTAGCAGCCAGAAGATTTTTATTGAGAGAAAATCAATGTCAATGTCAAGTATGTCAGAATATTTCGCATCATGACTGTGTATGGTTTGTATGCCATTTTACCATATTTCTGTGTTTTGTTTGTTTGTTTTTATTTGGAAACTCTGAGTCCCTCCACCTCATTAATATCTGCTTGTGTGCCATTAAACACCACCTCAATGTAAACATGTAAGTATTGTTTGAAGTCTTCTCAACTGAGCTCATTTCACTATAAATATTAATCAACCGATCAGCCAATCATCATTAAAGCATCTTATCCTGACGAGTTCCTTATGAGCTTTCATTCATATTCATAAATAACAAAACTTGCAAAAAATTGCAAGATTTTTTAAAGTTAGATATGCATAGTATCTGCTGATGTATTTACAGACCCCTTATTTCCAAAACTGATAACATCATATTTGCTATTAAAAAAAAAAAAATTACATTTTATTTTAAAATTTGAAATTACACCCTAGTATTATTGTTTGTCAACAAGCATTCAAAAAAGAAAATGGGCTAAATCTTAAATTTGTTGACATTTAAAGGGGTCATTATTATACAATTTTGTATTATTATAATTTTTTTTCCCCAGAGGTCCATTTATAATGTTAGTGTATTATATCTATGTCAAGACATTATAAGTTGACAGTTTTCCACTGCCTCGCTGACCGTTAGAATCAAATTGGTTGTTTTTTTGTTCTTATTTTTTTGTTGTTTTAATTTATTGTGCTGCTGTTCCTTGTATGTAAATGCCTTCTTCGCATGTGAAATGAGATACAACGCTTTTGCTCTTGCTTATGAGCTGCAGGTTTGCTGTTGAGCTCATATTGTTCTACTCTATCCCTAAATAATCTCTGCTGAATCTGCATGTGCAGCTAAATCAACATAAAAATGATGGGATGTTGTTAAAAATAAATAATAATCAAATGCAGAGCTGTTGGTGCTACACACCAGGGATACTATAGTTAACTTAAAAAAAGAATTAAATTAAATAAACGTTAACCCAAATGAAGTGTGTGTGTGTGTGTGTGTGTGTGTGTGTGTGTGTGTGTGTGTGTGTGTGTGTGTGTGTGTGTGTGTGTGTGTGTTAGCTGTTCCCAAAGCAACATTTTTCATTTAGTTTTACCTGAAATAAAATGTTAAGACAAATTATTTAGAAATATAAAAAACAAACATAAAATAAAATGACTAAAATGAAAATACAAAAATAAAAATAATAATAATTTAAAAATAACACCGCTACAGACCACCAGGAACAGCACAATGTTTGGCCGAATATGTCTTCATCCATACTATTGAAAATAATGTAAATATCAGTCTATAATCAGTCTGATGTCAGTCAATTTAGAACAAGAGGGGGTTTTAGTTCAGCTTAGTTTCAGTTGTCTTTTTCATTATGAAGGACATTTTTCTTCTGATTGTTACTGTGTGATTTCATAGTGCATTAATCTCTTTTACCTCAAAGAGAAATTGGATTCTTCATGATAATTAAATGTTGCTATATTTGTCCATAGATGTATTCAGCAGGTCGGATCCCACTGTCTGCGTATTAACACTTGCAGTGTGTTCTAACGCCAGGGATTATTTGTCATATTGCTGCATGGCTTATTTTGGCTGAGTGATGAGCTATGGCTTATGATATAGCTATGCATGTTTAGCATGCAAGCAGACAGCCAATAGCCTCCAGTAGTAAATATTGCATTTTGTTTGTTGCAAATAGTGAATGTGGGTTATCAGAGGCCGTAAATCCGTGACCATATGCCACATATGGCTTGTAGCAGGCTTTTTCTGCTGTCTGTTGGTTAGATGTTGGTCTAGCCACACTGATGGTCCACAGCCTCCCCCCCGGTTTATTGATCTAGATTCAGCTGCCTTTGCAGCCCAGAGCAAGTCTGCTGATGACATCATCAAATCGGCCAAATTACCCTCAGCGTACACCCCTGGTCCAGACTACCCAGCAAAGATAGAGACAGACTGCTGGTCCTTCCCGATCTCCCATGCTGCCCTAGGTACTGTGGTCACCCATGATACATCTGTTCCCACAGTCTCGTTGCTTCTGCCTTGTTCAAGTTTACCCAAAAGCAAAAAAGTTCCCATCATTTACCCAAATGTTTTTTAGGCTCTGTATTGTTACTACACAATTGACGTGTTTCACACACAAAAAAAAAAAGCGAGTAAATTTAACATTTTTCAGTGAACTATAACCTTGATCTGAGGATTTAAAGCAGTTGTATTAACAGATTTGTGTAGATAAAATAAAATGCTAGTGTTAATTAAGATGCTTCTGCTCTGAAACCAAAAATGTGGTCTAGAAACATTTTCACTTGGAATAATTTTTACAATTAATTACAAAGAATCTATGTAGTAAATCTGTACGTTTTTGTTTTTTTACAGTGTTCATGATTTAGGTATTAATAGTTTAATATTCTATATCAAATTTAATTCTTATATACTGTAGTTTTTCTCACAGTGCTGTAAGACTTTTTCTTTTATTTTAAATTATGCGGTTCTTTCTATTAAATACACACACACACACACACACAGCGTCGTTCTAATGCTGAATTGGCATAAAAATTAAAACAAAAAATAGTTTAACATTAAAAAGGGTTTAAATCACCCAGCACAGAGAATCTTCTCAGAACATTCAAGGTTATGACTAAACATTCTTCCAGTATTGTTAATAGAACATTTGTTCAAAGTTACCTGGTCTTTAATAATGTTCTCAAAACATTAGCACAAAAACTGTATTTATACATCACTCATGGAGCGTTTTCTGAAACATTTTAGTTGGAAGTTTATCAAACATTTTTTTTAATGTTACTACTTGTTTCAGATCATTCAGAGAGCATTAAAAACTAACATTCCCATAACATTTGCAAAACTGTTTTTGATTCAGATACCACTCAGAAATATAGTTTTCATAACTTGAGAAAGCTACTGTAACAAAATGTTCTTCGAATGTATTTTGTTAGCTGGGCGAATTCCGGGATTGACTTCAAACATTTGTGTGTCTTTCTGTCCATGTGTTACTGTGTAATCACTTTTCTTGATGTAGCTAATTCACGTGATTATTTCATTTCTATTCTGTAAAGTGTAGCTCTGTAAGGATCAGGAGATCATCATAAATCATAGACTGGCTTTCTACTCAGTCTTTTGCATTAGCTCTTCTCCTCCATCCTTGATTCATGTGTTTGTGTGTGAATGTGTCCTATTAATGAGTTTTTGTTGTGCTGCTCAGGAACAGACGGGAGGAGAAGATCAAGAGAGGAGGATGAGGAGGAGCTCCACAAACGCAGACAGATCCAGGAAGAACATCTCAACAAGGTCAGGAGATGTCGGTTACTAAAAGAACGATGCAACCTGCTTAACAATGCAACACAATAGCTGAAATGATTCTTGTATCTGATTCCAGATCCAATCTGGTTTGGGAAAAATGATTCTTAAAGAGGAGATGGAGAAAGAGATGATCCGAGAGCGTCATGCACGGAGCCTGTCAGCACAGCGCGACGAACATGGAAGCAGTAATGCTCCTCAGTACAATAGATTGCATATTAGACGTTCATGTTCCAAATCTTGACTTTCTTCAAGATTAAGAAACGGGGTTTTGGGCCATTCAGAATATAATTAAGAATGTACAATTCCAGCTGAATTTCATGAATTTGCAAATAGGATGCACAATTGTAATTTGAATTTAAAGGGGTAGTTCACCCCAAAAACGAAACCTTTGTCATCATTTACTCAACCTCATGTTGTTCCAAACATGTTTTGTTCTTCTGTGGAACACAAAAGAAGATATTTTGAAGAATGTTGGTAACCAAATGGTATTTTACTTGTATTTTACATTTGGATAAAAAAATGGTCATTGTTGTTTGATTACAAACTTTTGATATTTTCTTTTGTGTTATACATGAGGGGGAGTAAATGATGACAGAATTGAATTAAATACATGTTAAATATATTATATTTATAATATATTATGTGTATGTATAATTTCTCAAATATATCAAATTATATTTCTAATAAATTGTAAAAGTAGATTAAAAATGAATAATGGGAACATTTTTACACTTACACATATATTTGCATTATTGAAGCCATTTTTTTCATAGTGAATGTGTACATTTATTCATTTAGCTGAATGATGTGTACTATGTTATTAAAATTGCAGATCGAAATTCACCCTCTAAAACAGGCTCACTGCCTGGATACGGGCGTAATGGACTGCATCGGGTAAGATGCCTTTATTATTGCTCAGTATTTCATATTACATATAATCTAATCTAATATAATAATAATAATAAAAGATATGTTATTGAACACATTTGTTGTATATTTTGCTTCAGCCTCAGTCGACTGATTTCACTCAGTATAACAGTTATGGAGACATGTGTGGTGGGATGAGAGGTTAGTTTATCTGTTTTTTCATTTTAATTGCATACATTAATTTGTAATGAGAGCTAAAGTAATCACATATAGGCATATATATTGTGGGAGTAGTACAATGCATATAGATGATAAAGGATCATATAGTGCAAAAATTGAGACATCATTTTTTCAAACTGTCCATTTTAATGTATGAATATAAAATTAAAATCTTTTTTTTTTTTTTTTTTGACAGAGTTTCAGGTATGTAGATATGATTACCTGTTTAAATCAGTCGATGTGTGTTTCCATCTATCCTTCTTGCACCCTTATTGTAACTTGTATGTAATATTCTTTAAAATACATCTTCATACTTATTCATTGTACATGATGTGAAATCAGATCGAAAGATACAGTTGTCATCTCTTTAAAGTACTGGCTTCACGTTCTCTCTTTATTAATGATTTGTTTCTAGCCCATGCATGATGGCCACCGTTCAGCCACCAGAATGGACAGAGGAGTGTCTATGCCTAATATGCTGGAACCGAAAGCAAGTGTAACATATTAAACTAGCATAACATTATCTGATGTTGAATATGAGTTCAATTATTAGGCTGTTCAGCATTCAGCCAATTACTTGGATGTAATGTAACTATGCGGCCTGAATTATTAGACCCTACATTTCAAACATTAAAAATAGTTTGTGGAGAGTTAGCATTTTTTGTACTGATCGATATGTGTCATTTGAAGGTATATCCATATGAAATGCTTATGGTAACAAGCCGCAGTCGCTCCAAACTGCCCAGAGATGTGGACAGAACTAGATTAGAGGTAATTTCTCACAATATTTGTGCAACAAACCTCTGTATTATGATGTAACCAAAATGCCCACTCAGAAAAATATTTAGGCCTAAAGATTTTAAATTGCATATTAAATTTCCTCCCATTAGGATTACACAGTTTTAACACCGTATTAGCAAACTAATAAACATATAATGCATAAAGAAATCGATAGGAAAGGGGTAAGATTTCTGGAATATTACTTAACCCAATAATTAAATATTTAAGATTTAGCCATAATTTAACTATGTCCATGCATTTTAATTAAATTTAAACATATTTATGCTGATTCTAAGCAATTTCAGTAACTGCATTTTAAAAATTGGATTTTTTTTAATTTAAATAAAATCAAATAGATGCAAACAGTTAGTAATAAACTATGCCATGATTTCGTTTTTAGTGCACAAATCTTGCCTGTTTTTTTATATGGAAACCTGTTTCCACCACAGGATTAAAAAAAAAAATAATAGTAATAAAATTAAAAAGTACATTTAAATAAGATTAAAAGAGTTTACATTCACAATTCAGACTTAAAAAAACAGAATTGCGAGATTTCAATTCTATAAACTCACAATTTTGAGTGGAAAAATCTGAATTGTGTAATAAAGTAGCGATGAAAAATACGAGAGTTTTGAAAAAAGTCAGAATTCTGAATTGTGAGAAAAGAAGTCAGAATTATGGCTGTCAAGATAACCACAATATTGTTATATCGCAATACTGAGTATGACAAGCAACCATGACAACTGTGATGTTCATTTTTTGTTTGTATAAGGCTATTCCCTTCTCATTTTACCCTTAATGAATTTGTATTGAACGGTTAATAAGTTAATAATCATAACAAGACTGATTACATTTTTGGAGTGATTTTTGCTTTCTCTTCTTTTTCACCTGCATTTCTAGCGCCATCTGGCTCCGGAGTTGTTCTTTGAAATCTTTGGGATGGAAATTCAGGAATTCAACAGGTTACCTCTGTGGAAACGCAATGAACTGAAGAAGAAAGCCAGACTCTTCTAACCATGATCTACAACATCTGCACACACTCACATGATGTATAATCCAGCTGTTTACTCCTCTTCTGTTATTTCTTGCTAAAATTATAGCCAGAAGGAAGCTCCATGCTGCAATATGATGTCAGTTTGTAAAGAACAGAAGGTCTTAACATTTCAGCTGTATATCCAAAATTTTCAAATCTATATACAATTGGGCAAAACGTATTTAGTCAGCCACCAATTGTGCAAGTTCTCCCACTTAAAAAGATGAGAGAGGCCTGTAATTTTCATCATAGGTACACTTCAACTATGAGAGACAGAATTGGGGGGAAAGAATCCAGGAAATCACGTTGTCTGATTTTTAAAGAATTTATTTGCAAATTATAGTGGAAAATAAGTATTTGGTCAATAACAAAAGTTAATCTCAATACTTTGTTATATACCCTTTGTTGGCAATGACAGAGGTCAAACGTTTTCTGTAAGTCTTCACAAGGTTTTCACACACTGTTGCTGGTATTTTGGCCCATTCCTCCATGCAGATCTCCTCTAGAGCAGTGATGTTTTGGGGCTGTCGCTGGGCAACACGGACTTTCAACTCCCTCCAAAGATTTTCTATGGGGTTGAGATCTGGAGACTGGCTAGGCCACTCCAGGACCTTGAAATGCTTCTTACGAAGCCCCTCCTTCGTTGCCCGGGCGGTGTGTTTGGGATCATTGTCATGCTGAAAGACCCAGCCACGTTTCATCTTCAATGCCCTTGCTGATGGAAGGAGGTTTTCACTCAAAATCTCACGATACATGGCCCCATTCATTCTTTCCTTTACACGGATCAGTCGTCCTGGTCCCTTTGCAGAAAAACAGCCCCAAAGCATGATGTTTCCACCCCCATGCTTCACAGTAGGTATGGTGTTCTTTGGATGCAACTCAGCATTCTTCCTCCTCCAAACACGACGAGTTGAGTTTTTACCACAAAGTTCTATTTTGGTTTCATCTGACATTCTCCCAATCCTCTTCTGGATCATCCAAATGCTCTCTAGCAAACTTCAGACGGGCCGGACATGTACTGGCTTAAGCAGGGGGACACGTCTGGCACTGCAGGATTTGAGTCCCTGGCGGCGTAGTGTGTTACTGATGGTAGCCTTTGTTACTTTGGTCCCAGCTCTCTGCAGGTCATTCACTAGGTCCCCCCGTGTGGTTCTGGGACTTTTGCTCACCGTTCTTGTGATCATTTTGACCCCACGGGGTGAGATCTTGCGTGGAGCCCCAGATCGAGGGAGATTATCAGTGGTCTTGTATGTCTTCCATTTTCTAATAATTGCTCCTACAGTTGATTTCTTACACCAAGCTGCTTGCCTATTGCAGATTCAGTCTTCCCAGCCTGGTGCAGGTCTACAATTTTGTTTCTGGTGTCCTTCGACAGCTCTTTGGTCTTGGCCATAGTGCAGTTTGGAGTGTGACTGTTTGAGGTTGTGGACAGGTGTCTTTTATACTGATAACGAGTTCAAACAGGTGCCATTAATACAGGTAACGAGTGGAGGACAGAGTAGCCTCTTAAAGAAGAAGTTACAGGTCTGTGAGAGCCAGAAATCTTGCTTGTTTGTAGGTGACCAAATACTTATTTTACCGAGGAATTGACCAATTAATTCATAAAAAATCCTACAATGTGATTTCCTGGATTCTTTCCCCCCATTCTGTCTCTCATAGTTGAAGTGTACCTATGATGAAAATTACAGGCCTCTCTCATCTTTTTAAGTGGGAAAACTTGCACAATTGGTGGCTGACTAAAACATTTTTTGCCCAACTGTATATATATATATATTTTTTTTTTGTCTCTGTCGCTTTAATTTCCTCTCTTCCAGAAATGAGTCTTCCTCTTTTTGTTCTTCTTGCATATCTTTGTAAATCATGTTCATGCAGGTCTGATTATCCAAACCTTTGCAACTTTGCAGTTCTAATCCTTTTAATTCACTGTTCCAGCAAAGATTCCTCCGTTTGCATCACTTTTGGTTCAGGGAGGGATTGTAGATGCTATGGGTGTCTGTGTCTTTGTACCTGTTCATGTCATGCATTCAAAGAGACATAACCCATACTAGCACATATCCATGTATTCACCCTTTGCTACTGTAGGCTACCATACTTTAACATCTGTTAATTAAAGGTCAAGTGTTTCATTTCTGTGCCAACAGCAGCACTAAACAGAATTGAACAAATATTGATCGCTGTCAAACACATGTCCATCTTTCATCAGTCAAACCCACATCATTGGTTACTGGCTACTCATTTTTTCCATTTGGTACCACTAATTGTTCAGAAGTGACACACTTCACCTTTACGCTTTCTGATACTGATTTAACTGTTCAATTGATGCTGATGTCCCTAGTATATTGTATATTTAAATAATAGAATACAAAGGTAAGGTAAATATGAACTGCATTTGAATTTTTTTTTTAAAGAGCGGATACTCACACTGCCAATTTATTGTATTTCAATTGTATTTCTGAGTAAAGGGAAATGTCTCAATGTACAACTCTCAGTAAAAACCAAAGGCATTACAAGAGAACAGGCTCTATGAGAGCTGTAGTCTACAGCTGTTGTTTTATTTCATCTTCATTAAATCAGATGTAATATCGGGTTGTATTTCTTCATGCACACGAGTGCACTGGACTTGCTATGAAGCTCATGCAGTGAATTATTAGCTGGACCAAATCAATGAATTCAGACACATTCTCATTAAACACAATGATAACTACATTGACAGGTTTCAATAAAATTTGGGGAAACAGATTACATTTACTTCCTCCTCTTCTCTCTTTTTCTTCATCACATAGGCCTATAGTCACAAACATATTTCCATCTTTTAATCATTTTACTGAGACTGCATGCATGAAGAAATCAATTCACGAAGATATTTCCATATATTTTAAATATATTACATGTATTTTAAAAGTAGTTTTCATGTTTTCTTCTCAATGGCTGGAAAAGCTATAACATGTAGGCTATAGTTTTTATGGACTATATTCTGTACAATGCGTCTTAATATACTGGATAAAATATTACACTAATTTAGATTTTAACGTTAATTTTAAAATATGGAGATTATGCCAGCTATCTTTCAACACAAAATCAGGTGAATTTTAAGTTTGAGCAGATGTTAATTTTATCAAGTAGGAGACAAAACCGGCAATTTATTAAGGAATAGGCCATTCCAGCCAGGGTTTTTTTTTATTGTCCTTGATAATAATGGCATCATCCAACAGGAAGTGACATTATTTTGGAGGGAATTATTCCACAACACAAGCGATGTGTTTATTCAACTCTGTGATGTTTTGTTTTTCTTGTTAGTTTGTCTCACTCTATCTAATCTATTTAATCTTATCTAATAAAATTTAAAGAGGGTTAAAAATATCAAAATGAATTTCAAGTTGTAAACAAATTTTTACTCCCTCACAGAGCAGTTACTGTTTATTCCCATTCTGTCAGACATGATAATATTTCCTTGCTAAGTTATTTCTGAATGTCTGGTTTACCTTTTTATAATGATTCTTTAAATTACAATAGAAGTAGGCTATATTGTATTCTTAAAATTTTAAAAGGCCCTGCATAGGAATTATTTTAATACTGCATTTCTCCACTAGAGGGCCACAGTGTCGCATTGTGTGAATTTGCTGGTGTCCACAGAAGCATAAAGCTCTGTTTTACAGTTTTTTTTTTTTTTTTATAATCCTGTAGAACAGGGATACTCGAATCTGGCTCCTGCAGAGTTTAGCTCTAACCCTAACCAAACACACCTGAGCATGCTAATCAATGGCTGTTTTCGAAATGGCATGCTTGCCTACTGCTTACTGCCCAGTACACAGTGCATACTGTCTACTGTCTACTTTTCTTTCTTTTTTTTAAGTGTGTGAAACAGTATACAATAAGCAACAAATGTCTCAGAGTAGTATGCTTAATTGTCACATGACAAACAGTGAATATTAATTCAGCACAGCTGTCAAGGTTGTTACCTTACAAACAAATGTGCTAACCATTCTTTTTACAAAGGCTTGTTAAAAAGGCTTCTTACTAATAAATAGTGCTATTTTGCCCAATTGAACTCATTTCATAATTAATAAACTTCACATATTGGACAGAACTGAATCAACACTGAGCTGGCTTTAACTGAACAATGATATTTTTGGCAGTTACACTAAGTGAAAAAAGCGATATATCACATATTTTGCTCACTGTGCCACTGATATTACGGAAATAAATGTGTCTTGCAGTGCTGTTTACCGCAGCCAGGCATTGGTGGGCAGAGTTTATGTAAATAGCCTCTGCCAACAAATTGGTCCATTTGTGATTAGAGTAAATATACTCTGTTTCTTTTTAGAGCTGCTTGACAGGGGAATTGAATTCTGTTTGCATAACTGAAATATTTTTATTTATTATATTGCTGCAATATCTTTGAAACAATCTAAGCACTATAAAGATCATTTGACTTGATTGGAAACATGCCGCAGAGATTAAATTACAACTTATGTCTTTCTAACAATATTGTTTTTAGATACACAGCGATAGTTTGTAGTTTACATGTGTATATACTGTAACGGGGTGGAAGAGTCACGTAACAAGGAGAGCTCAATTAATTGCCCCGGAGGGTGGATTTATTCAACAAAAGTGGAAAACAGTGGTGATCTTCGTAAAAGGGTCCAGGTGTGGTGGGTCCGTGCGGTGCTTGTGGCGGCTGCGTGGTGGCTGCGCGGTCACAAACTGCTCTCTGGAACGGAATTGAGAGAAAAGGTTAGTTCTCTGCTTCATGGAGAAGTGTCTCACCGTCGTTGGAGCTCACGCGTGTGCAGGTGCTCTATGTATGTTTCCAGGGCAACGCTGATGAGAACTCGGGACGCTCGTCAAACAAAACATATGGGAGAATGAGGTCCCAATCCCGCTTGTCTTAAACCACCACGCGTTGCAGCATTTGTTTCAGAGTCTGATTAAAATGTTCGACCATCCCATCGGTCTGGGGATGGTATACGGTGGTCTTCAACTGCTTTACCTTGAGCGATCGGCAGAGGTCAGACATTAGCCGGGACATAAAGGTGGTTCCCTGATCGGTCAGTATCTCGGCTGGGATGCCGACCCAGCTACAGAGCATGAAAAGCTCATGGGCAATGGCCTTGGCAGTGGCCTTCCAGAGGGGTACTGCTTCTGGGTACCGGGTGGCATAGTCGACGATCACCAGGATGTGTTCGTGTCCCCGAGCAGACTTAGGCAATGGCCCCACTATGTCCATCCTGAAGCGCTCGAAGGGCACCTCTATGATGGGCAGCCGAATCAGGGGCTCCAAAAGGCAGGTCATGATGAACAATGCAGCCCGCCAGCCACGTCCGAACGGGTGGTGTGGGCACCTCCGTTGGCATGGGCTCGTCCCGCGGACCGGGAGCCGCCGGCCTGCTTATTGGTCTCGAGATGCCCTCCGGCACGCATCATTCCTGGACCACCTTCCGGGGAAACGGCGGCACTCGCTCCCCAGTATCCCGCTGATGGGCCACCTCCGCCAGCTCTATCGCCTCCACGAGTTCCATCGTGGTTGTTGGGTTCCGCATGCCCACGGCTTGGAGGTGAGAGCGCAGGAGACCACGGAGGAGCCAATCAATAACCACGCGTTCCGCTACCTGAGTAGCTGTCAGATCCTCATCCAAGTTGGGACAGTTCGGCGGCCTGGGCACGGGCTGGAAGGCGGGGTTTGTATTCCCAGTCATGAAAGTGCTGGGCAGCACAAACAGGCGAATTTCCCTCTTCAACTCATCTTATATTTAGCCTATAATTACTATTCCCCGCCTCCAGTTCAGTCACGCATTTGAAAATGAAACGTCACATGGAGCACGTTGCATTCTGGGAAACAGTATTCCATGCAGCGTCTTCAGATGCATACATCAAATTTCAGCCAATGTAGCAGGCAATCCGGGCATTCCATGCATACAGAAAATTCACATACTATTCACAGTCTGCACACAGCATACTGCAGTATAGTAGGAGTTTTGTGGTAGTATGCCATTCCGAACACACCTTCTGTACTGATTTCAGTGTACTTCAAGTCAAGTCAAGTCGTGACGTATTGTCAAGTATGGTTACCCATACTCGAAATTGGTGCTCTGCGTTTAACCCATCCACAACCGTGCACACACACAGCAGTGAGTAGTGAACAAATGCACACACACACACACACACCGTGAACACACACCCGGAGCAGTGGGCAGCCATGCTGCAGCGCCCGGGGAGCAGTTGGGGGTTCGGTGCCTTGCTCAAGGGCACCTCAGTCGTGGTATTGAGGGTGGAGAGAGCGCTGGACATTCCCTCCCCCCACCTACAATTCCTGCCGGCCGGGGGCTCGAACTCGCAACCTTTCGATTACGAGTCCGACTCTCTAACCATTAGGCCACGACTTCCTACTTGTGTTATGTTAAGCAGATTCTGGCAAATATAGTAGGTCATCCGGGTATTCCATGCATACAGAAAATTTGCATAGCTACTATGAACAGCATACATACTGCATACTGCAGAAATAGTGAGAGTAGTATGATAGTATGGCATTTCGAACACAGCCATTGTCTTCAGGATCATTAGGTCGTTTCTCAAACGGAAGGCTGCATCCTCCGGAGGTCACATTTGAAGGCTGCATACGTCATCAAGCCTGGTTTATTTCAGTTAACTGAGCATTACATTCGTGAGTTAAAAGCACATTACAACAATTTACACTTAACTAAAAATAATGGTCAAATTTATAACTGTTAATATTCTAAAATAAGATGATCTTTATGACGTATGCAGCCAACAAATGCAACCTCCAGAGGATGCAGCCTTACGTTTGAGAAACGGCCATAGAAAATCACAGGTAGTTGAGTTTGATCAGGGTTGGAGAGCTAAACTCTGCAGAAAAGTGGATCTCGCGAGCCAGATTCGAGGATCACTGCTGTAGAATGATTATATCCCTTTGTCTCAGATCAGTGCAGCTGCCTATGGCCTTTTGGTTTCAATCATTTGACCTTGATTTAAAAAAGTTCAATAACAATATGCATGAATGAGGATGGTAAATCACAACTCATAAAACTTCCATAAAGGTCATCCGAGACACTTAGGTAATTAGCAAATTAGTTACTAACTATAAATCTCTATTAATGAAATTGTGACATTCAAATTATGTATTTCTTAACTGTCCGATTTAACTTCACAGTCATAAATTCATAATAAAAATAAAAAAAACACAATAGAGCTGTATTTGATCTTATGATGATGTTTCAGCAAACAGTCCAACCTATTACGGATATTTATCTTGGATTATATAGTGCAATATCACCAGCGAATGACATGATTCATGCTCAATCACACATTTGTTTTCTGTCATGGTGGGGACTTTCCATTGACTTCAGTTGGTTTCATAATGAGCTAGTTATGTTTTCTGTCCATTAAGCCTCAGATAAACTTTTTTACATTTTCTTAGATTTTTGGAGCACATTTTTTAGCACGCATATTCAAGCTGATTTCAGGTTACTTTTTTTATTTTGTGGAACACTTGGTTTCTATAATGTAGGCAAAATCTGATGCAGAGACACTCTGTCTCTTGACGATGCTATATGTTGACACTAGGTGAAGGTGAAACGAATGACGTAAGTGTGTGTGTGTGTGTGTGTGGTGCCAGACAGTGATCAATTCTGTGACTCCTGTTTGTCTTTGTAGGTTGGGCTGTTAACAGTCCTGTCTTTAATTAAACTCAAGTGGACCAGCAGGGCATGTATTAATCTTTAGCCTTTTTTGTCTTTTTTTTTTCTTCTTTTTTTTCCTTAAGTGAACAAAATCCATCCAACATGACAGATAAAACAAGAATATTGTTGATTATATATGAAATGAGTTCAGTACATGAAAATAATTGAGGATCATTTTATACATTATATTAAGTGTATATTATGTTTAGCATGCACTTCAAAGCAATAGATCACCCAAAAATGAACTGTAATGTACTCGCCCTCAGGCCATCTGAGATGTAGATGAATTTGTTTCTTCATGGGAACAGATTTGGAGAAATGTAGCATTACATCACCTGCTCACCAGTGGATCCTCTGCAGTGAATGGGTGCCGTCAGAATGAGAGTCCAAACCGCTGATAAAAACATCACAATAATTCACAAGTAATCCATACAATTCCAGTCCATCAATTAACATCTTGTGAAGTGAAAAGCTGCGTGTTTGTAAGAAACAAATCCATCATTAAGGCATATTTACTGTAAACCAGGGATTCAGGCCAAAATACCAGTCCATAATTCATAATAACACTTCTATCTGTGAAAAATCCATCTCCTGTTGTTTTCTCTACGGGACAACGGTGCTTGATCTGTGTATATTTCTCTCCTGATTCAGACTTTTTTTCACTGGAGAAAGCAATATCATGGATAGACGACTATGGTTTTAAGTTAAAAATGTCTTAATGTTGGATTTGTTTCTTATAAACGCACAGCTTCTCACTTCAAAAGATGTTAATTGATGGACTGGAGTGGTGTGTATTACTTGTGGATTATTGTGATTTGTGTGTGTTTGGACTCTCATTCTGACGGCACCCATTCACTGCAGAGGATTCATTGGAGAGCAAGTGACGCAAAGCTACATTTCTCCAAATCTATTCCAATGAAGAAACGAATTTTGAGTAAATTTTCAGCAAATTTTCTTTTTTAATAGCTTAGCATTTCTATTGCAATCATTTGTGATGGGTAGCGTCACAAACTCTTTAAGTTGCTGCCTATGTAGAGTTTTCCAAAATGATTACTTATGAGTTTTCTCTCTTTCTCTGTGCGTGTGTCTTGATGGCTGAAAGGTATGTATGTGTTGTGTGTTATCTGTCAGATGTTGACCTGGATAAGCAGGAAAGAGCAAACAGATCATAAAAAGCCATAAAGTCTGGGTTTATTGTCCAGAGCAAACCAGCTCAACAGACGGCACTCTCTCTGTCATATGCACTCATTCTAGGGTTTTTCTGTCTGTATGCATCTGAATACATGCTTATGCATTGTTTTTCCTACATGTATGAATATTCAGACACCCTTCTATATTTGATGTTTTATGTTTTAAATTCACGTCCATCTCTGAGTCTCTTTCCAGCTTTTTCTTATCCAGTGAATCTTGAACCTGTTGACCTTAGTGTGATCTAGAGTAGGTGACAGGTTCAATAAACATGAGGTTCAATCAGACAGTGAATATTCTATCTATCTATCTATCTATCTATCTATCTATCTATCTATCTATCTATCTATCTATCTATCTATCTATCTATCTATCTATCTATCTATCTATCTATCTATCTATCTATCTATCTATCTATCTATCTATCTACCTATCTACCTATCTATCTATCTATCGTTCTATCGTTCTATCTATCATTCTGTCTATCCATCATTCTATCTATCCATTGTTCTTTCTTTTTGGTTTTCTGTCATTTTGTGTTGGTTGCAGACATCAGTGTGTTGTTTCAACGGGTTTCTTGTCTTGCTTCTGGCCACAACATCATTAGATGTTCATCACTGCATTGTTCATTTCAGAAGAAATTGATAAATCAACAACCGGTTTACGCACCATTACAAATCCACACGATTCACAGAGACAAAAAGAGCCATGCTACTGAAACGTCAGTGCGTCATATGAAGTTTTCAAAGTCAGTGAGGCAGAAAGAGTTTCCTCCCGTCCGAGTCAAAACTCACAGAGCATAACCTCCCAAACTCCTCTATTCACTGTCATATTCATAACTACAATATGTGACAGTTGACTCGATGAGCAGACGAGGAATCATGCTGTCTCCCTGAATGGCTCTTAATCTCACATATGATTTCTGTTATGGGTTTTTAACATATTCTGCTTTGACTGATGACTTTGTCATGTTCCTGCTTGTTGACTTGTTTGCAGGACTGAGATAAGAGTCCAGACATGTGCAAGTTATACAGAGTCACATGCAGGCCCTGTTTACTATTAAAGATTAAAGATCAAGTGTGCAATATATGTGACTACTAGTGGCACAAAATGGAATTGTAATTATTTCTTTTTACAGGGTGTGTAAACAGGGTCCAAAACATTTAGTGACTCACTCAAACCGCTTTCAGAGCTGATTATCTCCAGATTCCCTGACGCATGGTTCTGGTTTGTCCGTTGGGTTGTTTTCTCTCTGAGGGGGGTGAAGATCCGCCGTGTTTGTCCTTTGCACCTCAGTGTGGGGCCGTCTGATAACACTGCATTGGTATGTGGTTGTGTGTTTAAGGAGCAGATGATAATGTGGCACTGCAGGAGAGATCTTTCAGACTGTGATGTAAAAGTCTAGTTATGTCTTTGAATTGTAATTCTGTGGGAAGATTTGCACTTGAAAACAACTACAACAAGTTTTGGATCAGCAAAAATGTTATGTTGTTATTTTTCAGTCTTGGCTTGATTCTGCTTCCACTTAAAAAGATAATTGATATCTTGCAACTGTAATGTTGTATACTAATCTATTATTATTAGTATTGCGTTTTAATATTTCATTTCAAAATTTCCGATAACTGTTTGTATTTGCACTACATTTTGAAGTCAGTTTTTAAATACTTTTATTTAGCAAGGATGCATTAAATTGACCAAAAGTACCAATCAAGACATTGATGATGTAATAAAAGATTTATATTTTAAATAATTGCTTTTGAGTAATGGCTGCTGGAAATTCGGCTTTGCCATCACTAGTTTACAACATTACTGTTTTTTTTCTGTTTTTTATCAAATATGCTGCTTTTGTGAGCATAAGAGACTTCTTCAACATTAAAATGGTACTTCATTAATGTTTTTTTTACATTTCACTTTCTTTTCCACCATGCAGTTTTGAAACAGGTTTCATACTAATATATTGCGCAATCCACACTGGCAATAACATTTAAAAATTACTGTAAATAAGGCAATACATAGATTAATATAAAGAAATCCATACAATATAGTCTGTACAGATAATGAAGAGAGGTAGATTATGTTCACTGCAAAATTTCAGGATCTGTTGAAAGATGGAAACAATACTTAATTAACCAGTATAACACAAAGAATAAAATATTAGAAAGCACACTATGTAATCTGAATAGATTGAAGAGAACTGGAACCTTGTTAAGTGTCTTTACGAGCAACCTTTGGCTAAAGTGCTCAATATGTCAGTTGAGTGCTATTGATTATTCAGGACGCAAAAGATAACCGCATGCAAACAGCTGCTAACCCAAATGAAACTCAAGCACAGAAACACATTCACACCAGCAGTCACTTTATCACTTCCATAAACTGACTTTGAAGCTTATCTCGTAACAGGAAATTGTTATTCAAATGAATAACAAGCAGATTTAACTCAGGTGCTATTGATTCTTGAATTGATATTGTCTGATGTCTGTAATTGGACTTTTATTGCTGCTTTAAATTATGGCATCTTTAATTAGTAAGACTGGAACAGGGGTCACGGGTAAAATAAGAGGCTTACGATATGGCATGAGAGAAGGTTTCCCTAGTCACCCAAACATTATTTAGCCTCTATATTGCATGACTAAGACAACTGACCGTGATAAATTTCCTTCAGTGAAATGTAGTAACGTCTTTGGTCTATATCTCAAGCCTACTTGAGCTCAACAATCCTTGCCTCTTAGCATCTTGGGATTGATCGTTCCCTGCTAAATAGACCAGCACTGACTCATGGCATAAACCAGTTTCCCTCCTCACATTCAAATTAGTTTGTTTGTTTACATATTTCATTGGAAGAAAACGTTAGCAGCCTGTTAGCACCTGGTTTATAGCAACGTAAGTGGTGTTCATGTAATTTAATGAGTGTTTTTGCTTTAAGCTGATCTCATTAACGCTGGTGTGTTTGTATGGTAGCTAAATGTTCCTGACACGTTGGGCTACAGGATATCTCACCTCAGGTTTTTGCTGTCTCAGAGCATATATTATATGCATAAACCAGATTAAAGTAAGCATGTGGATTGTGTATAGTCTGATATAAATAAACTGCATGTAAGTGACCAAATCCACTAAAAGTGCTACTAGCTGAGTAACTGATGACTGACTACGAGGGCTTAGTGAAATAATTAGCATGCACAATTATTTTCATTGTAGAACAGTTCAATTACAACTCTAACACACTGCAAAAGGTTTTTTTTTTTTAAGACTTTTTGACTCGTTTTCTACTCACACTGGTTTCAAATGATTGAAATAATGGAGATTTTTTATGTTTTTGAATGAAGTCTCTTATAATCACAGAAAATAAAATCAGGACAAGGGTGTAACAACCACATGGAGTGAAAATATTTGATTAAAAGTAGAGTTAAAATGTATTCCAGTAAAAGCACAAATTTCTATATTACTTAAAGTACAAGTATTGAGAAAAAAAAAAAAAACTTACAGTTATATGAGTATATGTAATTAGATACTTCACACTCCTGCATGTTAGAATGATTTCTGAAGGATCAAGTGACACTGAAGACTGGAGTAATGATGCTGAAAATTCAGCTTTGCAACACAGGAATAAATTACATTTTAAAATATATTTGAATAGAAAACATTTATTTGAAGTTGTAAATATATTTCATATATTTGCTTAAGAAATATATTTTTAATTTGACTTGTTTAGTTAAAACAGGATAAATATACCCGAGAACCAATCCTGCATATGATATTAAGATTTTTCAATTTCATAGATTGTATCTTATATATAAGTGCATTTTGTCTTACAATGCTGGTATACTTGTATTTTTTTTCGTCTTATTCCTAAAACAGCTTATTCATGTTTAAATAAAATGATATTCATTTATTTTAAAGTCATAGTATCTTGCAAAAGGATGTTTAGATTATTTTGTTTTAAATAAAAAATAAGACATAAATCCTTTTTTTTCAGTGCAAAAGTAAAGTGAGTATAAACTGGTATATATTATTATAAATTCATGTATATTTTTATAACATGGCAGACATATCCAGCAATCAGTGATCAAAGTGATTTACTTGTAAGAGAGAAGATATAGTAATGTGCAAATATTAATATGTCCTTAATCTTCACCATGACATAAAATTACAATTTTGGTCCTAATTCTAGGCATTCTAAGCATGCTTTAGTACTAGATTGTACTAGCCTTTAGCACTCTGTAAATGTGTCCCTCTAAAGCTTCCATTGTGGGTTGCCGTGGAGAATGTGCCATATGCTGCAGGAAGTGAGGGGATTTGTCCTCTGACTGTTTGGACAGGGGTTCCCACTGTGGGGACAAGCTGTGATTCCAAACACCTTTTGAATAAAAGCTTCAGTGCACTTACAAAGCCGAGAGTTGAAGTGCAGGACCATGTTTAGATTCACTGTAAAATGTAAATGCAGGGCCTAGAATTTGAGAAAAACCAAGTTCTTTGTTCAAAAGGAATGTATAAATGCCGGATGTCTGTGAACGACTTTGCAACCTAATGTGGCCTACTGCATGTTATATGAGAACGAAGCTGTTCATGAATATGGATTTCACAAACTGGATTAACAAAATTGTTTTTGTTATGAGGATGTCTCCCTTTTTCCAAGGTGTCTGAATCATTTGTATTTCATTTGAATATTACTGAAAGGAAGAGTGAGATTTCAGCACATAGTAGCACAGTTTGCATTTGATACCACAATCAGCGGATGGGATTGCAATAGGAGAGGGTGAGCTGAGGTTATCTGTCAGTCTCTTTCTGGCCTGTTTCTGTGACTCTCACAGAAAGAGCTGCCTTCTCCAATTTAAAAATGCTGTCAATATTTTGACTGTACCTGCTTATATTTGTAATGCAAGAATGTGCCAGATCAGCATGAAAAGTGAATGAGAAATTAAAGCATGGGCATAGCAGTTTGATGGGGTTGTGTGAATATAACAATTCAAATGTGATGTTATCAGTACTAGTACTACTACTAGTAGTAGTAACTTTACTGTAATTATCAATTACAAAAATTATGAATTTTATTTTAAAAATAATTGTTGATTATTAGTAGTAGTATACATATAAAATATTAGCTTTGAATTTAGCCAGACAAGGTGACCATTGAAAAAAAAAATTAATATTGAAAAAAAAAATTACATTGTTTCACCCCCATCTCACACACAAATTGAGACGTGTTTGAAATTAGATTTGTTCTTGACTGTTTAGGAAAAACAAAACAAAAAAATTAGTAGATACAAATATTAATATTGGACAAAACCATAGTTAGAGTGTGAAAAGTGTTGGGAGGTAGAATGGTTTAGTTAAGCTTTAAACTAATGTCTGATTACAGTCATAAAACACTGGATTTGTGCATTTATATTTTTTTCTTTTATACTTCAGTCTGGCGGCAACATGGTTATCACACACCTGTCTGCTCTTTCTGTGTCTTTACAAACCACATCAGAGCCAATTCAGACAATCAAGATACCTTTTTCATGTCACAGGACACAGGAAAGTTCACTTTACAGAGAGGTTTTATGTTGTACATACTCCAATTTTCATTGACTGATTCATTAAACCACAAACGTTTGCCTTATCAATCAAATCATTTTTGTTATTCATCCATCAGTGCTTGAGTGCCTGTATCCACCTGTGTGTGTGATGTGCTGTGACCCTACAATGAAAACACATGTTAAGAAAGACTGCAGGAAGCTGATTAATGAGAGCTCGTGACCCTGTGACCTGAACGCCCTGCAGGTACCTAGTCTGAGGTCAGCACAGGATTTTACAGCCAGACCCCACCCTATGAGCTCAGTGCTCTTTACCGCAGGGCAGGTGTAGGGAGAATGGACCTGAGATTCCCTAGATGTGCCGACAGCAACTGTGTAGGTGCAGGTTGATTTTGGCATTGGTGGGGACATAACTGCAGCCATTTAATTGTTTGATCGAAATTATTGCTAGGGTCAGTTTAGTAGTCACTGGATATTGGTAGGGACATATCATTTAATTTGTGTCCTACTAAATTCTATGCCTTGAAAATCATAACAGTTTCCTGCAAGCTAAATTTCACATACAGTGGGGGGAGAAAAAAATGGATGAAGAAATGATCAGTCTATAATTTTAATGGTAGGTTTATTTGAACAGTGAGAGAGAAAAACACTTTCAAAAAAGTTATAAATTGATTTGCATTTTAATGAGTGAAATAAGTATTTGATCCCCTATCAGTCAGCAAGATTTCTGGCTCCCAGGTGTCTTTTATACAGACAAGGAGCTGAGATTAGGAGCACTCTCTTAAAGGGAAAGAATTCACGAAAAGATTAGCACTACGAAGTTTCGATCTAAATCAAAAGATTTGTGAACCCGCTCGGAAGTTCTGATCAAAATCAAATGATTCCCGATCCGCACTCAATTTAGCTTTGTGAAACATTTTGCGATGCAATGGTTTAACTGATTCAGAGTTGTGAAAGCTCTCTGATGCTCTTTTGATTTGATATTTGCTAATGAATCGCTTGAACTTGAATGATCGAAATCACGAATTTGAATCAATCGGAGCGGCTCCAGCGTAAATGACTCATTCAATTGAATTGGTTTGTATGTTCCTCCACTTTTCACATCTTTATTGCCAAGTTTACACTACACTGTCAGTATAGTATTACTGGCATAGCTCGCTAGTATTATAACATTAACTAAAATAAGTGAAAAGTATCCTATGTTTGCAAATAAATGACATATTTCCATTCCAAAGATAACAATCTAAGAACATATTCAGGTGAGGTAACCGGTTTACTGCTAACTAGTGGAAACACTCCATTAAAAGCTGCATCTGAAAATGGAAACATTGTGCATTATGATCGAGTTTATAGCTTAATTCACTATATTTTAATTTGACCACTGCAATTCAGTTGATGACAGTTCAGTAGGAAATCAGCTGAAAGTCATCTCATACCATATTTTAATAAATATTTGAGGACTTTTTGTTGTATCTGATTGTCTAAAAAGTCTATAAAGGATGATGTAAAAAGAGCAAATGAGCAAAGCTGAATTTTCAGCATCATTACTCCAGTTTTCAGTGTCACGTGATCCTTCAGAAATCATTCTAATATGTTGATTTCCTGCTCAAATACATTTCTTTAGAATTATGACAGTTGAGATAGTTGCTGCTTAATTTTTTTTTTGTGGAAACTGATAAATAGAAAATTCAAAAGATCAGCATTTGTTCACAATATAAATATTTTGTAACATTATAAATGTCTTTACCGTCACTTTTGATCAGTTTAATGTGTCCTTGTTGAATAAATAAATTAAGAAAAATCTTACTGAAATGTTTATATTAATATATTTTTTTTACTAAAGATGACCATCCATCTGACCAGACTGACCAAGCTCTGTAAAACAGACCTATAACTGACCTGATGTGCCCTTCGCCCTCAGGATGTGCCAGAGTTTTGACCTCTATATTACTCTCTGGGGCAGTTTACTCTACAAATGAGTCACCTGCTGTCTGTACCGTAGTCTGAGTGACCACTAAAGAATGATGGAGGGTTACCGGTGAGAACAGGATATGTTGTAATACTGTGGAAATTGCTACTCTTACCAACATTTTACATGGTAACGATAGTGTTTAGAAAAACACCAGTTACTACAGCTGTAGCCTTCAGTTTATATATGATGTTTATGATGTTGAATGTGGTGACCATGTGGTTCATATTAATCTCCACTGCAGCAGATGAGATCAGTGTAGGGTGAATTTCCATTTGTTGGATAATGAGCTCAAAGTAATTGCTGATTTGTGGACGAACAGCAACATATTTTTGAATGACTGATTTATTGTTAATGCCATTGATCCTGGCCAGTGATGTTTTTTTAATTACACTCCTGTGGTAGTAGACTGGTACCAGAGTTTCAAGGAGGCCTCTGACCTGATGCCAGCTAGGGCATGCTGGGAGTCCGTGCAGGGGACACGCCGACGCCACCCTGCTGAGAGCCGGTAGGATTACTGTTTACATTGAGCACCATGGGAAATGGCTTTCATTGAGGGTGTGTGAGCTACAGTGTTAAGTCATACACACACACACTATAATCCTAGAGCCATTAACCGCTGCATGTGATGATGGATAGACTCTGTCTAATGAAACATAATTGACTCCATATGTGTGACTCAGCCGATATGTTTACTGATGGTTCACTCACAAACAACAATACACTAAAAGCAATGGCAATAAAAAACCTCGTTTTCAGGGCAGATTGCAGATCTCATTGCATAAAATTACATTGATAACATCTTAATTCAACATTAATCAAGTGCAGAATACTCAAAACAACCTTAATATATGCAGAATATAAACATTAGTGAAGAAGAAATTCAGATAAACAGAAAATGCCTCTCTTTTTCTTATAATTGTAGAAGACCAACCTGACATACTTAAGTATAAAAACCTTTTAAACATTCTTCAAAATATCTTCTATTGTGATTTGTAGATGAAATAAAGTCATTCAGGTTTGAAACGACATGAGTACACTATTTTTTAATGTGAACTATTTTGGAGACCATGTAAATAATAAATCCATTGAGGACAAGCCTTAATAAAAATAGTACTAAAACATATACCATTGCACATTATAAGCTGGGACATTGAATGTTTCATCGTCTGCTACTTTCGGACCATGTCCTTACGTGTACTAGAACCTTATTTGAACCTGTTCCACAGCTGTTCTGCACCTGTTCAGGCTCCTCAATAAATCTTTATAATAACCTTTGAGGGTTCATTTCACTGTATCATAGATAAACCAATAAAACTTTTAACTGCCCTTAAAGACATTTGATACATCATGAGGATTTGTTGTGGAAATAAATGTCAGCATGCATAGAAACATACATGAAAGCAAACGATCTGTAAAGGGAAGTCATGTATAAGTATTCCCTTGGGAGCATCAGTTTCATTTCAGGCTTCAGTATGGTTAAACGGCATTAAAGGAATAGTCCACTAAAAATGAAAATTTTCTAAAAATATGTTCACCCATGCAAGATTTAGATGAGAATGTTTCTTCATCAGATTTGGAGAAATTTAGCATTAGAAATTTAGGTCCAGTGGATCCTCTGTAGTGAATGGGTGCCGTCAGAATGAGACTCCAAACAGCTGATAAAAACACTACAGTAATCCACACCACTCCAGTCCATCAATTATTCATGTTTGTAATAAATCATCAAGATGTTTTCTACTTCAAACTATTGTTTCTTGCTAAAATATGAGTCCTCTATCCATAAAAAAATGGTTTGACATTAAAACACCTTGATGGATTTGTTTCTAGCTGGTGGATTTACTGTGATATTTTTATCAGCTGTTTGGACTCTCATTCTGACGGCACCCATTCACTGCAGAGGATCCATTGGTGAGCAAGTGATGTAATGCTAAATGTCTCCCAAATGTCTCCTGTTCAGATGAAGAAACAAACTCTTAGAAGGCATGAGGATGAGTAAATTGTAAACAAATTACAATTTTTGGTTTGACTTATAAACTTAGGCATGCAATTCATCTAACACTGTTAAACGGTTAATATTTTAAGTGCTCAAACTTACAATTTTGTGGAAGAAGAACATTCACCACCTAGCAACCACCCAGAACACCTTGCTAACCGCCTAGAAACAGTCTTGCAACGTATTAACAACCACTGCACCCTAACATTGTGCCGGCGGGTTTTGTACAGGCAAGCACCATCGTATCCAGATCATATAAAAATCTAGTAATTATCTTAATACCTCAAACGTGTCTTCAGAACAACAGAGTTTTGTGAGACAATCCTTCTGGGCTGGATTAATGTGTAGCAGCAGATGTTGTAAGTCATGCTAATGAAGGCATTTTGTTTTGAGGGGATGAGTGGAGATGTTTTTAATTTCCCACCCATGCAGCTCTGTCTAAAATCTTTCACGTGTATCACTGACAGTACAGAACAAAGACGTCTTATCTGCTACAAAGAGTGTGGATTGTCTTTCTTTAACTCTCTGTCTCTGTTTTTTCGCCGTCCTTGTTTTGCAACTGCGGCAGCGTGTCAGCTTTTAACATCCATCAATCAGCTGTCGCATGCCTCATGTCAACACTCTGCTAATGGCAATGTCTTATGGGATTTTATGGCCAGAACAAAGTATCCAGAAAATGTTATCTCTTCAGGAATTTATGGGACATAATGAAAAAGTCAAATGCAGACTTAGCAATCTGTCTTCAAACACGCACTTTAGTGCAAAATAACAAGCAAAGAGAAAAGATGAACAGATAAAGGTGGATGAAAACACATGCAATAAACTCATTAAAGCTGCTGGTCTCTGAGCTGCTATCCTGCATTTCCTGATTTTTGTATTTGTGTGTTTAAAGGTGATTATTTTTAAGCCACAATTAACATTCTGTCATTATTTAGTCACCCTCATGTTGCGTAAATCAGTATGTTGCTGTGCTCACTAATAACTAACTATCTACATTTGGAAGAAACTGTGAAATGAGTTGAATTCTTCTTGAGGGTGAGTCAGTTATGACAGAAAGTTAATTTTGAGGTATTGACTATTATTCCTAAACTGTCCTCATTAGGAAGTTTAACTTTAATGCTTCAGTCTTAAGTCTTTTGTTTTTGGCATTTTAGCCACTGATTCAGTAAAGCTGAGAGATTTGCATTCAGAGATGTCCTTGTCTAGCTCAGTTTAGTTTAAATAGTATCTGTGAAATCAAATTGACGATAATCGCTAGAAATTAAGTGTCCCCAACTGAGCAAGCTAGAGAACCAAAACTCCCTCTGAGACAGAATGGAGAAAAAAAAAAACCTTGGGAGAAACCAGGCTCAGTCGGGGGGCCAGTTCTCTTCTGGCCAGGAGATTATTGCTTATTTATTGTTTACTTATTGTTTTAATTAACATTTTAAATGTATAAATGTATTATATTTCTATTTTATATTGTTGCAATTTCTAACAATAATAGTATTATGTAGTTAGGTATTTTATTATATTTTTAGTTATTTTCTTTTATTAAACTAACATATTAAGGGGGCATATTTTTGTCCCCCCAAAAATAATAATAATAATATTTTTTTATTTTAATAATTTTTATAATTTTATTTATTCTATAATATGAGTCATTCATAGAAGTTCTAATAAAAATTATATTAAAATTTAATAGAATTTTTATTCGAATTTCTATGACTGACTGTATTTAAATTTAAAATGTGACCCTGGACCAGCCTGGATCAGTCTGAAGTTGCTGGGGTATATTTGTAGCAATAGCCAAAAATATGGGTCAAAATTATAGATTTTTTTTTAATGCCAAAAATCATTAGAACATTAAGTAAAGATCATGTTCCATGAAGATATTTAGTAAATTTCCTACTGTAAATATATCAAAATGTAATTTTTGATTAGTAATGTGCATTGCCAAGAACTTGGTGATTTTCTCAATATTTAGATTTTTTTGCACCCTCAGATTCCAGATTTTCAAATAATTGTATCTCGGCCAAATATTGTCCGATCCTCACAAACCATGCATCAATGGAAAGCTTGTTTATTCAGTTTCCAGATGATGTAAAAGCTCAATTTCGAAAAATTGACTTATGACTGGTGTTGTGGTCCAGGGTCACAAATATTTCTTAAATATAGAAATACCCCAAATTTGCCAAGATAAAAATGTATATGGGTTTTGCTAGATCAATCACATTTCATATAAAAATAATTATAGTGTGCATATTATTTTTTGATCTGTAAATTAATTTCTCCTGTAACTCCACTTATTTGGCTTATAACAACTTGGCTTATAATCACTTTAAATGACATATTAAAGATGAAGTGACATCATTAACAAGTTCACCTTCACACAATATAATTTGTCAAGCATAACATATCCAACTGTTATCAAAAATCAACAAGAAAAAAAAAATGATTTACTCAATTATAGAAAAGTCGTGTCACAGGATAATTGTCAACAGGACAAGAAGCAGCCATTTCCACCTTATATTCTCCCCATGAATATGCAAAGTTGTGTTGACTTTTCTCTTTCACTCTTTCTTCAGCGGCTCTGTTTTTGGGAGATGAGGTAATGACAGAAGTGGGATCCCAAACAGAGACAGAGAGCCTTAAATCAGGGCATGTACCAACACGCCCCAATTTTGGTAAAGAAGATGCCCACTCATGCTGCGCTCCTCCTGTGAGACGCTAAAAGACAATTCTAGAGAGAGTCCCGGGACCCAGAGGAGATGGTGTTTTCCTCTATAGCAAGCACTAAACACAGAACACTAGGTATAAATTTAATTGGATATTCCCTAAAGTTTGAGCAATGAGCTTGTAGGTCAAGCTGTTTTGGTTCACTTATTCCTTGAAGGTGATAAATAGAATATGCTCTATTTTTCCCTTTGAGGGAATAATGATGCTCAGCAGTGTCTGAAGGAGTGGGTGGAGAACTCGAACTCACCTCAAACTGAGACGGCAAACAAATGAAAGGTCAGCACCAGTGATACTGTTTGCTCTCAGAGCTTGCGAGGAAGGCATAAGCTTGGTTTGAACATTGGTAGAGATCAAGTTTTGTTGTTGCCCAGTTTTTAACTTTAAATTTCATAAAGGCTTTGCAAATAAACAAATGAAAGTACGATGCTTTTTTTAGGAAGTCTCTTATGTTCACTATGGTGGCATTTATTTGATGAAATTAATGCAGAATTTAAAAAAAACTGCAAAATATTATTACAATTAAAAGTATTCTATTTGATTATATTTTAAAATTTAATTTATTTCTGTGATGCAAAGCTGAATTTTCAGCATCATTACTCCAATCTTCTGTCACATGATCTTTCAGAAATTATTCAAACACAATTTTATGTTTCCCTTACAGTATACCTATGGTGGTATCTGTATAATCAGCAATAATGAATATAATGTGTGGGTGATTATGAGGCTTATCGGTTATTGTTGATTATGATCTTCGAATAGCCTGGTTTCTCAATCTGGGCAGATGATATAGAATGATAAGATTCCTGGTATCATCCATTCACCTCGCTGGCATTTGAAACTCGTAACAGCTTGTCTAGAATGCATATGAATTGTGATTTGCTCTCTCCTGTTCGTTCAACAGAGACAGGCAACAAGATTGAGTGTTAATTAAAGAGACAAAATTAATGGTTTGTCTGCATTTGCAGGGACATGTTCGTACCATCCAGCCCCAATCCTACACCTGATCACAGAACCAGCAGGTCACAGCTTACTTTACACATGTTTTACTGGGATATTATTGGCATGAGAGAAGAGTCAAGATGATGATTACAATGCTGATAAATACTTAAAGGGTTAGTTCACCAAAAAATGAAAATTAGCCTGTGTTTTACTCACCCTGGAGGCATTCTATGTGTATATGACTTTCTTCTTTTAGACGAATCATATCTGAGTTATATAAAAAAATTGTCCTGGCTATTCCAAGCTTTATCATTCCATTCGTTGGGTCTTTCTGTTCGACTGTCCACAAGTCCCCAAATAACGCGCGCGCGCGCATCCATAATAAAACGTGCCTCACAAGGCTCCGGGGCATGAATAAAGGTCTCCTGTAGCGAATCCATGCATTTTCATAAGAAAAATATCCACATTTCAAATGTATTAAACACTTTTCTCTCACTTCCGGTATCTGTCGCGTAAGACGTTCCGGCGGATGACGTAGGACATATGAGTTGCGTGCGCCTCTGAGATATGCTAGTCTCGCGAGTTTGTTTATAGGAGCAAAGGAACTTTAACAAAATTTAGCAAAGGAAAACCAGTCTCCTCTTGGCTTATATCGAATTCCTCCGACATTTTTCTTTACAAATCCTCGGCTTTGTAATTCGTGAGCAGTGTTTTGTTCTCTCTCCGCATTCGTCACTAATCACGCAACGCTAACGTCCTACGTCATCAACTGGAAAGCGCAAAAGCGCTTTACAATCATGTGGGGGGGTCTCTCCTCAACCACCACCAGTGTGCAGCATCCACTTGGATGAGAAGTGTTTATTATGTTTGAAATATGGTTATTTTTCTTACAAAAATGCATGGATTCGCTACAGGACGCCTTTTTTCACCGGCTGGATCTGTGTGAGGCACATTTTATTATGGATGTACGCGCTTTATTTGACGTCTTGTGGACTGTTCAGTAGAAACACCCGCTGACTGCAATGCTTGGAATAGCCAGGACAGTTTTTAATATAACTCCAACTGGATTCGTCTGAAAGAAGAAAGTCATATACACCTAGGATGCTTTGAGGGTGAGTAAAACACAGGCTAATTTTCATTTTTGGGTGAACTAACACTTTAAATCGAATTGGCCAATTCCAGCATTCTGCAGCTGAATACTTTGTATAACTACACTATACTGTATAATTGACAATTGCTCCAAGCAGATGATTTTCTATCTACTCTATCTCTCTATTTTCTATCTGGGGAAGTCATGGCCTAATGGTTAGAGAGTCGGACTCGTAATCCAAAGGTTGCGGGTTCGAGTCCCCGGCCGGCAGGAATTGTAGGTGGGGGGAGTGGATGTCCAGCGCTCTCTCCACCCTCAATACCACGACTGAGGTGCCCTTGAGCAAGGCACCGAACCCCCAACTGCTCCCCGGGCGCCGCAGCATAAATGGCTGCCCACTGCTCCGGGTGTGTGTTCTCGGTGTGTGTGTGTTCACTGCAGTGTGTGCACGTTGGATGGGTTAAATGCAGAGCACAAATTCCGAGTATGGGTCACCAGACTTGCCAGTATGTCACTTCACTATTATTGCTAGCAAGTTTCACAAATAATTACTAAGAAACAGCAAGTACCACACTGAATTAAATATTACATTTTTAAGTAGAAAGAAGTATTTTATTGTAAAACCTACTCCTATAATCTTGTGTTTACAACATAAGTATGTACCCCCAAATGAGCAGTAAGGGTCCCAAAACAGGTGGAAGGATCTTATTTTACCCTTATAGTAAAAGGGTAAGTCGTCTTTGCTGAAGTTTCAAAGTCAGATAAATTTTGTAGACAAAGATTGTTTTTCAAAGTAGTCAACTAAAAATACAGTATGTCAAAATTTAATTTGGGTACTTTATTTTCCTAACAGAAGTGTCATTCACAGGTGACAGGCTTAAGAGTCCATTAGGTCTTGAGTTGAAGAATCAGTATCTTCCAAGCAGTCATCGTAGCAGCACTTTCAATGGTTTTATGGCTTCTGCCCGGGCAAACGCTCTCACACGTGCAGGAGGAGATACAGGAAGGGAGGAGAGAGAGAGGTGTCTGACTGGGGCAGTTTTCCTCAGGAGAGATGAAAAGACACGTCCTGCTGAGTCTGAGCTTATTGTCTGCTGAAGTGTTATGGATGTAACCAGGAGTGTTGGAGCTTCAATAAAAACACTGTCTCTCTTTGTCAGGATGAGGACTTTTAGGATGCTTTTAAAAACAAAAAATACTGCTTTGAAAAGTTAGCACTCCTGCCAGAGCAACGACCTAAACCAAACTGTTTTAACTGTTTCAGAAGACCTGCAACTTCCTTGGCACGTTCATTAGTGGTTGGAAGTTTCAAAAAGGAAGGAAATCCTGACTGAAGCTTGGGAGGAAATCCTAATTGTTCCTCTTCAGTTCCCCATATTACCTTAGAGACAGTTACAATTCATCAACTGATGTGGGGCAGAATGATTTGGTTGAACCTCAGCTCTCTGAGGGATATCCTTTATTTCCTCTGAGGCTTCTGTTATCTTGAGACCTTGCGTGGTGTGGAGAACAGGAAAGACCATCTGTTCTTCTGCAGGGTCTTTGATGTGGTCAACACCAACACAATGAACCTCATTTTAACACTTATCTGTTTTCCCACAAGAGCCGTGGAAAAGACTTTCTGAACTCATCAGGATGTCAAGGCAAGGACCACCATTATTATTGCACATACTCAGGGTTAGGAATTTAAACGTGTCGAACTCTATAGGCATAAAACATTGGTGTGCAACATGTCCCATAGTGTTTGTGCCACACAGGAACATCTAGGAACCACTACCAGCGTGATTTGTTTGGGCACCACTCACTTTTTTTGAGTTTTTATGGCTTTTAATCCATATACTTTAGATTAGAGGTGCCCAACATTTTGAATATAAAGGACCAAAAATTTGACTCAGGGCCGTGGGCCTAAAGTAAATGTTGCATTATATACAGTTATATTAAAAATATTTTTTCATTAAATAATAATATTTTATTGTTATTTATATAAAAAAAAAAAACATTTCAATGCAACAATAAAAATGTTAACAACAAAAAAAACTATTGAAGATATGGCATGCCCCCCCCCACCCCCACCCCCCCCCCCCCATCTTCTTGTGTTATGGGATGGCACAGCCCTGGTTTGTGCATCTCTGCTTTAGATCAATTAAATCCATGCTTACTGAATACAGTTTTCAGTTTCCTAAAAAAAACAAAATACTGCCCCCAAATTTTTCAGTGGTGTATATGTTACATATGTATTCCTGACTAGTCAATTCCCAGGGAGTGAGCTGGGATTATGGATGATCCTGGGAAGTAATCTGACCGCTACTGAACATTGGCATGAGAATAGAGCTAGTTAATCCATTTCCTGTTTGGCTTAAAGAAAGTGCTGGAGAAACATCTGGAGGTTGTTTGGAGGTCCTTCCAGGGCAGTAAGAGGGTAAGGAGCCTCTGACGGCTGCTGTCGGGGGGAGAACACCACCTGTCTGGAGCTGTTGACAATGGAGGAACCAAGGATGTGCTCTGACATAATACTCAACATCCTCACAGGCAAGCAACGTGGAAGACAACACATGTGCATTCATGCACATGAACATTGCCTCTTTATATTAACAATACCCTGTGGGTGAGAGTCACTGGATGTGTTTGTGGTCCCTGGGCTCACTCTGAACTCTTGAACTATTCCTTGCGTTTGTGGCGTAATGCTGATTACCACAGAAAACGATGTTGCCTCACCCCGTAGTTTTACAGTAAGGCACTTAAAAAAATGTGGCCACAATAAACGCTGAAATCTTCACTTCTGCAGAAGTGTAGACATGCTGCTTAAACATTAAATATGTTTTGAGATAAGAAGGATCGAATCACACTAGGACAAGTCTGTTTGCATGCATGGCTCAAACTAGATTGTAAAATATGATTTTTCAAAGTTGTAAAAAAATGATTATTGGAGTATGTTTTAAAAGAAAATACTATTTTAGGTTTCTACTTCAAAAATTATTTATTAGCTCAAAAATAATCTTCACATTTCTGCTTTTAAGCCTGCTAACACATTGGTCCCTGTTTACATCTAATGTATGTTAGAATATCCTTAAGTTTTGCTTTAAAACTAAATATTTTTTGGATAATTCCTATAAGAGCCTGAGACAGCAACAAACATTATATTTAGCTCAATTTACCCTTATTGCTCTTCATACTCAAACACAGACCTCATAGTCAGATCTTAGATCTCACAGTGTCCTCTTTCGTCAGTGTCTCCTTTACCTCAGCTCCCATTCTCTGGGATACACACACAATCCCACACACAGACACACACTCGGAGGGAGGGGTGGTTGTACCTTTTGTCCTTCTGGCTACTGTACATATGAATGGATGCAGGCAGGGACAGGAACCCCTGAACTCATGAATGTGAATGGGATCAGGACACTGGCCTGAGGAGCGGGTCTCATTGGTTATTAGAAGTGCGTATGTGTGTCTGTGCAGTAAGGAAACGAGGACTCTGTGGTCAGCTTTCCACATTCATTATATTACATATGCGGCCATAAACCCCTCCAGTCAAAAGTTTTGACACACTTGACTGCATTTATGTTTCTTGATTATGGCTTTAAACACTTAAGAAATGTTTTTGCTCACTGCTATACCATTCAAAAGTTTTGTTTAGTATGATAATGTTTTTTTGTTTTTTTATGTTCACTAAAGTTGCATTTGTTTGTTAAAACAATGCAGTAAAACAGTAATATTGTTGAAGATTGTTACAATTTAAAATAACTGTTTGATTTGTAAAATATATTAAATAGAAAATAGAAATATATAAAATGAATTTTATTCCTGTGATATAAAACTGAATTTTCAGCGTTGTTACTGCAGTCTTCAGTGTCACATGATCCTTCAGAAATCATTCTAATATGCTGATTTGCTGCTTAAGAAACATTTCTGATTATTGTCAATGTTGATGATAGTTGTGCTACTTCATATTTTTTGTGAAAACATTTTCATTTAGAATTTTCAGCTTTCAAATTGTAGTGTATATTTTCATCTGTATTCTTTTATAATTATGATGACTTTACTAATATTTTAAGTGAAAAGGATTTTTAAAAAATCAGGTGTTCCTGTAGCTCAAAAAGTCATAGGTTTGATTGCACGAGTGGATAAAATGTAGACCTTCAATGCAATGTAAGTTGCTTTGGAGAAGTGCCTGCCAAATACATAAATGTTAGCGAGTAGATGTGTCTAAACTTTTGACTGGACTACGTATTTATATGGGGAAATGCAATTGTATATGCAAGATGTTGCATCCTCAAAATGTTGAATCCATGATATGTTTGGCTAAATTAATGCAGCACAAAGTTTTGTGCAGGCTTTGCATGTGTATGTGTGTTGGTTTTCAGAGAGGTCGCCTAAATCATTCTCATCATGGTAGTAAAGATGCCTCCGATCTCCCACCTGCCAGCATGTTCAATACAAACCTTATATTAGACCCCTCCTTCTCGAAATGCATCTACGTATGAAAAGGTTTCCAGAACTGTATGAAATTGTCTTCCTGTTAAGCTTTGCTGCAAAACAACAATGACGGAGTTTCATGCTCTGTGCATGCACAAAATTACAGGCCGAGAGAATAGAGAGAGACTTGTAGCATCGCTAGAGGAGACATCTGTTGAACAGGGGGACAGTCAGTGAATTGTGACATAGATGACAGTGGGCAGCCGTGTGTTTGGACTGGGGATTACCTCATCACTAAAAGAAACCAGAGACCCTTACATCCCCCCTCTCCTCTCTGCTTTTCTCCCTCCTGCCATCCTGGCTTTAATTATCACCCGTCTGTTGGATGGCCACTGTTCCTTTGTGGTTTCTCTCTCTATCTTTCAACCCCATTAAAAACCCTGTTTCACTTGTCTGTCACGTTAACATTGTATTAGAGATGTGACATTGACATAGAGCAGTTAGCATCACACTTTTAAACTAAACACAACCCAGTAGTATCAGCAAAGAGTCATTCTAAATAGTCTAGTGCTACAGTTGTATAGGAAACAGATTTGTGCAACATGTGGTTTCGTTTTATATACATAGCCATTTTTTTGCATCTTGTTAGATTATATTTCTTTAAAACCTAAAATCCTGATTTTTGGCAATGTAAACCATTGTTTAAGAGTTGTACATATCTGTTTGGTGAAATGCATTAGTTTATCTAAATATTAGTATCAAAATAACCTCTAAGGAATCATTTTACATGTTCAAAGCGAATCATCCATGTGGATTAATCTTTCAAAGGCTGTCCAGGTCAGTGGAGGCCGGAGTCCCAGCGGGTGTTGACTGTGCATGGAAGACTTGAGCCATAATGAGATCCCTAATAACAGCAGTAACCCTTCAGAGTAATATACCTCCTGTGGATAACCAGAAATCACAGCTATTCCAGCCGTCTGTCTGGTTCTTCATCTTTTGTCCTGTATGTCTAACTTTCTTTAGGTTTGTTTTGAGAACCAAGCATCTTCCTGATTACCCTTTTCTCCTCCCTTTCTCCCTCATCATTCTGCACTATAGAAGAGCATGAAATCCCCTGGTTTTACACATTAACAGTAGAGTGGTCACATGTTGGGGTTTTATTGACATTATTACAAGTTTGCTATATTAAAGCCCCATTACTACTACTTTTTAAGTCAGAAGCAGATATGCAAGCTGAATTTGAGTTTTGATGCAGCATGAAATTAGGGTAATACACAAACATCTAGGTGTGACAATAGGTTTTGTGTAGAACGTTTATGATATTTATCCGATAAAAGAACAATGTTTAAGGCGTTTTCATGAACTTTTCATATACATTCTCAAGTAATTAAAAATAATTGGTGTAAGTACCATACATGTGAACATACTCTGAAACAAGATTTCAAAGCTGTTCATCATGCTTTTGTGTTTCTTAAATAGGACTGCCTCATAAGATCTTGCATGATTAAACAAGCATTTTAAAGGCCAACTACACAACATAAAGGCATGGGACAGTAGAACTGGATCAGAGAGTATGGTATTAAGTTATCATGGATTTACTAAACTTTCCCTAGATAGAAAACTTGCAAAAAACAAAACAACTAATATGCTAGATAGTACAATATACAACAGAAGTAAGCAGTGTATTAGGGTTTATCACATTAAAATATTTGAACACGTTTGCCAGTGGTTTAAGCTTCTAAATGCTTCTTTGGGGGCGACTGTAGATTATAACATACCTGAATAATTTAACAACTTTACTTGTGTTAAACATTTTAATACATCAGGCTTTAATCTACATCTAAAATGAAAGGTAAGCACAATGCAACTCATATAGAGGACTAAAAGCAGTGGAAGGTCAAGGTTAGAGGCCAAACTGAAAGTTTTGGGAGTGCGTGGTCATGACCTCTATGTTGAACCTGTTGACTAGCTCCATTGTAAGGCATCAGGGTGTGCGAGATGGTGGAGATGAATGCAAACACAGAGTCAGGCTTGCTGGCCTTGACCCAGCGTCAAATAAAAACTGTGTGACCTATGCTCTCTCTTTAATCTTGTGATTTGCTTGCCGTTTTCAGTCACAGATGCAACGTTTGAGTTTCATGACACTATGCACAGAGGAAAATAGTGTTTATCTCAAAATAAAACTAGCTAAAACTAACAATATTTTAGTATCAGGTGTTGCATTGTAAGACTTGAGACTTAATCAAAGTTAATGTACTAACAACCTTTGACTTTTTTTCTGTTAGCTGTTAATAAGAAACAACATTATGCTGCATTAAAATTATATTTTCAAATAGATGCTAAAATATCAGAGTCAGTTTAGTTTGCAGATAAAAGCAGGCAATTACAAAAAGTGAGAAAAACTACAATAGACTTTCAATACAGTGTTCGTTAAACAGGTGCTTTTTGTATAAAACCCCTTCCCAGAGCCAGAAACAGCCCTAAAATACATTGTCAGTTCTGTTGAATGTGTGCATTGCCATGGTGATAAGACCAAGCAGTGCAGTAAATGGTAAGTAAAAGTTGATGAAATTCTAGTCTGTTAGAGTTAAGCTCCTTTCAGCCAAGACTAGTAAAAATAAAACACATCCAGGGCCCCAAGGTCCATCTGGTCCTTCACCTGTGTTGAGTCTATTCAGAACCCTAAACCCCATTCTAACCTCTGTGACACTACAGGAATTTTAATAGAGATTCTGAGTAAAAGAATGAGATTTAGAGATTGTCCACTCTTTCATGTCTGTCTGTCAACTGTTTTTCTCTTCAATTTAATACCCATCTTTCATTGCCTGTGGCTTTAACAGTTTTTTTCTTCTCCTTAACAGCTCTGCGGCCTCAAAGCCCTCACCTTGTTCAGATAAATCCATATCATACAGAGATTAATTGAAAACAATAGAGGTCCTGTCTATGGATCTGGTCTTATATGGATAAAAAGCCTGCACACATATATAAGCACAATCTGAGGTGGGACAATGGACTCTTGAAAACTCTTCTGGTACGGTAATAATAATTAATTTGCTAAAGGTTTCTGTAAGTTGTACTAGCACTATAATTTGAGAGTGTGCTATATGGATGAGAAGGTAAAGGAAAACTGAAAAAAAGTTGGAATTAATGTGAAAAAGCAACATTTTTATTGACTTACATCATTTTTGTTCCCAAAGCAGTTTTCATTGTGCCATTTACACAGTGGTTTTGAGTTTAAGTAATTTTGCAAAGATATTCAAAGACCTTATTTACAGTATAAGCAGGAGTGTCCAACGTTGGTCCTGGAGATACACAGTCCTGCAGAGTTCAGCTCCAACCCTGATCAATCACACCTGAACAAGCTAATCAAGTTCCAAGAGTTACTAGAAAGCTACAGGCAAGTTAATCGAGGTTGGAGCAAAACTCCGCAGAACTGTAGCGATCCAGGACTGACGTTGACCCTGGTATAACGTTTTTAAAAGAAATCAACAGAGTTTTTGGTTTTGTTGAGAAGTCCAAAGTCACCATGTCAATGTATGAAACTTTTATCACTGTCATGTTCAAGGTAAAGTTGGGTGGCGATCAGTGATCGGGTTTGGCTATTTTTGGATTAGAAGTCTCCAAATACTCTTACGAGTTTGCTTGGCTCACAAGTGCATGTAAACCATGACCAGTCTAAGTTGGTTAAAAACGGCTCCATGCGAGTCCTAAATTTCAGGTAAAGCTAAAGGTTTAATTAACAGGATTCATTCTAAGCTTTAGTGAAGCTACACCAAAGTCATGACCTTGAGTGACGCTGGCTGAAAGCGGCGGATCTTCTTCTTCAGCGCTCTGGAAGCTTTGATGCGACAGGCTGCTGGCTCTGGGCGATGGTGTTGCTGAAGAGAAAAGCCCGCTGCCGTGGTCCCCATCGCAGCCTGAGCCCACACTAAACCACCTTCATCTTCCTCTTCTTCCTCCAACAGGTCCTCCTCATCCAATGAGAGACTGCTGTCCGAGTCTGAGGCTGTCTGAGAGCCCTGACTGGACTCGCTGTCTCCAAAACGGTTTGTGGTGTAGTCGCTCATCTCTCCATCACTGCTTGCTGCAATAGTAGAGTGAAAGAGTGATGCACACTCTGCAGAGTACTCCGAAAACTCTGACTCACAACGAGGAGGGTAGCGGTTGGAGATTGGAGCTGCTGGATATCTAGATTCCAAGTAACTGAAGTAAGAGGAGGTGGAAAGTGAGTGGGGAAGGGCCCGTGGAGGAAAACCCCACTGACCTGAGCGAGGCCTGGCACTAGCACTCCTTACCATGGCCCCCTTTCGAGAGTTTAACATCTCTTTGGATCTCTGGGTTTGGAGAGCTGGGGGCAAAGGGATCTCAGAGGAGCAAGGCCATTTCCGAGAACTTTGTTTCTTTTTGGCTTGGTCTAGAGGAAGGTGCACAGGTTCTTGGGCTTTACGGGACTTGGTGGACTTGGAGGTTTGGCTTTGTTGAAGGTGAGGGTTGTTCTGGATGCAGTGCGAGTTGAAAAGTCCATTACAACTGCAATCTGAACAAGTGTTCATCTGGTACTCTTCCAGATTTGTTACTCTGCCTTTGCATGAGCTGGACCGTTTTAAGTCAGCTCGGGTTTTGGTGCAGAACTCTCGAGATAAGTGTTTATGCTGCTGTTTCTTTGCTGAAGGCTTCTCAGAGCTCTTCTTTTTCAGTTTTACAGATTTCGTTTTGTTGTCTGCCTGACGCACTTTCACCCTCTGAGACCCTGCCGGAACAAACTGTGCATGGACAAATTCTGATTGAGGTGTGCCGCCTTTATCCCCAAAAGAAGCTCTACCGTCTTCTCTTTTGAAGGTAAAACTTGATCTCCTCTCTACTGGCTTTGGGACCATAGATGGGTCCTTGGAAAACTGTCCACTCCCTTTGTCTGAGAGTCCATTCTCAGACTCAGTACCAGCCTTGCTTGTGGCATTCTTTATGGGAAAGTAATTCTTTTGGAGATCCATGGAAGGTGTTGAGTGTGTGCCATGGCACAATGTCTGGACATCAGTTGCTTTGGAATTGGGCTCCAGAACATGTGCATTCCTCTGCTGCTGATTGCCGTTTAGTGATGAAGATGTTTTTCCAGTGTCCAGTGCATTTTCTAAGGGCATTGATATTTGCTGAAGAGATCCCAGCAGTTGAGGACAATTCAGCTGTCCGTAGGACATTTCTTGGGATCTGGGTCTTTGCTCCTGTGTACTGCTAACAGTGTTATTTCTTTTTATGCTTAAAAGGTTTATCTTACTGGAGCTTCGCTGTAGTAACTTGTTGATGTATCCAGCAGTCCTGGAATTTGTGGACCCTTCATTTGGGTTTTGGGTTTCCTCTTCAAGACCCACTCCAGACATTCCATCAAGTGCTACTGGATTTCCCTGATCAGCGGTGCAACTGAAGATGGGGCTTTGTAAGGCCACAGCATGTAGTGGACTGGGATAACAGTACACTTCTGTCCCATTGCTAGATACCAGGTTACTCTGGTATTTAGGGTCTACTGAGGGGTTTTGGAGGCTACCACAAGGCGTGGAGCTCTTCACATCAGTGGATTTGAAGGAGCCAAAACCAGGTGCAATCATTCGGTCAAGGTCCCCTGAAATAAAGACACGGGAAAAATGACATCAAGTTAATGTACTTTACATTTCAGAAGTTAAACTGGTTATGCCTATAGTGCCTACAACAAGATTCTACCTATATACCCCATAGTTCTTTGTTCAAACTTTACCAAAACAACGCATTTTCATGCTTACCTGTGGAAACAGGTCTTTGTCTTGATCTTTCAGCTTGAGCCGATGTTCTTCGTATACAGCTGCTACCGAGCTTTATTCCTGATCGTGGTGCATTGGACTGGGTAGTGCTCTCATCAGCAGAACAACGACGGGACACACAGGTCTGTCCGGATCCACTTCGGCCATGTGGTGCACATGAGGTGGGGAGATGAGGAAGCAGACTGGTTTGAGATGATGAGGAGAGACTCTCGCTGTAGACGGAGGTGCATGAATTGGACAATGAGCCTGAACCACCATCACTGAGCTCATAGAACCCTGGGAGTAGAAATTTGCACTCTTAGATTAGAGTTCATTTTTGTAACAAAAAATGCTTGATGTTGTCCTTCATTTAGGTATGTTTAGTCACCTGAACTGGGTCTGCTGTCACTCTCAAGGTGTTCAATGGATGCTTTACACACATCCAGTTTCAAGTCATTGATCTGTTGATCTAGCTGCTGGAGATGAGTCTTCAATCCCACATCCTGTTTGCGCAGACGTGTCTGCAGGTACAACACACATTCGCAAATATTAGTATGCAAATAAATCACCTTCATATCATGCATCATTTATTTAATGCAACATGCAGTGGTCAGTACATTTATTATCCACATTTGCAGACTTGTGTATAAACTCAGTATTCATGATACAAATACTAAGCTGAAAGTTTGAGAATTGTGAAGTGCACTAAACTCCAAGTCAGTCAAGCACAACAGAACTAAGTGTTCTTTGTTAAGCTGTTCTTCACTCTGATTCCAAACAAACTACAGAACATGGAAAACTGGATGCTTCCAGACATTTAATGACTGATATGACTCCTGCTGTTATACGACGTAGACAAGAGGAGAAAATACAGAGAGAGAGGAAGCAAATAAAGAAGGAAAGTGGTTGACTATTAACTAGGCAAGGATAAAGGGTAGCCCGGTGGAAGTGCAGTAAGATCACTAATCTCTCTCCTGGAGAGGAACACAAACTACTGTGTAAACTAAATGTATAGGAACAAGAGGAAATGACAATGCCAAATACAGAAAATCTATAATGGTTGACTGTAAACCAGCTTTGCAATGTAAAGAGTCACACCTGTGCCAAACACTGAAAACGCACAAATTTTAGTCTGTCTTCTCCTCTTCTTTGTTCTTGCCGGTTAGTGAAAGAAGAATGAGGAACACTAATCCTATTTTATCTGAGGGTATTACTGTAAACTATGGTTGTGCGGATGATGCTACCAGTTAAAACAAACCACTTAAACTGAGAAAATCCTTATTGATAATAGGGTTAATATAATGAACGGTTTTCTAAACTCAAGGGTCTTGTTGTAGCTGGGTACTGATATTTCAATGAATATGAAGGTAAACCTGCCAGATGTTTTCTCAAGGTTCCTAGATAATTTGCCTTTCTTTTTAAAGACTGCAGAGAATATTTTAAAAGATCATTTAGAGCAGAGCATAACTAGAAACATGCAATACACTACAAACACCTTCATAACTTTTTCAGGAAATTACTTTTCCTTTACTGAGATTTTGTTTAGTTTTCTGTTAATTTTGGAAATGTACGTATAAACAGGGTATAAGAATCTTAATGCACACATATATCCGCATTGGTGGAGGTCTTATTGTAGATGATATCCACTGTGCAATTTCCTTTTGCTTTAGAAAAAAGATACCATTTCGTGATTGATTTAAATGGTGTAACTAAGAACACTATTGTCAGTCTCTAATATGTCTATAGACCAGAGTCACTTTGACCATAGAGCATTAGAAGGGTTCAACAAAAGTCCAAAAGGTTCAAACGTGCATCGGCTGTGGGGTCACATCTGTGTCGCCGCCCGGTCCACAGTTCCTCTGTTGCCATTCTCATTAAATTGGGTTAATCATCAGAAACGGACTGGCCCCCCTCAGAGCTCTTGATTTATGACCCCTCACTATATGACCCCCAGCTGAGCCTGTGATTCGGCACTGGATTCAATCATCAAGGGCACTGCCGAACCATGCACAAAATACACCAGTGAATCCTCACTACAGTAAAAGCACATGGCAATGTAGGTTATATTCAAAGAGTCTCATTTGCAGCTGAAAAATCTACTTAATCTAAGAACTGACTAAATCAAAGAAAACATCTGGTAGATCTATCTATATCCATTCTAAATGATCACATCATACACATTCTTAGTTACCACATTCATAAAAGAACAAAATTAATATACAAGTGAAGTGTTTTAAAAGAATCATTACTTTACATGGTTTTGTCAGCTATGAACATTTTTCACTTGACTGGTATAAATAGTCATATGACTAGAGCTGTTTAATCAAGATGATGTCTTTGTCAAAGCTCCATGAAAGTAAGGCTAATAAAAGCATTTGATACATAAAATATTTAAATGGCCTATTATTGATTATTATGCATATGAATAAGTTTGCTTTAACTCACATGTCAATGGTCAAGGGCCCAAGGGCCTAATTTTGGACGGTCTGATTCACACGGTTTTATTATTAAATGCAACGTAAATTTAAATATGCATTTATACGTTAATATTTTTGTTGCCCATTTGTTAGAAAAAAAAATCAACTGTATACAGTTGTCACAAAAATAAACCACAAACTTCATTCAAAATGATTAATAAGATGTCTTACCAGATGTTGTTTGAGTAGAGTAAGTGTTGCCTCCAGTCTCAGTTCCTCTGTGCTCACGTTCTCGTGTTTTGATGTCTCGGTCTCCTCTCTGTTCAGGGTCAGAGCCCAGTGCACCATGGCACTCTGTTTGCCCCGGAGGAAATGCAGCTCCTGCAGTCCAGCCAGCGCTGCGTGCAGCCTCTCTCCTGTCCCCCGGTCCATTCCTGCAGCTGCGCTCAGCACACCTGACCCAGGTATTTTTCTTCCGAACATTATCAGACGTGCTGTTTAGACATTTCCAGAAAGGCGAGGAAATAACGAGATCCGTTATGTGACTGTGCGACCCAGTGTGAATGAACTATTGTGTTTGGACGAAGCGCGTGAGTGTATACATTACCTGTACAACCCCGCCCACCTCCGCCCTGACTGTGGTAAACCACGCCCCTCACTGGCTGATTGGCGGACATTGGCTGAGGATGGTCAGTGAATTTGCCAATCTTGCTTTGGTAAACGTCTGGTGCATTAATTTTAATGAGGCTATGCGATCAAACGCTCGAAGCAGTCAAGCAAGCAAGCATGGAAAAAAGTTACGAAAAGTTAGTGTAAACAAATGAATATTTATGAGCTGAGACATCGCTCTGTCTGTATCAGGATTCGCAGATATCTACCAGGATACGGATCAGGATTCAGGATGTGTAGATTTCTTAAGACTCTGTGTCTTAGAAAAATAATGCAGAAAAAGGAGTTATTCATAATGGACACAACAAATCCAGATTAAATTGTCTACCTTTTATATGCGTTGTATACGTTTATCCACAATAAAAAAAATAAATTAATCGAACTTCATTTGAACAATTAGCGACTAGCGCCCTCTTGTGTACGATGCCTGACTTACAGAAAACCTGAAAACATCAATAAGCATTGATCATGAAACATTTTATCACTATCCGGGGAAACATGCCAAAAAGTTACATGCTAATGCTTTTGGACATACCATAGTTCATGTTTATAAAATTACTGTCCAAGAGCTGAAGGTAAAACCAAACAAAAATATATTATAAATAATAGCAGGGGTCACCACACTCGGTCCTGGAGGGCAGAGAGTTTAGCTCCAACTTGCCTCAATGCACTTGCCTTGAAGTTTCAAGTATACCAAGCAAGACCTTGATTAGCTGTTTCAGGTGTGTTTGATCAGGGCTGGAGCTAAACTCTGCAGGACACCGGCCCTCCAGGAACAAGTTTGATGACCTCTGGTCTATAGCATTTTTATTTTATTTATTTTTTTAATCTGAGCCTCAAACAGAGTATATTACACTGAGAGTAGCTGGAATCCATGTGCATTTTTTGTGATGTACACAGGAAACGTGTGCTGATGAGAACAGGACATTAGATAGCATCAGGGTTGGAGCCCTCATCGCTGGCAGAGGCGCTGTGTCTGTGAAGTAAAGTCAAACTGTGCCACACTGTCTTTCCTCTACAGCTTAGAAGAGTTTACCTCTGACAGCCACAGGATGTGGGAGAGGAAGTGAGATACAGGAGAGATGCAAAAATAAATACCACAAACAGACCTTTTATGTTCAAGCCGGAGGATGCAAAATCTGATCAAGATTAAATACAATGTTTTATCAATGTCATAAAATATGAGATGGTTTGATTAAGTTTTCGAGTCAGCCATCTAAACAAATTAATCTCACAAATCCTGTCCCGGTCATATTTCACCACAAAATCAAAAGAAAGTAATCTTATTTTGAATTACAAAAGATAAAGAGTTTTTTAAGAACCTTTGCATTCTAGTTCTCATTATTACGTAGTACAAAAAGCCCATTCATAATGAAAAATAAAAAGCCATTATGTTTTTGTAATACAGTTGTGAAAAATACATGCAATACATTTTTACAGTCGGTGTAATAATTCCTGTGTGAGACTCTAATCATTCATATACTGTGATACATCAAGTATATTTTACATAAAATTAAACCCATTGATTCTCAATTTATTATTTCATTTCTCATTAGAATCTGACTGTATTACAAAAACATAATGACTTTTTATTTTTCATTATGAATGGGCTTTTTGTACTACATAATATTGAGAACTAGGGTGCAAATGATGTAATGCTACATTTCTCCAAATCTGTTCTGATGAAGAAACAAACTCACCGATGGCCTGAGGATAAGTACATTTTCAGCAAATATTCATTTTTAGGTGAATCATGTGCTTCGTAGACAGCAGAGCTGTGCAGCTCACTAGGTTTTGCAACACAGTATGTGTGTTTATTTGACATTACATCAGCATGTAGCCATTTACTTACACCCTTATTGGAATGCATAGCGGCAGAGGAGGACACTGAGGGATCAAAACCGTTGTGGCATCACTATAAGGAAGTGCTTTGAAGGGGATAAGGGCATAAGGACGTCCAGAGAGGACAATGTTAGTATTATTATGTCCACTGGACCTGTATCTACGGCAGAGATTTAAGGCAAGATGAGATAAACATCACTTTCCCCTTACGGGCTCATGCAGTTTACAGTCCGAGACCTTCGTCTCGCACTGATCAAAGCAAATGGCTGAGACACGGACCCTCACAATGCTGCAAGATGACATTTTCCCTGAGCCAGCATCACACATACATGAGAAGCATTTTAGTAAACATCCTTAACTAACAGATCATCTTTAGTTCAAAGTCTCAGGCAGTGATCTCATTTTTTTTTCATTAATGACACCCAAATCAAAATAAGACCACCACTAAGAATCATGAGACTTCACATAAATTAGATTTATAAAATAAAAAATAAAAAAAGTATTAGTTATATACAATTTTTTTTATTATTATTATTATTATTTTTTTTAGCATTTTAGGGTGTAGTGCGACTTGGACATCGTTTTTCTGAGCTTGACACGGGGTCAAATACTGCACTTAATGCTTAGGTCATAGCGCCACCAGCTGGTAACAGCGAACATTCTCCTCTTAACGCGGTATAATGTACCTGCTATTGTGATTTACATAAACTTACCACAGGGAGACACTATACCGCGTTAAGAGGAGAATGTTCGCTGTTACCAGCTGGTGGCGCTATGACCTAAGCATTAAGTGCAGTATTTGACCCCGGTTCAAGCTCAGGAAAACGATGTCCAAGTCGCACTACACTATAAAATGCAAAAAATACATAAATATTTTTTATTAAAAAAAATTATATTGTTCTCTTGCTCTTTACTTTCATTTTAGTTTCTAGTTTCAATAATAACTAATGCTTTTTTTTCTTTTATAAATCAAATTTATATGAAGTCTCATGATTCTTAGTGGTTTTACAGTATTATTGAACAATTATTTTTATTATTATTATTATTTAAATCAAATTTTCTAATCTAATGAGGAGGGAATAATTATCTTATTTTGATTTGGGTGTCATTAATAGAAAAGAAAATGAGATCACTGCCTGAGACTTTGAACTAAAGATGATCTGTTAGTTAAGGATGTTTACTAAAATGCTTCTCATGTATGTGTGATGTTGGCTCAGGGAAAATGTCATCTTGCAGCATTGTGAGGGTCCAGTGTCTCAGCCATTTGCTTTGATCAGTGCGAGGCGAAGGTCTCGGACTGTAAACTGCATGAGCCCGTAAGGGGAAAGTGATGCTTATCTCGTCTTGCCTTAAATCTCTGCCGTAGATACAGGTCCAGTGGACATAATAATACTAACATTGTCCTCTCTGGACGTCCTTATGCCCTTATCCCCTTCAAAGCACTTCCTTATAGTGATGCCACAACGGTTTTGATCCCTCAGTGTCCTCCTCTGCCGCTATGCATTCCAATAAGGGTGTAAGTAAATGGCTACATGCTGATGTAATGTCAAATAAACACACATACTGTGTTGCAAAACCTAGTGAGCTGCACAGCTCTGCTGTCTACGAAGCACATGATTCACCTAAAAATGAATATTTGCTGAAAATGTACTTATCCTCAGGCCATCGGTGAGTTTGTTTCTTCATCAGAACAGATTTGGAGAAATGTAGCATTACATCATTTGCTCATCTGCAGTGAATGGGTACCGTCAGAATGAGAGTCCAAAGCAATATTATGGATTGAAGGCTCGCCAGAAACACAGTTTGAAGTTTTCTTGATGATGAATTTGTTTATTACAAAATGCAGCTTTTCACTTCATTAGGCGATAATTGATGGACTGAAGTGGTGTGGATTATTGTCATGTTTTTATCAGCTGTTTGGACTCTCATTCTGACGGTACCCATTCACTGCAGATGAGCAAATGATGTAATGCTACATTTCTCCAAATCTGTTCTGATGAAGAAACAAACTCATCTACATCTTGAATGACCTAAGGGTGAGTAAATGTTCAGCAAATATTTGGATTTAAGCTTTCAATTAGTTTAAAAAGATAGGTTTCTAAAGGTTTTTCACAGTGATGCCACAGAAGAACCTTTTTTTTGGCTCCCCAAAGAACCTTTCAGTGAACTATTTTTTTTTCTTAGTGTGAAGAATATTTTATTACTCTGAAGAGCCTTTTGTGGACTGGAAAGATTCCATTAATGTTAAAGATTCTTTGTGGAACCAAAGATGCCAATAAAGAACCTTGATTTTTAAGCATGCAGGTTTAAGCATTTTATCAGGACGGAAAACAAATGACACCAGAAGGATTTCCTCATTGCATGTTCTTTTAAGGAACAGATCTTGATAACAGTTCTGTTTTTATCTCTACTCCTTAATGCAGAGCTTTTATCTTCAATATGTGTCTCAATTTTTCCATGTCATTTTTTCTTTTTATCTATCTCTCATTCTCTCTCCTCCACCTTCACGAATGCAGCCGTCCAAATAAGACACAAAATAACCATAGCGACAGACAGAGATGCAGCGCAGAGCTTTTAAAGGATCGTAATCTTTGAGAGGGCAGAAGAAAGAAGCTTTCGGTGATAAGGTGTACCTGTATTTGTGAGGCAATAAAGGAGAGGTCACAAACAACAGAACAACAGGAAGTGCAGCAGGGGGAGTGAAAGGTAAACAGGAATCTGTTGTCAAATGTGGAACTGAGACATCTTTATGCATTCACAGGGCTCACGGCCTTCAAGCCACCAGCATCTGATATCATGCACAAGGTATTTTACTGGGTGTGTGTGTGTGTGTGTGTTTTGAATAGAGTTTTATTTGTGTGTGCATAGTGTGGATTGTCTTTCTGAAAATATGCACTTGCTGCAACCCAGAGCAAATTGCTTTATAGCTGTTTCATAGCTAAGGAGGCTAAATTTAGTTCAACTGTTTCAGATTAGATACTTGTTGGCATGCAGTTAAAGTATAAAGCTATAAAATGAATGTGGCTAGCAACTCAGAGCATTTGGTCTTGGAAGAATTCATGAGAAAGGTTTGAGCTGATACTGAGATCTCTGGATTCTTGCATGGTAAATCTGAGCACAGTTTGAGACATGAGACATGAAAATATGTTAGATTACTGGGTTCTGGAGAAAAATCTGAGAAACAAGAGACTCCATTCATTTCCATTCAATCTCTAGAAGAAATATCTAGGAAAAACCTTATTGAGATCTCATTCATGATTTTTCTTTCCTATGGAAATTCTTATCCTAGTTATTTGTTGTGCATGATAGGAAGAAAGAAAGAAAGGATTTGTATAAATATGCACACAGTTGGTATGTGTGTGTGGGTGTTGTCATAAATATGTGCACACGTGTGTGTGTGTGTGTGTGTGTGTGTGTATGGTCTGCTGTCATGAGGGGTTTCCCATGCTGGTTGTCTGATTGAGTCTCGGAGCTTCATTCACTAACAAAACCACAGATATGGGATTTCAGACATCAAAGAACATTTTCTCTTTACCTAAAAACATCTCTGAATCCCTCCTGCACCTCTGAGAGACTCACACAAACACTTTCCCACAGAAAGAAAGTCACTTCTTTACACATTATTTAATTCACCTTTCTTTCAGTGTACTTGTATATATTTATGAAGTATGTAAGTCAAATTGGTCAAAAATGTCAGTTTTTTTTGCAAAATATAAAACCATCATTTCTAAATAATGAAACTATAATTATAATTAATTAATTAAAAAGACAAAATATAACAAAATCACACTTTTTATTAAAAAAACGTATTTAATAAAAGAAAAACAAAAGGTATACTGCTCAAAATGACACCTGTGATTACTCTACTAATATTTGTATTCAGTAAGGATGCATTAAATTGATCAAGAGGCAGTAAACTCTTTAAAAAAAAAAATGAAACTTACAATTCATCAAGGAATCCAGAGAAATGTCACCCTAGTAAAAAAAGGTAATGTATTTAAAATTCATTTATTTCATACTAAGTATGTTCAAATCTATTATCATATTTACTGACAGATAACTTGAGACTTACTGATATAAAATTATAATTAAACTTTGCATTGTGCACTAGTAATATACAAAGTACTTTTCTTAATATTAAGTCTAAAATGTGTTTTAATGCCTCTTTTGATGAGGATTGTATGATCTTTGAATAATATCAGACTTTAAATGCTAAATATTTAAAGTATACCTGAAGTATACTTGCAATAGTTCCACTTTAGCACAATAAAATATCTTTAATTGTACTTCAGCACTACTTCTGCACAATTAAAGTGCATTAAGTACAAAATTAGTTTTTTCCAATTTAGCAGACTTTAAGTATACCAGTTTAGTAAACTAAAAGTACAATTGCAGGACATTTTATTAAGTACATAAATATAAAAATTTATTTGTAGTATATACTTAGCATTAAATAAATGTATTTCAAATACATTGAAGTATATTTATTTTTCACTATAGGGCATAGTTTCCACAAAAAATGAACGAATTAATAAATAAATAAAAGCACTTAAAACTATTTTCAACATTGCTGAATTTCTTTTTTAATTTTTAAACAGTAGAATATATCCACAAAAAATTCTGATATATATATATATATTATATATATATATATATATATAGAGAGAGAGAGAGAGAGAGAGAGAGAGAGAGAGCAATCAGTTTTCAAATGTGACTTAATATCAACCTGAATGCTAATGCCATTTATTTATTATTCCATTTGCAGTTAATCTAACCGCCTTAATCTGATGTATTTCTGAGTGAAGCAAGATATTATATTCAAGAAAATAAAATGTGGGAAAATACTCTATCCATCAGGAATTGACTGGATTGTGAAAAGTGAGCATTACAATCCAGAGCAGAGGCAGGTGGATTGATGAGAGGGGTTGAAAAGTAAAAATGTTTTGTGAAGTCATTTTAGAGGCACTACAAGTTTGCATTCACATTTTGTTAAGATTACAAATGCATGCATTTTTCTTTCTTTTGCAATAATGTGCATCATGATTTCATGCTGGCGTCCAAATACTGGCCTTTAATATCACACAGGGCAAACCCTTGCAGGCCGTAATGTAAGACATGTGTGCGCAGGTGTGGCCACCCACACAAAGACAAATTCTCTCGGTTTGAAGAGATGAGAAGAATTGATTTACTCTGATGTCATGTTACTCTCATGTGGAGACCATTTGTCTGATTTTATTAGTGCTGTAAGTGTCATGCAGTGAGAAGGAAGGCATCCCATAAAACCATCTAACTGTAAACCTGTCCATCCGTTCCTGTGGTGAGGCCCGGCATTACCCACAATCCTCTTTGTTCTAAACCACATCTGAGCAAGAACAAAGCCAAGCATCTCTGATATGTCAATGAGATGCCTACACAAGCCACTGGTATCAACAAAATGTTCAGCGCAGGTTGTTAATGTGTAAACGCGTGTGTGTGTGTGTGTGTGTGTGTGTGGAGGAGCATGTCTAAACATGTTTCTCAGCCAGTCACCACTAATACCTTATTTCCCCTTTGTTTATCTTTTAAGAGGGTCTGTGGGACTTTTATTCTATTAAATACTGTATACAGTATCAGCATTGTTAGAGTAGATGTTTAGACTGTGACTGATGAGTGCTGTGCTTTATTAAAGCTTAAAGGGATCGTTCACCCAAAAATGAAAAGTCTGTCATCATTTACTCACCCTCATGTTGTTCCAAACCCGCATGACTTTCTTTCTTCAGTGGAAGACAAAGGGAGATTTCAGCAGAACGTCTGCTCTTTTCCATATGAAAGCATACAGTGGCCAGAGGCAATCAAGCTACAGAAAGGCAAAAATTGCACCATTAATGCATCATAAAAGTCCTCTGAATCCATATGATACATTTCAGTCTCTTCCTCACATAAGCTAATATGGCATTAAAATCTCATTTGCACTTTTGTATAGTCAATCTCACATTTGGTCACATGACATGAAAAGCAATGACGTGTGGTATCATTGACATCAAAGCTTGCACAATGTGTCCTTATGTTGCATATGTGAATATGCATGATTAACTGTTGTGAAAGGGAAAGATTATCAGCGAATAATGATTTAATTTTCACATAGTGCCACCTTTTGCCTTCAAAATGTAAAGAAGAAATCATATGGGATTATAACAACATGATGGTGAAAAAATCATAAAAACTTTGAATTTTGGTTATATTTGAGTTTGTTCGCTGTTTATTGCTGGATATAAATTCCAATATATTTAATAACTGCATTTCTCATTTGCACTATTATTTATGATTTTGCAGAATCAAAAAGTTTGTGTAGTACAGGAAAAATTTTAATTTGTTTTCCATAGAACTGCACACACCATTTGCCAAAACAGCTTGTGGCAATCAAATTAGAAGCATAATTTCTTGAATAAATTTACACTTAAATATTTACAATGTTGTTCAAAGGTTTGGGGTTGGTAAGATTTTTGATGGTTTTGAAAGAAGTCTCTTATTCTCACCATAACTGCATTTGTTTGATCAAAAATATAGTAAAAACAGTAATAATTGTGAAATATTATTCCAATTTTAAATAACTGTTTTCTATTTCAGTATTTTTTTTATTTAATTTATTCCTGGGATACAAAGCTGAATTTGCAGCATCTTGAAAACTGTTGTGCTTCTTAATATTAATAAGGTGTAATACTTTTTTTTTTCAGAATTCTTTGATGAATAGAAAGTTCAAATTGAAATCTTTTGTAACATTATTAATGTCTTTACTGTTACTTTTGATTAATGTAATGCATCCTTGCTGAATAAAAGCATTGACACTGCGAATACTCGCCCAAGACTTTTGAGTGATTCAATACATCTTATTACAAATGTGTACAGTTTGCACAAGCCATAACACTCATCTTTTTTCCTTTATTATTTATAGGTTTACTCATTTCACACTCGTTCGTTTCATGGGACTGTCGTATAACTCATGAGAGGACAGATGTCTGCATGGACAGAAAGAAAGATAGAATTCCGTGAAGGGTTTTACCTGAAAGACTGCATTTAGCTCTGGGAGATTATGTTTTAAGGGTGAATATAAAAACGTCAAAGCCCATTCAAGAGTGAGTTATCCAGACCAACCTCCAGTGGCCTGTCTTCAGACACAGACTCGCTGCTAAAAGAGAAGCACTCTTTCTTCAGGAGCAGAGAGAGCTTGATTGCTTTAAGAGTGTGTAAAGTGCTGGTCCAAGTTGAATTCCACACGTTGCCATCGTAAAACAGTCACCAAATTAATGTTAATCTGTTTTTAATGATGGAGTATCCCACAAGTGACCACACTGCTCGCTAAAGTTTGACTTGGAGCCAACTCCAATAACAGAGACAGGAGAGGTGCACTGATAGACCTGATTTAAAGCAATTCTGACGTAAAAGTAAAAACCTTGTGGTAAAGGCCTCTATATACTGTGTCAGAGAATGCTGTAAAGCTATTGATTTCAATTGAAAAAGTGTTACAAGAAAGTAAAATTTATAGATTAGCAAAAAACTTTTTAAGACACTAATTAAGGAATATGATCTTCTTCTAGACTCATTTTAAAGCAGCATCACACACTGCAAAAAACAACAACAACAAATACGTTTTTCTTAGTATTTTTGTCTTGTTTTCCAATACAAGTACTTGAGGTGCTATACGATAACAAGTATTGTTTTCTTTAAAAAAATCTATTTTTCTCACCCCATTGGCAGATATCGTTTTATATTTTAAGCATAAACTCACTTTATTCTGAATCTTATTTATTTTATTTTACTTTATTTGATCTTAAAGAAAAAATAAGTAAAATGAAGTGAGTTTTTCGTGAAAATAAGAAAAATATTTGGCAGTGGTTTAAGAAAAATTGTTGTTCCCTATCTGTCGTTCCCTACCAGTTATGTCGAGGCGACATTAGGGGATTCACTCGGGAGCCCCAATCACTTCTGATATTAAGAGAAAACGCCAATGAATATTGGCTAGTTAGTGGATTTTGCATACCTGAGAGACTCCCCGTGCATACGAGTATAAATAGGCAACAGGTGTATCCACTCATGAGATTTTTGCTTCGGAGCCGAGTGGATGAGAAGATTGCTGATCTCCACAAAGCTTTTCCACCTCTTTATTTTGTTCCTGGTTGGCGTTACGGTGCAGTCAGCGCTCAGCGGTGTCCCTCCAGCAGCGATTCCCCTGGGCACTTCAACTGAAAGAGCAAATTCTAAAAGAGCAAATCGCAGACGGTTCGTGTCTTTTTAAAGATGCTGTTATGTCATCTTGGTTGCAGTCGTTACCTGTCCGTGGATGACAGACACGATCGTTGTCTTCAGTGTCTGGGCATCCAACACGCTGAAGATGCATTCGTGGATGATTCATGTGCCTGTTGTGGGCGTATGAACATGACAGCGCTGCGATCTCGCCTTTCTTTTCTGAAAAGATTGGCACCCTCTGCCGCCACCCATCCCGGTCTCTCTGGCTCGAGCAGAGGACCGCCGGCTGGTGCTCTGGGTGACAGTAAGAGCTTCTCCGCCGGGCACATCCCCACGGACCTCTTACTCCTCACGCAGCAATCGTCCCGTCCGGTTCCTGAGTGATCTCGCTGGTTCGTCCCACTCTCAGGAGTGCGGCGCCTCCCACGTCCCAGCTGGCCCCCAAGTCCTCCAGTAAGTCGACGAAGCGCCCCTGACGCGGGCAACCCGGAGATGTGGAATATTGCTCTTTTCCAGGAGACGACGAGGACAGCATCGCTCCTTCCCCCAAAGGAGGGCCGGGAGGAGAATTCTGTGTTTCCTTTTGTTTCTGTTCCGCCGCTGGCTCAAGGTACCCACCTTCTCAAAAGAAGAGCAATTTCCTTTACCTCCGGGTTCTCAGGTTCTCAGGCTGACAGTGTGCGACGCGCTGCCTCCTCACTCTTGCCCGTGACCCATCGTGTCAGCGGCCAAGAGAGTGCGATTCGGGGACACAGTGCCTCCCCACGAGCCTCTAGCCAGTCCCCCCCAGGGACTCAGGAGCTCCAGTTCGAATCCCATGTAACTACGGTTTCGACAAAACAGTTCAAATCTGCATAAAATGAAGATGAAATGGCACGGTTGCATCAACAAATACGTTTTTATACCAGTTTTGCATTTGTTAACACTATCGGGTAGGTTTAGGGTTGGGTTTGGTGTAGGGCATATTTCCAACACAATAGAGCATTAACTTTTAGGGACAGACCCCGGATATTTGAATTCTGGACCGCCGCAGTACGTACCTGTAGCAACATAATAAAAACACAGCAATACATACCTATATCAACATAATAAAAACATGCCAGGGTTCACATATTTAACCTGTGTTTTAGCACCACTCAGTGGACATTTCTGTTTGAAACTGCTGCGGTGTTGTTCAGAAAGTGCACAGAGGTACGTATTTTTATGAGACCAGGTTGAATCTTTCACTGAAGGTCGAAATCCCTTCCGATTCCTGTGGGGAAAGGAGCAGCAGCTTGGCTATCTTCAGCAGTGATGCACTCTCCTCTGGTCCCTGCGGGTACCAAGGTCAGCGAATTTGCGCTGGGACCTTTGTATGGCATTTGTCTGTCACGCGCTTGCTTGTCAACATTTGCATGCCTGAGGTTGTGACGGGGTTCAGGTTGTGGCGCTTTCCATGGACCTCTAATGTCGTCACAACATAACTCGTTGTGAACGACAGATAGGGAACGTCTCGGTTACGTACTTAACCCTCGTTCCCTGAAGGAGGGAATGGAGACGTTATGTCCCCATGCTACAATCTTGAGCCATCACTGGTTGCCAGTGACACGTTCTCAGCTCCTCAGCGGAAAACCTGATGAGTGGATGCACCTGTCGCCTATTTATACGTGTATGCACGGGGAGTGGCTCAGGTATGCAAAATCCCCTAATCTTGTCACGACATAAAGTCTCCAATCCCTCCATCAGGGAATGAGGGTTACGTACGTTACCGAGACATTTTAATGCATAACGCACTGAAGCGTACAAAGTGCCAAGGTATATTGCGTATGTGATTTTCTCACTCTCAGGTGTAGTCATATTGATACTTACATATGCTCTTTTTGTCTTTTGACAGGTCACTTTCATTGAATGAAAAATTCAGCTTGGATAAACTTGTAACAGAAGGACCAGGCTCCTCCCAGAGCCAGTTACCCCGATCCACCTCACCTGAATTTTAATCACCGGCACCTGCACCTCATTATCACCAACCACATATAACCACAGTCACCAAAGTCACCAGTTGTCCGATCTCCGGATTACCACATGGACCATCTCTGCTACCTTACGAAGCTGAGTATTACTACCTGCGATTACTTACCTGTCCCTACTTACCTTCTGTCTTCTCCATCCCAGTCCTCTTCCTCGTCTGTTCCGTTGGCTCGATCGGATCCCCGCATCTCTCAGCCGCTCAGCCGCGGCGAACCCCCAGGATCTGTAAGATCAGAAAGACTGATTACTATTGACATTCCGCTCACCTGAAACCTCACGAAGAGACACTCACCACATCCGAAGACTCCTCACATTTGCTATTCACAATTGCACGCTGTAAATAAACACCTTGTTACTCCACTTACCATCTGTGTCAGACCCGTTCCTTTACAGAAGATCGGACCAAGACGGCTACACCATGAGTGTAAACGACCCATTCCAGGAACTGGTCGACACCTTGAAACGGGTATTAGCCCGTCCGGCTTCACCAACACCTTCCATCTATCACCAACAGAACGACAGAGGCGAATTAACAATGGTTTATGCCTGTATTGTGGGAGTTCTGACCACCGAATTCAATCCTGCACCCTTCGTCCGTCCAGGCTTTGGGTGAGTGGTATGCACCCTCACATCCCTAAAATGAACCCCTTAACCACTTGTGCTAATATTGTTCTTGTAAACCACCTGATGCCAGTCACAGTCCTCTTGGACTCCGGATCAGCGGGGAACTTCATCTCGGGGAAACTCAGCCGGCAACTCCACCTCACACCCATTACCACCGAAATCACTTACCAGATCCAAGCCATAACAGGTACTCCACTCACTCATCGGTTAGTCAAATATTGTGTCGGTCCCCTAGTGCTGAGAATGGGGCAGCTCCATCAAGAAAGTATTCATTTACTAATTTTAGAAGAATCTACAGTAGACATTGTTTTGGGTCGACCCTGGCTGGTTCAGCACAATCCAGTTTTGTCCTGGGCCTCTGGAGAAGTGCTGAAGTGGGGTACTAACTGTTTCCCGCACTGTTTCCCCCATATGCCTAAACCATCTCCACGTCCAGTGGTTAATTTGTCTGTGCAGGCCACGTCCGTGGAGAGCCCTGTGGAGAAACAATCAGTGGAGGTTCCACCGGACTACGAGGCTTTCAGGGACGTGTTCTGCCCCAAGAGGGCATCGCGGTTACCACCTCATCGGCCATGGGACTGCGCGATCGACCTCGTTCCGGGTGAACCAGTACCACGGGGAAAGATTTATCCCCTCTCTCTTCCCGAGCAGAAGGCGATGGAGGAGTATATTGAGGAGGCACTCAAACAGGGTTACATCGTCCCTTCCATCTCCCCTGCTGCTTCAAGTTTCTTCTTCGTGGCCAAGAAGGACGGAGGACTCCGTCCATGTATAGACTATCGTAAATTAAACCTCATCACGGTTAAATATCGCTATCCACTTCCTCTTGTCCCTGCAGCGTTGGAACAGCTTCGCGGTGCCACCATATTCACCAAACTGGACCTCCGCAGCGCGTACAACCTCATCCGCATCAGAGAGGGGGACGAGTGGAAGACCGCCTTTGTAACCCCTACAGGGCACTATGAGTACCGGGTCATGCCCTATGGGCTTGTCAACGCCCCCTCTGTCTTCCAAAGCTTCATGCATGAGGTGCTCCGGGAGTTTCTTCATCGCTCTGTAATAGTCTACATTGATGACATTTTGATCTACTCCCGGAGCCTGGCCGAACATCGCCACCACGTTGCGGAGGTCCTTCAACAGTTACGGAAACACCAGCTCTACCTCAAGGCAGAAAAATGTCTATTCCACCAACCATCCGTCCACTTCCTTGGATACATCATTAGTCACGGTGGCATCCGCATGGACAAGGGGAAGGTGGAAGCAATTACATCCTGGCCTCGACCCACCACGATCAAGGAATTGCAGCGCTTCCTGGGTTTCTCAAACTTTTACAGAAGATTCGTTGCCAACTATAGTTCTATCACAAGCCCCCTCACTGACCTCCTACGAGGAGGTAAGAAGTCCCTTGCCTGGGATGTGAATGCCACCAATGCCTTCAACCGTCTCAAGGAAGCCTTCACTACCGCACCACTCCTCGTCCACCCCGATCCAGAACTGCCCTTCGTCGTAGAGGTGGACGCATCAACAACTGGAGTAGGTGCGGTATTATCGCAGCAGCAGGGGAAGCCTCCCAAGCTCCATCCATGTGCCTTCTTCTCCAAGAAGCTCAGCCCGGCGGAGAAGAACTACGACATCGGCAACAGGGAGCTTCTGGCCATCAAGCTTGCCCTGGAGGAGTGGAGACACTGGTTGGAGGGGGCAGCTCAACCATTTCTCGTGCTTACCGATCACAAGAACCTCGAATATCTACGAGACGCCAAAAGATTAAATCCACGCCAAGCAAGATGGGCATTGTTTTTCACCCGTTTCAATTTCCAAATCTCCTATCGTCCAGGTTCCCGTAACGCCAAGGCGGACGCTTTATCTCGTCTTCACACCAAGGAGGATTCTCTCGAGGAGCCCGAAGGTATCTTGCCCTCCAACATTATCGTAAGTCCCATTGCTTGGTCCTCTCCGCCAGTGGCCTCCGATACTCCTCCTGCCAATCCGCCGGGCTGCCCACCTGATCGTCAGTATGTTCCCAGGACACAACGCACTTCCCTCATCCACTCCTCTCACACTTCACTTGGTACTGGTCACCCAGGGGCCAACGCTACTCTCTCGCTGCTAAGCGATCGCTTCTGGTGGCCGAACATGGCCAGGGATGTGAGAAGGTTCGTTCAGGGCTGCCCAGACTGCGCCATATCCAAGAGTTCCCGTCATCTCCCTTCCGGCAAGCTGGTGCCATTACCCATTCCCAACCGCCCGTGGTCACACCTAGGAGTGGACTTCATCACGGATCTTCCACCCTCCGACCATAATACCTGCATTCTCGTCATCATCGACAGATTTTCTAAATTCACCCGTCTCGTTCCTCTACCTGGACTCCCCACTGCCATGCAAACAGCAGAACTATTATTTAATCATGTATTCCGTTACTACGGCCTCCCTGAAGATATAGTCTCGGACAGAGGTCCACAATTCATCTCCCGTGTTTGGAAGGCCTTCTTCGCTCTCCTAGGTGTGACCATCAGTTTGACTTCCGGTTATCACCCTCAATCTAATGGGCAGACTGAACGCAAAATCCAGGAAATTGGGCGCTTCCTGAGAACCTTCTGCCATCGCCGCCAGAATTCTTGGAACCAGTTCCTAGGCTGGGCCGAGTACGCCCAGAACTCACTCCGTCAATCTTCTACTGGACTCTCTCCCTTCCAGTGCGTACTCGGTTTCCAGCCTCCATTATTTCCCTGGTCCGGAGAACCTTCCGATGTGCCTGCGGTCGACCACTGGTTCCGAGAAAGCGAGGGAGTCTGGGACTCAGCACATCACCACCTGCAACGGGCAGTACGCAGGCAGAAGATCGCCGCCGATGCTCGTCGTTCAGCAACACCCACCTATCTGCCTGGACAGAAGGTATGGCTCTCCACACGAGACATTCGGCTACGCCTGCCCAGCCGTAAGCTGAGTCCCAGGTTCGTTGGCCCCTTTACCATTCTGGAACAGGTCAACCCGGTCACTTTCAAGCTTCAGCTCCCTGCACAATACAAGATTCACCCCACTTTTCACGTATCATTACTCAAACCATATTACCCTTCTGTTTCCCCAGAGCCTGGTCCAACCGAGGAACCCCCTCTCCCACTCATCATTGAAGATGGAGCCATCTACAAGGTCCGAGACATCCTAAACTCCCGGCGTCGTGGTGGGAGACTAGAATACCTCGTGGACTGGGAGGGGTACGGGCCTGAGGAGCGCTCCTGGATCCCCAGAGATGATGTTCTCGATCCCAGCCTTCTGGATGATTTCCACGCCTCCCATCCGGATCGTCCTGCACCTCGAGGCCGAGGCAGACCACCACGACGCCGAGGTCGGCCCCCAGGAGTGGGCCGTGGAGGGGGGGGTACTGTAACAGAAGGACCAGGCTCCTCCCAGAGCCAGTTACCCCGATCCACCTCACCTGAATTTTAATCACCGGCACCTGCACCTCATTATCACCAACCACATATAACCACAGTCACCAAAGTCACCAGTTGTCCGATCTCCGGATTACCACATGGACCATCTCTGCTACCTTACGAAGCTGAGTATTACTACCTGCGATTACTTACCTGTCCCTACTTACCTTCTGTCTTCTCCATCCCAGTCCTCTTCCTCGTCTGTTCCGTTGGCTCGATCGGATCCCCGCATCTCTCAGCCGCTCAGCCGCGGCGAACCCCCAGGATCTGTAAGATCAGAAAGACTGATTACTATTGACATTCCGCTCACCTGAAACCTCACGAAGAGACACTCACCACATCCGAAGACTCCTCACATTTGCTATTCACAATTGCACGCTGTAAATAAACACCTTGTTACTCCACTTACCATCTGTGTCAGACCCGTTCCTTTACAAAACTATATCCCTTTTTGATTTATGGAAGAAAGAAATGGAAGTCATACAGCTTTAAAACAACATGAGGGTGAATAAATGACAGAATTTTTATCGATTATGATGGTAATGTGATCACACCAGCAAATGTTATGTCATGGATGTGTTTAGGAAATAGTCATGGCTCTTTAATTGTTGAAGTTGTCTAGTCTGCTCCAGGCCTCACCAGATGTCTGTGTGTTTGTTCAGTTATTGCTGAAGCACCTGAGTTCTCCTAGCCGGAGGCTTGAGCACCTACATGCAGTGACCGCTGGCGGCGCCAGGACAAGAGGTTTGATTGACAGCAGCCCCAGCTGGAGTGTTATTCATCAAGAGGATGTAACACGCATTGATGGATGTCCTTATACAGCTGTCATTCCAGAGCTGTCTGTACTTCATCTCAAAGTAAAAAAAAAAAAAAAAAAGCTATAGTATTAGTGACTTTATTTCTTAGAACTGGCTTTATGTATTGTCACTATGCCTTTGTATCTCATAATTTACTATTTTCCTTTTAATACTGAATTTAGTCAATATTAATGTTATTTTAGTTTCAATTATATTCTTATTAATATTAGAAAAACCATATGAACTTCACATGTGACATGTTAAAATCACATGTGAAATACATGAGAAACTTGTTTTTTTTTGTAAGAAGTGAGAATATATATATATATATATATATAATAGTAATCAAAGTACTTAAACTATATTTCAGTCAGTTGCCAAAGCAACATTTCTAATTTTCATTCAAATTTTTAGTTAAAAATAAAACATTAATGCTTAATTTTTATTTAAATGACCAAAAATAATTTTAATAGTTTTAGGTTTTAGTTTTAGTTAAAATTAATAACACTGATTTCTGATTTCTTTTCACAATTGAGCCTTTGCAATTGAAACTTTCTTACAGTTATCTTTACATATTTACTTTGAGGTGGAAATAGGCTTCAATATAGGTTTCACATACATTATACACTCTACAAAATGCTGGGTTTAATACAACCCAGCGCTGGGTAAAATCTGGACAAACCCAGCGGTTGGGTTACTGCCCAGAAGGTTGGGTTAAACATTTAACCCAACTGTTGGTTGAAAACAACCCAGCATGTGTTCTGTCCAATATTTACCCAGCACTGGGTTGTATTTAACCCAGCATTTTTTGGAGTGTACGGTGAAACGTAAAAAAAAAACACACACACATTAGAAGCAGTCTTTGCTAGATTCAAATGGACCTAATTGTGTTTTGTTTTCAATCTAGCAATGTCAACAGGTTGGCATGATCTTAAGATTTATAAGGTTATAGTGTATAAATATCGTTATCTTAGTATGAAAACTGTGGCGTCAATGAGAGATGCTCAGTAGAGCTAAAGTCAGCATGGATCACAAATGTACTATTCTGACAGCACAACGCCGGAGCTGAGGCTTAAGAAAGCAAACACAACCTGCAGACACCCGTCCCGCCTGCTGCACACTGTTCTACTGACTCATGTGCTTCACAGAAAAAGAGCAGAACTCCGCCAAAGACCCTTTCCAGGCACAGATTAAGCCTGTTCCTGGAAAAAAGTCCTCCATCAATAGAGATCCTATTTAGAATTCTAGTTCATTAATATCATGATTTAGACTAGATTTTTAGATTTAGACATCTGCTAGAGCCTTCAAAGCTGCATTAAAACAGTAGTTCAACCAAAAATGCAAGATACCTCAATTAACTTGGAAACTTATATATAGAAAATATAGTGCACAAATCATATGGACTAGTTTTTTTTTTAATTATTATTATTTGTTTGTTTTGTTTTGTTTGTGGTCACTATGAATTGTGTGGGAAAAAAGCTGCATAAACATTCCTTTAATATAATGTTGTACTTTTTAACATTGAAACTGATTCAAATGCAATAAATACTGAATACCTCTGCTGTTTACACTAAAATACAAATTGTGTCCTTTTGGATTTAATGTTCCCTTTAATAATATATGAGACACTGACATTGTGTGTGTGTGTGTGTGTGTGTGTGTGTGTGTGTGTTTGTTTTCTTAAATTTTAGAGGACTGTTAGAGCACTTTAGAGCACACAGGACTGTTCCATAAACAGTTCAATGAAAGACAGAAGAGCATTTGCCTTTGACTTCCATAGAAATAGACAAGCTCAATAGTGTATTTGAAACTGACTCAAAGTAGATATACACATGTTTATTTCATAGAGAATAACATCATTTCAATGAAAAATAACTGAAAAACCATTGAACGTCCAGGGAGTTAAATGTTTTGAGGGGGATACGGATGATAGGGATGATTGTTTCCCCATGGAAGATTGTTTCCATCATGGGATACAAATGGTTATTGCAACTATTATCTCACACTGCAGACTTTTCACCTCACAATTCTGAGAACAAAAGTCAGAATTGCAAGATATAACGCAGAATTCTGACTTTTCCCCTTGCAATTCTGAGTTTATATCTCACAATTATGAATTGATATCTTACAATTCAGATGAAATCACATATCACAAAATATATTAATTTACAATTTTAAGAAGAAAAGTCATATCTTTATCTTAACATCTCGCTGTTCTGAGTTCATATCTCGCAGTTCAGACTTCTGTTCTCAGAACTGCAAGTTTGTATCTGAGTTTATATTAAAAAAGTCTAAATTGTGAGATATAATCTCAGAATTGTGAGAGAAAATCCGGAAATATGAAATAAAAAAGGTTCAGTCTGTACCCAGAGGCATACATTTTCTTATTTTTTTATTTACTCTGATAAAGTGGCTGCTAAACACTTACTAATCAACCAATTAAAACAATTGCATGTTAAATAATATACCTGACTAAACGTTTTGCGGTATACACACATTATGTAACAGCTGTTTTTCTAAAGTTCATTCAAACAAGTTTTTTTAAAATTGTTCCAGAAGAAAAGGCATGCATTTTTAGGTAAGCTGGCAGGTGGAGAGAATTTGATATAGCGCTTAAATCATCTGAACGTGTGGCTGGACATGATGAGGTGCTGATTGCCAACAGCCAGACGCCAAACAACTCGAGCAGTGAGAGGGACTTTCATGAAGAGCAGGACAACATTTCAAGTGAGCGAAAATGGTTGAGTGGTAAGGAGGAGCAAAAGAGAGAGAGGGCAGCAGTAGGATGACCATAATGCATCTCTTTTCAGCTGCTTCACTTGTGACGCAGAGCACTAAGGGCTCCGTTGACCAGTACAGTGGCGTCCACTGTGTGCAGAGCCAACCACAGAACTCTGTCACCTCAGCAGGCAGTGGAAACCCCTCTGTGGCACGCTAACCGAACCCCCAAATGGCCTCTGCTGGCCAGCGTCTGCTAGCTAATGCTGTTAGCTTGCAATTTGGTTGATTAATTGAGAGCTGGTGTTATTTGTAGATAATTTTGTTCTTAACGGTCTACAATTAACGCTGACAGTCAGAGAGCAAACTGCAGACATGCATGCAACATTTGTCATCATGCACGCCGGCCCTTGAAGACTTTAAGCTGTTGAAAAAAGCTGTTGACACAAAAGTAAGTGCACAGGCGTACCTGTTAAAAGAGTGTTAGCAGTGTCCACTGCATGGCTTTGACTGAGTGTTGCTGTCAGATTCAATTAAAACCAAATAAACTTAATATGTTAACTGCACCGATATGATACTTCACCTCGTGGGAGTGACCTAAAGTGAAGCACTTTAGTCTTACTGGCCAAGCATCAATAGTAATTGATTAAACAAAGTAATTTTCCAGCACTTAATAATATTTTTAATCTTAATCTTTAATGATCTTTTCACTTCCAGGTTGTTCCAGGCTTTTTTGACAAACAGCATGTGGAAATGTAATTGTAATCCAAAAAAAAAAGCAATAAAACAAAAGCCCATTGCTAAGTGTGAGGGTTAATATTATTTATAAATAATATCAAAATTAATTTTTACATTTTATAAAGTAAATTTAAGTGCTGCTTGCTAGGTCTGTGTTGCTAGGATCTTGCTAAATTGTTGTCGAAAATTAAATTAAATTAAATTAAATTAAATTAAATTAAATTAAATTAAATTAAATTAAATTAAATTAAATTATGCACTTAGTCTGGTTCCTATATTATACATTTTCAGGAACATAAATATTAGAAACATCATAAAATCTTGCCACATGAATAGTAACCATGTTTGTTTGTTTTCTCCTTAAGAGGACACATAGGATGAATATAGAGATGCATTTTTACTGCTTTAGGATTAACAGAACTTTGGACAGTTTCAAAATACTTGTCTAGATCAACTTTGAATAAAGAAAAGAAAGGTTTAGCCAGATTTTTGTTTAAATAATTAAGTTATATTTTCCTATATTCTCTTTTGAGTAGTCAAACATTCCAAATAAAAGTCACTTACAAAATGAGATTAGGAACATTTTTAATAAATCTGACCGAAATTTCTCTGTGTGGGTACATTGCCAAACAAGTGAACTATAGTTTCCAAAGTCGGACATCGCTTGTTATTATTTTCAAGTGCGTAGAATTTAGTAGGGATGCTATGACATGTCCCAATATCCAGCGACTACTAAATTGTCTCTATAGCAATTATTTTAAACAATTAAATGTCTGTCGCCTGCAGTTATGCCCCCACCAATGCCAAAATCAAACCTACACCCTTGGTTTTTCAACCAAGTCTTACGCTGCTGTCAATGGCCTTCAGTCCTTTATGAACCCATTTGTAGCAAGAGAGCATCTGCTAAGAACATAAGCGTAGTTTCTCCAGAACTATATATTCAGCAGGCAGCAAATAAAATCCTCTCACATATGATCAACGGCACATCTCCGAAGGGCCATCTCCAGGACGACGTGAATACAAAGAGCCAGGCATGACTCAAGCTCCGATGGATTCTCTCTCCTCGTCCTCCATGCTCAGGCAGGTTTCCTTTTCCAGAAGGAATTCTTGTGAGGTCTGTCCCTCATTGAAGGCTTACCCACCTCCGCTGATTTGGTACTATCAGATGTTTTGTGATAAGGGCGGACTCTGTGAGCTGGGTATCTCCTCAGTCATCTGAGCTGTGTAAACTTACCACTGTGGGCCGTTAGGCAAGACTTCACGTACAGTGCCCTGTCTTGTGTCTGGGCACAGGTGCCAAGCGCTAAACAAGGCTTTTGCGAACAGGCGCTACAGATGCCAAGACTGACTGATGACTGAAAGAATAAATACAAATGAACTAGTCCATTGTTAAAAAGAAATCTCTTGGAAAGTAAGAACGGGCATTGTTCTCCCATCAGGAATGTGTTAGCGATATCCCTAATCAGACAGACCCTCTCACGCTCTGCTAGTGATGTCATGACAGGCTTTTCTGGATGATTATGTGGTTGTGAGCTTCATTACACATTTTAGGGAATTTTCCTGACGTTTGTTTAGGAGCTCATAAAAATAAGCCAGTTGGATCTCCTTCTCAAGTCATTTGTAGAAGCAATGATTGTGTCCATTAGCATCAATGAAAATCTAACGTTGTTAATGTCAGATGGGAGACTGTTTGTTTTGGCTCCTGTAGGGTTGCTAGGTGGATCATTCTGTGTGGCCTTCCTTTATTTTCCAACCCCATCTCATGAGAAAACTTCAGAGGTGGCGATTTCATAAGAATTTGTGCGATTTGTTTTATATACAAAATGTTGCTGCTCTGTTTGTTAGGATAACAAAAAGTTTGGTTTGGTCTAATCAGTCAAAATTATTGATATGGCCAGTTAGATCAAAGAAGGCAGGCTTTACTTTTCACAAAAGCCAAGTGCGCAACACTTCAGTTATAGGCCCAGATTTACTAACAGCTTGCACCAGTGCAAAACGTCTTTTTGCATTAAAATAGTAGCCTATTACCACTAAAATTCAACGCCTGTGCATTCCTCTGCTTGCAAACTTCCAAGCTGGCTTTCTGATGAGGATGCAATGCTCCTTAATTGCATCCTCATCAGAAAGCCAGCTTGGAAGTTTGCAAGCAGAGGAATGCACACGCGTTGAACCTGCAAACATGCATGGAAGACTGACAATGGAAGAGGAGAAATGGTTGAATAAAGTCGTTGTTTTTGTATTCTTTGCGCACAAAAAGTATTCTCGTAGCTTTATAAAATTACTGTTGAACCACTGATGTCACATGGACTATTTTAACGATGCCCTTACTACCTTTCTGGGATTTGAACATGGCAGCTATATTGCTGTCAGGGTCAGAAAGCTCTCAGATTTCATCAAATATATATATATATTTATTTATATATATATATTGAAGTGAAGTGACATACTGCCAAGTATGGTGACCCATACTCGGAATTCGTGCTCTGCATTTAACCCATCCAACGTGCACACACACAGCAGTGAACACACACACACACACACACACCCGGAGCAGTGGGCAGCCATTTATGCTGCGGCGCCCGGGGAGCAGTTGGGGGTTCGGTGCCTTGCTCAAGGGCACCTCAGTCGTGGTATCGAAGGTGGAGAGAGCGCTGGACATTCACTCCCCCCACCTACAATCCCTGCCGGTCCGAGACTCGAACCCGCAACCTTTGGATTACGAGTCCAACTCTCTAACCATTAGGCCACGACTTCCCCCGATAAAATATATATATATATTATTTTTTTTCTGATCTGATAGAAAACGTTTTAAGGCTTGAAGGCTACATGACTGTTCATGACCATCTGAACAGATTTTGAAACACTAGGCATCATTTACTCTTATCGTATAGTCACAAAAGAAAATTGGCCATCATATACTGCATGAAGAGATACGTGTGTATTGTTGCTGGGAAATGTGTGACAAAATATCGTAAATATCTGTAAATATCTACTCATTTGGATGGGCATAACATGACAGAAATCATAATTGTCAATTATTTCTCATGATGTTTTTATTATTTTTACTAATACTGATTTTGTATGGGGCAACTGATAGGCTATTCTTTCTGTACACATCCAAAACAATCTGGAGCCGTTTCTGAACAAGTAAATCATAAGTAAATACTTCAAGTAAGTAAATATATACACAGAAAGAGAGCAATGTGACAATAGTAGGACACAGACAAGTTAGATGTATTTGCTGATTGATTAAATACTGGACATTTAATGAGCAGAGACTTTAAAGTCTTTGCTCAATGGCTGTACTGTTTTAGTTCCATCTTTCTGTCATAACCAGCTACAGCAATATATCCTGTCAGTCATATTTCCTCACATGTAATCAGTGTGAATGCATATTTGTTTTTATTTTTATAGCTTTATCATTTATTCATCATGTTCTTAATGAATCCTGTTCTTTCTTGTGGAGTGAGTGGTCATATGTCTCATGCAAAAACATAATCAAAATGCAAATGAAGAGTGAAAACTAATAACCAAAGACAAATATCAAGCATGTTTGGGGAGCAGAGGGCAGGGGAGGGAGGCTGTCACACACAAATAAATCATATGGAGAAGCCAATAAACCGCGGCAGAACGAGTATGAATGCTTTCTTGTGCCACGAAATATTAGGCTGTGCAAGTAATCCGTACAGACGACGGACGCCTGGAATGCGAAGCGGAATCGATGGCCAACTCGTGTCAAGCCGTCAGCTCCGCTGGCCTGAGAGACCGGTGTGTGTGATTGATGAGTGGGAAGCGCGAGGAGACCTGCGCAGAATTAATGCTTCGTGCACTACAAGTGCGCATGCGCTAATTTCCTTACTGTACAGTATGAAAGATTTAGCTTGTTATTTTTCCCTTTAAAGATTTGCTTTGACATTTTAACTGTTAACGTTTACCGTGATCTCTGATTATATGCTACTATAATAATTGAATGTCATGTTCTTCAAAAATAATCATATAAAAAATGTTCATGACTATATAAAAATGGCAGTTTATACCAAGTTATCACAGTTCTGTTTAGTTTTAGTCAGAAAAGTTTTGTCTTTTAAGGTTTATAGCATATGTGAAAAAGTCAAAACTCTAACCAAGGTAAAAGTGGCCTATAGGTCCTAAGGCATCCGCTGGAACGCCGCTCTGTCGTGAACGTGCATATGACAGTTAGCGGAAGCTAGAGATTACGGTTCATAAAGTTTTAAATATGGATAATTTTCTTACAAAAAATGCATCTGTTTGCTTCAGGAGGCCTTTATTAACACTGTGGAGCCATGTGAAGCACTTTTTTATGATGGATGGATGCACTTTATTGGACTTCTATTGGACTATTAAATATCAACAGCTATTCACTGCCATTTGTAAAGTTTGGAAGAGCCAGGGCATTTTTTTTATATAACTACAATTGTATTCATCTGAAAGAAGAAAATCATATACTCCTAGGATGGCTTGAGTGTGAGCAAATCATGGGGTAATTTTCATTTTTGGGTGAACTGTCTCTTTAAAGATCAATTTGAACTTGGTTAAAGCAACATTTTGCACATTTTAAAGGGGGTCAGCACCACTTTAAACCCAGGAGGCTTGTTTTTGCAGCATTACCCTGAATTGTGTAAATGTATTCGTACAAAATAACCTGGGATTATGTTTGTCTAGGATTTAAGAAATTACCCAGGGATAAAATTTAGACTAAGTTACATGGTAACTTAGTCTAAATAGTCTATCTTTTAACTAGTGCTGTCAAACGATTAATCGCGATTAATCGCATCCAGAAAAATTATTGTGTACATAATATATATGTGTGTACTTTGTATATTTATTATGTATGTATAAATATACACACATACAGTATATATTTTGAAAATAAGTACATGTATTTACATGTATATATTTATATTCATATAATTTATATGATATAGACATGTATTTAATATATAAACATAACATATTTTTCTGAAATATATACATGCGTGTGTGTATTTATTTATATATACATAATAAATATACACAGTACACACACACACACACATTTTATGTACTCAAAAACGTATTTTGGATGTGATTAATGGCAATCAATCGTTTGACAGCACTATTTTTAACTGATATTTTAGTAGTGACAGCTGGAGGGAATTCCTTCATAGTTCTTAAACCCGACGAATGTTGAGCTGCTCATTAGAACATATGTATCTGTCTTCATAATTTGACTTTTCATCATTGCAGACTTGACTTGTGTTGTACACGATACTGCATGGCTAATGGCTAAAGTTGTTCAAATACTGCAATCTGTAAATATATTGCAAAGCAAGTGAAGGGCTAAACAAAACAAAAAGCTCCTCACAAGGGAGAGTTTGTGGACAGACATCGTGTATGTTTGCTGTGCAAATGTTAGCTTTAATAATTAAGTGCAACACTTTTCCACAAGCAAATTTTTTCCCTCTCTGCCATTTTCATAGTCAGTCACCCATATTCTGACAAACTGCACAATGCAAACCTTCACTAATCATGGGAAATCATTCACGTGGCTGGATTCTGTTTGTATAATGCTTCTGTATATGAAAAACTAGATGTACATGTAAGTGTAAATAACAGGTTGTTTCCTTTCGTGCTCTTAGGGTTTGGAAAAGCATGAGGGTGAGTAAATGATGACAATAAATTTATTTCTTACTGGAAGAGGGATTTTAATGATCATTCCTCATCTCTCTTTCTGTCTCCTGTTCTCACTTCATAAGTGAAAGACTCTCCTGAGAGAGCACGGCCCGGGTTCCTCACACATCAGATGAGAGACCTAATAGGTGAGCAAACACACTGATTACCCAGCCTGCTCTGCTGAGGTTACCTGTTTATGAGTGTTTTTCTGTACCGCATGCTCTTTTGCGCAAACATTACGTGTATCTGTTTAGTGTGTTGTTACTGAGTGATTCGGAGCCATATGCTGGTGTCATTTATTTAGCTTTTTACTTGACTGCACAAAATGAGCATTCTTGTACCCTATACATGCAAGTTCTTATATCATGCAGACCTTTAAGCACCTGCATACACATTTATAAGATAACAACGCTTCCATAGGATCTCTTTTCTCAAATTCCTGAGGTTCCTGAAGTGTTGCTGATTGTATCAGTGGGATGAAACAATGGTCTTTAGAAAATGAAAAACGCAGCACATCCCACACTTCACTGGCTTTTATGTAACCGAGTTGATCAGGTGGGGACGGCACTCTTATTTCTATTGTAGGTTTCATATCTTCCCTCCCACCATGTTGATATCTCTTTCATTCCCCTGCACTGATTATAACAGTATGTTTGAATGCAAAGGTCAGTCCCAAACAAACAAGTCTCTGCCAAAACCAGAGCTACTCACTAGTAAACACTCTATTGTGGACCGTTAAGGATGCTTGAAATCTGGAGAGATAATTTGATCATCTGTAAAGCAGGTCTGAACAAGCACAATCAGAAAAGAAAGAGATAGAGGGGATTTTGCTTCCATCTGCTTATAATGTTCCATTAAAGATATTAAGTTTGTAGATTTTGCCTATGTAGGGAGCTCAAGCGCTCCGGTTTGTTCAAGACTTGGGTCTGAGATTAAAATACTGTGCTAAGGGAACGACAACCTGTGAAAAAGACTGTTGAAGCAAACACAAGTTTGTCATGTATATTCAAACTCCTCTTTTTTCCAGTTTCATATCCAGCAGAGTGGGGAAGATGCCAAGAGCAAAATCTACCCGGACATCAGAATTTCCCAGGAAGATAAAGAGCTTTTTGTGTGAGTAATATTTTAAGGATGGGGGGAAAGACGGGACTTTGACACACACACACACACACAGATAGAGAGAGAGAGAGAATCGGAAAACCGAAATGCTGTGAACTACAGTCTTTAGCAAGTTAAAATAAACATATTGCGAAGAGATGCTTTTCTGTAGGAATTGATTAGATGCAGGTTTTCTGTCAACTTAATTATATGCAGTCTTTAATTGAATAGTTCATCCAAAAAATTTACATTTGCATTTACATTTAGTCATTTAGCAGACGCTTTTATCCAAAGCAACTTGCAAATGATGACAATGGAAGCAATCAAAATCAACAAAAGAGCAATAATATGCCAAAATTTGGCATGATTTTGTCCCAACCCAGTATTATTTTTACATATAATAAACACAGGAAAAGAAAAGACCAATCACAAACTCATATGCAAATAATATGATTATGTCATCACCACTATTTGATTTCCAGTTGAATATTCTATATGAGTTTGAATCAATAGTGTGTTTTCAAAGTACATTCAGTTAAATTATTCAAAAGGATAAAGTTTATATTGAAATGTTCAATTACAATTTTTCAAGATTTACGCACCCTCATTTTGTTCCAACACAGTATTATTTTCTTCCTAATTTTGGGCTATTAGTCAAGGATGATTTTTTTTTAAATGTTTTAAAACCATTTCAACTTTTGAGTGTGAAAACACATTGCATCTATGACATTAAATAAATTGTTATAAAGCAAGCTTAAATATATTGAAAACTGCAGGTTTAAAGGCTATTGTATGAACTCAGAAACCTAAATTATATTTGTACTTTTATTGTATGTAAAAATGCAGCCTGGACATTATGCCAAACAATCTCCCTTTATGTTTCACAATTAAAAATCAAGTTGTATTAAGGCTTAACAATGATAATTACCTGCACTAAATAGTCTCTCTATTTCACTTTGCTGTGGTTCTCCTCGGACATGGAATGAACAATATTTGGGAATTGGGGAATTTTTGTGAGGATTAAAATCTTTAGGACTTTTGTTTTTTTTCTCGGGAGGGGTGAAAGGGGCTCTTTAAATCTGGTTCACACAGTCTCTACCTTTGGTGTAGCGCTGGTTCGTTTGAGCCAGGTCTGATTGAAGGGGACGGTGGGTCAATGGATGGATAGATGGAGGGCAATAAGGAAGAGAGGAAAGAGGAATGGCCAGAGGGGAGGTGTAAAGGGGTGTGTGTGGGGTGTCCCATGCCGATGCTTTGAGGATTAACGGGGTGACTTCTCTTCTGGAATGTTCAGCCGACAGCCAAAACCCTCCCTCTCTGTCAGACAGGTGCACAACAGACACAAAAAATTATGAGAATAAAAGACGAAAATTCAAAAGGGGAAAAATAATGTCACGCACTGATGAGTGCTTCACTAAACACTTATCTTTCACTATCTCTCAACCATTTCAAATCAAACAGAGTTGTTTTGACTGAACCCATCATGGCTTGCAAATACAGAAACGAAACATTAATTTTGTTTATTGACAAAAACGGAGAGTTGAAATCTATCAAAGCAGCTTTATTATGTCTGTTTTTGCTTCTTACGTACAATCCTTGAATAAAAATGAGGTCTGTATAACAACTGCCATTATAGATGGAAACGATTTGATTATATACTGTGAGAAGATACTGTAAACATAGTGTTCTGTTAGTAATTATCTAACAAATCATCTGGTTATCATCATTTGGATACATACAGTGCCAGAAACAGTAAAGCTATGTTTATTCAACTTTTATGACTCTTAATAGCATGCTTGAATATTTAAAACACTGTCCTATTGTACATACTTAATGTGCATTGCATTGTGGGGGAGGCAAACATTAGTACTCAAGAGGGCAATAGAGTGACTTTATATATATATATATATATATATATATATATATATATATTGGGGTGATCGCGTTTGTGCATATATAATTGTCTATTATAAATTAGTGTTACTTTTAAAATATAAATAATAATATATACATATATAAAATATATAAATAAAAATAATAATATATAAATGTTTCAGTAAATATTTTTGTTAGTTGCCAACATTTCTGATTTGATTTCCATTTATAGTTGAGTAACTAACATTACTAAAAAAAAATAACTGAACCAAAACTGAAATAAAAACCAATAACAAGCAAACAGACCTGTTAAAAAATTAAAATAAAAACTTCAAAAGGACAAAAACACACTAAATTACTAAAATATAAACTAAATTAAAACCGAAAATATAAAAATAATGACTAATTTGAAATATTAATACTATATTATAATGATACAAAAATAACAGTATGTACAAACACAAAATTTTAATAATTCATATCTAGGTATTTCCTTATAGCAGTCTGTGTTTTGCCTTTATGGTGCCTTTAGCCAATCAGCATTGTTATAGCGTCATTTTCCTGCAGCTCAGGGTGATTAATCACATGGTATTTACTCAGCTCAGGTGATCGACTTAAAAGGTGGCAGAATTCAGATTGCATGCTTCCGGAAGTTCCTCTACCAGTTGAGTAACTGCCATGGAGAGGAATGGGAATGCTAATGGATTGCTTTCTTTAGGTATTACTCCTTGGTCCATACCAGACCCCAATAAACCTCTCTAATAACATCACCATGATCAACATCTGTCCGACCCTATAAATCATCACAAGTGAACTCTATATGATCCGTAACGTCTTAATACAACCTAAAGGACACACAGTTTTTATGGTAACAAGCCCAGCAAGGAAAGGACATTTCTCTGCCCATAATTTAAGGTTGGGAATGCCGTGGCTTGCCTGTACTTGTGCTAAATTTCAAGCATTACATTGCAAAAAAATAGGAGACAAATTAAGCCACAGTCGTGACCTTACAGGCAGACGTTTTCACAGATGTCTTAGTTTTCATACTGATGAAAGAGATATAGTTATTTTTCCATTATTCCATTTCAAACTCATAACACATCCCATTGCCATTTTCCCTTTTTTCAAATGGATCTAAATTCTCTTCCAGATTTGCTTTCTTTTTAATCTTAAACTCTTCAATGGGGAAGATAACGGATTGTTTGTGGGTGCTTTTTCTTGATAAGAAGCCTTTTCACATTCACCTCTTCTTGTGTGAATAGTCTTGTTATCCTGCTGTTTGAGGGAAAGGAGGGGTTAGTGTGAATTTAAACTAATTTCTATTGAGCCATCAGATAGTATTGATGGTTTAATTGCTTTCTGTAAACTCCATGAGCAGATTTGATATCAGATTAAAGATGGCCGAGAAGATGGCCTCAGGTTCTCCAGGATAAATGACCTCAGGTTGAAGTGGGTGCAGATCCATCTCGAAATCCATCAACACTTTCTTTGTTCCAAAGGTTCTTATCAGTCGCAGTGTGACATATCTTGATAGGACCAAATAGTTTATCTTCTGACCCCAGGGGTCGGCCTTGCCTTATCAACTTTAATGTCCACATGCACTGCTGGAAGAGTCGGAGGCCCCAGGTTATGTGCAGTTTATCTTGGTTGACACTCCCTTTTTTTAAATTTAAATCAGTTTGCAGTAGGTTCTTTAAAAGCATCGCAGTTTTATTTGAAGAAACCTCCTACGTTTATAAAAGTTCTCTTTTTCTTGCATCAAAAGGAGGAGATGGTTTCAAGAAGCTGTGATACAGAACTGGAATGGCTCTGGAATGGAATGGATCGGCCCAAATGTCTTCCCACACACCTCTTCAGACAGCTGCAGTAAACTACAGGTAGGTGTGTTTTACCGCCGTGCGCTCTCGATCAGTCAGTGCGCCTCAGGAGCGCCAAGAAAGACTTTGTTCTTAGTCTGGGAATGCAAGCGACACAAACTCTCCCTCTTTTAATTAAAGCACCACCACACTTTATCAACAAAGATGCTGCTACTGGAGTTACTGTTGTCTATAAACAGAGCTCCTTCAGTCAGTGTGAATGAATGAGTCATCAAAGTCTTCAGGATTCGCATTTCAAAGGTTTTGTTTTTGGTAGTAGGTGTTTCATTATCAGAACAATCCAGTTTGTTTTTATGTTATTTTCCATATTAAATTTGGAGGGACTCTATCAGGGAACAGTATATCATAGGGAAAATTATTTTGACTTAGGCTTATTAGCAACCAATTCATTGTCCCTGTGTTCCAGCATTACATTAACAATACTAATGCCATGGGTTTGATTCTTGCAGTGTTATTTTTGTATCATTATTATACTATATATGTTGAATGCAATGTAAGTGGCTTTGGATAAAATAAGAAAATATATATAAAAAAAAACTATCAGAACAATTTTTTTGGTTGTATTATTATTCATATTTGCACACCATGTTGTGTCTCTCTAACCCCTCATGCTAATTCTGAAGCATCAATATTGGTCATGTTTAGTGTAGAGATTACAAAGTTATTGAACTTTGCTCTTAAAATTTGAGGTTCCAAAAAAAAAAAATGAATAATCTAAAGAACCTTTTTATACTATAACGATTAGAACAAACCCTTCACACTCAAGTTATTCAAATTTGCTACAAAACTCACCACATAAATGATACCTCAAATCATGCAAGAAGAAGTGTACTATTACATTTCTACGTCAAACTTAAGATCTACATTATAGGAGGGAACAGAGTAGGGACCACAGATTTGGGCAGGGTCACCTTTGAGCTAGTAAGCAACAACATAGCACAGTTTCCTTCACCTTATTCACAATGGCCTTATGGTTTGAGTAAAGCGCTGCCCTCTCTCAACTCTCTTCCATTCCTTCATTCTCATGCCCATCTGATCTTGCTCTCCTTTTGGTGTTAAATAAGGTGAGCTGAAGAATTATTAGATCTGCAAAATGCAGCAAAGCCACAAATCATGAAGCATTAGAGTCAGAGCAGACAGCTGCCCCGGTAATCTACTCTCAAAGGGGCTACTGTGGCCCCCGTCCTCACAAACCTCAGACATTTGGTCCTCTGTGTATGTTTGATGCTGTATGACTTTTAGACTTGTGGAAGTGTTGTGAATATGACCGAATATATTATTATAATTATTTCATAACGACTAAGGTGAAAGGAAAATCACAAAGATCTCATTCAAAATAATGTTTTATGATCCTCTGGCAGCAGATTTTGTGACAAGCATTGAAAGCGGCCATGCGCTCACACAACAAAACACTCATCCTTCATCTCCACATCAGCAGCTCCTATCAAAGTCTTAGTGTGGCTTGTGGTTGGTGAGAAGAAAAAAAAAGATTTAAATGAAAAAGAAGAATGTGGAAAGTGTGGGAATGAGGAACAGCAGGGCAGACACAAAGGCCCGCCGTGTGTCTGGAGAACTGACCCGATCCAAGACACACAAAGGAACCACTGCAGAGAAAGCTGGACAAGAGCTGGGCACCAGTCCTGAGAGAGAGAGAGAGAGAGAGAGAGAGAGAGAGGAAGAGAGAGATAGAGAGAGAGAGAGAGACAGAGAAAGAAAGAGGGGGTTATAGATATATAGATTTTTTTTTTTAAAGAGATCTCGTGATCAAGGCTGAATTTATTTGATCAAAACTACAGTAAAAACAGTAATACTGTGAAATATTATTGCAATTTAAAATACCTATTTTCTATTTGAATATATTTAAAAATGTAAATAGTTTTTGTGGTGCAAAGCTGAATTTTCAGCTTTTACTGAATTTTGAAATTTACTGATCCCAAACTTTTGAATGGTAGTGTATATTAAAACAAGAGTCAAACAAAACAATATAATTCAGTTCGAAACAGTCATTCATAATCTTCCCATTTCCCAGAGCTCAAAATGCAATTTGGCCTTCTGTTCATTTTTAAAAAATAATGCCTTTACTCACAGTGGCAAATTTGAAGGTATCATTAACTGCCTTTTTTTATTATTTAGTACTGTTCTCTGAGGTCTACTTATAATGTTATCAAGATTTTACACCAAAAAACATAATAATTTAGAAGTTACAGGCTACGTTCTGTCCTGTTTTGACCCCTCTCATCGGAATGCTCTGTTTGAAAGGTGTGGCGGATTGCAGAAACAGCATTGTCTTTTAGTTTCTATCGTCCTAAAAACCCTGCATCGCATTATGCCTTGTATGCAAAGGAATCCATGGTAAAATGAAGTGAACAAAGGACCGAGTTCTTACTGACGCAGTCTGGAACTTCATTAAAAATAAAGTTAATCCACTTCTTTCCTAATGTTGAGATCAAAAGGAAGGCACTGCATAGCATCTTGTTGTCATCGGAGCCATCTTTATCATTTGGTTTCTTCATAGACCTGCGTTTGTCTCTATCGTTATTTACACAACATGCGTGAATCAGTGAGCAGGGCTAAACTGGCAGTGATGTAGAAGCAGTTGAGTTGATCTTCATCTGTGGAGGTGGTGTTTAGCCACATTATTACATCATAAAGTGGCACATTCCACAAGCTGTCATTTTGGCTGATTGGCTGCTTGGCCGATTTGACTGCTTGGATATTCTGCCTTACAATTTTGTGTAAGAATTTTGCCTATATGACAATTTTGTCATATAGGCAAAAAAAAAAAGGGTTTAATTGATGACAAAATTATTTTGTTATAATTTTTTCCCATATATTACATATTTTTTTGTAATATATTTAAAGTATAATTTCTATATTACTAATTAAAATAATCAACATTAATAATAATAATATCAATATTCTATCTTCTTCCATCGCAACACTTACCTGTTTACTGGAAAACTAGAGCGAATACAAGAAGGAGAGAATGACAAGTTTATGCAGTTGAAAAGATAGAGGAGCGGGTGACACACCTGACAGCAACCTGATCTGTGTCAGAGAGAGTCATGCCAGTGACTCTGACAGATGCTGGTCATGTTGACAGAGACTCTGCGGCATTTCTCCAGAATGTCACAACAAACAGCCGGCCTTAAAAACAACCACAGGTGTGCTTCGAGAGGTCACCTGACCTCAAACCTGTTCACACACACGCATGCACACACGCACACACATACACACACACACACACACACACACACACACGTTGGTTTTTGTGGTTTATGGGGACTCTCTATAGGCGTAATGGTTTTTATACTGAACAAACTGTGTGTGTGCTATTGCCCTACACTAACCCTACACCTAAACTTAGCCCTCACAGGAAACTTTGTGCATTTTTAGATTTTCAAAAAAACACTATTTAGTATGTTTTTTAAGCCTTTTGAATTACGGGGACATAGGCAGTGTCCTCATAAACCACCTTCATATTGTAATACCTCTGTCATACTAATGTCATTATACAAATTTGTGTCCTCATAAACCACATAAACATGCACACACACACACACACACAGACACACACACACACACACACACACACAGACAGACAGACAGATAGACAGATAGATAGATAGACTGATTCAGATCAGAACTTCGGAGTGGGTTCGCAAATCATTTCACGAACTGAACGATTCACGAGCTGCGCTCCAAAGTCCCAATATGAAATGATGGTTCACAAATAATTTGATTTAGATCGGAACTTCGGAGCAGGTTTGTGAATTTATTGATTATGATCAGAACTTTGAAGCAGGTTCGTGAATCTTTTGATTCAGATCGGGACTTTGGAGCGCAGATCATGAATCATTTCGTGAATCGAATTCAGTTTTTTTGGATTAATTTTGTTTAATTTATTCTGGGTTTTTTTATGATTTATTTTCTGTTTTACTACAAATACCATGTTAGTGTAGCAAAACAATCGTTAATTTGTGGTTACCATGGTTTAACTATAATAATCATGTTTTTATTTTTCACCTTAAGAGGACACATAGGATGAATATAGAGATGCAGTTTTCACTGCTTTAGGATCAACGAAACTGTGTATAGTTTCAATATACTTGTCTATATTAACTAGATCAACTAGATCAAACACAAATTAATTGTTATATTTGGATATATTCTCTTTCGAGTAGTCAAACAATCAAAAGAAAACATCTTTAAAACAGAAAGTCACTTACAAAATGAGATTTTAAATGAGCAACATTTCTCTGTGTACATTGTCAAACAAATGAATGTTATATTCATCAGAAGAGTGACAAAAACACTCTGCATACAGTGCAGAAGCACTCTGGATATTATGTAGGAGGGGTTCAGGCAGCAGCTGGGCTGTTTTAAAATCCTGAATTTGACATCTTTGAGGCATCAACAACTGATCCCCATCTTTACATTCCCTGCTGTGTTAAAACCACAAAGTGCGGCATCTAATCTCACAGATCCAGCACCAGATCTGCTTATCATAATTTACACCCAGAGGTAAAATAATGAGGTCAGTTTTAGGTCACTGATGGAAATACAAAAGGAAAAACAGAATAATGCATCTACATGTTCCTCTCAAATTAAAACAAATTTTATGATGTCATTAAGATATCCATAATGTATGTTCGTTTGTTTTTCCTCTACAACTTCTGCATGCAGATTCAGTGAATTCTCTTACACACTCTCACAATAACAAGAATACAAAATATTATAAAAGACTTCTTTATTTCTAATCATCATGAAGCACTTTCAACAAAAGGATCTGTCTACCATTTCATGTGTGATACAGGACTACAATCAGTAATAATTCCAAGCTCAGGCAGTAGTTGGGATTTGGTATTAAAAACTAAATCGAGGCCTCTAAAAAAAACTCAGTTTAGATGCATTACAAGCTACCCAGAAATTAGCCAAAGAAAAGACAAAAACAAAATACGTAACAACAAAGATGGCCTTGACAAATGCAACATTTAATACAACTTGTACAACTTAGAAAAGTATACTTATTTTAGACTCACAAAGGACACATACATTGTATGTGTTAAATTATTATTATTCTTTTTGTTGTTTGTTGTAAGGACATAAAAATGCTAACTACATCATTCACATATTCAGCAGTCTGTTTAAATACCTTATTTTTCTACAAAGTGAATTTACATTGTTTTAAAGTACAAAGTGCAAAGACTATGGTTTCCATCATCGTTTTGGTGGGGGCAGGATCTGCGGGACGGGAGCGGGAACAATCGCAGCAGCCACTTCAGCCTTGCTTCTTTGACAGGTTCTGAAAAAAGTCAAATGAGAGAATGAGGGAAATGCGATTTTAGGCTTTCATTTATAAATGCAATTATCTACTTGTATTAGTAATTGGTTTCAATCTACTGCTCTGTATAAAAGAGAGAGAGAGAGAGAGAGAGAGAGAGGGGAAGGTTGGAATGCATGTTGTGAATGTTAACAGCCACTGACATTAACTCACCAGTTTACTAGATGTTGTGCCTTCACCTGTTTTTGCCCCTGGGGAAAAAGCAATGAGAATGTTTTACAAGCCTGTTCCCCATTACATGACGGCAATACAGGTTATTTCTGAGAAAGTTATTAAACAAATTCAAGCGCTCATGGTCATTAAAATGACCACACAGTCTTCAAACAAGCTCAGGCTGAATCTACAATAGGTAGAGCTCAGTATCTCCCTCATCCAATCAAAAAACAGAACACTTGAGTTTATGCTGCTCGTAAGACAATGCTGTAAATCCACGGATAAAAACATGCCTGTTTAAATTTGAATAAGAGAAATCATGTTGCTAAGTCATAATTATGTGGAAATAATTGACTTATAGTTATAAGGATTTCAAACAAATTGGATCTCACAGATTGGAAAACGCAACTGGACCTGATTTTCAAAAATCTTATTGGGGTCGGTAAGAATTTATTACAGAGGGTTTATATTTCAAATAAATGCTGTTCTTTGAAACTTTCTATTCGTCAAAGCATCCTGAAAAAAGAATGTTTTCACAAAAAAAAAAAAAAAAAACGCTCATTATCAGTGCTGATAATAATCCAAAATATTCCTTGAGCCGCAAATCAGCATATTAGAATGATTTCTGAATGATCACGCGACACTGAAGACTGGAGTAATGATGCTAAAAAATTCAGCTTTGGATCACAAAAATAAATTACATTGTAAAATATATTAAAATAGACAACAGTTATTGTAAATTCTAAAACATTTCACAATATTACTGTTTTTGATCAAATAAATTCAGCCTTGGTCAGCAAAAGAGACTGTACCGACCCCAGACTTTAGACTAGTGAGCCCGGTGTCATGAAAATGCGTGGTATTGATCCGCAAAAATGGACTTTGGCGCATATATGATACGAACGTGTTTGGTGTGCATATAAAATGCCATTTTCACGTGCATATGATACCAAATTTGTTAGCGTGCATATGATACGCATCTACCCCACAACCCTAATCCTACCCATCGCGTAGAATATACATGCCAAAGTCCATTTTTGAGTATCAAAAATATCAAAAAGATCACTTTCATGAAATCAGGTTGGACTAGTAGTGTATTTTGCATTCAAAATGCATTAAAAAGTGCATTCAGTGGTGCATCACTTTTTTCCTCTAGCATTACAAATCAAATTATTCCCACTGTTCTCTGATGCAGTAGAAACTCTAGTCTAGTATGTACAGTAGATGCCCTTATTTATCGGACATCCATCAGGAAACAGAGAGACTCACCCTCTTCCTTAGTGACACCCAGACAGCCCATCAGTTCCTGTAGAGACAGGGCTTTATCGTTGCTGATGTCGCAGTACTCCACAAACTTCTTCACACACTTCTTGGGTTTAGATTTCTTGCGCAGTAAACGCTTGAACGGTTTGATTTCTTTCTTTCCGATGTCACCGCTGGAATTCTTGTCAAGCTGACTGAAATACCAGTGAACAACTCGCTCTTCCAGAGTATGACTGGGGTCAGGCTCCAACATCCTGAATGGAGGAAAAATCAAACACTGAACATGTTTATACGCACTTTATTTTCTGGTTCAATGCCTGTGAAACATGTACTGTATATAAATATTAAATTTTCATTTGCTGCCTTTTGAGCGTTAAGGGCCTGAATAGCAACGTCAATTATTCTAGTCAGTCAGCTTATGAACTAAAAAAATATTTTTACACCTCACTGTAGGCAGGGTCAGTCAAATTCATGAACCGGTCCATTACATCTACATTTGTCCTTTCTCAGTTTCTTGTTTACCTGCCGGCAGAGGCTGGGTCAGTTACTGCATGGACCATGTCTGTGGACAACGCGTCCAAAACGCTGGTCAGGAATTCTGTCTTCTTCTCCCCAGGACATCCTGAAATTTAGAGAGATGCGAGTGTTACAGAAAGAGCTGCAGGATTTAAAATAACTGTTTAGAATGACAAAAAAGAATTTGAGTGAACTATTCAGTTAAACTGTGCTTCCCTTTTGATTGTAAAACTGTCTAAATTTTCTTTTTTTATTGGATTTTAGTGACATTACGTTGTTACTTAACAAAATCCCATGATGAAACAAAATTAAAAGAGAACAAGACTTCCTTTTATGTGACATTTTACCTTCAGGTTAAACAGCTATGAAACCTCATAAACAGCTGTTACTGCTACTCTGGTCTTAATTACTGAACTATATGTGATTTTGTCACTATACAACTCAGCGATCATATACATAGAAAAATAAGAATTGGCAAGAAATGCATTAAATGAAGCAAAAGTGACAGAAAAGATGTTAATAATGTTGAAAAAGATTTATTTTCTAAACGAATGCTGTTCTTTTGAACTCTCTCAAAGACTCCTAAAAAAAGTATCACGGCTTCCACACAAATATGATGCAGCACAACTGTTTTCAACATTGATAATACTAAGAAATGTTTCTTGAGTAGCAAATCAGCATATTAGAATGATTTCTGAAGGATTGTGTGACACTAACGACTTAAGTAATGATGCTGAAAATTCAGCTTTGCATCACAGGAATAAATTACTAACCCCAAACATTCAAATATCTGAATGTAATTTAGCATTTTTAAAAATGCACCAGACTAAATGCACATTTTCACAGTTTACAGTGTATATACCATGGTACTGAATGATTACAGTACTTAATGAATGATGAATACAACTCTACTAACATTATACAAAAATCCATGGTCCTTATTTGTTAATGTATAGTCTAGCTAGTGAATACTAGTGGCTATTTGAGGTACTGGCACCATAGGTGGCCCAATAAACACTGAAAGATGTAAAGCTGTCAGATGTTTTTACACCAACTGCACTTAAAGATGTTGGAGAGTAGGAGAGTTAAACAATGTTAGGGCTTCAGAGATTCTTCACCGCCTTGTCGTAAAAATCAGTCCTCCCTCCCCTATATCCTGTCCAAGGAAGATGACAGCTGCCAATCAAACCGAGGATTTGAGTTTATGGTCACAGGTAAACACTTGCTGTCTGTGGGAATTGAGGCCTTTGGGTGAAACCCACAAACCAGTCAAAAACATGTCCAGGCCCCTTATTTATCAACAGTGCGTATGCACAGATATGTGCGCAATGAGTGCGTAAAAACAGTTTCACACAAAGTGTGGGATCTACCAACTTGTCCTTATGTAGGAATGTGTGTAAGGACACAAAACACAACCTTTCATACGCACTGTTGATAAATAAGGCCCCTGGTCATAATTTACCACAAAAATTAGAAATTATATTTTGCTTAAGCATAATAAATTAAGCCTATTTTTAGGATTTCTTTTGGATTGTGACAGTTATGATAGTTTTTTGAAAACATTACGGGGATGTTACTTTTGAATGTTCTCTAAAGATTCTGAAACAAGTAGTAACATTTAAAAAACATTACATGAATGATGTATAAATAGCATTTTTGTGCTAATGTTTTGAGATAACTTTTAACAAATGTTATATTAACATTATGGGGGAATGTTTGTTCATAACTAGTTCTGAGAACATTCCCTGTTAGCTAGGAAGCAATTAACTTTAGTTAAGATCCCCCATAATCCTCATTAATATCATGCAATAAGTTAAGAAATATTTAATAAAAAAAAAAACATGTAAATAATATGCTGATTACTAAAATTATATATATATATCCAAAATAAAAAAGGCAATTTTTTTGGCAATGGACAGTAAACAATTTCTTTTTTAGTCAGTCACATCCTTTTAAGTAAATTTGGTTTACAGTAAGTGTTTTGTTTCAGCATAATTTGTGCCCATCTCATTCAGTAGCTTGTGTTATGTATGCACATGTATATTGACCACCCTGCTCTTTAGATATGAAGCGTTGGCTGTTGAAAAACCAAGGGAGTTTAACACACTCCTACACCTTCTTTCTCATATCCATCTGTCTGTCCAAATAAAGCAAGATAAAGAAAGGGAAAGTGTGTCTGTATTTGTGTGTCAGTGTGTGTGTTTGCAAGGAGGAGTCTTCACATGCTGGTCTGTTTATGGTCAGGCCCAGAGGCAACAGATTCTCTGGTGTAAGAAGCAAAGGCATGCCGAGGTCCTCGTGAACAGGTGTGTGTGAGAGCGAGCGTGATCAGGTAAACAGAAGGCCTCACACGAGAGAAAAGAGAAGGCAAAATGACATTTAAACGTGTGCAGGTTTGCAAGCGAGTGTCGTGCTAAAGTTTCTGCTCCTCACTGAGACCAGACACAATAAAACATCCGTGACATCTGTTCATACGAGGAACGGCATTCTACTTGCTTTTGCAATAAAAACAACATAATGTTTAGTGTAGTCTAGACAATCAATAACAAACATTTCTGACCTTTTAAGAATTCTTTGTGCTCTTGCCATTTTACATTAGTCAGAAAATGACATTTTTAATGTGACTTTGTGTTCCATTTTAGGATGAATTTATAGAGTTTGAACTGCATTGCTTGTGTGAGTAAAGAAAATACAGCTTAAATATGATTTGTCTAACATAAGGCTGTTTGATTTGGTAAAAAAAAAAAAAATCCAGTATTATGATATGATATCTATATGAATGTGCTAAGCAATCCAATGCTGCAGGAATGAAATATTTTTGTTGGCCAAAACACACATTTTTTCACACTTTATTCCAGCTAATTTAAATGCTGAGTTAGGATTCACTGAGTAAACCCAACCAGATCCTGCATTTGACAACATTTCACCGTTACCCAGAATCCTGCAGCTTGTGGAACTTACATAAAAAATCTCAAGTTGCAACAGAGTCATGAGAATTGCGGTATTGGCTGTGGATTTTGGACGTTTAGCTGCCAGCAGCAGCCGGCCCCCATCAGCCCCCCTTCTACACCACAATTAACCAGCCGTGACCAGAGAGCTGCTCACACAACAGCACCTGTACACATACTGCTGGCAGCTTGAACGTCCAGACACACACACACACACACACACACACACACACACACACACACACCCCTGAGGAACAGAGGTTTATTCATTAATATATTGAGATATTGGCATTTTTACCAGAGTGCCAAGTGGCAAAGCTAGCCTATAGTGACCAACAATTAGTCTGTGTTTACTAAGCTGGGTCATTATGCAGTACAGATATTAAACAATATTAAACTAAGTTACAATTAATTGAAAGTAGGGGTGCATTTTAAATAATTCTACTACTTTTTTATTGTCTTTAATATCACTTCCCAAACTGCACTCTCAGAAAAAAAGGTAGAAAAGCTGACACTATGGTGGTACCCTTTCAAAAGGTACTAATAAAATGTGCACTTCCGATACTAATATGTATCTCTAAGGCATTAATATGCACCTTTAGGGATAAAAAAAAAAAAAAAAAGTACAAACATTTACCTTTTGAAAGGGTACTGCCCCAGTGACAGCTTTTATAGCCTTTTTCTGATAGTGTGGGAGGTTTTGTAATATCCCTTTAAATAATAAAAAGTTTGTTCCTTGATGACATCAGCATCCAGGAAGTGACAACATACTGAGGGACATCACCACCAACATCAGTGAGTGTTAGCAATGAGTTGATGAATTCTGTGAATTTGTGTGTGTGTGTGTGTGTGTGTGTATGTGTGTGTGTTGGTCTTTGTCACTCTAAAATGTTCCATATTGATACATAAATCAGTGTGATAACATAAAATTAATAAGCTCATAAAAGATAAGACTGTCACTCCCTCACTGAGCAATTTCTCAAACTTATTAATGAATCCCTTCACCTTTGAAGACATTTCCAAAGGGAGGCATTGTCTGATTCCCAAATATATATAGCAAAGTAACACACACATTCTCACACTGTTTCAAAAGCCTGTTTCACCTCTTAATCTTAATTAAAGTATGTAGATAATCCTATTAGTCAAAGTCTGACCAGGGTTACTACACATTCTGTTATTTGGGACAAAGCACAGAGGCATTTCTCATGTACTTGCACTAACAAAAATTACCATGGTATTTCCATGATATTTTTAGAAGTACACAGGGTACGTTTTGTTAGTAAATACCATAATACTGTAAACACTATAGTATTTATACCATGCATTACAATTATTCTGAATCATGGTAGATGTTTAAATGCCAGAGTTATTATCTATTCCAACTAATAACAAAGTACCGCCACATTACATTTTTTTGTAAGGGTGGGTATTAGGCCAGCAATAGTATACAAATATAATATTTATACATTTGGTCTGAAATGAACTAATTTGAATGAACCAGAAGTGAAGTTTAGATGCTATAGTGGTAAAATCTTTCAAATCATGATATTAATGTTTTCATTGTTAATTAATTATAAATAACTGTTAATTATAAATTATGATTTTTTATGTTTTTAAAAGTCTCTGATGCTCACCAAGGCTACAATTATTGTGAAATATTATAACAGTTTAAAATATCTGTTTTCTATTCAAATATACTTTAAAATGTAATTTATTCCTGTGATGGAAATGCTATTTTTTAATCATCATTTTTTCTAATACACCATCATTCTAATATACTGATTTGCTGCTTAAGAAACATTTCTTATTATCAATATTTATTTTTTGGTGGAAAGAGTGCAACATTTTTCAGGATCCTAAAATAAAATAATTTATTTGAAACAAAAAACTTGGACATTACTTGTTATTTGTTGGACATGTAACTTGTTACATTATAAATGTCTTTACTGACACTTTTGACTAAATTAATGTGTAATAATTTCTTTAAAAAAATCTAGCTGACTCCAAACTTTTGAACTGTAGTCTACTTATTTTTTATATAAAATAATATTGAATATGTAAATATTAAATATATCACCTATAGTCCACGTACAGGGATGGAATATTGCAGAATTTATTATTTTGAGTCTAATCAATGACTTCATTCATGCTGGAAATGGAAGTCACTCCCTTGTTTCCTTTTGCTGTTTTTTATCTTTGCCCTCTACTCCTTTTTCCTCTGTTCTTCGTCTCGGCCACTCCCCCACACTCATCCCTCCTTGTCATCCTCCTAAGCTCGTGTTATCTATTGTAATCTATCTTTTCTACCTCCCCTTTCCTCACTGAGATGATCTGTTAACATCTGTCGTCTATGCGGACCGTAGGGTCGTGGGAAACCAGGAGATGGTTTTAGACTCTAGATGTCACACACATACCTGAGCTTACAAGCAATAACATATAGATGCCTAAACAGACATTTTTATGTTTACTTTGTGCATGTATAAAATGTGATATCAAATTTGCAAAATGAACCAAACAACAGGTAGTGCACCTATTAAAAGACACCTATTCAGTTTAATTTTTATTTATTTCCTTGAGGTCCTCTTTGGTAAAAAAGTGTTGTTTTTCATTTTTGTAGCCTTGTTTCTAGTCCTCTTGCTATTTTTAAGTCACTCTCCAGCAAGCCTTGAACAATATTTTCGCATTGCTCATAAGCACACAGTTAAGCTCACCCTGCAGGTGCCTGCTCCTGTAATGGTCCTTTGGTTTGTTTGGATGGGCTCTGGCATTTCCATCACATTTTGGCTGTTCAAATCTACAGCAAGAGAGAGAAAAAAACAGAGAAGGAATGAGAGTGAACACAAAGCATTATTGTTTACACAGTGATGGGTCCAACAGCTAAAACATTCCACCAATGCTAAGAAAAATGTTTAGATTTCATTTAAATAGCACAAAGACCAAAATAACATAATACTGTTTAATAATGGTGAATACAGATGATCTTTTCTTCACCATTGTGATGTATATTGCAAAATAATAATATGTATGATATGTATATACTATAGGTACATATATAAGATATGCAAAATAATTTATAATTGTTCGGTTTTATCTGTCTATAAATGATTTATGTGTTCGTTCTATCATTCTATTGTTATATCTATATGCATATACAAGTTATACACACACACACATACACACACATACATACTGTGTATATAACTTTTGATATACTTAAAACTAAGGCATTATTAAACTGAAATTTGCTGAAATTAATTCATTTTTTTTAAATAGATCTTAATCCCCGACAATATTTAATCAAAATTTGGAGAACAGATAATGTTTGTTGTTTATTTAATAGGCTTTCTATAAATATAGAAGTGTGCAGGATCATCATCCGATATTTTTTAACTGAATATGCTTCTGTTGAAGAGTTTTTGATCACCTTATGTATTCACAACAACTGTACTAGGATGCAGTCACTAGAAGGACGGCTCAGAGATGCAGGGAACGGTGGAAAGAAAAAGTAAGAAGTGTAAAACAAGAGAAACGTTCATGGCCCCATTAGTAGAGTAAATGTTCTCCAATCATTGCCAGGTGACTTGCCCAAATAACAGAGAAAGAGAGAGAGAGGTAGCACTTCCATGCATGCTCTAATGCACTGTTTGGCACACTGCCCTGATGGTCAGAAATCCACAGCATCGCTCCATAACACTCCTGCAGCTCATTAAATGTGCTCCTGAAAACAGAGAGTGTCACTGACCCCTGGTAAACACACTCACAATGTTTTGTCATTCTGCCAGGTTTCTTGATCAGATTTGGGGCGGATGAGCAGCCCCACCTGTTAGCAGATGAGTATTTAATCAGAATAATTTGCTGGTATATTTAGCTTTTCTTAACGAAAGCTGCACTCGAAATGTTAAAAGAGACTGAATGAGATTAGGCCATGTATTGGCCCCGGAGAGACTGCAAAGCTCAATTTTGTACCCCATAGTAAGTGGATGAATGAGACCTGCCCCGGGTGTATATTAGATGTACTGTACTGAACAGGTCAACTGGCACTTACCATTTTAAAAGCCAAGTGGTTGGTTTTTCCTTTCAATAGAGACAAACTGCTTAAATTGTATTCTGGCAACTAAATAAGGGCAGATTTGTTTCTTAGAGGCGCCAGAGGTATTTTAAAGTGTTTAAAATAACATTTTGTTGAAGCTGATGTTAAAGGGCTAGTTCACCTAAAAATAAAAATTGGCTGAAAAGTTGCTCATTCTCAGGTCATCCAAGATGTAGATGAGTTTGCTTCTTTGTCGGAACAGATTTGGAGAAATTTAGCATTACATCACTGTCTCACTAATGGGTCCTCTGCAGTGAATGGGTGCCGTCAGAATGCGAGTCCAAACAGCTGATATAACCATCACAAGTAATCCACACCACTCCAGTAAATCAGTTAACATCTTGTGAAGTGAAAAGCAATGCTTCTAACTTCAAACTGTTGCTTCAAGCTAAACTACGAGTCCTCTATCTGTTATATTGCATTCTCCAGTGAAAAAGTAGTCTCGCCTGAATCAGGAGAGAAATTTGCACAGGACAAGCACCGTTTACAACCAAAAGCAGTCCAAAAGAGTTCTAAACAAATTTGTTGGTGGATATTGAAGAGGACAACAGGGGATGGACTATTTCATTGGATGAATTGTTATAATAGATTATGGTCTCATATTTTGGCCAGAAGCAACCGTTCAAACTTAAAACAGCTTAATAATGGATTTGTTTCTTACAATCACACAGTTATTTGCTTCACAAGATGTTAATTGATGGTCTGTGGTTGTGTGGATTACTTCTTAATTATTGTGATGTTTTTATCAGATATTTGGACTTTTGTTCTGATGGCACCCATTCACTGCAGAGGAAGTTTTCCAGTCTCTGAAAATTCAACCTCATCTACATTTTCATTTGTGGATGAACTATTCTCTTAAAAATGCATTGTAGAAATAATATCCTAGTAGCTGTACTGGAAAATTGTTCACCTGTTTTTATGTATTTTTTGTTTGTTTTACAAAAAAAATCCTATATTGAGTGCATTACCTTGTTGATGTGCCAGGTATGGGTCGTCCAGTGTCCACCAGGACACACCAGCAGTACCCGGTGGAGGGATGGCACTGCACGGGTTTGTAGAGGCCACCGTGAGCACAATCCGGCACAAAAACTGTTTTGTTTTTATGTTGTCTTGCTTCTTGTGCTGACAGCTGCTCCTGATCACACGAGGTCGCTGAGGTAAAGTAAGGCAGAGGAAAGGAGTGAAATACTGCAGGAGACACAATATGAGTGAGTAAGTGTCAGTGTTCTCTGTGGTGAAGAGAAGCCAAGCATCTGTGTTTCCGTACAATGAAGGGAGACAGTGTCCAGGAGCTGTGTCAAGCTCCAAAAAAGTAACTTCTTGAAATTTCAATAAAAGTAGTACATAAGACAATGCACAATAGCTTGTGAGGACTAGAATATAACAGACTTTTTCTAAAATCTTAAATAATAATAATATTAATAATTCCCAAAAATATCCCATGTTTGACTAATATCTAATTCCATGATTTTGGAAGGATGCACCCCTCATATGGTATCCCATAATCTTGGGTTTGATTCGTCTGGACAAAAGAACATACAGTTAAATGATGTTCGATGTTGAAAAAATTTACAATAAATTTAAATGGAATTAAATTAAAATGTTTTATTCTATTTTATTTGGATTTATTATATGTGTTAACAAATAAATATTTAATACATCTACATTTATTATTCAACATATTAAACAAATTAATTACACTTAATTGGCAGTTGAGCAAATTAATGTATACATGTCAATTAAAAAAATATATAAATCTATATACTAATAGATAAGCATTGTATTTATGAAATATGATATTTCATGATCCTGAATGAATATTAAAGAATGTATGCTGTCTGATGTTAAAACAATTAATAATACATTTAAAGTGCTTAAATTTAGTTTAATTGAAATACATTTACAGTAATTAAACTTGAACAAATCAATTAAATACATATTTTATTTTTTCAACTTGCGATTCCATTCATACTGAGAATTTAGCATTGTATTAAGTCTGATGTAAGTCTGATGTCTGAAGAATTAATAATAAATTAAAATTAAATCAAATTTGAATTAAATCCATTAAATTTAATTGGAACAAATTAATCAAACTTAACTGAACAAATTAATTAAATGCTTTTTTTTAAACTTATGATTCCATATTCAGAAATAAGCATTACATTTATTAAATATTCATAGTTATCTCTAAAGCTCATTTGAATTGGTTTCAGCTCATGTTATGGTGCCTTCATACAAGAACGCTGGCAATGAAGTCAATGACTGACTGGACGATGAGGCCTTGGACACGGCCGTGAAGAGATGGATGGACAGCATATTGGAGGGAGTAAGAGAGTCAGAGAGAGAGAAAGTGAGAGCTTGTGCTTTATCTGGAGTCTGCGGGAATGTTTATGACATTAAGAAGTTAATGACTGCACAGGGCTCCTGCTGCTCGACCAGCATAAATATTTACACATTGTCTCTAGGTGCCTGCATTTGCAGATAGTGACCTTGGGCAGAGAATCGCTGCATAAAACACATTGTTTTGGGAAAACAGCGGCAACTTAGCGCTTCCTTTCAATCCTCCGAGAGACACAACGAATGATCCATATGGAGCACAACCTTTGAGCCATGAGATTTCGCTGCATCAGGAACCAATCATCTCATGTGCCACAACACAGCTCTCCAGCAACGCTTTGAGCCGCCTGATCTAATGCAAGCAAGATTATATACAAAAAAAAAAAAATGTGTATGTGTGTGTGTGAGAGAGAGAAATGGAGAGATGATATGTGGTTTCTAATGTATTCTGTGGCAGCACAAAATATGGTTGTCAGTCACAGACGGAGGGTGAACAAACTCCAGGCTAAAAGTAGTCTAATGTTAGTGTATTCTATTAACTACGCACATTGCATCTTATTAGGAAAGTACTAGATATGGATGTCATGTCATAAAATATTTTTAATATGACTGAATTTGTATTTAAACTGATTACAGTTTAATAAAAAATATTGTAAGCTAATTATAATGCTTACATTTCAGTTATTCAAACAGCTAATAAATTATATACAAACATATTTACATTATCAAAGAAAATGATCACTGACTTCGGTCTAGCATTAGTATCTGATATTACATATACACTCTTAAAAATAAAAGTGCTTAAAAAGTTCTTTAAAGTGATGCCATAGAACCATTTTTGGTTCAAAGAACCATTCTGTCAAAGGTTCCTTATCTCTTTCTTACCTTTTAAAATCTGAAGAACCTTCTTTCGCTACAAAGAACCTTTTGTGAAACAGAAAGGTTCTTCAGATGTTAAAGGTTCTTTATGGAACCATTTAGTTCCATAAAAAACTAAAAATTTTTTTTAAGAACTTTATTTTTAAGAGTGTTCTAAATATATCACAAAAATGCATTTAAATTACTGCAGCCGTGTATTTGCACTGTTGCTAAGCTGATCTGAGTGTTTTTAAGTGCATTTCTATGCAGTTGCTAAGGTTTTCGGGGTGGTTGCTAGGATGTTCAGGGTGTTGCTAAGCTGTTTTGAGTGGTATTTAGTGCAGTGCTATGTATTTGCTAAGGTATTCTCTCTCCCACATCCGTTTATAGTTACCCTCTCTATTTCTCTGTGGTGTTGTCAGGTCTTTGGCTTCATGTGAGCATTGTTTTAGAAAATGTTGCCATGGGTTATTCTCTTTTTTTTTTTTTAACCCAGAGACATCTTTTCTTTGCCTCTGTCTTTTGTTCAATTCTATTCTGAGCGTATCTGAATAGTGATAATCACCCTTTAGACCTTAACGAATCAGCCGTAATCAAAACCATCAGCGTTCAGTGCACTGCACTGATGTTTAATTGATTGTAAATCAAAAGGTCTTTACAATCAAGCTATTCACACACACACACACGCAAAAAGGAGTCTATTCAAAAACACACAAACTCTGTAATAATGTCATCAGAATTAGATCTTTTACTGAGTTCATGTCGTCATTTTTTTCCCAGATGGGTTTTTAATGACATCTTTGTTGATTCCTTCATTAGATCAACATGTCAGGCAATGGCTGAGTGCCACAGTGAGCTGGATCTTCACATATGTGCTTCAATCAGAGAGAGAGAGAGAGAGAGAGAGAGAGTGTGTGTGTGTGTGTGTGTGTGTGTGTGTGTGTGCATGTTTATGTGGTTTATGAGGACACAAATTTGTATAATGACATGGGTATGACAGAGGTATTACAATATGAATGTGGTTTATGAGGACACTGCCTATGTCCCCGTAATTCAAAAGGCTTAAAAACATACTAAATGGTGTTTTTTTGAACATCTAAAAATGCACAAAGTCTCCTGTGAGGGCTAAGTTTAGGTGTAGGGTTGGTGTAGGGCAATAGCACACACAGTTTGTTCAGTATAAAAACCATTACGCCTATGGAGATTCCCCATAAACCACAAAAACCAACGTGTGTGTGTGTGTGTGTGTGTGTGTGTGTGTGTGTGTGTGTGTGTTTGAGCAACTACAGCAACAGTTTCATAATACTTACAGATAAGTATCTGTCTTTGTCTCTTTTGCTTTCTCTTTCTATTCCCATACAATAAATAAATAAAAAATAAAGTAAAATAACAAAATATATAAATCACAAAAGAAATGTATGTCTTTTAATAGCTCAACTGTTTTCTAAAACTAGGCCTTAATTGTTAACTAAAATTAACAAATAAATAAATGGCCATTGAAAATACAGTAAATATAACAGATAAAAAACTTAGAAAATAGTAATGCTACCCTGGCAGCTAATCGAAAGATGTAAGATAAACACAAAAATTACAATGAATAAATAGTAAAAAAAAAAACTCAAACTAAACTATATAAATATATAAAAAGTAATAAAAATGACAAAAGCATATAACCAAAATAAAAACAAAAATTAAAATTAAAATTGAAAATATAAAAATAAAAGTTAATTCAAAATATTAATAAATACTATAATGGTTTGAAAATGATAATAAAAATAACACTATGATCTCCAGTTTCTCAGATGTTTCCCCTAGTTATTTGCTACCAAGAGAAACATGTGGTTCTCTTAATTTCAGAATTGGTCTTAAAAATGTTTCAGTGTTTGAAACTTTCCCAATATAAGACACCGTAATTAAAATTTAGGTATTTAACATGCACTCAATAATTCCTCATTAAATTCTTTGAAGATCAGATGATCTGAGGTATCAAATTCTTTCAGTTTCAACATCGATCTATACTATTCCTATTAGTTTTAAAAGAGACATTAATTGAGACAGTGTAGGTTTTTGAGGGATTAAAAAAAAAGGAGGGAATGGATTTTTATCATTGTAGGGTGGTTGTGTCCACACACTGCTGCTAAGACACATTTATATGTAAACACCATGTAAAAGTGAATTTTGCATCCAAAGTCCTCTTTAAAGATCTATAATCATTCCATATGTCAACAGGTGTCTCATTCATCTGTTTTTGTTATTTCAGCAGACACATCAAGAGACAAATTTGAAACTCAAACTGCAAAGTCCACTGACATCTCATACTAAGTAAGTTAATAACAACTTTTAGCATTTTACAATTTTCTGTCTTCTACAAAACCAATCTAGCTCTGTTAGCATTTTGTGTTGAAAAGTGATGAGATGTTTGTCAGTAACTCACATTGTGTTCTTGTCCTGTTTTGTCGGCTGAGGTCCTGTTGTTTCCAGAGTGTGGGGTACTGAGGGATGATTTCTAAAACACACATGAATGCACAAAACATTAGTTCGGTCTCAAACCCTAGTGAGCGCTCAATCTACACGGCAGTTAAAGGCTTCATTGACACTCACCTTCCTCATCAGCGGACGGCTGGGTTTCCACTACGAAAAACGTTGGCGGATCTGCATTTAGAAAGGAGAACATTTGCAAGGAAACTACAATTACGAGTGTCAGCTGAACAGTCACATCACATGATCCATAACGCATTTGCACATTGCCCGGCCAGGATAGATTATAGAGATGGAAGAACAGAATTTAACAGAGGAGGAGGATAAACAGGCAGATAAAGGGTTAAAGGAGGTTTAGTGGTTATAATTGACTCGATGAAAGAAAGAAAAAACAGTTTAAACATTCAATCTCTTTGCTTGACACCATGAAACACTCGTTTATGACAAAAAGCAGTGTAGTTCAAATATAGAAGCCTGTAAATGCAAAAATTCAAAGGTGACAAAAAAGCGTCCAAAATTAACACTCGCCAAGCACTAAATGTGAGAAAAATTTAGCTCAAGTGACTTGAAAAATGTTACTCAGCAACATAATTCATGGCTTTTTAAGACTTATTCTTTGGATAATTGTTTATCTAGGAAATATTTTTCCCCTTGAGTGAACTTGTGTGACAATAAATCCCCATTGCTTTGACAAATGATGGCATAAAAAGGTCTTAAATCGGAGCAGTAGTTTCAAATTCATAAAGTCATGGCAAAAATGTTTCATGCACTGCAAAAAATGAGTGTATTACTCAGTATTTTTCTTTTCTTTTCTTAAATCAACACACTTGAGATGCAAAATGAATTTGAACAAATTGAGAGTTTGTTTAAAACCAGAATAAACATCTGTCAAAGGGGTATGCAAACTTGTTTTCCCATTGAATTAAGTTGATTTGTCTGAGCCTATAGGCAGATATTTGATCTTGTTTTAATACTTCACTTAATTTTGATCAGTTTCTCAGAAAACAAGACATCTTAAGTCACGACATTTGCACTGGAAAACAAGACAAAAATACTGAGAAAGAGCTTGACTTTTTTGTAGTGTGATCAGAAGGAAGAGTAAGTTTTTTCCATATCAATACTGGTTGGGTTTACTTGGTCTTAAAATCTTAAGAAGTCTTATAGTCTTATATACATATATAGTCAAGTCTTATAGTCAAGAAGTCATTATATATACATATATATATATATATATATATATATATATATATATATATATATATTAGTGATAATTGATGAGAACAATAATGTATTTATAAAAAAAATAATGCAAAATACATTTTCGTGACTGGTAAGAAATATGTATGGCTGGCAAAACATGAATTTTGGACACTGTTTGCAAAAATAAGCCGCCTTCCCTGTAAAAAAAAACCCAAATGTTTTTGTTTAGTTCATATTTTAGTGATCTGGAGAACAGTCATGCAAGAAAGCGGACATATGTGTTATGTGTGCAGAAGGGGATGAATCTCTAGACGCTGGCCACAGGAATCTAAAATGCTGAGAGCCGCAGGTGTGGTTAACCTCAGCAGGGTCACCATTAACTCATCAGAGGGCAGAAGATAAACTGCCCCCTCTTTCTTTTGGTGTGTTTTTCTCTACTAGCATCCTTGGGAAAAAGTTGGGAACTTGGGGAACAGCCACTGTCAGCACTCTGATGAAGTGATAAAGTATTATGAGATCCGACCATGTTATTTATATGACTCTAAAATTTCAAGTGTAGCTCAACACATCAAAGATTTTCTATGTTTTGTGGCTTTTTGCTTTTTATTTGATAGGACAGCCCTGAAGCGACAGGATATGGTGGGAAGAAGGAGAAGGCGTGGGATCGGGAAACGACCCAAGATGCAAAGCCAGGTTATCATTGTGCTATGTGCACTACTGACCAGGCCGTATATATATATATATATATATATATATATATATATATATATATATATATATACTAGAATTTCATTTGTCTCACTTTGTCCCCCATCTAATAAAGATTTTTGAGGCAGCTTGCTAGTTTTTGAAATGATGTGGAAAGCAAAATACCAGCTTTTCTGGTGACTGAACTTGATTAAATTTTCCATTATATTACAGTGCCTTTTTTTAATAGGTATACTTGGAAATTTGACATTTCGTAAGTAAAATCACATTTTTAATCAATACGCTCTTTAGAAGAGTTAAAACATCTAAGAAGTAAACCTTCACATCTCCCATAGCTGATTGTTTAAACGGAAAAAGACATTCCCCTTAAAACTGAGAAAAGAAATAGGGTGATTATCTGGAAATCAGGTGGTCTGTTTTGTTTCATAAAGGAGGGAATCAGTGCCATTAGTAGTGCATGAGAAAGGTCTTCATCTGGAAAGAAGAGAAATGACATCCAGGTGAAGTGGTTAATGTTCACTGCGGTGCTATGACAAAACCGTGAAGCCCTTCGATTTCGTTTTAACGACTGTGAAAAGCAAAGGCTGTTATTACAGCGTCTCTCTGTTTAACGACTCCAACATATGACCATTTACTTTCAGCCCTGAAGCAACTTCAGCACTCTCAAGTCACAAAATATTAGAATGGCAAGCCGTAACTCGCAGTACAGACACACACACACATTAAAACGTAGCTGCCAGTGCAGATTGCCCCTCTTGAAAGTCTTTACCATATCAAAAGAAACCGTTGAGGGTATTTACCTGATTTTCCTGGTTCCTTCGGATTCACTTTACCGCTCTTGGACCCTGAAAATCAACAGGACAATCACAGGTTACTCACACTAAAATTTTAACAATGTACACCTAGAATTTGCCTATAACATTCTATCTATAACATTCAAATGTGTCCTGCAGATCAGAGTCAAGTTTTCCAGGAATGGTTGATTTGAAATGACTTATTTAATTATGCATTAAGCCTCTACAGAGGAACATGATAATGTTATGGAAGCTGCAGGGGGTAAAAGCCATATGACACTATCTTGGAGTAAAAGAGCAAGAATGTTTGAGTTGGGCGCTTTGCTTGCCAAATGCGCATTTGTTTTGTGATGCTCCCCCAGACCTAACTGATTAAGCTGTTGCATGTGCAATTAAATCTAATTGGTCCTTTTCTAGTGAAGCTGTGGTTGTTGTACAAAGCCAAGCCAACAATGTTATGATCTAGGAACCCATGGCCTGCAGTGATTGAGTTTCAGTTTTGTGCATGAGCGTGTGTTTAATGCAGTGCTATGCTAGTTTACTGCATATGGCTTTGGTTATGTGGTATTGTTATGCTGGAACGTTTCTGTAGATTAGGATTAGCTCTGTTTTGGCATCTCGCAGTGCTATCACTGCCTTAGACGCTGAGTTTCTGCATTTCTCTCTTGATTTATATTCCTAAACAACTGTAATGTGCCAAAACACCGAGATTGTGTAATCACAGTTTGGAATCACTTCAGAGTACTATTTATGAGGTGAAAATCTCTTTTGAAAACAAAGAACACGTGACTGAAGCACGAAGTAGAATAAAGGCATGGAAAACAGCAGGGGTAGAAGTATGGTACCTTGGCATTGAGGCTTCTTATTGGCTACTGCTGAGCCGCTGATGGGTCTGCCACTGGGTGTCACACACCAACAATAACCAGTGTAGCTGTGGCACTGAACCTGTTAGTCAAATACAGCAGAGATAAAGAAAAAAGACAAAGAGAGGGGCAGAAAAATTCAGAAATTTGACAGTGAAATTGTTAAAAGTATAATATCTATCTCTCTATCTATCTGTCTATCTATCTGTCTGTCGTCTGTCTGCCTGTCTAACCATCCATCCATCAGTATGTCCATCTATTGTTCTAAATTTTCCTCTATCCATCCATCCATCGTTTTATTATTCTATCGTTATATCTCATACCTCGTTGTAAGTTCCGTCAGGGTTGCAGACAGGAACGAACACCTGTGGGAAGAGTTTCTTGGCTTGCTGTTCTGTGTATTTCTTCTCTGCCACACACCTGGACGTATCTGGAGACACAACACGGGTAAATCCAGCAAGTCCGACAAACTATATAGCCATCCATGTTATTGTATGACAAAAATAACACATTCCCATGTCTTAGTTTGGTCAGTCGATTCATAGGTAATTTGTTGTGAACTGAAAATTGTCTTTATCCTGATTATTAAATAGCTAAGTAGTTAAAAGTGAGTCAGGACTGCCACTGAAGCCCTCTTAAAAAATGCATGACACGTCTGCTTTAGAGATCTTGAAAAGTACTCTAAACTTGATGATTCATTTGTTCACAAACTCTGTCCATCCTCTTTTCTATATATAACCATTATTTCACTTTAAGCGCACATTCACTATTCTGCTCATCGTGTCAGTGTAATATAGAAAACAGAAAGTCCGCAGAGAGCGAGTGCATTAAATTCAAACCGACAGGCGAGTCCTCTGGCGTTCTCTGTCTGACTGATGTGGCACGGGTGTTTTTTCTTTTCTTTTTTTTTCAGAGGAAAGGAAAGAATGGTAATGGCAAAAGAAAATGAAGCAGGAAATAAGACTTGGTTTCTTTTGCAGTGACATGTGACCTCTCAGACACAGAATAATTCAAGATGTTTCGGAAGTGGTGTATCCCTGTGTGTGGTTGGGAATTAGACAAACAGTCCTACTGGAGTCACTATCTCTATACCAGTCCAGTGGTAAAACTATCACAGATCTCGCTCTGTCATTCTGTGTTAAGTCTGTGTGAGCTGATGGTGTCCAGCAGGCTATAATGCATCTGTATGTACATTTATGTGTGAGTGTGTGTGTGTGTGTGGATGTCATTGATGCAGCTAGGCAGAAAATCTTCCAGACCTCAATGGAGACATAAACTCACTCTCTCCACTGGGCAAATCATTAAAACACTTTTAGTCAGGGATGGCATGAGAGGATAAGCAAGGAACTCAGTGAAAAAGATGGTATACGAGGTAAATGCTAACCTATAAATCTATGTATACACTGTATCATTCAGTTTTGAAAAAAAAATCACTAAAATATAGACCTGAGATTAGCCATTTTACCCAGTGTTTGTGTGCATTATATATTTTATGCCTATTAGAGTGTCAAGTCAGGTTACGTTTATTTATATAATGCTTTATGAAGTACATATTGCTTTAAATCAGCTTCACATTAATAATAACAGTGTTAAAATTATGATAAAATCAATTTAAGCTGAAAGTCAGCTCTAGAGAAGATAATAGTGTCATTATTCAGCTCAGTTTAGTTTAATAACTGTCAAATTTGCAAGTTCGTTGGTTATGAAAAGTTCATAATTCAGATGAACTTCAATAATCAGCTCTACAGAAGGCAATTCAGCTCAAGTCGGTTCAAATTTTGTTCTCAGTGGATAGTGTCAGTGCAGTTAAATCAATAATATTGTCTTTTTAACTACAGTTAAGGCATTTGCTTAACAGCATGCTTTATCACAATTATGCTGAATAAAAGAGGAAGGATGCTGATCACTGAGTGTTTCCAGAGTGGAAAAATGTAAAAAATAGTTCAGAGCAAAGGAACAAAGCCTGCTTTTTATGCATAGCACCATTTATTATTTATTTATTTAACATTTATTATATCACTGTTTGTAAGGAGAGACAAATCATATAAAGAGTGCTGAAATAAACTGTTCTCAACTTTGACGTTTGTGCACAGCTGCACAATCCCTGAATGCACTTCCCTTTCCAATCTAATCTTTCCTTTTTGGTTTTCTTTCACTCTCATTTTAGCGGAACATAATTCATCCTCTTTCTGTACCTCTTTCCCTTTCTCTCTCTATTTCTCACACCCTCTTTAATCCCAATATAAGAATGACACATTGTGCTTACTAGTAGGGAAAGAAACAGTGAACGGGAGACAGAAAGACAGAAAAAAAGAAAGAGAGCTCAGAGCAGAAAAGAGTACAGGGCACGAGAGTCTTCCTGCCGAGCCCAATACAATGAGAGTGTTTGTGAGCCATTTGACCTTTGACCTCTGTGGTTACTGACAGCGTTCGCCCCTCCCTTCATACAAATGACCACCGATCTCTCACACGTATGAATGCGCCACTGTACATTTATTTGTACACATGAGGCAAGATCCCCATCAAGATCATAGCAAAGATGTTTCTCATTTAATGGATTTAGTGAAAATGCACATTTTCATTGTATATTTTTATATACGGCTACGCTTTTGCTATTTCATTTGCATTCCAAATAGAGTGATTTTACAGAAAACATAAAATAGCATTCATAATCCACACTGGATCTTGAGTTTGTCCGTCAGGGTTTAACTGGATAGGCTATATGATTTTTTTTATTTTGCCATTGTGGCCTTGGTTACATCATTAGAAAAGAAAAGCTGTTTCAGAGCCAATATTTTTTGATAATTTAATTTTAATTTATGGTATTAAATTTAATGATTATTAAATGTAGCTATATTTAATATATTATTAATATATAATAATATTATTAAAAATATATAATAGTTCATATATTATTAAAATAAATATATTATTAAATGTATTTAAATGCATTATTTTATTATTGATTAAGGTTTTTCTAAACATTAAAACTTTTTTTTTTAAGATGCATAATCAGGAGCAAACTTGAATCTGCTTCATTTGTGTCACCACAAATCATCAACTCACTTCAGGTCACTTCAGATCACTGTTAGTGTGAACGCCTCTTAAGAGTACAATTTGAAATGTCATAGAGGACAATGTGTTGTACTCTGCAAAATCCCGCTCTGTCTCGTCAAAGAATCATTTATCCCTAGATGGATTTAACCCTGCCCACCTCGACCCTGACCCACAAAAGGCACCAGGCCAACTAGCAGCAGCTCACGTTTGATTGGTGAACCCTGACCTTTGCATGACCCTCGTATGACTTCCAGCTGAGGGTCACGGCACTTTGCACGGAGAAACTCGCAGCGGGAACTAAAGGTCCTTCCGTCTGATGCACACAGCGGCTTGCGAGGAGCTCCAGAACAGTCCATATTGCATTCTTTATCTTGCTCCACACGCAGAAACTGTGAAGATAGACAGAAAGATGTTAGCTAACAATGTGAGAATAAAAATACATAGCACACAAATATTGGGTCAAATAATACATTTAATTTAAATAAACGTTTTTGACACTTAAAATTGCATTTCAATTTAATATTTAAATAAAAAAATAGATAGATTTTATTCTAAATGTGTTTTATTACATTTAAAAAATATATATAAATATAATTTTAGATCAAACATTTATTTGCATTTAAAAATATTAACATATTTCTATTTATATATATATTAATATATATGTTCACATTAATTATGTTTCTAAAAGCATATAAATATATGTATAATTTTATATTATAATTTATATTTCTATAAACATTTATTTATACAATGTGTATATAAAAATGATAATATAATTTGTATATTTTTATTAATTTGTTCATTTAGTTAATTCATTTTTCATTTTTCATTTCACTTGTTGTGATCACCATGAAGCATATATTTGATGACATCTTTGTCACAAATAAAGTATCTTAGCAGGCAGCATAATTATTAATTATTTTGGTGCATTTTGGGCAAACAACAAATACATTTCAAGTATTATGTTATATAATATGTTATATGTGTTATATATAATTTTATATATAATTTTTTTTTTTTTTTTTGAAAAGTCGACAGTGAAGGGCTTGGCATCTTTTGAGCTCATGACACACTCCATTCTCTATTGTTCTGTCACATTCATTTACCAAATAATACATACACAGAAGCACAAACAAAACACAGAGAGACAAATAGCATTCACACACCCCTCTGTGTCCGTGTCATGTCTTGTTTGTGAATGAGGGATTGTGGGAGAAAGGCAGAGGTGCTGATGGCCTCTCGTGTAGCGCTTTTATCTGTCTGTCACTCTCACACCTGCACAGGTAGGCCACAAACAACTCGCACACTCGCATTGATTGAATACTGTGTGTTTTCTCTTTGTGCACTGCAGGAACATTCAAACACACTGCAAACATCAAATCACCGACAAATTCAAGAGTGGACAGGAAATCGACTCGCTTTGTGTCAGGACATTATCTGCACAGGTGCGTGTTTTAATGTTCAGATGAGTTATAATCGTCTAAACTGGCGAATGCAAAAATAACTTGAAAAGGTACTGAGACACTCACACTCACCTGCAGCCAATAAATCAACCATGGGAAAACAGCAAATGAAAGTAGTGTTGAAAGAAAACAGATTCTTCATATAAAGCTGATGGGTATGATCATTACCCTCACAAAAATTAGCACTGGCTGACATCCTACAAATGACTTTCTGTGTGTGTGTGTGTGTGTGTGTGTGTGTGTGTGTGTGTGTGTGTGTGTGTGTGTGTGAGGAAGCTCTGCACCTGGAAGATGGTTTCAGAGAGGGTTTGAGGATCAGCCCTTTGCCCCTGGCAATGGGAGACAACTCTGTTGTTATCTCTGATCGTAAATCTAGAGTTGATGAATGCTGGGGAAGTGTGTGTGTGTGTGTGTGTGTGTGTGTGTGTGTGTGTGTTAGTGCTGAGAGGTTGCTCTTTCATAGCTTATAGGACAGTAAATGGAGATCTTGGAGATGTTTTGTTAAGGTAGGATCTTTGTCTCAGATGTTTCTTGTAAAATTCCTTAAGAGATATAACAAAATAACCACAAATTAGCCAGTTGTTGAAATGCAGTGAGAGTATAAAGCTATGGATAGCAGCAATTTTATGATCAAATTAAATTTTATGATAATATATATTTATTATAAAGTATTTTAATTATATATTTGAGCTTGGGTCAGATTTGGCAAGCTACTTGCAAGTCAATCAAAATGCATTTCTTGTCGAATTTTTTCTAAGACCAAAAATCTGAGCTGCTATCCACAGATGATTTTATTTTATTTTATTTTTATATTATTATTAACCAAAAACCAAAAAGCAAACTGAATAATAAGGGCTAAGTTTTACTTTCACATTGCACCTGAACTTCAAAGTGGACTAAAAGTGATTCTTTATCCACTTTTTAGTTCAGCAACCATTCAACACACTTTTTTATTTTATTTTATTTTATTTTTAAATCAAATTGAACCTTGAACCCTCAAAGTGGACTGAAAGTGAAATTTTACTTCAGCTTTCAGTCCACACATTTTATTTATTTTATTTTTATTTTTTTATAACATGCATGTAGGCGATATATTTATTTCACTAAATCACACCCCCTTTGAGGTTTAATTATTGAACTTGGCCAATCGCGATTTCAATTTTATTTCGATTGGCTGCAATGCATCCTGTCTCTGTGTGTGACATAAAAATATGTTTCAAAAGGACAACAGTCCTCTTCATCTCTTTTCACTCTTAATTCAGAATATTTATGAATGAATGAACATTAAGTCGTGAATAAGAGGGTCTGAGTTGGTTGTTTGGGGTCTGTGTGCGCTGGTTTGTGACTGACAGACTCTCGCTGTCTGAGATCATGGCTGACACTGACCCCCCTCTAAACTCTCTGTCCCGCCACAGAATCTCTTTCTTCCCCTCTCTTTCTCTGTCTTTATCTCTGACAAACACACAGTCTTTCTCTCTCTGTTCTCACTCTGTTCGCTCTCTTGCGTTTTCTTTGTGTCTGTCTTACACACATGCGCTTTCTTTATCTTCCCTTCGCCCTCTCCCTTTGGTCTCTGCAGCTGTGACCCGGTGCCCCTTCCGCTCCGTCATTCTCAGCGCTGCTGTCAGGGAGCTCGCAGGAGGCCCAACAGAGATGTCAGGAAACAGATTCTGCCCGGAGTGCTGCCGAACCGACCACAATCGGCCACGATGGTCATCTCGCCATCCCGGCCGAGATGGAGTTCACAGTCCTCCCACCCGGGCCAAGCGATCGCGGCCAACGCAGTTCAATTCTGTCACAGCCGGCGTCTGAGACATGGACAAAACCAACACGACCACCGCAGAGACCTCATTGCGGCCAAGACACATTTAGCGATTCAACAATTCAGCATTTCAGATCGACCCAAACGAGACCCCACAAACCCAGACACGGCCAAATAATCACCAATCAATTCAGCCGCAGCCAAACCTAGACACGTCCATTGAGCATCACCGGGGGAATCTGAAGCCACCCACGACCGCTGTCTGTATACAGCATCAACAGCTGGCCACAGAGACACCACCAGAACCGGCCAAACAGACCTCAGATGCTTTCTGCACCATGAGAACATGAGAACAGTGACAGGATCGCATTCAGAACTGTTTCTGAACACACATCAGAGACGTCTGCAATTTCCATGCAGCTTTTACTCTAAGATTTAGAAATATTGTTATGCACTTTTTTTCTTAAATATGTATTTACCTATAGACTAAATTTATTTAAGTAATTTTAGTACTTTTAACTTTTTAAGTACATTTAACTTTTTTAATTTTAAGTTTTATTTTTATATTTATTTTATTTCACCTTTATTTCAATTAGCTAATTTTAGTTTTAGTCAACATTACAGACAATACCGGCTGACAATATATATATATGTAATATTATTATATTATAATATATTATTTCTGTGCCACAAGCAGTGTTATTTTAGTAGTATTTGTTAGTATTAGTTTTAGCAGTATTTGTTTAGTACAGTATTTATTAATATTTTATATATTTATTAGCTTTTACTTTTACATTTTCAGTTGTAATTTTAATGTTAGTTTTAAGGTATTATATTATATTATATTATATTTATGTTTTCAAACAAGTTTTAATGAAGTAGATTTGTTGTGCGTTGCTATGTGGTTGCATACTGGCCAAGGTCAAAATTGTATTATTTCTCTCTTTTGAAAAACATAGAATCCTAGTAAAAAAAAATAAAAACACAAAAAGCTGCACAATTGAAGTATTTTTTCATGTCTGTTCCTGTCAAGTTATGCTTCGATGTTTAGTTAAACGTTCTTCATTGGTTCTTGCAGCACATTTGGTTTGCTATATGGCTTTTAAGAGAATAAAAAAGTTTTTGATTTTATATTATAGGTTCTTTAGATCTGTTTATTGGTTTCTAGGTACTTTAAGAACCAGTATTTCTCAAAACAGCAAATCCTTTGTGAAAGTGATCCAGATTCAGAGCTAAAGAGCCAGCAGCGGACCTCTTTGTCCGTGTTTATGTGTGTATGTGGCACTGATGTATGACCACCATCATGTTAACATGTCTCTTACATGACATATAATGTCTCTTCTAACCTACTGCAGAGAAGTGCAGACAAAACAAGCCACTGTCTGTTTTTCCAGAAATGCTTTTCCAGTACTCCGCAGCTGCTATGCCCCCTTGTTTTTTCTTTTCTCCATTTTTATCATTGCCTCTCAAAGAAAAATCCATTTAGATGAAAAGCGAAGCAGAGGACCCGAAAAAAAAAAAGAGGCGAGAGAGAGTGAAAAAAATGACATATTTTTCAGAAGACCCACCAGCACACAAAGCTCAAATCCTATTACCCCCTTTTGGCAGTGAGGCATTGTGGGATTGAAAGCAATGATCCAGGGGCCAACCTCCAGCAGAGAGTGCATTGTGCCCCACGATGGGCCACATGGGGCCCGAGGGGCCCCAGAAAGGACAAGGGGGGCCTCCCAACCACAGACCCAGAGAGGCCCCTCACACCTTGGCCGCAAAGGGTCAACGGGGGCCCGGCAAAGAGCGAGAGAGAGGCCGCAGACGTGTGAAAGAGTCCCGACGGGGGCTTCCTGGGATTGGCTAAGCATCGTTAGTCTCCAGCATAGTGGAAATGGAAGAAAGTGATCCAGGCTATTAACTCAATCAAAGAGAAAAGCCTTTAATTGCTGTGAAAAATCGGCAAGAAAAGGGAAAGCCTGCTGCTAGTCATGTGTGAAGGATGAGAGGGAAAAAAGATGTTTTTTCTTCTCGTGCAGGTGCATAGTTTTGCGTATGAATAACGGCCACCATTTGAACAGCCCTTGTTATGAAGTGACTGATATACATGGATTTCAACAGGGAGGTGTGGAAGCAAAGGTTTAAAAATGGAAACGACAATACTCTTGTGTCTGAAACCACCAAAACATTCGCTTTTTCTGTCTGTTAAAGGCCCAAAGATACAAATTCTGCCATCATTTACTCACCCTCATGCATTCCCAAACCTGAACTCTTAAAAATAAGGGTTCTTTATTGGCTTTTTTTGGTTCCATGAAGAACCTTTAACATCCATGGAATCTTTCCATTCCACAAAAGGTTGGGATCTTTGGATTTTTATAATGAAAAATGGTTCTTTTAAGAACTGTTCAGAATTGTTCTTCTATGGCTTTGCTGCGAAAATCCCCTTTTAAAACTCTAATTTTGTGTCTATGACTGACTTTCTTTCTTCTGCAGAATATAAAATATCTTGAAGAATGTTGGTCACCAAACACTTGACCATTGATTTCCGTTGTACGGAGAGAAAACACACACACTGAGACATTTCTCAAAATGTTTTATTTTATGTTCCACAGAAGAAAGAAAGTCAAAAAGCTTTGGAATGACACGAGGGTGAGGAAATGATGACAGATGTTTGCTTTTTGGTGAATTGTCTCTTTAAGTTGTTCAATCCAGCTCAGAATTCACCTCATGAAAAAATGTGTCATGCTCAAGAAAGCACATGTGGAAAATGTGTTGCTATAAGTGGAGCTGCTGCTGAAACTGAACCGTTCCTAATGATTTTCAAAGGTATTTGGCACAGCTGATTTAAATGTGGCATCTGATATTCATGTACAACAGTTTTACTGGATCATAGAGAGTGTGAATGTGTTTATTTCTTTATCATTCTAGTTTTTAATGTTAAAGTCTCTGCTGTACCAAGTTTTTATAACCATTTTCCACCCTGTCTCTTTGACCCTTACAACTATATGTACTGTTTTGCTGCTGTCCCTTTAAGACTATATAAACAGCCTCTTTGCATATGAAACAAGTTATAGGAGTTGCTCATTTTTGCACATTTCAGCCAGAAAAAAATTTATTCTTTTATTGTTGGTAAATATGTTTTCATATACTTTGAATAAAAAATAAAAATTGTTAATTTTATGGTGAATCTTATTATTTTAACTGGTAAGTTCCACATATGCACAAGAAAAACTATTTTTAAGGTCCTTATAGTTGTTTTTATGTCTCTTGACTCTGTCTATGAAGTCTGTATACAATTCTAATTACTTGAGAGTTAATTGAAAAATTAAAAAGTTAAAAACTGCAGAGGTTTTTTTATTATTATTTAGATTTTTATTTACTTATTCATGCATTTATTTATTTTTTTGTAAACCCCTATATTAGGATGTTATTGTTTATTTGGACGTCTCGTTATATCTGTAAAGTTTTTATGTTGTGTGTTTAGGATTCAATAAAAATAAAGTATTTTGTGAGTATAATATAACATAATTCTGTTGGGTCAATTATGTTTGATAAATGCTGTGCCATCCTTCAGTTACAGCCTCTTTGCACAAGCTGCATTGCAACCCTGTTTAAATGTGTCACAGAAGTCAAGACTACAGCTCTGAGATCGGTCTGCTGCAAGCATGTGTGTGAGTGTGTGTGAGAAAGTAGATGAGGGTTTGCACTGCACTGATCTGCCTCCCACATTCCGCTCTGCCAGGCTGAGTAAGAGGAGTGAGATGGGATGACCTCTGACCTCCAGGTTAACTACCCACAGCCATTTGTTAACATTTAGATGTAGAGGCATCCCTACTTGACCTGTAAATAATGAGCGGCGGGGCGTCGACCAGAGCATTTCTCTGTAAATCACAGCACTCTGAACCTGACAACTGTGCATTCCTTCCCATAATCCGCTTCATGGATTGATTTAAGGTTCGGTTACATTTACTGTTCGAATTTGGTGAATTTTCGCACGTGAAATCCACACAAACGGGAATGTTGATTTCGCATTGGTCTAGTAAATTTGCTGCACTGGCCAATAGAAATCTGCTTGGTTTGAAAATGACTTCATACATTGCTACATTATCAACATCGGGCATTTTGTGCACAAGAAAATTTGCTAATGTGACTGTATTAGTCTTCACATATTGTCTTCTACCCCTGGGATCATGAGGGCAACTCTGGCAGCTCTATCTGACCAACCAAACCTGACGATGAACTAGTACAGGTGAATTTGACACCTCAGGATGGCTCGTTTATTTAAACAGAGCCCTGCTGCTCTGTAGCAAGAAGTTCGTACCCAGACACTTGCGTGAAATGAATTCCCCTGTTTACTCTCCCTCAAATAACAGCATATCTTCTCTTTCCGGCACGGGCTGCAGCAGGTGCCCATGAGACCTCGTCATCACAGGCCCTGATTCATGCCCGTGCCACATAGCTGCCATCCCAGAAGGCCGAGCAGCAGCAGATGCCAGCAGAGAAACATTGACAGCAACTGTATCTCTGGCCTTGGTGCTAACAGCCTCCATCATCACGAAGAATGCTATGCCAGGTAAAAACTCCACAGTCTATAGCCCAGAGTGAAATCACAGCAGTGCGCTGGGCAGTCAACACAGTGAGAAAACAACACTCTTGGGATTTCAAATCATTTTTATTATAGTGAACTAAAACCAAAACTAAATTAATAAAATAAATTATAAAAAAAATGTAAATGTATTTTATTTTACCTAGTTTCCAAGATTTATTTAGTTTAACTTCATGTACTAAAATAGCTCAAACTAAAACTGAAAATAATAAAAAAATAATAATAAACATATATAAATAAGAATTAAAAATGATAAAACATACAATTACTAAAAAAATTACTTCAATTAAAATAAAAATGAAAAAACATAAAAATAGAAACAGTACCTAGAAGCTTGCGTAAAATTAATAAAATAAACAGCAACTGCAATAAAATTTAATTAAAAACGTATCTAATTTGATCTAGTTGCCAAGGCAACATTTGTCATTTTTATTTAGTTCAAACTGAAGTACTAAAATAACTCAAACTAAAAACTATAACCTACATAGACAAAAAAATTATTAAAAATCTAAAAAAAGGATAAAATAATACAAATGCAAAAACACAATTACTAAAATGTTTAAATGAGTATGAAAATATGGATATTAAATATGAAAATTGAAAATGTAAAAATAAAAAAATAAAAAAATAAAAATGATTAATAAAAACTGTATCAATAATACTACAATAATAGCCTCAACTGTGAGTTTTGCTCTATTAATGTGATTCTCGCATATGCATTCAACAAAAGCTTCTATAGCATTAAATATTATATTCTTTGCATATTATCATTGCGTTTGGTAAAGAACAAATTATGTGACCACAAATGCAAAAATCCCAGTCCCACACAGTTGCAAAGCACACTTGATTATATAGAAAATGTGTTGCAGTTCCTGACAGGTACACAAATATTGACCATTTACCAACATTTATGGATTAGAAAGTGGGCCGTTTCCTGTCTCACTATTGAAAGTGCAAACCCTCTCTGGCATTCAGCAGGGGCCAGTTTGGTTGAACATAAATGCCTGGGTTTCGAGGTCCATCAAAGCTGCTCTGTGTCCAGGCTCTGGGTGAACCAGTGTGCCCGTGCATCTCTCTCTCTCTCTCTCTCTCTCTCTCTCTCTCTCTCTCTCTCTCTAGCGGTCATGTCCCACCGGGACGAGCTACACTCACTCTCTCACTCAGTTAATGGGGAGCGGCTTCCCGCAATCAGCAGTCCTGTGTACACAGGCAGACATCCATGTAGAGGCCATTGGCCGCAGGAAGGGGAGAAAATCTCCTGTTCCCAGTACTTAGCGGCCAAAACCAAGCGCCTGTCACATATAAAGGAAAGCATAAGGTGGGTGTGCACCTGTAACTCCTACTATGTGTGTGTGTGTGTGTGATTGTTTGAAAGAAAGCTTGTGGATCTCTTGTTACCCTCCTGAACTGCGAGTACACAAACATCACTAGTCTTAAGCCCAAATAGGATTCTCATGATTACTCATCTCACCTTACTCTGTCTCTCAGCTTCTTGTTTTACTAAACAAACACACAAGCACAACCACAAAGATGCACTGAGTCTGCATCCACACTCACCATATTTACTCTCCTTGGGTGAAAAACACCAAACATACTTGTCCAATAATAATGAATTTTGATTCTGATGACAAAACCAGCGATATTTTACTACACTGATAAAATTACATTAGGAATTATTTCTACCCGATCTTACCCGTACTAGTGATTTTTACTGGTGTAAATAATTTGTCTTGGGGGAAAAAGGGGTTAATTTTGAGGGTGTCACAAAAAGGCTACCAGTTAAAACATTTTGTAGTGTATACATTTAAAAAATAAAAATTTAAATCACTTTCTCTGAAATATTGGGAAATTTATTGTTATTATATATGAGTTGACTTGAAACTTAATAATAATAATAAAAATTTAAAAATTCAAAAGTGTATAAAACAGAAAACTACATGTATATATAATTAACAATAATACAAATAATGTAAAAATGTATGAAACAGAAAAGTATATATATATAATGTTATTAATTTTTCGTGATGTTTTAGTTGACATCATGTTAGTAATAGACTTAAAATGTTTATGCAGTATATATATCCATACTGGACATTGGTTAAAGGACATTGAAAGAGTCAATCAGAAATGTTATAAAACATAATTTTTAACATACAGACCATTAATCATAAGCAGTCGTTCTGTTAATGTGCGTGATTATAAAGTGATTGTGAAGTGTAGTGTGTGGTGACCCACCGTGAGCGCGGAGAATTTGTGCGCGTCTCCTGCGTAAAGAGCGCAGAGCAGCAGCAGGACCGAGACGCGCATCCTCACAGCTCTCCAGACGCACCAAATCCACAAAAACTCACTTCAGACCCGATCGATTCTCCAACGTGACGCGTAATTCCTGAAATCCCGTCTCTTCGCAGTTCTTGATGTGTGCTCGGTAGCGCGTGGATTGTGTTCTGCGTAATTTCTCTGTGCGTAATGAAGTGAAGCGCTCGGTTTGGACCGTCTTGACCCTCTCCTCTGCTCAAGTGAGTGACTCTCTCTCTCTCTTTCCCCTGGTGTGTGTGTGTGTGTGTGTGTGTGTTTATCGGATGCCCGTGCTGTAGTCGGGAGGTGAGTTTGGGTGGAATCTCTAACAGATGCTGGTAGCTGAGGGGGAAAAAACTTCTGTCTTCTCCCTCCCTCTGTTCTTTCTTCTCAACTACACACGTAAATCACTCTCTGTTAGAAGTGATAAGCTGAACTGAAGCTGAAGTGATAAGCTGTACCGGTTTATATAATATAATGTAATATTAAAATATAATACAATATAATCACGAGGTAAATAATTAAGATGTAACTGCTGAAAAAAACAATAGAACCCTGCCCAAAACACATTAGAAAATGTAATGGATTTAATGGTTATAATGGGAATTGTATTGGATTTAATGGTTATAATGGGAATTGTATTGGATTTAATGGTTATAATGGGAATTGTATTGGATTTAATGGAAACTATAATGGTGTACTGGTATGTGATGGATTCTATTGGTGGGATGTTAAATCCTATTGGGAAAATGCCCAAAACACACTACAAAAGGAATTTTGTAATGGTTTTACTTGAAAAAGCTAATGGTTCATAATGGTATTTTAATGGAAAGCATTGGAATTTCTATGATGGTTTCTATTGTTTGTTTGTTTTAGCAGGTATGACATTTCTGACTGTTTGGGTATGAACACATGATCTATGTAAAATGTTGATGTTTCACACCACACTCACTCTTTTCATCCACAGAAACCATCATCTTCAGCAGAAGCACCACCACTATTAATAATCAAAGTCCCTCCTGGATCTCATTGCGCGTGTGTTTTTAAGGTTTTGAACACTTTGGCTTGTTTGCACTAACATGCCAGAGTAGCTTAAAACAAACACTTTGAACAGCATTTCTCCAATTTTCTTCAAGCCAAGTAAGTAGACACATGGCAGCAGTTATTGAAACTCATAACAGCCTCCATTCCCACGAGTGCAGAGACAAACTACACATGTGGCTTTCAGAGTATTGCTCATTCAAAGGGCACACTTTCTATTTTTGCCTCTCTTGTATTGATTGGGTGTCTTGTTGTTGACAAAATCTCATGGTGTTTCATTACTTGACTAAATACCTCATTATAAAAGCCAATAAAAACTTTTATGAAATAACTCTGCAAAGAGTTAACTCTGCAAATCCTCGATTATAGGACCATCTGCGCCATCTACAGGACGCTGCAGCTCGATATCAGAGGACATTCACCCTCAACATAACTGCTATAATTAATATTCAGTTAAAATAATAATTTTTAAAATACTACCAAAAGCTTTAATAAGCTATTAATTTTCATTAGTATTGAATTTCCTCAGTAGCCACCATAAGGCAATTTGTTATCAGTAAGGGATTATTTGTAGTTTATTTTATATTTTATAAAAAAAGGAAAATGTGATCTTTGGTATATTTATGAAAAACGAAACGTTATTTATTAATTACCATAATTACAATCCAGTTGTTTTTGTGTAAGAATACATCCTTGGAAACTTTACCAAATGGCGAAGCATTTATAACCACTTTTTTTTCTGTAGTAGTAGTAAAACAATGGTTAATTTTCGTAAAGGTTGTGAATTTTATTATGTCCTATTCTTTATTTTCTTTGTAATACTATGCTAGCAATTCCAATTCAGCCAAAGGATTCCTCCACTGGCCCACAATGCCTTGTGCGCTTCGACGGCGTAACCGGAAACATGTGCAGTGGACTTCCTCTCTCTCCTCCGCGCGTGCTTCGCGGCAGCTGTGGGGTTTGTTAAAGCTTTATTAACAGATTAAACACCAACTAGAGGAATAAACATTCATCATGTCTACTTTCCCGGTTGAGGAAGAAGAGGTGAGACACGAGAGCGCGTGTGTTTATCTTAAATCAGTGGAGCATCACGATAAGACTTAATTTTCATTCCCTTACAAAAGTCAACCTGCATCTTAATGTTAAAATATGAATATATCAAACTGTATAATGTAAACTCTCACCCTTTGTTGTTTGCAGTATGACCCTTATAACGTTGTAAGTGATTATGACTGTCACACCGGTAAGTATCGTTATTGATTATCAGCTCTATGACCATTTAAATGGGTGTCTATATGTATTAATGTGTTGGTAATATTAAGCTTTTTGTCGTCCCAGTAAAGCCTCTGAGTACTATTGAACGTGTTTGTGTGTTTTGCAGGCGACCCTAAAGCTGATCTGGCGTTTGAACGTCAGTATGAGCACCAGCAGACGTATCATGTGATCCCTGAGGTCATCAAGAACTTCCTGCAGTATTTTCATAAAACCATCTCGGACCTGATCGATCAGAAGGTTTACGAGCTGCAGGCCAACCGTGTGTCCAGCGAGAGCATCGAGCAGAAGATCTACGAGATCCAGGATGTGTATGAGAACAGGTGCGCAGCCGTACGGTTATAGACTGTGTTCTGGTGTCTGGAAATGTTGAATTATCTTTTATCTCGTTTTAGCTGGAACAAGCTGACAGAGCGCTTCTTTAAGACTTCTCCATGGCCGGAGGCAGAAGCCATCGCTTCCCTGGTTGGTAACGGTGAGTGTTATTTGCTCATCAGAGGCTCTGAATTGTATTTTTCTTTGCTGACATGGACATGTTTTATTTTGTCTGTTACAGATGCGGTTTTCTTGATCCTCTACAAGGAGCTGTATTACAGACACATCTACGCCAAAGTCAGCGTGAGTGTGTTTGCTCATCTGTCTCGTTGAATGACAACAAGAGTCTTTGTGAATACAGTTTTAGAGTCTCGGCTCTTGTCTGATGTGAAGAACTGTCAATAATGAGCCTTTTTTTCATATACAGGGAGGTCCAACTCTTGACCAGAGGTTTGAGTCCTACTACAATTACTGCAACCTCTTCAACTACATTCTCAGTGAGTGCAAACTCATCATTTACATGTGATGGATTTCAATTTGGGCAATATTTCGAATGTTTGTGTTGTGGATAAGGTGTTTTTAGCATATAAACAATTTGAGCCATTTCAGAGTAAAATCATAAATATTAAGAATCTTTCTATTTGGGCAACATTTTACAGATGAATAATTTTAATTATAATAATGAATTAATTCCTTATAGTAGTTTTTAAAGCATTGTCAAAGTATGTACTATTTTCCCTGTACACTACTGTTTAAACGTTTGGGTCAGTATACGGTTTTTCTTTTGAAAGGCATTAATGTTTTGTTTTTTATTCAGTAAGGACATGCTAAATTGATCCATAGTGACAGTAAATACATTTATAATGTTACAAAAGATTTCTTATTCAAAAAATGCTTCTCTTTTGAACAATTCATTGCAGAATCCTTAAAAAAACTGTATGACAGTTTCCACAAAAATAAGCAGCACAACAGTTTTTAACATTGATAATACATATTTTTTGAGCAGGAAATGCGCATGATTTCTGAAGGATCATTTGATACTGAACACTGGAGTGATAATGCTAAAATTAGTAATAAATAATAATAAATTACATTTTAAGATTAAAGATTTAAGAATTGTAATTGTTTCACAATATTTCTGTTTTTACTGTATTTTTGAAGAAGTAAATGCACCTTTGGTCCTAAACTTATTTCAAAATCATAAAAAAATGACCAAACTTTTAAATGTTTGTTTTTTGAATATTGTCAAAGGGTTTTTATGTTTCGATCACCCAGTCCATTGAAGTAGTCAATTTAAATGTGTTTGATGGATTCACGACGGCACACTTAATGTGTTTAATGTTGTCAGATGCTGATGGACCAGCACCTCTGGAGCTTCCTAACCAGTGGTTATGGGACATCATTGATGAGTTCATTTACCAGGTAAGTACAAACAGTCTGGTTAGTTGAGAAGACCCTTTGTCCTCATAAGTCCCCTTATACTGCCGCCTACTGATGTGTTTGTGTAGAAGTGAAGAATGTCAGGTGCTGAATTCTCTCTCTCTCTCCATTCTGCAGTTCCAGTCGTTCAGCCAGTATCGCTGTAAGACAGCCAAGAAGTCCGAGGAGGAGATTGAGTTCCTGAGGAGCAATCCCAAGATCTGGAACGTTCACAGCGTGCTGAATGTCCTTCACTCTCTGGTGGACAAGAGCAATATCAACCGTCAGCTGGAGGTGTACACTAGCGGAGGTGAAAGACGCCAACCAGCCCTTATTCACTGGCTTTCTTGTTAGTCTAATTCAGATGTCAGTGTGACGCTGGTGTTTGTGTCACAGGTGACCCAGAGTCCGTGGCTGGAGAATACGGCCGTCACTCTCTCTATAAGATGTTGGGTTATTTCAGTCTGGTGGGATTGCTGAGGCTTCACTCTCTGCTGGGCGATTACTATCAGGCCATCAAAGTCCTGGAGAACATCGAGCTCAACAAGAAGGTTAGAAAATATCCCACTATTGTCACTGAGTGAGTGCTGTTGTCTCAAGACAAAAAAAAAAGATTTGGATTTGTGTGCAGCATGCTAACATTGTTCATAATCAAATCTGGTTATTTGTGTTTTTCAGAGCATGTATTCACGTGTGCCCGAGTGTCAGATCACCACCTATTATTATGTGGGTTTTGCGTATCTGATGATGAGACGCTATCAGGACGCCATTCGTGTCTTCGCCAACATCCTGCTGTACATCCAGAGGACCAGAAACATGTTCCAGAGAACCACCTACAAATATGAGATGGTCAGTGATTTTTGTCTTTGTAGTATTGGTTGTTTTGAATTAAGTTGTATGCTGCTTTAAAAAAAGAATTCTATTTTTTTTCAGTAAAAGTCTCGATTACTGTAAAAAGGATAATGCTGATTACATACAGAATGAAAAAAATTTTTAATTATTAAATTATGCATATCCTGATGAAGGTGCTGTAATTTTGTGCATTAATAGTCTAGGTATTTGTTACATTCTGTTGTAATTTCTATTTTGTACTGTTACAATGGTGTGATGCTTAATCTAAAGTGTGTATTGTTTGATGTTCAGATTAATAAACAGAACGAGCAGATGCATGGACTGCTGGCCATTGCTCTCACCATGTACCCCATGCGCATCGACGAGAGCATCCACACACAGCTGCGCGAGAAATACGGAGACAAGATGCTCCGCATGCAGAAAGGGTGAGAACACACATTATGCTAAGTTATGCATGCATGTATGTATGTATGTACAACCATAAACCCCAAAACTTTGGGGATGATAACTAATTTTTTTTTTTAGGTTTGTGAAAGAATTCTCATAGGCTCACTGCATTTATTTGAACAAACGGTAATATTGTGAAATATTATTGCAATAAAAAACATTTTCCAATTCAATGTTTTATTTTTACTTTAATAAATAGAAAGTTCAGAAGAACAGCATTTATTTGAAACGTAAATTTTTGTAATGTTATAAATGTCACTTGATCAATTTCATGCATCCTTGCTCAATTTAATGTTTAAAAAAAATCTTACTGTCCACAAACTTTTTGATCAGAGTAGTATATGCAATGTAGCATATTTTTGGTGATATTTTAAAGATGATAGTATATAATTTATATAGACATTCATCTAAAATAAAAGGAGAATTTTTATTTTTTTTCTCTTTTTCAGAGATCTTCAGGTGTTTGAGGAGTTGTTCAGCTTTGCCTGCCCCAAGTTTCTGTCACCCGTAGTTCCAAACTATGATAATGTTCATCCAAATTATCACAAAGAACCATTCCAGCAGCAGCTGAAGGTGTTTGCAGAGGAGGTGCAGCAGCAGGCGCAGCTCTCCACCATCCGCAGGTACAACAGCAGCGCATTCATTTTGAGGGCTGTTCTGTCTCTTTTAATGAAGAACTATATGATGTGTAATGAGCTTTCCGTCACTTTTAGCAATCATTCTCTTATTTCTAGCGCTGGCCATGGAATTATTCGATATTCATGATATATTGATAAATAAACTTTGAATGTTGTGGTACTTTAATTGTGACTTTGTATTTGACCTTTTGGATTCCTGTTTTGCTTTATTAATCTCTTTCACTTTATTAACTTCATTAATCTTTTTTTAGTGAACAAAAGGTGGAAAAAATGCTTTAAACTGTAAAAATATATTTAAAGTTTTTGACTTTTTTTTTAATATATATATCTGCCTATTAACAGCTATTTTGAATTAAATTGGCCAGCTCTACTTGCGGCTGAATGTTATATTCCCACAGCATGTGTTGAAACATTGGTTATTAATAAAGCTCTGAAATGTCCTCTGCTGCCTCCGTGTGTCTCTCTCAGTTTCCTGAAGCTCTACACCACTATGCCTGTGGCCAAACTGGCTGGATTCCTGGACATGTCCGAGCAGGAGTTTCGCATCCAGCTGCTGGTCTTCAAACACAAGATGAAGAACCTGGTGTGGACCAGTGGCATCTCTGCTCTAGACGGAGAGTTTCAGTCTGCCTCTGAGGTCGACTTCTACATCGACAAGGTGTGTGTGTGTTGAGTTTCTGTCTTTAAACTGCCAAATTGAACACTTTAATTTCTGAGATTAAATATAGGGCTACCATATTCATGCAAGTTCTCTTCTTATTTTGAAAAATAATATTTAGCAGGCTAGAGGTTTTTTTTTTTTTACATGCGAGACACTCTAAAAGTGAATATACTTGTTCTTCCATCAGGATATGATCCATATTGCAGACACCAAGGTTGCCCGTCGCTATGGAGATTTCTTTATCCGACAGATCCACAAGTTTGAGGAGGTACGTGCTCATGAATAATTTTTAAACATTCATATAGATTTTCTTGTTTTCTACTACGTTGTCACATTTTGATCGTACCTCTTTTATCTTCTGTAGCTTAACCGAACGCTGAAGAAAATGCCTCTGACCGGTGCCGCCTCGAGTTCAACCAACTCCACATCACGTGCCACATAATGCAGATCCCACCAGAAGAACTAATCAAACCTGACTGTGATATCCACCAATCACAGGCTAACCCAGACTTCTCAACCAATCAGGAACCACCTCTGATACTCTTACCAATCGGAGGCCATTTCTGAACTAAAATGTAAGCCCTTTCAGTTCATTTCACTGATTTGTTTTGGACACAAGTTAACAAGTGAAATTGATGGAAGTCCTTTTTCAATAAAGTTTGATGTGGCTGAACTGTAGTTTGGAGTTTACATCTTAAATATAGTGGGTCTGAAACGAAGTTCTTTAATTATTCATAAACTGTTCTTGTGTAAATTACCACTTTAAATTTAGTGACAATTTACAAAATGTTCATGTTTGTTTACGCTTACATTTTACAAACATGAAGGCTTGCTATTCTAGTTTAAATGCCTCTAGGTGGCAGAAGAATCTTTGTATTCACTTGCATAATCTAGAGGATTAAAAACAAAACAAAACTACATTTTTCGTTCCATTTATTTTGGACAGCTTTGGGCTCACAACATATTCCAACAAAAAATGACAGGCAGCATTTTTTATGGGTGTCAGGATTGTGTAATCATTGAACTTTTCCAGTTTGATTTGAATACACTATTCAATAAATAACAGGACTTTGGAGATATTCCATTTTCTGTGTCAGTGCAGTGTGTACGTGTATCATGGGCCACGTACAGTTGTGTTCAAAATAATAGCAGTGTTTTTTAAAACGTGAGTAAAGCTCAAAATCCTTATAATTTTTATTTCCATTCATTGGGAACACTGCACATTATATTTTACATCAAAACATGAAGAAAAACTATCAATATTTTAATTACTTTACAGAAAATGAAGAAAAAAAATGGTATTGGGCCGTTCAAAAAAATAGCAGTGTCTGCATTTTCCATTACAAACTCAAATATTTACTCAAACTGAAAAAACATTAAGATTTAGCATTCCTGTGAATCACTAAACTAATATTTAGCTGTATAACCACTGTTTTTGAGAACTGCTTCACATCTGTGCTGCATGGAGTCAACCAACTTCTGGCACCTGTAAACAGGTATTCCAGCCCAGGATGATTTGACAACCTTCCACAATTCCTCTGCATTTCTTGGTTTTGCCTCAGAAACAGCATTTTTGATGTCACCCCACAAGTTTTCTATTGGATTAAGGTCCGGGGATTGGGCTGGCCACTCCATAACCTTAATTTTGTTGGTCTGGAACCAAGATGCTGCTCGCTTACTGGTGTGTTTGGGGTCGTTGTCTTGTTGAAACACCCATTTCAAGGGCATTTCCTCTTCAGCATAAGGCAGCATGACCTCTTCAAGTATTCTGATATAAGCAAATTGATCCATGATCCCTGGTATGCGATAAATAGGCCCGACACCAAAGTAAGAGAAACAGCCCCATATCATGATGCTTGCACCACCATGCTTCACGGTCTTCAGAGTGTACTGTGGCTTGAATTCAGTGTTTGGGGGTCGTCTGACAAACTGTCTGCGGCCCTTGGACCCAAAAAGAACAATTTTACTCTCATCAGTCCACAAAATGTTTCTCCATTTCTCTTTAGGCCAGTCGATATGTTCTTTGGCAAATTGTATCCTTTTCTGCACGTCTTTTTTTAACAGTGGGACTTTGTGGGGGCTTCTTGCCGATAGATTAGCTTCACACAAGCGTCTTCTAATTGTCACAGTACTCACAGGTAACTTCAGACCATCTCTGATCTCCCTGGAGCTGATCATTGGCTGAGTCTTTGCCATTCTGGCTATTGTTCGATCCATTCGAATGGTAGTCTTCCGTTTTCTTCCACGTCTCTCTTGTTTGGCTTTCCATTTTAAAGCATTGGAGATCATTTTAGCTGAGCAGCCTATCATTTTCTGCACTTCTTTATATGTTTTCCCCTCTCTAATCAACATTTTAATTAAAGCACGCTGTTCTTCTGAACAATGTCTGGCACGACCCATCGTTCTCAGGTTTTCAGAGAGAATTGGATGTACAACATGTGCTGGCTTCATCCTTAAATAAGGGCCACCTGAATGACACCTATTTCTTCACATAATGAATGATCTCACTGATTGAACTCCACACTGCTATAATTTTGAACACACCCCTTTCACTTAATTATTTAATTACACAGACTCAGGAGCATTCATATCATGAATGTTGGGTCTGTTGGTTTCTCTGAGTCTACTACACCTACTAGTAAATTATTTGCCATGTAATAATATGATTTATACCAAAAACAGTGATTGATCTGGTTAGTCATGTTGGACTGCTATTATTTTGAACACAACTGTAACTCTCTTTAATATCCTGCTGCTGGGCTTCAATACATAGAGGAATGCCGTCCTTATGATGACTGCTGCTTTGGTCAATATTTTATCATCTTCAGGACCTTAAGGCAAACCTGTTGCATATTTTCTTTATTCAAACAGGATCCACAAAGATTTTCCATCTACAACCTCAACGCTGGTGACCAGACAATAATGAGAGGGAAAAAAACTTACAAAAAAGGGGATATAAAAATGCCTTAAAACACACCATTCAAATAATCTGGTATAAAATGTTGAAAAATAAATACAATTAAATACAACCATTTATACTCAACTCTGTTTGGTAGGTCAGCATTTTTCTTTTCCAAAAATATCTTTTGTAATCTTTATTTTTCTATATCAAAAAAGTAAAGGAAAATAAAGACATGGTCTTAGGTGGCAGTGTTCTGTCAACGAACCATAATAGCTTGACTTTTACCTTTTTTTTTGTTTTTTGTTTTTAAAGTTAAAATTGAGTTATGGCATGAACCTTTCAAGCACTAGATACTTTCACTGCCGTTTTTATTAAAACACATGACACGCATAAGTCCCTCAGTTCAAGCAAAAATGAAATGTTTTGTAGTTGACCAGACAAACCTCTGGCCTCAGTAAGTTCAGTGGAAACAGTGTTTGGTCTGCTGACTGGCTGCTTTTTGTCCATTTTCTTGAATGCAGTCTTCCACTTTTTTCAGATAGTTCACAATTTTTTTTAAAGATAGTTCATTAAGTAATTTTTGTAATGTATTAAAAGTCACTATAAAGACACCGACACAGAGCAGCTTGCAGTACAGTCTATGTTCTTGTGGTCATTTCTTATATCAAATGGGCTTTTCACACATTAACCCGTGGTTTATAAATAAAGCATGATTTTACATTAATTTCCTCAGGGTTGTCATGTTCAGTGATCACAAATGTTAAAAATTTAAAGCATGCACCCTGCTTTAACAAACGTGGAAATGTGGCCATCTTGCCTTAAAGGTGTAGCGTCTCATTTTTCATTGTATAAACAGTAGTATTGTAGTAACACTCAAATTATTTGGATACGTCATTATTACATTACATATTTAGTTCTATCAATTATTCACAAGTCACACCATTCATGTTCTGGTAAAACTTTGACATAATTTTTCAGAAAAAAAAAACAAAAAAAAAAACTTTAAAATCCTTTTTCACACAGTAATGCCGTAAAATTACTGGACGGCTTTACCAGTTAATACGAAAACACACAGTTTACACGAGCAATGATGTTCCATCTTTTTACTGCTAAACCACCATTCACACAATGGTTTCAAATTACCGATTAATTTCAGTGGCTCTGGATTGGCCCAGAGTAGACGTCTTACGTCACTGCGTTCTGAACTCTTACGTGCTAATTCTGGTAATCTTCATAATGCATTCACATAGAGCAGATTTCCAGTCATTTACTGGTAATGCTACAACTTCTCGTACCGGTAAATTGCTGGAACGAATTTGCCGGTATTTTTTAAAAGATCTTGTTCACACATTATCTCCTAACGGTAATTTACCGGTAAAGTCTGTAAGTGTGAAAGGGGCTTTTGTTTCAATATTTCATTTTATTTGAAGTAACCGCACACCAAAACGGACCTTGAGTGTCCACTGAACTTAACTGCGTCACATCTTGTTCACTTAGTAAAAATGAGTCTCGACATACTCTTACAATGCATTGCATTCCGTCTCTCACGCTTTGTCAAATTACATGCCAAACGCATCTGAGCTACAAGCACCACTACACAACAAAGTTCAGTTTCGGTAACAAATGTGAGAATATTTACTAATGTACTGCATCACGGAACTATTTGGAAAATACTGACATCGCCTGTATTTTGACAGGTACCGCAATACTATAAAGTATGAAGTGACATTCAGCCAAGTATGGTGACCCACACTCGGAACTCGTGCTCTGCATCTAACCCATCCAACGTGCACACACACAGCAGTGAACACACACACACCGTGAACACACACCCGGAGCAGTGGGCAGCCATTTTTATGCTGCGGCGCCCGGGGAGCAGTTGGGGGTTCGGTGCCTTGCTCAAGGGCACCTCAGTCGTGGTATTGAGGGTGGAGAGAGCGCTGGACATTCACTCCCCCACCTACAATCCCTGCCGGCCGGAGACTCGAACCCGCAACCTTCGGATTACAAGTCCGACTCTCTAACCATTAGGCCACGACTTCCCCGTAACTATGGACAACTAAAAGTAAGCCATTTGTAGGTTGGATTGGGCGAAAAGACGCGGCAACATGAGCTCAACCAATGGCGTGCGTTTAGAGCGGGGATATCCATTTTTCGACCAATGGAAGAGAAGGGAACTGTTTGGGACCCCTGCATGAAAAATGAGAAACTTTGCAATTGTGTTTTACGAATTTAAATACTATAGATAAACAATATACATACAAAAATAATACTGTTTCTTAATCTCTCCAGTTAACACGTTTACCATCATTGTTCAGCATTTTTAAACACTGACTATTCAACTAAACATATCGTAAGATAAAGATACTTCCTGCAGCCATACGATGTGCATGAATATTTGAATGAATTCATTCATTGTCTATCGTTAAATTCATCAACGTTTACTAGCACTGCACTGTTTCACACGATATACCCATGGCACTGCAATAAACAGTGCTAACTCTGTTCTAGCTTCAGAACCCCAACTTTTTCAATTTCCAAGTGTGAAATAATGTTTAACCCAGGATTAATCGCAGTGTGAAAAGCCCCAGAGATATACTCTCATAAGCAGTTCATAGAGTTCATTATACACATACATCATGTTATTCCCTGGTGTCCCACTGAAATATGAAAAAGTAACTAAATAAAAACTAGTGTCCGTAATCGGCCTTCCACTGGTCTGAGAGTGCATTTATTGCCCATTGTGTAGTTTGAGAGTGTGCGGTTAAAGTCTCAGTACTCTTGAAGTAGCCCTGACAAGATGAGCCACCCTTGATTTGGTCCACACACACATCTACACACCCTCCTCACACCTGGCCCTTACAAACCTGAACTCTTCTCCACATCGCAGGGAAGAGTTTCCATTGAAAACAAAGAACCAGGAGTGGCATGCACGTTGTAGTTTTCTCAGACCAGCGAGGCCTCGGCTAGTCATAATTCCGTGATCTCTAAAGGACTCTCAGACAGTGTGTCGCTGCCCTTGTTTCTGTGCAAAGGTGTGGATTTTGCAGATTCTGTTCGGGCGTTGCGTTCGGCATACAGTCCGCCGTCTGCATGCAAGGCTTCAAGGGAACGTGCCAGAGCCCGCTGGTCATCTTCAGGCAGGCTATTGAGGTCAGAGGTCAACAGCGTGCCTGTGCTGCCATGAACTGCATGCACCCCGTCAGTACCCCTGAGCTCGATTGGGAGTTTGTGCTTGAAGCGAAGGGTTCCTCGACCTCCGACACCAACACGCTCGTCGTCATCTTCATCCAGGTCACTTTGGATCAGCTGAGAGAGGAGAACATGGATGAAAATGATGCATGATTGAATGGAGGTGATGCAATGATGGAGTGATGAATGGATGGATGGATAGATGGTTGGTTGGATGGATGAATGATTGAATGAATTTATAGATTGGTAGATGGATACAATGATAAATGGATTAACGTCACAAATGCATGTATGGGGGATGTAATTATGGACATATGCAAACACGGATTGATGCATGGAATTATGAATTGGTGGATGGATACAATGATGGATGTATGGTGGGATGGAATTATGGAAAGATGCAATAGTGGTTGGATGCATGGACAAGTGGGTAAATGGGTGGAGGAATTAATGGTTTGTTTAGTTGATGGATGAAATTATGGATGGTTGAATAGATTTATGGATTGGTAGATAGATGCATTAATGGAGTGGTGAATATAGGATGGATGGTGGGATGAATTTATCAGTCAAATGGATGCATGGAATTATGGATTGGTAGATGAATAGATGGATGCATGATGGGTAAATAAAAGGAATGATGGATACAATGATGAATGGATGGATGTAATGATGGAGTGATGAATAGATGCATGGTGAGATGGAATTATTGATGGATGCAATTATAGATGGATGAATGGAATTTTGGATTGGTAGATCCAAAAATGTGTTGGATATATGTTGGATAGAAAGAAGGATAGATTATTGATATTATGGATTCAACAATCGATATATGGAATTTTAGATTGGTAGATGGATGCATGGATGGATGAAAGACAAATGTAAGGAAGAAGCAGAATAAATAAACATTAAACATTAACACAAAAACTTACAATTTGACAGCAGTTTTAGAGGAAACACCAAGAAGAGAGAGCAGCAAACATCTGTGAAGCAGTGAAGAGCAGTGAGCAGGCTGTGAAAGCCTGGGAAAGACCAGCAGAGTCACATGACTCTGGACAGCAGGAGAACCCAGGGTTTCTACTGATAGGACAGGGTGGAGACGTAGTCAGCCAGAAGTGAGGAAGAGGGGTGTAGAGGAAAGCAAACACAGCACCCTGTTACATCGCCCACCTCTGTGACTGATGACTGGTCACCGTGGCTGGTTGACTTGGTGACCAGGCGGGCGGCAAACAGCTTTTTGAGCCTCAGGTAGTCATCCAGAACCACATTGAGCAGCGAGCCCTGATTGGATGGCAGCATTGATCATGTGGTGTCTTATGAACTGAATCCTTCAGCATGATTGTGATATTTCACCTCATTAAGAACATGATCTCACTCCACATTATATTATACTGGGTCCTAATCTGAGTTCAAGTCTTACTTTGGACAAAATAACACCATAAATGTTGATTCTAAACTGAAAACACATTTAAAACATGTTAAAGTTTGGATTTGTGTCTAAGAATCAGGCCTTAAAAAGTACCGAATCTCTATGATAATACCATCTTCTATTTGTGACCCTGAACCACAAAACCAGTCATAAGGGTAAATTTTTTTGAAATTGAGATTTAATAATTTGAGAAACTGATAATCAATAAGCTTTGCACTGATGTATGGTTTATTAGAATATGACAATATTTGGCTGAGATACAACTATTTGAAAATCTGGAATCTGAGGGTGCAAAAAAACTAAATATTGAGAAAATCTCCTTTAATGTTGTCCAAATGAAGTTCTTAGCAATGCATATTACTAATCAAAAATTAAGTTGATATATTTACAGTAGGAAATTTTCTAAATATCTTCATGGAACATGATCTTTACTTAATATCCTAATGATTTTTGGCATAAAAGAAAAATCGATAATTTTAACCTATACAATGTATTGTTGGCTATTGCTACAAATATACCTGAGCTACTTATGACTGGTTTTGTGGTGCAGGGTCACATTTGTGCTATCAAAGATTTTGTAGTGAATGTTCTCACCTTGATGGGCCCCTCTCTCATGATTTGTCCTAGTTTGGCAATGTTGTCATACTCCTGAATAGCAGCTCGTAGATATCGGTCATCCTCTGGTTTAGAGGCCTGAGGCTCACGTCCAAATGTACCCTATAGAAGACAAGATATTTATTTAGTACCCTATAAAGTGAAAATGGCACTTAAGTACCCCACAAAGGCAAGAGGAGACAAATAGGTGTAGTTTCTTGTGATGACATTACATCCTCCATGGCATGATTCTGACAGTGTTTTAGTGAGTTTATTACATGTGTGCGAGCCGGGCTGTTCCAGAGGTCAGCAATGTCACTTAAGTCTTCAGGAAGGTCATCCTCATGCTCCGCCTGTGCCGCTAACTCCAGATTCCTGCAGAAAGGATCTAGCCACACTGGATTTGCTCTACAAGCACATGCAGAGAAAGAGACGCATTGTGATGCAATCAATTAAACCTTGCAATTCAGTCTTTGTTAGATAACAATCAACACTGTATATTGAACATATCTAAGAGTATGTTAAGTTTTGAAACACCTGTGATTCTTTTAGCAGTCTGGAGCTCTGTTAACATATATACAAAAAGTCTCCTATCAACAACACCATTGTATCACTCACTCACCCTTCAAACATGTACTTGTTTGTGTTGGGCATATCCAGAATATCCATCAACCCCTGATTTCCTGTAGATAGAGAGAGAAAAATAAACATGCTTTTACCTTGACAACAAACAAAAAGCCACGTTTGTTAAACTTCAACTGGTGTGAAGATTAGTCTCCGCTTCCTCCAAACCGAGGGATGGGACATTCCCAGAAACTTACCTGTGGAGCCAGCAACAATTGCCTTCAGCTTCCTTTTGTGCCTGTTAAAAACAAGAAACAAAAAAACTCAGAACCTCAGATACCTGGTTATGCATTGAACAGGAAGTGAGTGAACAAGGGAAGTGACAGAACAGGATTTTATGCATTAATTTTTACTAATCTAATGCAAAAAATCAAATGCTTTTAATGACAGTACTTACACTGTGCGGTAATACCAGTTCATCAGGATAAACAACATGGCAGCAAGGAAGAGTAAAACTGCCAAGATGATAATGGCCATCTGAAAGAGATGAATAGGCATTCATGCTGTATATAATGTTTTATTAATTCAATAAAAGCGTTGTATACAAACACACACACACACACACCTGTAAGGTGGTGAGGTCGTCAGGTGCACGAGCAGTCACAGCAGGCTGAACATCCAGAATGTTGTAGTTTCTAAACAAATTCCTCAACTGCTCCTTGTTCTCATCAATCATCTGAATCACCCTGAAAACCAATTCAGCGAATCAATCAATCATCCTCAAAGGATCAAAGCAACTGCGGAGGAGACTACAGCATTAATCAAATGCAATAATCAATATAAAAAAATAAAGCAAGCTGTATAGTTCAAGAAACACCCATTTGATATGTATTGGTCATATCTGGTATATAACTCGTACCTCTCCACATCTAGAATACGGTTGGTCTGCTTGTTGACCACATGAATCAGAACATCGGTTTGAGCGAAGTTCACTCTTCCCTTTTTATCCACGTGAAACTATCGGAAATAAATATATGATTCAATCTTTGCATGGTCATGACAGGAGAGATATTGGATATAACTACAGACATGGACTGTAATTTAATTTCTAATGACAGTAATATTGGCAGCACAAACACACGTGTACCTGTACGTCATCAGTGTTGACTATGGCTCCTGTGATGTTTGAGAGCAGGTTTATAAACTCTTCTTGAAACAGTCGGACACGCTCTGGTATCTCATTAATGACGATTTTCACCCGTTGGTCGTCTCTGAGAATGTAAATGCCCACCAGAGTCACGTCACTGTGTCCTGCCAGATCTCTCGCCAGAACCTCCACCACAAAATAACCCGGATCATAAGCCATAAACAGGTCAAACGTCCGGATGATTCCATCAGTCTCACCTGGAAAAAAAAAAAGAAGAGTCACTAAACAAAATAACACCAATAAATGGCATCTAAATTAACTGACATTTCAACAGAGATTTAAACAGTGTAAAGCACACATACCAATGATGAAGACGTTGCCCATGTCTTCAGAGTCATTGGAATGCAGTTTGATGTAGCGGATGGACAGAATGTGATAAAGAACAAGACTGTTGTTGCCAATGTCATTATCAATCGCTTGAACCCGGATCAGATCTGAGCCCACTTTAGCATCTGCAGCCACACCTGACAGAGAAAGAGAGACAGGTAAGCTTAAGTTTACTTATCTAAACAGAGACATACCTTAGAGGTTGTCACAGGGGTTGAAATAAAATAAAATGTAAAAGCAATTAAAATATTTACATAATATATGAATAACATTAAACTGCCTTAGCAAATTTTATGAACTTATTTATGCAGCTTTTTCAGAGAACTATATCATAGAAGTTTATTTGAAGAAATATATTTTACACTTTCCAATGAAGATGATAGAGATTGAAAACTAATTCAATCAATAATAGCAGAAGCTTAAGACCAAAGAGGTGCAAGAAGTAGAAAAATTGAGCGGATAGTGGAGCTAGAGGGTTTTACACAAAATAAATGAATAAATAATTCAAAGTAAACGGAAATTAAAAATTAAATGAACCTAAAAACAGTGGTGGGGAATTTGAAATGAAATAAAATCTATATATAAAATAGCAGAGGTGTAAAGCATTTGAGTAAATGTAATTACTGTACTCGAGTATCTTTTTTGTATACTCTGTAGTTTTACTGAGCATCAAATATATTAGCACCTTTTACTCTCTACTTCACTACATTTTTGAATAAGCATCTGTCCACTACATTTGTAATGAGCATTGCAATTACATATTACATTTTCCATGGTACCTAGCTTTTAGGCACTGAAAGAACTATATCTTGTGTATTTTGCCCCTACTCACCCAAACTTGTCAACAAGGCTACTTTAGGTGCATTCATGTTCCTTAGAAAGTAGATGTGAGTAACAGGTGTTTTCTATGTGAGATGAGGACATGACTGAAGCCAGCAATGGTGCCGAAACAGCACATTCAGTGCAAAAAGGCTATGACTTTTTAATTTTACTTAACATTATTTTATACATTTTAATAAATAGTCCTTTTTGAAGGATCTAGTTTTTTGCAAATTTGATTTTGGTTTTAGAAAATGAACATGAATGCTCTCTTCTCAAATCACCTCTATTGTTTTTGTTACATGTTCTCTGTGCCTTGTCTTGGACTTTTATGTTGCTTCCTGTCTCCCATGGGGTTTGTAGTCAGTTTGTAGTCTGTTTGTTCATTGGTTCCCCTTGATTAGTCTCCCCAGCAGTGTCTTGTTATCTTGCTGTGCTTGTTAGCCTTCTGTGCTTACAGTGGCGTGAAAAAGTGTTGGCCCCCTTCCTGATTTTTTATGTTTTTGCATGTTTGTCACACTTTAAGGTTTCACATCATCAAACAAATTTAAATATTAATGATATCAAAGATAACACAAGTAAACACAACATGCAGTTTTTGAACTGCCTTCCCCCCCAGTTAAAACATAACTGTTGTTTATCACACCTGAGTTCAGTTTCTCTAGCCAGACCCAGGCCTGATTACTGCCACATCTGTTCACAATCAAGAAATCACTTAAATAGGACCTGCCTGACAAAGTGAAGTAAGATCCTCAAAAGCTACACATCATGTTGAGATCCAAAGAAATTCAGGAACAAATGAGAAAGAAAGTAATTGAGATCTATCAGTCTGGAAAAGGTTATAAAGCCATTTCTAAAGCTTTGGGACTTCAGCGAACCACAGTGAGAGCCATTATCCACAAATGGCAAAAACATGGAACAGTGGTGAACCTTCCCAAGAGCGCAGCAACGACTCATCCAAGAGGTCACAAAAGACCCCACAACAACATCTAAAGAACTGCAGGGCTAAGGTCAGTGTTCATGACTCCACCATAAGAAAGAGACTGGGCAAAAATGGCCTGCATGGCGGAGTTCCAAGACGAAAACCGCTGCTGAGCAAAAACAACATAAAGGCTCGTCTCAGTTTTGCCAGAAAACATCTTGATGATCCCCAAGACTTTTGGGAAAATACTCTGTGGACTGACGAGACAGAAGTTGAACACACCTTTTTGGAAGGTGTGTGTCCCATTACATCTGGCGTAAAAGTAACACAGCATTTCAGAAAAAGAACATCATACCAACAGTAAAATATGGTGGTGGTAGTGTGATGGTCTGGGGCTGTTTTGCTGCTTCAGGACCTGGAAGACTTGCTGTGATAAATGGAAGTCTACCAAAAAATCCTGAAGGACAATGTCCGGCCATCTGTTCGTGACCTCAAGCTGAAGCGAACTTGGGTTCTGCAGCAGGACAATGATCCAAAACACACCAGCAAATCCACCTCTGAATGGCTGAAGAAAAACAAAATGAAGACTTTGGAGTGGCCTAGTCAAAGTCCTGACCTGAATCCTATTGAGATGCTGTGGCATGACCTTAAAAAGGCGGATCATGCTCGAAAACCCTCCAATGTGGCTGAATTACAACAATTCTGCCGAGATGAGTGGGCCAAAATTCCTCCACAGCGCTGTAACAGACTCATTGCAAGTTATTGCAAACGCTTGATTGCACTTGTTGCTGCTAAGGGTGGCCCAACCATTTATTAGGTTTAGGGGGCAAGCACTTTTTCACACAGGGCCATGTGGGTTTGGATTTTGTTTTCCCTTCATAATAAAAAACTTCATTCAAAAACTGCATGTTGTGTTTATCTGTGTTATATTTGATTAATATTTAAATTTGTTTGATGATCTGAAACATTAAAGTGTGACAAACATGGAAAAAAAAAAAAAAATCAGGAAGGGGGCCAACACTTTTTCACACCACTGTATATACCCCTAGTGTTTGTTTAGTTCCTTGTGAGTTGTTGAGTGTAATGGTAGTCTGTTTGTCCATCAATCTGTTCTTTGTTCCTTGTATTTTTTGGTTTATTGTTTGTTCTAGGTTTTCCATTAAATACCTGCACACATTGCCTCTGCCTATTTTCTCCAGCTTCTCCAGAACGGTACAGCTTTTCACTGGCATATCTCTTTGACTAGTGCCTCTTTGAGCCTATATTTCGTATTAAGTACCGTTAAAATCAGATGCGTTAAGATGTTTACTCAAGTTGTTTTGGAATTGGTGACTTGTAACTTGTAGGGGAGTAATTTTCACGGTATCTCTACTTTTACTCAAGTATGGTTTTCAGGTATTCCTTACATCTCTGTAAAATAGAAACTTTGAAAATGGTTTCAAAATACAACAAATATGTTACCTGTGGTGTACTCCATCTTTGTGAATCTTGGAGACTGGTCGTTGATGTCCTCAAGGAAGATTCTTACTTCCTGTAATGTAGGGTCACGGCTTGGGTCAAGCACTTGGGCCCGCTGTAACCTTTGACTTCTCGGGAGAGACCAGCTTCGGTTACTGGAAGCTTTAACGATGATGGAATACACTGGGATTTCTTCCCGATTCAGATCTTTTCTGACCCGTAGAACTCCGGCCACACTCATACCAAAGTTTCCCTCAGTATCGCCTCCTAGAAAAGAGCATCAGAAATGCAGTTAATAAAATGTTTACACTGGCCATGTATGAAATACTACCAATGTTCTGCTAAGGTTATAAGGAAAATTCAAAGTTTCTCAGAAATCTGAATTTCACCATCTTGTTGCTCATGCAACAAAATTGCGCAAACTGAGTAGTACATTTGTAACTGCAGGCGAAAATGTTCTATTAAGAAAGTCCTGATCTACAGTAGTTGATCAAAGATGCTTGGTTCACTAAACTTCATATACTGTATATGAAGAGAGATTCAGTAATTCAGTCAAATCCAAGTCCAATTCACATTAAATTCTGAGCCTCGAACAGCTGAACAGAGCCAAACACTGGATCAGCATGGTATAATGATGTAAATGCATCTATAGGGGTTCATTTTTGTTGTTTATTGTTGTGTCCGCACCTGCGATGAAATAGTAGACGATAGCATTAGAGCCCTCGTCTGCATCCACTGCACCAGTCACATTCCCCACAACGGTCCCAGGAGACGAGTGCTCAGGCACCGACAGGGACTGATACACCAAACTTCCTCTCTGAAATACACGCAACACACAGAATTCAAGACTTAAGCAATAAGTGATGGGAAAAATTTTCAACCCTCACATTTCATGATGTAAAAGTCCCTTTAAAGCCTACTGTATTATATTTGATTTGCAAATTTCAAAGGCCTTTAACATAACAACATGATCAAAACTTTGCTGAAAAACCTGTTTACTACATGCCTTCTGTCATTTGATAAATAATTTTAAATTTTTGGTTAAATTTCTGAAAACATCCACATACGTGTCTTTCTGCTGCAAAATCTTACGCAAGAATATACTTTTATATTACTTTTATATTGATAGTAATATTCAAGACAAACACTCACTAGACTGAAGCAACGTAGGGTTACTTGTATTGCATAATTTTCATCATTTTGAGAAAAAATCATGTTAAAATGTGAGAATTAAATACAATACATCAGGCTTTTAAGGAATGTGATTTACATCTTTCAGTACTCACTGCAGCACATCGCATTATATGTTTTGTTCCATAATCAAAGTTTTGATCATAAAACCAAGCATTTAAATATCTTACTAAGATATTATGGGGGAGGAACAGAGTGCAACTGATATTTATATGCATTTTATGTAAGTAGTCTATTATACTGACAAAGATCTTATTGATTTACATTAGAAGTTATCAGAATTTCATATAAGCCAAGTAAATATCAGCAACAGTTTTATAAAACTGAGGTGTTTTCTTTCCCTCTTTGAGTATGAGCGTCATATTCTTCTATACTATATTATATTATATTATATTATATTATGAGGCCTAAAAGCCTAATGTATCATGTACGTGATATGTGATAAATGTGATAAACACAAATGCAAACAAATATTTTGTCTAAAGTTTAATTTAAGGCAGCGGCTTTTTGCACTGTGTAAATAGCATATTTTTTTAGCAATAGATACGATTTACACTAAGTGCAAATAGCTATAAATTCTATTTACACTGTTAAATTAGCAAGATTTTCTGCTATTTATACTACTTATTGCAAATAGTGGCATTTATCTGCACCTCAGTATTGTAGTACATTATAAAACAGTATGCAATAATAACGTATTGAGTGTAAATTATAGTTTTAATTCAAATTATTAAACAATAAAGGCCTCCCTACACCTACCCTAACCCTACCCGATACTTTTATTTTCAACTTTTTGATTATATCCTTCATTTTTATTGAAAATAAATGCTTTTCTGATGCGATATGAGATTTGAAAAGGGAGAAAAAAGTTCGACAAAAGGCGGACTCAAACTCGGGGCAATTGCGACAAAAAGCATGCAACTTCCCATCTACGCCACTTAAACTGGTCCTGAATTAGTGTCTTTTTTTAGTCTTGATTATCCCTAGCACACGTTGGTGGGAGGAGTTAGTGTAAATAGTCTTTGCCAACAAGGCGGGCTAATTTAAATGTTTCATTAAATAAAATAGGTTTTTAGGACTATTATTTCATAGTCAGGTTTTACAGGGTTAAAATTAAACTGGCCAACTGGCCTATAGTGTGTACTTGAAAAATAGTGATATATCTGATAATCAAAAACAAATTATCAAAACATTACCGGAGGTTTAAAAAAAACAGGTTCATTGTCGTCAATGTCAGACAGAGCCACCTGCAGCGGCTGCATGGTCTCATATGGGACGGGCTGCCCGAGGTCATACGCCACCACAACCAGCTGCACACCAATACAGAGATTTCAGTTGTTATTGCATAATTTTTTAAGGTTTTCTGCTGTTTTCAATCGTCTTTTATTTTGAACTGTGTCTGTTTAGAAAGAAAGACTCACACTGTACAGGGCTTGTTTCTCTCTGTCCAGTTTAACCGCAGTGGTGATCACTCCGTTCACTGCATCAATATGGAAGTTCTCCCAGTCCCTATTTCCTGCTCCAGTCTGCAGGAAGCTGTACCGGACTTCTCCGTTCACCCCCTCATCCTCGTCTGTGGCAAACACTTCATACACCACCAGCCCAGGAGGCTGTTCCTGCAACAAGACACACACAAAACACGACATAATGCTCACTCATACATGATGTCTGACCCTGTACAAAAACAGGTCATCCAATCTCTCACAGCCCAGATCTGGGGCATCAAATTTGACAGATCTCCATGTGACAGATTTGGGTTAAAGTATTGAGCGGTACTGAACAAAGTATTGAACATTCGTCCATGCGAGAGATTTCAGTCAGAATTACAAGCAGGGAATCTCTTCATTAATATATTTGTTTGTGCCATGTAGTGCTTCTGACTCTAATCAAAGGCATTTCAAAGGTTTTAAAGGCTTGCCCTTACTGCAAGAGGAACTTACAAAGTTTCCTCAAAGTCCTAAAAAGACCATCTGCTATGACACTATGGTTAACATCTCTGAGTCACTGGGGTGGGTTTCATCACTTGGGCTCAGAAATAAAGGGCTGCAAGATCTGCAACACGATCTTTTCACTTTGGCGGTCAGACGTACACACATGAGATCTCTACTGCATGTTTCAGCATGCAACTAGACAGCTACATGTAATGGATATTCTTGTGAAGTTCCTGTGATGTGAGAAAGACAATGAGGAAGACAAAAGAAGAGCGCTGTGGGATAACTGAGAATACATCAAAGTGCTTGAGTTGTAATTTGTAGAATGAGTGAGAAAGCTTGCATTCACTCAACATCACATTCAAACAAAGAAAATAGGATTTAGTAATAAAAATGAACGATTGGATTTTCACTGTTACACACCTCAAGTATGTGCATGATAGTGCCATTGGCAGGCCGCACAAAGACTGGCCTGTTATCATTGACATCTATGACGGTGATCTGAAGACTGGCGGTTCCCCAGAGAGGTGTTCTGCCATGATCGGTCGCCACCACAGTCAGATTAAACCTCTCAAAACTCTGCAGTAACCGCAGGGAGCGAATCAGCCCAGTGTCAGGATCCAGAGAGAACGCATCTGTGATAGAGAGAGGAAGAGACATCAGAAACATCATCAAACTATGTAGCCATACTCGAGTGCGTTTATCAAATTGTACATGGAAAGTAAATTGAGAATGTCTTGAATTTCCAATTAATTTCCTGGTTTTGAATCAAGGTAGCAAACAAGATGGTGAATAGTAAATTAAGATAAAATTATGTAAATTAAAATTTAAGTTAAATTTATGTGTGTGTATAATTTACTATAAAAAGTTATAGAAATCCAATTCAATTCAAATTCCAAGAGCCAATTCTTTAATCCTAAATTTGCAACCCATTTATCTATATTTTCTGTATATCCGTGTGTGTGTGTGATTTACCAGCTCCAGGGCCCTGTAGACTATAGGTAAGTAATGCATTCTCCCCCTCATCGAGGTCAATGGCCTTCATTGTGATCACTGACGTACCAACCGGCTCATTCTCAAACACACTAGTGGTAAAAACTCTCTCTGAGAAGCGTGGACGGAAATCATTTACATCCAGCACTGTTAACTGCACCTAATAGATACAGAAAGAGAGAGAGAGAGAGAGACAGAGCTTACAGATCTGATACAGAGGTGTTAAGGTGGAGTAGCAAACGCTGTTTTGGTTGTTTTTCAAAGTATTTGAGGTCAGCTCATGCAAAACTGTTCACATGAAACTGAAACTCTCTGTGCAAAAAATGCAAACATGTACAAGAGAGTTTGATATCTGAACACTGGTTGGGAATGCAGCAAACCAACAATTCCAATTAAAACATATGGGACCCTGGATCACAAAACCAGTCTCAAGTCACTGGGGTATATTTGTAGCAATAGCCAAAAATACACAGTATGGGTCGAAATTATAATTTTTTCTTTTATGCCAAAAATCATTAGGATATTAAAGAAAGATCATGTTCCATGAAGATATTTGGTAAATTGCTTACCATATATATATCAAAATTTCTGATTAGTAATATGCATTGCCAAGAACTTAATTTTGACAACTTTAAAGGCGATTTTCTCAATATATATATATTTTTTTTGCACCCTCAGATTCCAGATTAGTTGTATCTCGGCCAAATATTGTCTGATCCTAACCATACATCAATGGAAGGCTTATTTATTCAGCTTTTTGAAAAATTGACACTTAAGACTGTTTTGTGGTCCAGGGTCACATATAATGATGATAAAGATCCTGAAACAGTTACTGGCCATCTGGACTCACCAAAGCTGATCTGTTGAATTTTGAATTTTACTCACATTTGGAGTTTATAGAAAGTCAATTATTATGCAAAGTTTGCATTGAAAACTGCATCAGGTATTTTGATGATGGTTTTTAAAATTTCTGCTTGTTTTGCTTCTATACTTCCCATTTCCTCATAACAACAGTGTGAATAGAGGAAGTGCAAGTTGAACATTTGGCCACCTCACAAACACGTCTTGTGAAACCTCATTTGCACAGCTGATGCTCTCTTCATATCCTCCTTAAACAGGAACTGGAAGTGAAGGAGACTCTGCCTTAACTGCGTCAAAGTCTCTTGCAAAAGTCCATGTTTGTTTTTTCTTCCTGTGGTCAACTGGACTTTATTGCAGAACAGGTTGTTTGAATGTTGATTTCACATTGAGATAAAATGACAATACAAGTTCATCTTTTTGTGCCTGAACGAGCCGGATCCAAGAAATTTTATTTTATTTAGCAGCTAAAAAGGGAAACATATGCTGCCTCCAAGTTCCTACTTTTGAGTTTGGAAGTCATAATTATAAAGTAAAGTTCATCAAATTATTTCAGAAGTAATAAAATGGGTGAAATTAAAAACAAATTCCAATACATCCACAGATTCTATGTACCTGCACAGAGTTTTCCCTGCGGTTGTTGGGGCTGCCTCCAGGGTTGTCCCTGGCATAGGCTGTGAGTGTATAACGGTCCTTTGTCTCTCTGTCCAGGGCAGAGAGGATGTAGATGTCACCCTGATATCATAAGACATTAAAAATGAATATATATGACATTATAAATGGCATTTGTTATTGTCTTTGTCTTGTTGTCACACCAAACACACTCACCGTAGTGGGTGTGATGCCGAACTTGCCCTCTCCATCCACTAGCCCATATTCAATGACAGAGAACAGGCCAGAGTCTGCATCTGTCGCACTCACGCTTACAATAATAGTGCCTAGTGTAACATCCTCAAAAATGGACTTCTGCACACACAAACATACACAAAATCTTCTGTTTAAAAGTCTCTTTCTCCATGCTCAACAAGGCAGCATTTATTTGATTAAAAACATAGTAAAAACTGTAATTTTGTGAAATATTACAATTTAAAATAAGTTTACTATTTTAATATATTTTCAAATATTTTCCTGTAATGCAAAACTGAATTTTCAGCATCATTACTCCAGTCTTTAGCATCACATGATCCTCCAGAAATCATTAAAATATGCTGATTTGCTGCTCAAGAAATATTTCTTATTATCAATGTTGTGCTGCTTAATGTTTTTTGAAAAATACCATTTAAATCTGAAAATAAACTGATTTTGAAAACTGTGATATAAATAAAATGCATGTTAGAATGTATTTCTAACTTTATTAAATAATCATTGCTTATACTTTTGTAACTTTCTCATTGAATAAGCAAAAAGCAACACAGATGCATTTTCACTAAAGTGTTAGACTTTTTGATGCCACTATATGAGCTTCACAGCTATAAATAGCCTCCATCGGAATGAAAATACTTAGTGGATTTACCAGGAAAGAAAAACATTAAATCTGCACAGTACCCTGACAATCTGGTTTGTCCTGATTTACCTGATATATTGGTTGTTTAAAAACTGGGTTGTTGTCGTTGACATCAACAATCTGCAGATAGACAGGAAGCTCAGCAAAGCGAGGAGGTGTGCCGTGATCCTGAGCACGCACTGTGAAGTTTAACCACTGCACTTGTTCATAATCCACCGTCCGATTGGCCAGAATTTTACCTGTGGATAGTGATTTAGAAAAAATAAATGCCCATGTAGATTAGAGATGGAATTAAATCAGCAAGACCTATTTTCAAGCTTCAGTCATTTAGGGTTTAGGATTAGACCACTGATAGAAATGCGGCTGTGTTTATGTGTGTAACCTGTAGATGGGTCTTCAAGTCTAATGTAGTCTCCACGGGGCAGGTGTAGGAGCTGATAGATGATCTGACCATTGGGTCCTTTATCAGGATCCACAGCAGTCACCGACAGCAGCGTGGTACCAGGCACGGCACCCTCCAGAATCCTCTCAGAGAAGTTCGCTACCCCGAAAGGACGAAAACGAGGAGAGTTGTCATTCACATCCAGCACGTTGATGGTCAATTTGGCTGTGGAGAGAAATAATTTTAAACGATTAGATTTTACGGAAAGTGGAAAAGAAAATAAATTTTCCCCCCAGGCTGGTTTAGTGCTGGTCAAGATTGAAAATTATAGGAAGGAAAACCTGACAACTGGAAGTTGGTCACCAGCATGGTTTCTGGCAAACCTGCTTAACTTTGCCGGTTAATAAGCCTGGCCACTAGTAACTAGCACCCAGAGCGCATACGGGTTTTTTCAATAGAAGATAAAGATTGCAATGTGGTCAATATTAAAGGAATAGTTGTAGATGTAAATTAGTTTGTTTCTTTATCTGAATAGATTTGGAGAAATTTAGAATTACACCATTTCCTCACCAATGGATCATATGAAGTGAATGGGTGCCGTCAGAATGAAAGTCCAAACAGCTGATAAAAACATCACAATAATTCACAAGTAATGTTAATAATCCACAAGCATATTTGCAATAAACCAACTTTTCACTTCACAAGACATTAATGGATGGACTGGAGGTGTGTGAATTATTGTGATGTTTTTATCAGCTGTTTGGACTCTGACGGCACCCATTCACTGCAGAGGATCCATTGGTGAGCAAGTGTTATAACGGTAAACTTCTCCAAATCTGCTCCAATGAAGAAACAAACTCATTTACATCTTGGCTGACCTGAGGGTGAATAAATGAAATAGAAGAACAAATGAACAAATAAGTAGACAGAAAGATCTTTCTTACCGTTGGGTACACTGACGGACATGTCAATAACATCACTGGCGTTGTCATGCACTGAAATGATGATCTCAAAAGTGGCAACCAGCTCTCGGTTCAGGGGATTGCGTACAAACACAGCACCTGAGAATAAATATGGACACAAAAATCAACACAACAGAGCACATCATGGTTTCCCGGAAGTAAAAATAGATTTTTAATAAAACTGTATAATAGTGTTTAGCTGCTGAATTCCAAATGCCATTCAGAAGTTTGGGATCAGTAAGGTTTTTAATATTTTTTAATGAAGTTTCTTATGCTCATCAAGAATGCATTTATTTGATCAAAAATACAGAAAAAAACCTGTAATATTGTGAAATATTATTATGATTTAAAATAACTCTTCTGTTTTTTTCCTGTAATGCAGCGCTGAATTTTCAGCATTTTCATTACTCCAGTCTTCAGTGTCCCATGATCCTTCAGAAATCATTCTAATATGCTCCTTAATATTTTTTGTAACCTGTGATACTGTATTCAGGATCTTTGATGAGAGATCAAAGTTAAAAAGATTTAAAAAGAATTAAAAAGATCAGCATTTATTCTTTGAAATCAATTAGAAATATTTTGTAATAATATATACACAACTGTTCAAATGTTTAGGGTCAGAAATTTGTGGATGTGTTAAATTGATAAAAATCAAATTGTTAAAATCTTTATTGTTAGAAATGATTTCTATTTTGAATAAATGCTGTTCTTTTTAACCGTTTATTCATCAAAGAATCCTGAAAAAAGGAATCACAGGTTACAAAAAAGTGTTACGCTACAGAACTGTTTCCAACATTGATAATAAATCAGCTTATTACAATGATTTCTGAATGATCATGTGACACTGAAGACTGGAGAAATGGCTGGAGTAGTGCTAATGGCTGATCAAAATTCATCTTAGCATCACAGGAAGAAATGATATTTTAAAGTATATTAAAATAAAATAGTTTTTTTTAATTGTAGTAATATATCACAATACTACTATTTTTCCTGTATTTTTGATCAAATAAATGTAGCCTTAGTGAGCATAAAAGACTTGTTTAAAAAACATAAAAAATCTTACTGATCCCAAACTTCTGAACAGCAGAGTACATGTGCCGAGGGCTAAAAGTGCAACTTCTGCAGCAAAAATGACTTAAGACATAATCGCTCACCTGTGTAAAAGTCAATTCCAAAAGACTGCTGCAGCCCTTCCACTGGATTATTCCCATCATCCTTTGCTTCCACAGAGATGATGTAATACTCCAGCCGGGGTCGAAGATCAGGGTCCTCAGCGGTGAGCGTAGCTACGACCTCTCCCGGTGGTGTTGACTCGTTAACGCTGATGGTCTGCACAGGCCTTATGAAACGAGGACGGGAGTCGTTGACATCGTCTAGAACGACAGTTAACGTCGCCGTTCCCGAGAGAGAGGGTGTGCCTCGGTCAATTGCTATGACAACTAGACGGTACGAGCTACGCTCTTCTCTGTCCAGCGTAGCATTGCCAACCACAACGGCGCCAGAAAGAGCGTCAACGATGAAACGGTCCTGAGCGCCGCTGTCCAAGCGATACTGCAGCCAACCGTTAGAGCCCGCATCAGCATCACTCGCCGAGAGCTGCGTTACTACCACACCTGAAAATACACACAATAATACATAAAACACACACTCTCTATATATACTGTACATTTTTAGTTTTAGCAATTTTAGCATTTAAAATGAAACCAATGAGGATAACTCATAATATAACATTATTATATCCATTATAAATATTAATTTATAACAACAACACACTCACAATTACTCTGCAATGGGGCCCAACAAACCAGAGTAAACTAGTTTTTCTACCAGTTCATCCACCTCTATCAGTTGATACTGTCTGTCTCACCTGTGGGGCTGTTTTCTGGCAGGTGTACAGTGAAACTGGATGGATTGAAGACAGGTGGGTTGTCGTTTATGTCGAGGATGGTGATAGTGAGTGGAACGGTGCTGTTTAAACCTCCCACATCCTCCCCAAGCAGAAACAGCTCTACCCGTGGCACAGAGAAAGCCTCCCGGTCCAGCACAGCACCCCCACGCACTGATACCACCCCTACAGACGCAGAGAGAGGGGGTGGGAACGAGAGCATGTCATGAGTGGGAGTAGTGCTTGATTACGAGAAATTCTGTGGGTGTATGAAAGGTGGGAGGACTGTTATCTTGTATAACTGATACCACAGATATAAAAGTATCTGCATGTTTAAAGGAATTCAATTTAAGACCATTTAATCATTTGAAAAACTTTTAAAAAAGATTGTGTTAAATTCATTTGATGTTAAAATACTTTCTTAAATTAATATACAAAGCCAAGTAGTGTAAACTCTATTATTGAGCATCTCAACCAACCTGACACAGTAACACTGAATTTACTGGCTTGAGTTGATCTGTTTTTTAACCAATGGCAGACAAGGAATGTTTGGGAAATCTGTTATTATTTTTCCATTTCCGTTTGGTAACACTAAACTAAAATAAAAATGGATTGTACTAACAGAAAAAAAAAAACCTCTACTAAACAGAAAATACTACATCAAGGTGAACAGTCGAACTGAATATTAAGACCTGTGCGGGAGTCTATGGAGAAGAGGTCCACTCTGGTTCCCAGAAGACGATACCTCACCACTGCATTTTCCCCAATATCTTTGTCTTCTGCTAGAACTGGGCCGTTTAGAATCAACACAGTGGTGCCTGATGGACAGACAGACAGAGCGAGAGAGAGAGAGTTTCAGCTTTGATCTCATGTTAAATGAGTTATAACCATCACTGTTTATTTCCCTTCAGAGTATGTTATATTAGTCAACTTCGGCTGCCCAAGAGAGTCAAAATCTAGTTTTTCATGCTTACTTTCATGATTACTGAATAATGTCAGACTTGTGATGCCACCTCAAATCCTAAATCACACCGTTTGCCACCATTTAAGCCAGAGGAGCCATTTAAGCCTTGCTACTGTTGCCTTTATCTTGCTCAGTTGGGGTTTAAAAGACAACTAATATCAAGAATATTTTACTGATTTGACTGCACTCAGATAAGAACAAATCATGAATGACAATATAATGTTATTATTGTCTTCTGCAGAGCTGCCTTATTCCTGAATCAAATCAATTTAATAACTGACAACTTGTACTGTATAAAGTGCTATAAAAATGTAATCTAGCTTGTCTGTTTTTAACCCTTAAGACTTGTGCCTACTTATGGGTTACACATTTGCATTATGTGAGCGAAGATCAAGGGTTAACATCAAATTTCAGAAACCTGAAGATTTTAGAAGAAGCCACTTTTTCAAATTTGTTTAATAAATGGTATTTTTGTTCTGAGTTCTGAAAGTTACACAGTGTTGTAATAGTGCAACATACTTGTGTTTGAAAAGATTTGTCATGACAAAGGCAATCAACACAGCCTTTTTAATCTCTGACAACCCTCTAAACGAGATAAAAAGCGTTTCCTCTCTGCCCTTTCTTTGAAGAGGATCTGAGAGATCTTCATTTCTGAGAGTCAGGAAGTGGTTAACAAGAACCTGTGGGTGAGTTTTCACTGATCTCGCCCCTGTAGCTGGATTGAGTGAAGATGGGCCTGTTGTCATTCACATCCAGCACCGTCACCACCAACAACTCTGAGTCCTGAGCAGAGAGAAAGGAGTCTCATGAGAGTGTTCACCTGATGGTGCTGTGAAGCCTGGAAATGCTGAGTTATTTACCCTGCGTGCGATGCGAGGGTTGTCTGGGTTGTCTTTGACGGTGATGGTGAGGCTGTATTCAGCCACTCTCTCTCGGTCCAGCGGCCTGTTCACCTGAACCACACCTGACTGGAGGGAAGAGAACATTGGTCTGTACACTCATACATTATTAACAATTCTTATTAAAAAAGGCCCAAAAAAATCTCTTATTCTTTTCTTCCCTATATCCCTCTTACGGTCTCATTCATGTAGAATGATCCATCACTGTTGCCGGCAGTGATGCTGTATGTGAGGAGAGCATTGCGGCCGCTGTCTGAGTCTTGTGCCCGCACTTGAGTGATGGAGGTGTGAACCGGTGCTCCCTCACTCACGCTGGTGTTATAGGGTAAGTTGAGCAGGACAGGATCGTTATCATTAATGTCCAAAACCTGAATGCCCACTACCACCTGACAGAGAAAAACAAAACCGCCAAATGAGTTATGGGAAATATTTGAGTGATTCAGTCCATACAAAATCACTTGTAAATTGAATCAAATAAAATCACAATTAATGTGGCTTGAAACATATTCCATTTCATTTTTAAAAAGCGTAGTCATGCATGCTTTATAGATTTTAAGCATTTTTTTTCGATGTTTTCTACTGTGGTGAAGAATGCATTTTTTTTTTTTCGGAAACAAATATTAATTGCACTTTTTTTTTTTAAGTTCCAGGTTTGATGTGTTTGTAGGGTTGCACAATATGGCCAAAATGTTTTTTTTATTACTACTACTATTGTTTATTATTACTATTATAAAATAAAAATTTGAAAAACAAAATATTGCTATGGTAATATTTCACTGTAAAATGCAATTTTAGAATTGAAGAAAAATATTAAAATAATAATTTAATTTTACAACTGTAAAATACTAATATTTATGACTGTTTTCATTTCTGGATTTTCAACCACACATGCTTTATAGATTTTCTTTAAATAGTTTTAATTGTGGAGAAGAATGGACAAAAATAGGCCAACAGAACTGGGCAAAATATAACCCCAATCTTTCCGATAAAAAAATAATCATGTTTTATTTGTTTTATTTTATTTTTTAAGCTCCAGGTTTTCTGTGCTTTGTATTTTTTTATATAAAGAAAATATTGCTATTGCACTGTAAAATAAAAGGAATAATAATATAACTTTATTTTACAACACTAATATTAATAACTTTTAATTTCTTGAATTACACATTTTAAAACCATCTCATTTTTATTTTGGTGTACTACACCTTTTGTTGACAGATGGATTATAAGCGCTTCTCATTTCAAGTAAGATTACAAGGAAGATGGTTGGCATATGTTGCATTCCCAAATGCATGTTTTAAGTGACCCAAACTCAGAGCAGATGCAGAAATGAGTCTGTGGAGAACATTTTACTTCGAACCAAGCTTCTCTGAGATCAAATTCTTTTGCAAAAGTAGCTCTTGTGCAAAAGAACCCAATGCCACCTCATTTCAGACTTTTCGGTTTCAATTTTCAGTTCTATTTAGATCAATTGTGAAGCTCTAATGACAAAAGATGACTAGAATAATGATTATGATAATGAATTTTCGAAATAACACATACAATGTAATTAATTTAGCTTGATGCTTCACTGCAAATGCAAACTGTTCACAACAAAGAGGTTTTGTGGTGTCACAGTGCAATTTCGTATATGTCCCAATAATGGCATATTTTCTTTCCACATACTCAAAAGCATGTACTTTCCCATCGGTTCATAATTTTGTGCATAGTATAAGAATATGAACTGAATGTGTGTGGGGGTGTTTACCATAGCGCTGAGCACTGGCGTTCCCAGATCTTTGGCAGTAATGGTGATGTTGTAAAAGGCGATAGTTTCTCTGTCCAGCTCTACATCTCTCCTCACTCTTAACTCTCCCTCAACAGATGAAATTACAAACTCATCTGGGAAAGAGAGAGACAGAAAGAAGCAGAGGTAGATATAAAGGAACAGCACATTTTTAAAGACAGACAAAAAACATAGCAAATATCAACACTAATAATTTTTCTGATTGAATCTGAATCAGCTGTCTATCACACACACACACTTTTCAGGTCTCCTGCGGTGATGCTGTATTCCACTTTTCCATTGGATCCTGAGTCAGCGTCTGTGGCTTTAATGGTCCACACACGTGGGCCCGGCTGACCCTCTGTGATTTCAAACGGACCTTCGAATGGTCTCGGGAAGATGGGTGCGTTATCGTTCACATCTACCACATTCACTAGGACCTGCGGCACAGGACAGTGTGTGAGTGTGATATAAAGGAATCATGAGGACTGCATACGTGTGTGTAGCAGATATGAACTCACTGTGGTGCTGGAGGTCAGTCTGAACTGAGGTATAGGACACTGATCTGTGGCTGTGACCGTCAGCACATAATGACCATTACTGATCTCATAATCCAGCTCCTTAATGACCACAATCTGACCCTGTGAACACACACAAACACAATTTGAACACGCACAGCAGTGGAGTATGTGAACCATTCTCAGGAAGTCTTTTGTGAACTATCACATCTCTTTTGAAAGTTTTTTTAAATATACTTTTATTTGGCAAGGATGCATTCAATTAATCAAAAGAGACAGTACAGACATTTATAGTGTTACAAAAGATTTCCATTTCAAATAAATGCTGTTCAATTACCATTTTAGAATTATGTAACACTGAACACTGATGCCGAAAATTCAACTTTGCAAAAATTACCGATTAAATATATTCAAATAGGAAAGTGTTATTTGAAATTGCAGTAACGTTTCATAGTATTACTGTTTTAATGTATTTTTGATCTAATTAATGCAGCCTTGGTAAGCATAAGAGAATGACTAAATTTTTGACCACAAAAGTTCCGCATTCAATATTTGTCACTATTTCATTGTTTACACTATTATCGGCCTTTTCAGGCTCATTTACAGGAAAACTATATATATAATCAAATGTGTTTACTCAGGTCATTATGCAAATTGGTTATCAATGTAATCTATGCAAACTCTATTTAAATTAAAAAAAAACGACTGTTTGGGTTAAAATAATAATGCAGTTCTTTAAAACTACACATAATGGTTAGGAATAATAAATAATTAACTACTGATATATGGATCAAGGTTATAACACCATATTTAGGATTTGGGGAAACAGTTTCAGAGCAGATGATAAATACTCACTGACTACTAATATTAGGGAGCATTCAAATAAAAGTTAAAAGGTTACATCATGTACAAAAAATAAAACATCTACCAAACATGTCTATATAATGACAATAAACACTTCAGTGTCTCTAAACCAATCCTGGTTTCCTGTCTGTCACTCTCGGACCCCCTCACCGTTATGCTATTGATCTGGAACGTCTGGGCCAGGTTGCCCTTGGAGATGGCATAACGGATGGTTCCGTTGAGTTCTTCATCAGGGTCGATGGCAGTAACCGTTGCAATAATGGCTCCTACTGTGTTTGGCCCCTCTCTGAGCTCCGTCACATACTCTTCCTCCGGAAACTCAGGCGCGTTGTCGTTTTCATCAATTATACGAACCCAAACGGTGGTGGACGTCTGTGGAAACGGATGACAAACAATAAAACGTGAAATACTTGTAATATTTTACAGTAATAACTAGGGAAATCCAACAGGACAGATATATGCATAAACTAATAGAAACATGCCCCTTAAAAAATGTGGGAAGAGTGTCAATGCATTGAAAAACTCAATCTTTAAACATACTATTTAAATCAATTAATCATGCTACAGAATCTGTTACTGATCTATGAACATGCTGCATGTCTAGTTAGTAGGACAGTGTTTATGATCTTTTGTATTTGCATGTTTTCTTCTGAACAGACTATACATGTGGAGTCACCTTTATCTCATGGTATCATGGTGAACTAGTGTAGCAAGTTTGAATGTTATTTGCATCACCTGTGTGTGATGGCAGGAGTTTACTGATGTGTGCATTTTCTCTGGTGTCTGATGCTATCGACAGGTATCAGATCCCCTCAAAGTTTACTCAAGCAGTTCTCTTAAGTGCTGAAACCAAAATTTGGCCAACTATGACTAAAATTCTAAATATGGTCCCAAGAGGAACATCTTGAGTCATCCAAAGTCTGTATAAAACTGATCTTTGTCTGCTAATAAAAACCCCTGAGGGGGACAGCCAACCTAAAATCCGAAGGCAGTTTTATGTTTTAATTTACACTGTAAAAAATCTGAAGCGGTTTCAACTAATTATTAGTTAGTAACTAGTTCCACAGAAATGTTACGTTCAGTGAATTTCTGACTTCAAAGTGTTGCCTGAATTGTTATTTTTTAGTTGGCTCAACATTTACTGAAATTTTATAGTGCACGTGTACGCTTTTATTAATTTAGTCAACATTAGCAATGCTTATTGTTGACTGGATTTGAAAATAACCCTTCATTCAATGTTTTTCAAATATATTTGTGTAGACTTAATATAATATTGCTTGGTCAACTAAGACCAACTTAAATATTTTCGCCCTTCCAACATTGTTAATTTAATTTTTTTACAGTGTATATTGTCAGAAAAAAATGATGTGTGATATTATAAACACAACATGTTTCAAATATGAATTAATAGCTGTACTAAAGCCAAATGAAATAATTAAAACGTTATCTGCAGGATAGTGGAAAAACAGACTTATTATCATTCAAATTATTTATGTTTTAATACAAATGTTTATTGGAGAAAAATGTACTACTTCAATTTATATAACAATTATATTAAGTAATTAATTATATAACTACATATTACAAAAAATACATTTAAATGATAATGTTTTAAAATAATTCCATTTAAATACATAATTGATAAAAATATATATATATTAAATCACACATCAGTTAGCCTATATTTATCTTTTTGGATGGACATTTTATTACAGACAAAACAACTTTTTTCTTTAATTATATTATTACGTTACAAATAAATAAATAATAATAAAATGATGTTTTAAATTAATTATAATTCCATCAATTTAAATAAACATTTTTTAAAAACACACTTCAAAGCCAATTATTTTACATATGTCATTATATAAGTAGATGACCTATTATAGAAGAAAAAAAAAGCAAGCTGAAGTTGTAGTGTAGTAGGAGGAGTGAGAGCTTTGGAGGGCGGGGAGTGTTTCTCTGCTTTACTTCTGATTATTCTGAGAAGTAACTTACTGTAAGAGCAGCTGAGTTCACAATACACGGGAATAAGAGTTCTGTCACCACAGCAGGAGAAACTGTAGAGGGCTTCAGACATAAACTGAAGATATTTCAACAGGAGATCAGGACTGATGGATGTATTTTGCGCTCTGTTGCTGTGCTTTCACCTCTTAACTGCGGTTCAAGGTAAATCTACTCTGCACTTTATTTCTGGACCAGTCGGTCTTGCATTGCTGCGCTGTTTTTTAATAACTAGTCTGTGTACATATGATGTGTTTGGCTGTCAGTCGCGGTTTGCACCTTTATTAAGCGTTTCTCAAAACCCCTGCGTTTGTTCCGAGCGCGTTCTGATTCTGACATTTGTTTAGCGTTACTTTTAAACCGTCCTCAAGGCTGATCGGGCGTGTGTCAGCTTGTTTTAAAACTGAAGAACAACTTTTTGTCCCCTCACGTTTTGGCCTGAAATCAACACTCAACTCTACAAAAACACCGTCATCTGTATATAATATTACTGCGACACGCTGCTTTCCTTGCATTTAGTTATGCTGCTCCTTTTAATTTTCTACTGTTGTATAAAGCCGTGTAATTTTGGTCAATTGCGCACATATGTGGAGAAATCCTAGGCTACCGAGTCGCTGAGTTTACGTGCATTTCCCGTGCATTCATCATATTCTTAATTTAGTTACGTGTTTTCATCGTCTCGTATGTATTTTACCATTATTAAACGCTATAATGTCGTGATGTCACGAATTTAACAGACGTTAAAAACCATTCAAATCAGTTAAAAAGAAAAAGACAAGACTCCAAATAATATATTTAAACAATGTGTGACTCGTGACTTTTTACAAAAATAGTCAATGTTTATGAAAAGACTGAACACTTTGTGTCAGGTTCTTTAATCGCAGTCTGTTATTAATGTAGCATTTCTATCTGGTTTACACATCAGCTTTAATTGGATACTTCCTTCTTTACTCAGCCAATCAGAGAAGCCTAGACAAAAAATATATATATGTTTATAATATAAAATATATCCCATGTTTCAGCTGAATTTACCCCGGGTCAGTTTGCAGATGAAGCCATTGATCCTATGGCTGATTCATCATTTAGCTAATAGGCCTATTGATTTTTGACCATTTTAATGTGGTTGGTCTAAAGCTAGACAGTTTGAGATGTGGATCTTCAGGAAGTTGTTTCAAGAGAGAAGCTGTTAAAGCAGAGTAATCGTCAAGTCAGTTCTCCAAACCAGGGGGTATCAAATCCATGAGTGAGGACATGTGATCTTTCTCAAAAAAATCCTGAGAAGACAAGATGTGTTTGAAACAGAGATGCAGAGCATATATTTATTGGAGAGAGACAGGGAGATGGACAGAAAGGATCCCAGATGGAATGAGACCATGGATATTGCACCAGGATTACATTCCTGACCCCCTGGTTTTGTAATTCCCCATGAGAGGCTACATCCATAGTCCAAAAATATGAAGAGGAAAAAATTATTGAAAACTAAGACAAAAATAACGTAAGGGAGGAAGGATGATGCAACAATGAGCATAAGTGTTGCTTGCTAAAGAAAACATTACTATTGCTTACTGTCTTCAGTGCTTAAGATTGGTAGACTTCAGAGCGTTTTTAAAATGCTCATAATTTCAAATACAAATCAGCACAGAAAATCCACATACATTACATAAATGATTTGGCTTCTGGGAACAATACATGAAGTTGAGGGAGGGCAGATACTGATCTGATGGAGGTTTCAGTTGAAACGGGACGGTCCCTCAGTCATGCTTTGTCTGCAGATGAGGGAGGTTCTTAGACCCCTACGGCTTTTATTAACACCTTTTAATGAGGCTCTTACACAAACAGCGATAGTGAGAAATAAGAATAACATGTAGGAGGGGGCTGTGAAGGGGGTTCTTCCTTTAAATTAGACTTGACATAAATAGAAAAATTCACTTTTTGTGACCCCCTGTATTATTGTATTCCATGAAGCTCAATGTCTGAGTTGCTGTTTTCATACATGTCATGCATACATACTGTCAAGCTTCAAAAAGGACAAAAAGCAGCATAAAATATCGTAAAAGTAGTTCACAACATATCATATGGCTTCTGAGAACCTGAACTTCTTTTATGATACTTCAGGTTGCTTCTTGAAGCTTGACAGTGTGGGGAATAGTTTGAAATTTACTGATAATCCCCTCTCAAAATGTTTTTTTCAAATGAGTGTTTTTAGATGCATCACAGCAGGTTTGACATTTATCAGGTGAATGATTTTGGAGAAGTCATGATCAGTGTACAACTTAAAACGATTGAAAAAAAAAAAAAAACTTAAAAAATGAAGATTATTTTATCGGTGTTTTCATTTTTGGTGTTCTTTTGGATCTTGGCAGCATAAATCACCTTTATTATTCTATGTAATGTAGCAAAATATCTTTAAAGGGGTTTCAGTGGTTGTGTAATGCTTCATAGACATTCTTTCTCTAAAATGAAGCACATTCTGGACACAATGGCATGTAAATGTGATTCTTCTAATATCAGTAATATGCATCTAGAAGTCATTCAATCATTAACAAAGTGCAGGGTGGATTCTGATGTCCATGTAAATTCTGTGACACAGATGCTTTTGTGTTAACGTCACAGATACACACATTTGCAGACAGATGCCCTCAAGCAGGGAACGTTTCATTATGTTTTCTCTCTGCCAGATGAGTCTGAGAATGTTCTGGACTCAATTCAAGTTGTGTTATCAGTCAACATCAAATCTGAATCGTGCTTACGTTGTTTTGAACCTTTCTTGAACGGATCAGTGGCTTTTATGCTTTTAAAGTAACAGGTTGGATTGGCTCTGCCTCCAAAACACTTTCTAACATGCCTTTGATCCAGTCCCAACACAGTACTCAGCAACGGCACGTTTATGTCCAGAGTGCAGGGTAGTATTTCATCCAGTCACAACAAAGACGTGCTGAACCCCTGGCAGCTGCCAGGGCGGATTCCCAGCACAAGATATCACGGGGTGGAAAATGGAGCCCTGGACCGAATAATTACAAACGCTGATTGGGAATATGAAGGCGGATGAGGTTTATAGGGAATAATAGGGCAGGAGGGGTTTGAACTGTATTGTGTCGGTGAGAGACAAGAACGGACACACCGCCCTGAGTGCACTTTATCACAAAGATGCCGTTTCCTATTGCTCTTCCTGACACACATGCATGCCCATAGATTTAAGCTATGTACATTTAAGTCACTCTTGGCATCTTAAAGAACAGTATATATACACATTAAGGTCAACTACACATGTTTCTTTAAAGTCAATGATGGTAGAGGGTGGCACAGACTGACAGGCAGCCATGCATTCAAGCAGTCAATATCTAGGTCAGTCATTCAGAAATATAGGAAATATGTATCCATTCATGAGAAATCTGGGTTTTTCCCATTTAATCTGTCTGGTTGATAAACATTCAGCTCTGGTTCATAGAGTTTGTATGTGTGATTAGGGTGTAGGTCTGTTTTGTCTATTACAGGATAAGAAAACAATGCAAAGAAGTGCCACCCTTCTACACACACACACACACACAATAAAACTTAAGCACAAACACTGTTATGGATATAAGAATAACAGCAGAGGACTGAAGTCTGACACCTGCTGTTGTTTGTTCAGTAATGAGGTGGAAATGATTTTCTTCCACAGAGCACATCCGGGTTTCACAAAGCTTGTTTTTCACATTTCTTTAATTACTGTTATAATAGTTTAGTATACAATTTTAGTATGCACGTAAGCAGCTCTTAGGTACTGATAGAAATTGAGTTAAAAAGCACAGATTTCCAGCAAGCATTTCATAAGACCTTTGTTGATTTACAATAAATAATAAAATAATTGTACATGTGTAAACACACATACATAAAGCATTTAACAATTAGATGAATTGACTGATTAGAAATGATTAAAATGATAAATCATTAAAAAACAAGATAATATATTAATGCATTTCACATTTCACAAGTAGTTACTGTACATTGTTTTGAAATCATTAAAATGATAAATAATCATTAAAAACAAATAAATAATAAATGACTTGTTCAGCAACTTTTTAAATGTGTGACTCACATTTTCACACTGATTGAACATTTTTAAGAAAAAGACAACCGCTAAAGTCTAGCCACAGATACTACAGTAAACAAACTCTAATAGACATCCATAAATGCACATGTGGTCAGCTGACTCTAAAGTGCTGAACTTCACATTACAAGTACCAAATACACACTTTCTATGAGGAACTAAGCAGTTAAGCTCAAGAAATCCACAGATATTGCTGTATGTCCCTGCCTGTTCTGACATTAAACAAACAAAACAAAGTAAGAAAGAAAGACAGGTTGCCAAATTTCAAATTTAAATATTTTGTGTGTGTTTTCCATTTTTGGGGGAAATCAATTTACAACAGCTTTACAGTTGTCTGTACTAATTAAAGTATGAAAAAGTACTTTTAAGGTCCAAAACACAAAGATCATACACATCTAATCTAATAACTGAGCCTGGTTTCTCCCAAGGTTTTTTTTTTTCTCCATTCTGTCTCAGAGGGAGTTTTGGTTCCTTGCCGCTGTCGCCTCTAGCTTACTCAGTTGGGGGCACTTAATTTCTAGTGATTATCGTCAATTTGATTTCACAAATACTATTTAAACTAAACTGAGCTAGACAAGGACATCTCTGAATTCAATAATGAAATGCCTTTAACTGAAAATTGAGTGTTTATTCTTATTTTTATACATTACTGACACTCTATCCTCCAATTTGATACTGTTAAGTGCTTTGACACCATCTGTATTGTTAAACACGCTATATAAATAAAGGTGACTTGACTAATATGAAAAGTATCACTGTTCTCTCTCTCTTTCTCTCCAGTGAGCGGTGAGCGTCACTCTTTCAGTGTCTCTGTGCCCCATCGGGTCTACGAGTGTCCTGAAGGGGCCAATGTCACTATGACGTGTCTTCGGGCTGGAGCCAAGGCTCATTCGGAGGACAAGTTGTGGAACACCTGGCTCTTCACACCTCGCTCGCAGGATCACTGCCACAAGGGCGCACATCCTCGTGGGTCCGGTCACTCCAACCGCACACTGGGAGTGGAATACATAGGCAAAGGCAACGAATCTTTCTCCATCTTCTTGCAGAACATCAAGCACAGGGACCAGGGCAAATACTGCTGTCTGCTTCTGGAAGTTAACAAGCAAAAGGTGGAGCAGGGTGCCCGTGAATTCATCTACCTGAATGTGGTGCCATGTAAGTGAGCGAGGAGAGAGGTCAGGTGTGACGTTTATGTATCCCCTTTGTTCTTGTGTGATCTTAACGTTTCCCATTTCCACAGCGATGGGACAAACTCACAATGGCAATCTGAAGTGTTCGGAGTGGTCTCACAGTCCTTCAGATGGTACGTTCAAAACCACACACATATAATGCAATGGCTCTAAAAAGTATTAAAACATGTAAATCATAGTTTAGAAAGTCTGTCAAAGTGGCATCTGTACTTGAATGATGCTAGAGTTTTTCTGAGAACTAGCTTCCACTTTTTTGGAAAGTTCCCTTCAAGTTCACAAATATAGTTTTGGGAAAAAGACAAGTAGAATGAGTTTGTCAATGTAAAATAATAATAATAATAATAATGAATTAAAGGGATAGTTCACCCAAAAATAAAAATTGTCATTATTTACTCACCCAAACCTTTAAGAGATTCTTTCTTCTGCTGAACACAAAATAAGATATTTTGAAGAACGTGGGAACCAAAAAGATCATTGATCCTCATTGACTTCCATAGTATTTTTGTTTCTCCATACTATGGAAATCAGGGAGGACCGGAAAGTGTTTGGTTACCCACATTCTTCAAAATATCTTCTTTTGTGTTCAGCAGCAGAAACTCAGAGGTTTGAAACAACTTGAGTGTGAGTAATGTTGACAAAATAGAAATTTTGGGGTAAAATATCCCTTTAATTTAAATACCCAAATGCAATTTCAAGTATTTAGTGAAGTTTTTGCACTTCAACATGACACACAATGGAATGACTGTTGTGTAAATTTGACCTTAAATCTACTGTTTCTTTCTTTAAAAGCCAACATTATTAAATGGTTTGCTTGAAAGATGTGCTTATGCTAGTTTTTCTATATAATATATACAAATTGGCATCTAATGCAACAGCAATCAAATATTTTTAAGTGTGGCTATATTTAAGTGTGACTTCACAGTAACGTCTTTGTTTTTTCCTTTTTAAGACTCGGTGGCTGAAGGTCTGGCTATTGCAGCCTGTGTCGCTTTCATTCTGTGCCTACCACTCATACTAATGCTGGTTTACAGACAGAGACAAACAGTAGAGCGACACAGACGTGAGTACACACACACACACACCCAACACGTACACTTAGTCATGCATTGCTCACACACTTACTCTGACCTATATAGTATGTGAGAGAACTCTGCACATGTCCTGCACTGCAGAGACTGCTGATGGGAGTACAGTAGCTGCACTAATTGTTTTAAAGAGACTGCATTTCCTTTCTCACCATGAACCATTTCCTGTTCCTGTTTTTGTCAGGTGCACATGAGCTGGTGCGTATGGACAGGTGAGTTTCCACAGTGACCAAAATACTTCGACTAAACAAGGGATATTTGGCAGATTCTCACAAAAACATACAAATTGAATTTCGCCTTTAAATAATATAAATAAATATAGAATAAAGCTAATGTTAAAACCAATAAATTCTGTTGTTTTGTGTTTTTTGCATTGCAGCATCATTTTTATGATAATAAAATATATCTTCCTTCTAAATTCCCATTAGCTGCGTCCAGCTTTTAAAAAAATCTTTTAATTACTCTAAATGTTGATTCATATTAATGTAATGCATTTTTTGTTCTTGAATAAAGTAAATATTTACTGTAAAAAGCATGACTTGGGGACAGTACAACAACTACTGTAATTTACAAATTAAATATTACTTTTTTTACAGAAATTAACTTGATAAAAATTGAGGAAAATGTACTTAAGGTCCTTGAATTACACAGTGCAAAAATAGTATTAGTCCTAAAATTAAGCTAAATATTTTATAAATATTTTTTTCTATGCACAATATTATCTATTATTAGCAACTTTTTATTTTGGGATGATATTCATTAATTTATAAACTCACTCTCTCTCTAGTGAAGCACAGGCCCATGAGAACCCAGTGTTTTTGGGGGATTCTCCACAGCCTAAACCCAGGACTGTATCCCAAATAATGAGGCAGTCCTCTGAAACAGGACGCCACCTCCTGTCGGATCCCGGAACTCCATTCTCTCCAAACATACAAGGAGAATTGTTCTTCCCAGCACAGGGTATGACTCACACACACATACATACATACACACACACACACACACACACACACACACACACACACACACAGAAAACTGTAACCCAAGGCGACAAGAAACATCTGGGGAAGTTCTACACACACGATGTTGGTACATACACAATTTTAAACAAATGCGCACACATCACACAATTTTTTTTCTTCCTCATGGTAGGCGCAGGATGAACCCACAGTTTCAATTATAATGAACACACGCATGCAAATCTGCACACAATCAAAAAACCTTGTCCGTAGGCGAACGGTATGAGGTCCAGCTCAGTCTCCACACATACACAAACGCCTCCTCTACTTTAACCTTTAACTCAGCAGAATCTACAGAATGTCAATTTCCCCTTTTCTTCCTCATTTCACAACACTCATTTCTGCTTCTCTGACGGCAAACTGGATTCTGAGAAACCGAGAACGTGTGTGTGCATGCGTGCCTACTTTCATGCGTGTTTCTTCATTATACATGACCTACTGGCACATACACAGACAGATCTGTATTCCCACACAGGCATGTTAATGTCAACGTTAAACAAGCTTGAAAACCAGTTTACCTACTTAATGTGACTTGTACTGAAGAAAAACAAGAAAATCACTGATAAAATATAGGGTGGGACTTTAGTAACTGATTGGATCATAACAAATGGGCAGTCAGCTGAAAAGGAAAGTTGTAACCAAAAAAGTTATTGTATTTTGATAGATTACAAAAACACACACTTTAAAATAATATTCAAAAAAAGTAAAGTTTGTATTATGATAATAAAGTAAATTTTTCTTCTAAATGCCCACGATCAAAATGCATCCAAGATTATTTATTTATTTTCATTATTCTAAATATCGATTATGATAAGGATAATTTTTTTTACATTAAATATTTTGATAATGAGAATTTGGGGTAAAATTTTCTTAATAAGCCCAGGAATATGTATTAGGAGAGTAAATGGGGTAAATTCTAATTTCATGATGACTTAAAGACCGTAAAATATCATAGGAAAGAGTTTTCCTTGCTATTTTGAGAGAAATTGCATAATAAATGCAACTTTCCTGCAGCTCAAACAGCAAAACATGACACTTGTAATGTCGAAATTATTTTCAGTTCCTAAAGAACTTGATTTAATATATAAATTATTCATTGCATTCAAGGTATACATGTATAAATGGAAAATAGTTATGGATGATCTAAAACTACTATGTAAACATACACTACCATTCATAATGCAAAGCTCCCAGACCATCCCATTCATACCATTCACTGACACTGAACAACTTTAAAAATGGCACATTTCCATATGGTATGCCCACACAGCCTGGCAACAGCACACATTTACTATGTGACGAGTTTACACAATCAAAACAGAAGGCATTTAATTCACTGCTAAGTCTTAAAGGTGCAGTAGCATAGACAGATTTGTTAATTACATAGATCAGAGAAAGAGTGGAAAAAATGGTAACTAAACTAAATTATGCCTTATTTAACATTATAAGCTAATAATTGTACTATTATTTTTCCAGAACCCATCCCTGAGTCTCCCAACTTAATGGACTAAAACGTGTCACGCTCACCCCAGGAAGTGCTTCTTCCATTTCCTCCACATCATCATGCCTCTGTTCTTCCTGTCTTCTGCAAAGATGATGAAGAGAGACCCACCCCCCAAACATGAGAACTGAATTCTCTGCTATTACGGTGGGACCCCTTATCTGGTGACGTCTGTGTCTATTTGCTGACTGTCCTTGAATGGGTTTCCCAAGAAGGAAAATCGCACTGTTTCACAAGTTAGGGTACTAGAGAGAGCACGATTTCAGGAAGAGGATCCAAAGATTTTCGTTTGTGGAATTTGAGTTGAAAAATGTATTTCAGCTACGCTGTTTGCACACATTTCTGTTCATCACATGCTTCGTATGTCAGTCACACTGTGGTTTCATTTGCACTTAAAAGACCATTTTACTCTCTTTCTTCTGTAATCTGTCTATCCCCATCCTCACCTCCTTTCCCAATGAAACAATCAGTTCATCTGCTCTCTTCTAGAGGTCAGGGATGTATTAATACCTCATTCTTCACTCCTGTTTTACCCATCTCAATACTGAGTTTCTCCATAGATATTTCCTCCATACTCAGTATGTCAGTGCCAAAGTACTTAGTTATCACTTTATCACTGGTGCCAGCGCTGGTCCCAGATGTGGTGCTTGGCTGGAAAATCTGCAGATCTCAGAACCACTTGAGAGGCGAATGAAGACACAAATGATTGTATTTGTTTTAAAAAGTTGAATAATTAATAATACAGTGTCTTTATATAACGGGCCCAGATTGAGACTAGCAACGGTACGTTTCGGTGGAAAAGGGATGTTCTCAGTACACTCACCGTCACACCTGCAGATAAACAATGGGTTATTTAAAACCCTCTTGCGGTGAGTGTGGTGCTTTTATGATGCATGTAGCTTAATGATGCATTCTGTCAGAATGAGTGCAGATTTTTTTTTTGTGGTAAATGTTACATCGGTGACAATCAAACACAATGCCATTTATGTCTCCCATGTCACTTGTGGCTTTAAGGGTCCTGAGGGCTCATAAAATAAGTTTTTCTATCTATTTTGTATTGAATTTTTATCTTATTTGTGTGTGAGTGTTTCTATTATTTTCCATCAAAATAAAAAAAAGCAAAGAGCTGGTGAATGTTTCCAGGAAGCTTAAAAATTTGAATCCACTGCCATAAAGAGTGCCAAAACTTTGCTTTGTGTATGAATGGATAGGTGAATGATTGCAAATATTGTAAATATGCTGATAAATATGCCACTGAACCAGTTTGTACATTTGAAGTTGCACATGTGCCTGTACAAAGTTAATACCGTATATGTAGCCCCAGCGGCATTGCTGTGACACAACTAATGATACAATTGAAAACCAATTGCTTATACCATGTTTTATAAAAATACAAACAAATAAAAAGTTCTGGTGAGAGCTCAGAGTCCTTGTGCCGTGTTTATGCACCAAATAATCTCTTCAATCACACGGAAGTGTCTGAGACAGCAGACAGTCAACTGATGGGTGACGGGGCCTCTAAACCATTATCAGGAACCCAAATTCAACTAAAAAATAAACACTTTAACTAGGATGAAGCTAGCTTCTTCTGTTGTTCAAGTTAGTGTATCAAGTTATTTGAAAGTCAACATATCCCTAAAATTTGGTTTCAGTCTGTAGCTTTTTGAGCACTCAGCATCTATTAGATGCTTTTATAAAGTGGATACAGATACTAGAGGCCCAAAAGTCACACTTGATGAAACCCAAGACCGCTGTGAGGTTCACAACAGCTCTCAAGAGTGCAACTTCCTGTTTCAGAAATAAGGCAGGTTGTGGTTTCCTGTTTTTGCTGTGTAGTTGTTCAGTCAGGCTTTTTAAAGAGTAAATGTAGTATTATTTCTTATAGTATTGTATCTTATCTTTCTTATATTTAGAGTCAAAAAAGAAAAGATAAAGGAAAAAGTTTGGATGTACTAATGTACGGGCGGGATTTCTTTGAATCCATTGGGATCTGACTGGATCTTGAAATGTAGGTTAATATATTACTTTTCTCCACCCATGTGGCCTTGGTGAATAAATTAGAGGTGGAGATTATTTTGATGATAGATTACAAAGAAAAAACAGACTGCCAACACACACACACTTACTGATAAAGGCGGCATTCCATCATCTTCCACAGTCACAGCGAGTGTGTAATGCTGCTGTTTTTCTCTGTCAGGAGGTGATGGTCGGGTCACTATCTCTCCCGTCACACGGTCCATTCTGAAGGTCAGGTCCTGGTTCCCACCGGTGATATAGTACGATAGCATGGCGTTGGGTCCGATGTCACGATCTGTCGCTATGACACGCAGGACCGAAGTACCACCACCCACATTCTAAAACACACATAGATATACCCCAGTCTCATTTTTTATACATTATTTTATGTTATATTTCATATATTACATTTCTTCCCTTTTTTTAAAGATTTTTTGACTTTACTAGCATAGGACAGCGTAGAAGTGACAGGAAATGAAGTGGGAGGGGCTATCAGAAAAAGATCTCAAGCCGGGATTCGAACTCGGGACACCCATAGCATAACGGCACTATATATGTGAGTGCGCTGCCCACAAGGCCATCGTCGTCAACAATTTCCTATTTTTTTTGGCTATGAATTATTAGGTTATATTATTATATATAGTATAGATAATAAAAATCTATAATAAAATGCATGTATAATATATAATAAAATTACAGCAAATTATATAAATCTAAATAATAAGTCATATTAAGTAAAATAGTCTTGAAAATACTTTAAAATTATTATAACTATCTTAATTTTAATAATACATTTTTAACCCATAATAAATTATGGGTCAATGACGTCAGGCCTAAATTTTCTGTCCGATTGCATTTTTTCAGTTAAAAATTGGTTTGCATAAAAAATATGCCATATATAAGAAGTACCTCTCCCACATATGTACAAACTTTAACTTTTCAAAAAATATTAGTTATTTGTAATTTTTCTGTTATTCAAAGTGTCAAAACATCATGTGGTGCGACCGTCCGGCCATAACTGTTGTTTTGGAAACATCTTTGAAATTACCTTAAATTTATTCAGATTAATTTTCTGCACTATTTGGCATGATTTCCCAAGTGTTTTGTAATCTGTATAAAATTGCAAAGCATTTGTATTTATATTTCCATCATAATATTCAAACTAATTTTAATCTCCATTTTATGAGCTATCATGTGGTGCAACCATCAAGAAACTACCATTTTGGTACTTATATGTTGAAATCCATTCAAAGATAGGATGTTGCATAATATAACAATTTGCCATGGACCCATAGAAGCAGCAAGCAGGTTTGTAACTCTTTCAAATTTGGAAAAAAATAAAATTTTTAATGGCTGGTATGTAGTTACCACATTTGGATATCGTGGTATGACCTCAAAAAAAACAATGAATATTAAGTTATTTCTACAAGCATTTATTTTTATTATAAATTTCATAGTGACCTTTCATGGGAAGCTAGCTTGCTTTGTTTAGGTGGCTAATTCTGTGGCTACAGTATGCTTAAGTGAATGGTATTTTTAAAATGTTTTTATCGGTACAAAAAAACCTTAGTTTAGAAACATTTTAATTACCGAAAACATCTAAAAATAAAAAGTTAAGCATGTTAAGGAAATGAATTAGTTTTAATCTAAATCATGGTCACACCACATGACATTTTTTTAAGGCTACGGCCGATTCGTTGACACTAAAATCACTTAAAATTTTAATATGAATTTATATGTACACAACCTTCTTCATGTTTGAACAACTACAAAAAATATATTTTTTTTTGTATTTTAAAATTTGCCTGTCGAAAAGCCTTATGTTAATGACATATATATATAACCTAACCTCATAATTTATTACATACATACAAAATTTTATTTAAATAATAAATAATTATAATATATGATTACATTGTCTAATTTTTTGCCTATAAACTAAACAGGTTTTATTCTGACTTTCTTTCTTTCTTTCCCCAGGCAATCTACCTCATAAACAGTTAAATGTTCTCCCCATTGTGCAAGAAAAACATGTGCAATGCTTTATATTTATTTGTTACCACCCTACATCCTAGTACAGCCCTACATATTATTCTATTCTATTCTATCAACTTTTTTATTTATATACAGGTACTGGTCATAAAATTAGAATATCATGAAAAAGTTGATTTATTTCAGTAATACCATTCAAAAAGTGAAACTTGTATATTAGATTCATTCATTACACACAGACTGATATATTTCAAATGTTTATTTCCTTTGATTTTGATGATTATAACTGACAACTAATGAAAGTCCCAAATTCAGTATCTCAGAAAATTAGAATATCAATTAAGACCAATGCAAAAAAATGATTTTTAGAAATGTTGGCCAACTGAAAAGTATGAACATGAAAAGTATGAGCATGTACAGCACTCAATATTTAGTTGGGGCTCCTTTGGCCTGGATTACTGCAGCAATGCGGCGTGGCATGGAGTCGATCAGTCTGTGGCACTGCTCAGGTGTTATGAGAGCCCATGTTGCTCTGATAGTGGCCTTCAGCTCTTCTGAATTGTTGGGTCTGGCTTATTGCATCTTCCTCTTCACAATACCCCATAGGTTTCCTATGGGGTTAAGGTCAGGCGAGTTTGCTGGCCAATCAAGAACAGGGATACCATGGTCCTTAAACCAGGTACTGGTAGCTTTGGCAGTGTGTGCAGGTGCCAAGTCCTGTTGGAAAATGAAATCTGCATCTCCATAAAGTTGGTCAGCAGCAGGAAGCATGAAGTGCTCTAAACTTCCTGGTAGACGGCTGCGTTGACCTTGGACCTCAGAAAACACAATGGACCAACACCAGCAGATGACATGGCACCCCAAACCATCAATGACTGTGGTTCTTTACACTGGACCTCAAGCAACGTGGATTATGTGCCTCTCCTCTCTTCCTCCAGACTCTGGGACCTTGATTTCCAAAGGAAATGCAAAATTTACTTTCATCAGAGAACATAACTTTGGACCACTCAGCAGCAGTGTTAATTTCGTTGACGAAGACGACGACGAAAAATATTCGTCAACGAACCTTTTTTCTGTGACTAAGAGGAGACGTTGAGGAGCTAAAACTAATATCTGATGATAAAAACTATGACGAAATTTATGAAATTTAATCTATAGGCTAAGTTAACTGTCTTGTCTTTCAAAATGTGCGTCTCTGTCATTGGATAAGGTGCGTTTGCATATCTAGTCTCAGTATGGCAGCCGCAGTGGACAGATAGGCTACCAAAACGCGAACTAGCGATCTGAAAAAATGGCCTCAGCACCCGAAGAGTTAGGGAGTGGGTGACCAGACGTCCCGTTTTTCCCGGCAGTCACAATTCATTGTCGATTAACTTAAAGTCAGTGAAGGTGCGACAGGCGGAAACGCGCTGATAGAAGTGCTCTCTCTCACGCACGCTCCACTTCTTCAGTTCTCATACAGCGCGCGATCACAGTTCTCAGTGCTCAAATACACACACAGCAGTCCACATGTCTCTCATGTAGAGCATCTCACGGAAATACAGTCCGTTATGGTTTAAGTGAGCTTAAACAGGTGGGTGAAAACTGAATGTATGTCAGTAGGCTATTACATGCATACCTTCCATTCCTAATTATCTGTCATAAATGTTAACCAACAAAAGATGTTAAATAAATGTATACTTGTTAAGTAAACCTACTGTATCTGAAAAATGAGTTTAATTTATATCTCTACCAAAAAATGAAAATTTATTCCAGTTTTTCCAAATTCAATCCTTGATTCAAATTTCTCATAACTAAGCTTAATTGATTTGGTCTAAAGAGAGAAGTATTGATGACTATTTTTGTTAGAATACTACATATAAAATAGCTACCAAAATAAATGTTGGTAACTGCAGTTTGACTAAAAGTAATGACTAAAATTTGACGAAAATGCAATGACTTTTCGTCGACTAAAACTATGAAAGACTCAAATGACTAAAATGTGACTAAGGCTATTAAGCATTTTCGTCTCAAGATAAAGACTAAGACTAAATCAAAAATGGCTGCCAAAATTAACACTGCTCAGCACCAGTCCAGTCCTTTTTGTCTTTAGCCCAGGCAAGACGCTTCTGACACTGTCTCTTGTTCAAGAGTGGCTTGACACAAGGAATGCGACAGCTGAAACCCATGTCTTGCATACGTCTGTGCGTGGTGGTTCTTGAAGCACTGACTCCAGCTGCAGTCCACTCTTTGTGAATCTCCCCCACATTTTTGAATGGGTTTTGTTTCACAATCCTCTCCAGGGTTATCCCTATTGCTTGTACACTTTTTTCTACCACATCTTGTCCTTCCCTTCGCCTCTCTATTAATGTGCTTGGACACAGAGCTCTGTGAACAGCCAGCCTCTTTAGAAATGACCTTTTGTGTCTTGCCCTCCTTGTGCAAGGCGTCAATGGTCGTCTTTTGGACAACTGTCAAGTCAGCAGTCTTCCCCATGATTGTGTAGCCTACAGAACTAGACAGAGACCATTTAAAGGCTTTTGCAGGTGTTTTGAGTTAATTAGCTGATTAGAGTGTGGCACCAGGTGTCTTCAATATGGAACATTTTCACAATATTCAAATTTTCTGAGATACTGAATTTGAGACTTTCATTAGTTGTCAGTTATAATCATCAAAATTAAAGGAAATAAATTTGAAATATTTCAGTCTGTGTGTAATGAATGAATCTAATATACAAGTTTCACTTTTTGAATGGTATTACTGAAATAAATCAACTTTTTCATGATGTTCTATTTTTATGACCAGCACCTGTATGGTACATATGTGTATTTTATTCACATCTAAGTTTTATTATTTGCATGATGTTGTTGTTGTTGTCGTCTCTGTGTACTAGAAACGTGTGACACTAAAACTTCTCCTGACATTTGATGCATTGCATGCTAACATTTGATTGCTTAATACTGAGAATCTGCGATGCTGGTTTGAGGTGCTGTGGTTCTGACCTCACTGACACTGACGTTGTACCCACGAGGGCTCTGCAGCACGGGAGGGTTATCATTCACATCCAAAATATTCACTGTGAGCGACACGTCTGTGAACCTCGGAGGGGAACCGTTATCCATTGCCCGCACCTGATCGAAACACATTAACACACACAGGAATCCAAGTGGACATCAGTAAACCAACAGCCGTATACCTCAGAACTAATTATGCAAAGTGTGCTATTTTTAACTTTACAAGGAAACATGTACAAAGTCACACAGCACACTGTGACCATGTATGGCTCTGTCTGGAGTGGTTAGGCTATCGAAAGACATTTTCTTATTCAAAGTGAGATGCCTACTTGTCCACTTCCTAGACATAGTGCATAGTCCATTTTTTATTAGATGTAAATATTTGTAAATACTTTTATTAATAAACTACACTACTGTTCAAGTTTGGGGTTGTTAAGCATTGTTTTTCCTCTTATGCTCACCAAGTCTCTATTTATGTGATTAAAAATATAGTGAAAACAGTAAAAGTTTTAAAAATTATTACAATTTAAATATCCGTTTTTGTCCTTGAATATATTTTAAAATGTAATTTATTCCTGTGATGCAAAGCTGAATTTTCAGCATCATTCCTCCAGTCTTCAATGTCACATGATGCTTCTGTAATCGGTTTAAAATCCTGATTTGCTGCTCAAGAAACATTTCTTATTATTATGAATGTTAAAATTAATTTTGCTGCTTAACCATAATACCATAACACATTTTTTCAGGATGCTTTGATGAATATAAATATGCATTTATTTATTTGAAATATATATTTTTTGTAACAATGTATATGTCTTTACTGCCACCTTTGATCAATTTAATGCAACCATACTAAATAAAAGTATTAATTTATTGGGAAAAATACTACTGACTCCTACTGACACCTTTGAACAGCAATGTATATGTCTAATATAATATGGCTTTTAAAAACTAGGGAGCATGCGTATTATATAAAATGTTGTCAAGGAAGTCCCTAGAGTTTGTTAGAGCCATAATGTCTGTAGTGGTGCTCTCTCACTTTAAGCAGGTAACGGTCAACGGCTTCTCGGTCCAGACGGGCATTCAAGTAAACTTCTCCATACGTATTATTAGCGGTGTTGATCTTAAACACGTCCTGCATGTTCCCCGCGATTAAGGTGAAATTCACCTGAAGGAGACAAGAGTGTGATGGAGGCGGAGTTACAAATGATTGACAACTCTTTTGACATTGTTTTGAATATTTCTCTCCCTCACCAGTCCATTTCTTCCAGCGTCTTTGTCCCGCGCCAACACAACCGCAACTCTCTGGCCAATTGGTGTGTCTTCTGGAATATCCACCGACAAATCCGATGTGATGTCAAACTCTGGGCTGTTGTCATTCTCGTCGAGAATAGTGATTGACACCTGACAAAAGAATAGCGTACTGAAAAATTATATGTTAAAAACTATTTTTCTGGTAGAATATTAACATTCGTTGCATTAGAAGGACCTGATGAATAAGAATCACTCACCTTCTACAAATGTGCATAAGGAAGGAAATTAGAAAAAACAATAAAAGAGGTTAAATTACAAATTTATGCAGTGCATCATAATCATATTATTACATAGATTTCACATCACTATCACAGACATGAAGTTTTAAAGGAAAATTAAAATTTGCTTACCTTGAGGCAATCCATGATGTAGATCTGTTTGTTTCTTCAGATTTGGAGAAATCTAGCATTACATCACCTGCTCACCAATGGATCCTCTGCAGTGAATGGGTGCCGTCAGAATGAGAGTCCAAACAACTTATAAAATCATCACAATAATCTACAAGCAATCCACAGAAACAAATCCATTATTAAGGTGTTTAAACTTGAAACCATCGCTTTTGTCTAAAGAGCAGTAAGAATCCATAATAATGCTTCATCCAGTGAAAAAGTCCATCCCCTGTTGTCCTCTCACATCAAAATACATATTTGTTTAAAAATTTTTTTATTGTAAACAGTACTTGATCTGTGCATAATTCTCTCCTGATTTAGACAAGATGACTTTTTTGACTGGAGAAAGCAATATTATGCATATAGGACTTGTATTTTGCCTGAAAGAAATAGTTTGAAAACCTTTTAATGATGGATTTGGTTATTACAAACATGCATTCAACAAGATGTTAACTGATGGACTGGCGTTGTGTGGTTTACTTGTGAATTATTGTGATGTTTTTATCAGCTGTTTGGACTCTGACGGCACCCATTCACTGCAGCGGATCCATTGGTGAGAAAGTGATGTAATGCTACATTTCTCCAAATCTGTTCTGATGAGTAAACAAACTCATCTACATTATGGATGGCCTGAGGGTATATTTTCAGCAAATTTGCATTTTTAAAATTTACTTTAATAAACATGATCATATTGTGAACGATTCAGAATAAGAAACAACCATGTGTGCTTCTCTATAGTGAGGCTATAGTGAGTTTGGTCTACAGACTGAACAGATCATAGAGAAACTCATTACCACAGTGGAGTCTCTCTTGGGACCTCCGTCATCGGCCACAACAGTGAGAGTGTATGAATCGCCCTGTTCTCTGTCCAACAGTCCCGTCACAGTAATACGGCCCTGTAGAGCACACAAAATACTTCATTATTTTACAAAAAAATCTTTGCTAGACTGAATAAAATAAGAATAAGTTTCACCAATGTAAGACAATCCAGTGGTTTTGGCCACTTGGTTTATTCACACCAAGCAGGATTTTTTGATGTGTCAAACTGGTAAAAGTCGATTAGTATAAATGAGCCATCGTCTGTGCCCTATCACATACAGTATTTTCTTTTTGAGTTGCATTTTCAGGTCCTTGCATCACTTCACTGCATCACTCTCGGTGTGAATATGCATTTAGAAAGACATCACAAATTCACATCTTAAAAGGTAGGATAAGCGATTTCAGAGGGGCTAGCAATAGCAAGCTAGATTTGAAAGCATAAGATCCCACCCTCTCTGCAAGCCACTCTCCAAAGCCACGCCTCCCCCAAAACACCTAACCAGCGGCACGATGAGAGACAATGTTGGTGGAGGGTTGAATGCAACGCTGTCCTACGCCTTCCACAGATAATATAAACACAGATAAATACATTAAGACTGCTTAAGTTGGAGGTACACTCATAACCTTCCAGCAGTTGGTTACAAAATATAATCTTCCAAAAAAAACTTTTTTTTAAATACCTTCAAGTTAGAAGTTATATATATTCAAGAATTAAAGCCTATTCGGAACCCAACACTCTACTTTAGAACAAATTACTTTAAATCACATGAAAGATAGAGGAATGGTCTCCTTGTTTTATAAGACATTACTGGCTGGACTAAAGGAAGGCTCTCAATCATATCTTTCAGCATGGAAAAGAGACCTTCAGGTGGATATCACTGTGGAGGAATGGGAGCATGCCTGTCTTTCAGCTCAAACCCAACCTATTAATACTAGGTGTAGAATACTACAATACAAATGGATGATGAGGACATACATTACCCCTGTTAAATTACATAGGATTAATCCTAACATTCCAGATAATTGTGCAAAATGTAAAGATGAAATTGGTTCATTGTTTCATTGTATGTGGGAGTGTAGGGAGCTGCAAATATTCTGGAAGCAGGTTCTTGGTGTGGTCTGTGAAATGACCAGAGAAAATATTCCTTTGGAATCAAAGCATATATATCCTGAATATATGTCAGTAAATGCAAGAAAAAAGAAGCTCAAAGATTTCAGCTTAATACAAGCTAAACGTGTTATTGCTTTAGTATGGAAAAAAACCTGTTCTTTCACAGTCGATTAAAGAAATGTCTGACAACCTTGCTCTTGAAAAATTAACATGTAATAAGAGGTAAAGCAGAGGTTTTTAAAAAGGTGTGGTCCCCTTTTAGGTAATTTGTAAATAGATAAAGTGGAAAGTTATGTAATGATGACTGTAATTTGAAATCCAATGTCCTATAAAAAAAAGTTTACATCAGTGAATGTTACTTCATTATCCTTATTTCAATTTCATTTTTGTATTTTTATATATTACATTATTTTAGAACTTTTAATGTTAAAATGTTAATTTTTAATGTTATTTTCTGTTTGATAAATGTAGGGGTGGGAAAGTATACTCTGTAATGTTATATAATTTGATATTCTGTAGTGTTCATGGGGGTTTTGTAACAAAATAAAAAAAAAAAAAAAAAAATAGACTGCTTAAGTTAGTGATTGCAATCGGGATGTGAAGAGACTTTCAACCAGCATAACAAAAAAAAGTTTCTGAGCCAAATCACCTACCCTGCTTTTAAAACCGCCACACTCATTTCTGATTCTCTTAAAATATAACCAGTCTATTACGTTATATATTGAGTTCTCTCACCGTGACACTGTCAATCTTAAAGAGCGCCAGGGCAGCAGGTGAGGTGTCGGGGTCGAAGCGGTACGTCAGCTGGTTCAGGTTATCGGCCGACTCCGCCTTCACCTGAACCACTTCTGTTCCTGTGGCAATGTTCTCTCTCAGAGATACTTCGTAACCAGCCGATAGAAAGGCCACGGCTTCATCCAATTCATTGAGTAAAGTTACGTAGACGGTGCAGTAGCCGCGGTGGAACGGTGGAGACTGATCTGTGGCTGAAATGTTCATTAAGTAGCTGGTCTTGGTCTCGTAGTCCAAGTAATCCACAGTAGTTACCAGACCCGTACTCACATCGACCTCAAACTTACGGTCAGAACCAGAGACCAGAGCATACGCTACAGCGCCCCCATCACCTAAAAATAGAGAGACAGCAAAAGACTGTTAGATTAGCACGATTTTTCTTTGTGAAGGAAATTACAATTTTTTTATACAAACTAAATCCAGAAGCACATTCTGTACATGACAGACAAAATCCAGAAGAACTGTGGCAAGCGTCGCCAAGATGCTTCAAGAAACCTACCTGCAGAGCTACAGTACAATACAGTAATGCACTTGTGTAAAAATGCTGTAAAATGAGGATGCTGTCAAAAATAATCTCATAAATAGATTTTCATTATCAATTAACTAAATAAAATCAACATTTGCTGTTAGCATCCTTTGCATTTAAAGCAGCTTTTGACCTAGGTGCACTTGTGCATAGTTTTTCAGGTAGCTTTGCAGGTAGGTCTCTTGAAGCATCTTGGAGACGTTGCTACAGTTCTTCTGGATTTAGTCTGTCTCAGTTTCTTCATGTCATTCCAGACAGACTGGAGATCTCTATGTGGAGCACTGGCTGTCGTCAGACTCCTTGTGCAAACAAAAATCTCGCTGGATTATTACAATTAATGGCAATATGAATGCCTGGAAATGTAAACTGATATTTCCTACTGACACACCACAGCAAAAGATAGAAATAACTGACTTAAAACCATTTCTAGCTGGTGAAAATACTAGTTTTCTAATCATTTTGTTCACCACTGTATTATTGCTACATTTAACTGCATTTTTAACGTGTTTGAAAATGTTTATTATTCATTTATATTTTTAATTACTACATTGATAATTGATTGATTTTATTTTCAAGTGGCACTATTAGTCCTCCAGTGTTGTTTCAGTGACGATCTTTATTTATATACAGTATCAGGACTGAACAGCATACTGCACTCTAAACCTGAGGCCTGCCAAGACACAGATGGTTGGACTTCTGTCCAGTTTATGACATGCTGGACATCCTCTGTGAGGAAGTGAAACAGGGAAGCAGTTACAGACTCAAGCAGAAGTGCAACAGCAATGTTGTGATATCATTTGGTATTAAGAACCAATGGAAAAATACAACACAGCTTGAGCTATGTTAGGTGCATGACACACACCCACTTAAAAAAGGTCAAAATAAATGAGAAGTGTTATGAATACACAATAATAACACTCACAGATGTTCCTATCAGACAAATTTACCTCCTCAGTGAACTAATCTGGTCCACAAACACATACAAAGGTCAAGAAGAGAGTGTGTTTGCACAGGCTTGTGGGTAGATTGTGTTGTGTACCTGTGTCAGGGTCTGTAGCTCGGACCACTACCACAGATGTCCCAATCCCAGCGGTCTCTCTGAGCCCCAGCCGATTGTACTGTGACTGAGTGAAGACTGGAGACTCGTCATTCACGTCCTCCACATACACAATCACCTACAGACACAAACTCACAATCACACGTCTGATTCACAACACACACATACTGCTACACGCACATTATATTTAGTACTTGTCCTTAATGATGTTTCAATAAGAAAAAAAAACACGTTTATAGCTAGATTTAATACAATGTGCAGGCAATTTTAACTATGTAAAGCAGGCATTGTTTTAGCAACCTTGCATTCAAATCTGAATCTATTCTGATATACAAAGCGCACTTCACCTTTTAATCAGTTCCTGACGGATTAAATCAAGTCCTTTTTTATCACTGCACTTCTCTTTTTACTTGGAAATGTGTCACATTATGAAGCAAAATGGGTTGCAAACAGTAATTTACATGAACCGGTCAAATAAGATGCTTTAAATGTGATATTCTAGAGTACGTTATATTATTTTTCACACACCCTGACAGAGCTGCGCATGCTGCCCTGGTCACTGTTGTAGGCCTCCACCTCCAGCACATGAGAGCTGCGCGTCTCTCGGTCCAGAGCCACAGTTCCTCTGCTGATGAGTCCAGACAGACTGTCCATAGTAAACTGACCATTGTTGCCTACAGATAAAAAAAATCACACACACATAAGCCATACTCTGAAACAGTACATCACATGAAGGCTGAGGTTGAAAACAATCGTGCTAATTTATGTTTCTTACAGAATTAGTCTCAAACAGAGTCATATATTTCCAAAAGACAAGAAAATTGTTAATAGTCTGTATTATATCTCATAATTCAACCTTTTTTCTGCCATTTCTGAGAACAAAAAAAATCTGAATTGTGAGATATAAACTCAGATTAACAAGAAATAAACTCACAATTCAAAAAAAAGGCCAAAATTCTAACTTTTGTCCTCATATTGCTGACTGTACATATCGCAAATCTGACATTTTTCTCTGAATTCCAAGATCAGAGATATTGCACATTTCCCAATTGTCTTTTTCCTGTCACAGATTTAAAAGTAAAATTAGTAAACTTTGCCTTTCTATCTCACAGTTCAGTTTTCTTTTCACAATTTTAAATTTGCATCTCAATCTAAACTGTTCTTCTTCGAACTCTTGAGTTATATCTCAACTTTTTTTTTTTGGCAGAATTTGGAGTTTATATTTCAAAATCTGGAATTTTCTTCTTGGAATTATGAGTTTATATCTCCCAATTCTGAATTATATTTTGCAATTCTGAGAAAAAAAAAAGTCAGAATTGTCAAATATAAACTCGGAATTGAAGTGAAGTGACATACGGCCAAGTATGGTGACCCATACTCGGAATTCGTGCTCTGCATTTAACCCATCCAACGTGCACCTACACAGCAGTGAACACACACACACCGTGAACACACACCCGGAGCAGTGGGCAGCCATTTATGCTGCGGCGCCCGGGGAGCAGTTGGGGGTTCAGTGCCTTGCTCAAGGGCACCTCAGTCGTGGTATTGAGGGTGGAGAGAGCGCTGGACATTCACTCCTCCCACCTACAATCCCTGCCGCCCCGAGACTCAAACCCGCAACCTTTGGATTACAAGTCCGACTCTCTAACCATTAGGCCACGACTTCCCCACAAATTGCAAGACAAAAAGTCACAATTGCTTTTATTAATTTATTAACTTATTTTTTAAATCACCCCCCCCCCCTCCAGTATTCCACAGATACTAAAAATACAAATATATTTTTTTACACTTTTTTTGTACATTAAGTAATCCAACAATGTTGGTTAGTTAGTGTAGTAGACATCTGATCAAGGCACTGAGGTGTGACATCAGGGAAACAGGAAGAATAAATAGGCTTAGTTACCGGAGAGAATCCTGTATAGAACTCTTCCATTCTCTCCCTGATCTGCATCTGTGGCCTGAATCTGCAGACGGACATAAACACACGTAACCACAACACGTACACACACATATACTACTAAATAATGAGAGTGAAAGTAACACTTAACTCACTGCACACCTACACAAGCATAAACAATAATATAATCACAACATACTTTAATAACTCACAGTCAAACTCTTAATCACACAATTACAATTGGACTCTTATTGTCACTGCCACAAGTATAATGTGTAATTTCTTCATAACTAACACAAAATAAAACACAGTATGTTTTTTGGCTCAACCAATAACTTCAGTTCATCGGATGACCAGTGGAAGAGTGATTAAACCTAAAACACACAGTCTGAAATGGCTAGATTTCAAATACCCTAACGTCTAATGAATAGTTAGATATTTATTATTAACAGTAATTGGAATAAATAATTCCAGTGAGTAATATAGTTCATTAGCCCAACTGCTGACCGTTTATGCTTTAAGCAATAGCAATTTGTTACATTTAGAATGTTTAATCACAGGTTCAAATATGTCCAAACAATGCAATTGTATTTGGTGCCACTAGTGACAGAGAAATGAAACATTTCACCTTTAAGTGGTCATTATGGCATGATTATCAACTCACACGGGCTTGAAAACACACATACAACTTCAATGATCTCATAAATCCCAGAAACAATAATCAGAAGTTGTTCCTGAATATATTTACACGCATAAATTCATCATGTAGAGCAGTAAAACTATTTAGCACACACTAAAGACATCTGTATATTAGTCAAATCCTACTGACAGTGAGGAGGACGGCCCCTCCTTCAGACTCATTAGCTTTATAAAAAGATGTGGAGAGGAGAAGAAAGGAGTAGAGGATGAGGAGGAGGAGGGGGAGAGAAAGAAAGCAGGGGTCTAGGGGGGTCTCTTGGAGAGAGATGAATAGAACAGGCAGACCGGACCATACCAACACATGGGGGGTTAAAACTTGAGACCGAAAGTTTGGCTCAGAATGAGCGTTTAGTTCAAGAAACACACTGCCATGGTCTGCTGATCGCAAAACACAAAAAGATTGATTTTGAGTCTCTCTGAACGGATATCAGCTGCACATATCCTCATCTCCAACATTCTTTGTGACAACGTGATTTGAATCAAGGGGAACTTTGGAAGAGTCTCCAACCACATCCAACGCTAAAGGTAAAGCTGAACCACAAAGTATAAAGCTGAAAAATAATTGTTATTCGATGAACCCCTGATGAAAACAAGTTGCATTTTGGATGCTGGTGTCCCTATATGGGCTTTTTCGTTTTTATTCTTCTGAGCGACGCAACTTTGCTGATCCACCACTAACCAGCATGAACCAGCATGGATGATAATTTAGTAATGCCAAAAGCTTTTATTTTGCCATATTGTCAGTCATAAATTACATGGGACAAGCTATATTACTGTATTTGACTAAATCATGGATGTGCAATGTCTGAAAACACAACACAATAATTGCTACAGAGATTACTATTTGGGGAAATAGTGAGTGAAATTGTGCAAATTTGTATACACTAGTGCACATAGTGTGCACTACTGTTCAAAAGTTCTTGTTTTTGTTCTTTAGAAAGAAATGAATACTTTTTTTCAGCAAATTCATAAAAAGTGAAAGATTCTATTTTAAATACAATTCTATTTAAAAAAAATAACTTTTCACCAAAAATGTATCACAGTTTTAAACAAAAATATTAATCACCACAACTGTTTTCAAGATTGATAATATTTTTATAAATATTGAGAATTTTCAATATTGATAATAATTGATACATTTCGGAAGGATCACGTGACACTGAAGACTGGAGTAATTATGCAGCTTTGCATCAAAGGAATAAATTACATTTTAAAATATATCAAATAGAAAACAGTTATTTTTCAATTAAATTTGAAACAAACCCCAAATAATAAAAAAAAAAACAATTTCTAATGTGACTGTTCTCATTGAAATATATTTACAAAAATTCACTTTAAAATTAGAAAAACAAATTTAAGCTGCCTGCTTGAGCAAAGCCTGAATATGATGATGTGTGCATAAATACATTTCAGCAAATCCATACAGCGGTAACTAATGAAGTGTTTCACTAACAATAGTTATCGTCTGAGTGGCCTTTTCAGCCTGTTTGTGGCATTTAAGATGAGGAATAATTTCATGTCTCAATGTGTTTTCACCAAAGCGATAAGTCACACTCTATGTGCTCAGAATTTAACATGCTGACATTTAGGAGCAGAGAGGCAGAGTAATTGGTGACTTGAGTGCTAGGCATGCATGTGTGTGTTTCAGATGCAATTTAGCTTGCAAAAAAATAGAAATAAAATCAACCAGCCACATTTCTCATCTGACTGCTCACTTAGTGGGGCACCAACATTTTTAATGTCAAATGCCATTTCAAATGTGTGTTTATGGGAGCGATGTAGGCAAGAAACATACTGTACTTGACGCAAGCACACAAAAACAGATGTGAATGCTTAGCTAATGCATTTGCCTCTTTGTATGTAATAAACTGTATTTTTACATTACTGCAGGGGTGTCCAATCCTGCTCCTGGAGGACCAAGGTCCTGCAGAGTTCAGCTCCAACCCGCTCAAAAATACTTTCCTGGAAGATTCTAGTGAACCTGAAGGCCCTGATAAGCTGGTTTAAATGGGGTTGGAACTAAACTCTGCCAGACTGCAAGACAGGACACCTCTGTGTTACTGTGATGGTGATGGAATTATCTACAACTGTAATTTCCATAAATTATATATTAGTGTTTAATTAGTCTACGTTAGTGATTTTTAGATATTTTGACAGGAAATTTAGACAAAAACTTAAGAACTGGTGCAGTGAAACCAGACTCTCCTCCAGCTGTAGCTCGCGGCCATGACAGTTGTTGATCCGCAGGACAAAATGACGGTAAAAGACGAAGCTGAGAAGCGACGCCGTAAATGTTATACATGCATATTTGTGTTGTTATGAATTGCTGTACGACACATTACTAAATAATGCATAAAATCGAATGTGCAGCTAGAAGTGTTTGCATTTATGTGCTTGTTTAGATTTTCCTGATCTTCAGAGTCTGTGTGTGTGTGTGTGTGTGTGTGTGTGAGAGAGAGAGAGTGAGAGAGAGACAGAGAGGAACACACTCTCGCTAATCTGTAATCAATAGTGCGATATAAATCTACTAGACTTTGACGTTTCTTTAAAGAAATCGCTCAGTCATTCTGATTGCAGCTGCACAGGAGCGCTTTGAGCGGCATGTGTAGAGCTGCTAGATGGTTATGACGATAAGGTGTGTGTAGGTGTGCAGCCCCACCACCACAAACCACGCTCTGTACCTAGAGGAAAATGTGCTCTGAGGTTGCTCTGTCACTGCTCAGGAGACGTCTTGACCTGTTTCATTTGAGTATTACCACTGCCTCTGATGTTTCTCCTACAAATCCTGACGAGCAGTGCTATTTTAGTATTATTTCATAGTATTTATTATTCATTTGAATTAATTTTTTTTAGTTTAAATGTGTGTTTTTGTCATTTTATTAGTTTTTGTTTAATAATTGTTTAATTAATTTGGTGATATATGATTATAAGAACAGAGCTCATGAAATGAGATCACAAGCTTCATAACACATTTGATGGCAGACAAATCTAGTGCGAGACAGTATTTTGATCTCACATGTGCGATTGCTAGGATCTTTTTTTTTTTTTTGCAAACCCCCCCCCCCCCCCACCCCCCACCACAGAACAAGATTCCATTATTGAGAATGAAACGCATACTTCGGACCACTATGACACATGCAAGCTCTTAGATTCTTGTATTCAATGTCCATTTGCTCTCCATCTATTTGCTACCTAAGAGAAACAACTGAGATATTAAAAAGATTTTCTCTTTTTAAGCATACACAAACACCTGTTAACCACATCCTGGCATCTCGCATGCATCTATCTCAAGCACACATTCACACTTTTGCACAAGCCTGAACCCAGAGTGTCACAATAACACCTACATCTCTACTATAAACACGCTCCACTTAACCCAGATTTAACTCTTCCTGTTTTGCATCTCTACAGATCCAGGAACGACATGGATGTTCTCTTCAATCTGTCCCGCTCTAATCTCTCACTGGTTTCCCCAACATCTCCACCTCTGGATCTTCACCATCCCCTCCCGACCATCATCATCATCGTGTGTCTGTTTGTTCTGTTCGGGGGCTTCGTGATCTTTCTGGCGGTGGGCTGCCCGTCGGGAGGGTCCTGGGGTGTGGATGGGGACTGCGGACCGGCGGACGGTTTCTCCTGCGGACAGACTCTGTCCAGCGAGCCCCAGCTGAAGCTCTGGAAGCGTTTGGGCTCGATGAGGCAGTCGTTTTCCTCCGCGCCGACCTTCAGAAGACCAGTTCAGCCATACATAGCCCAGAGCAGGAAGCAGTCGGGGTCAATGCCACCCGCAGAGTCAAAGACAAACGACTCCCACACATATATTACTATACCGGCTCTGCTGCAGTATTCCACTGAGATATAAGCTCTGTTGCATCACCTAGTGAGCTGTCTTGTTCATCTAGTACCTACATGAGCAACAGCCTTCTAAGTGACTGATTTAAAGTGCGTTTCATAGGTAACAACTATGTGCATTATAAGAAACTTACTCAAAATTGATTTCAAAGGAGTTGTAAGCTTGTTGCTAAGCTAGTGTTGTGATTCTCTAATGAATCACACAAATGCAAAACAAGCAAATATGAAATAAAAACAATTACATTTAATTTAAACTGACTACTTTATGTATGATTCGATGTATTGAAAGAAATGTATTTAGTATGAACTTGTCTGCAATTTTCACTGAGCTTAGTGCATTGCATTCTGGGGTTACTGTACCTTTTCCATGAAGGATGCATTTGATACTGCCATGGTTATGGTTATTATTAACAAAAAATATACAAGTATTTAAAACACTTTTTTGCTAAAAGAAAAAAAGCTGAATTAAAATAAATGTAAATATTAGAAAATATTAAAACTAAACAAAAATTTGCAATGTTGCTTTGGCAAATAACTAAAATAAGTTTAAAACGACTAACTGGAAACAAATGCATATATATATACATATATGTGTGTGTGTGTGTATGTATATATGTATATATGTGTATATATATATGTGTGTGTATATATATATATATATATATATATATATACACACACACATATACTAGAATAGCACTGGATGCTGCTTCAACATCTACAACAGCCAGATATAAGCCATGCTAACAGATAACAATCTCCATGTTTGTATTAAAACTTTATGTTAACAGATTTTCATTTGGAGTTTGCCTATGAACCTCTTAAAAATGCTTTCTAGGCCATAAGCTTACTAGGTTTTGGAAAAGAGCTATAGACCTGTACACAATCAAAGCAAACACGAGAACAGAAACTGCAACCTCGGCTGCAGTGCTTACAGGGACAAGCCAACTCATTTCATTTACCATTCGCTTCAATCGAAACAAGATGTGACTCAACAATCCGACCATACTCTATGAACAGCTGGACGTTGCCTACATCACATTCTCTACTGGTGAGGAGACTAACACACATGACCTGGATGAGCAAAGACCAGGTGCTGTCTGAGTAATGGTGGCCATTTTGACTGGCCATTAACAACATTACTATTTATTTAGGGGAATTTCTGATTCATTTGCATGTATGTAGCCACAAGAGTATTTGTACACTTAAATCACACTTAAACATGTCTGAATTAGAAACTAAAACAGCAAACCAATTTGCATTCGTTCACAGTTGTGTAACCACTGACTTGTTCTACTGACATCTGACCAGTGTTGGGTAAGTTACCCCTAAAAAGTAATTAATTACTAGCTACAAATGACATTTTCAACATTGTAATTAGATTACTCTACTAATTACTCTGTAAAAAGTATTGTAGTATTTATTTATAAATCCCATATCAGCCTCGACCAGTCGAACAATACAAGGACAGACATGAAACCGCTCTTTTAATTCTTATAAATAAATAATACAATATTATTCTTGAACTGACCAAATTATTTAAAGGGAGAAGGTGACATTAAAACATATATTTTAACATTATGATAATTTTTTATGTTAAATTCACTATTGTTTGCTCAGTATATTTATAGTTTTATCATTTAAAACTTCTTTTTAAGAAATGTTTTGCTGGAAAAATGTCTTTGTGCTTTCTTTAAATACTGCACTTCTGATTTTAAGTGTGCTTTAAGTGTCAACATTGCACAATTTTTTCAAATAACTGTTATTGTGCCACTGTGACTCTGGTTTGTTCCATAACAGCAAATTCAGGCAAACTAAAAGAAAGGTTTGCATATTAAAGATGGAATTTAACAGTTCAAATACCAACTTCGACATATGGAAAGAGGTAAAACCCCTTTGAAAATGAAAACGCCCTTCATTTAGTCATGAGTTGTAGAACTCTGCAGAAATGATTCTGCTGACTTTGTAGAATTTTTAAAGCGTCGTCATGGTTAACCTATTATGGCACTGTTGCTAGCCTACAAATCGTCACAGTTTCCAGCCCAGTGGAACATGACATCACAGAAAACCACTGAAAACATGCTAATGCTGCCATTGTTACAGACAAACACAATGTAACAAACATATGGCTTCACGTGATATGTCATAATACCAGTATTGAAATAGTTCTACTGTTGTTTACCAGAATAAAAATGATTTTTTTAATGTCAATGGGCACAGTTTTTCTATATCAGAGTGAATTTTGAATATGAGTATGTGTACCTGTAATATACTAGTTCCTCTGGGTATGTTCTCCAGGACGCTGGTCTCATAGCTGTTCTGGAGGAATATAGGCCTGTTGTCATTGACGTCCAGCACCTCCACATATACTGTAGCTGTTCCTGTCCTCCGACCTCCCGCCGGACCATTATCTGTGGGAAAACCATCAACAGTCTGGCCAGTACGGATAGGAAATGCTACTCTCAGTACAAATAAAATCCAGTACAATGATCAAGGTTGACCAACGCATTTCTACAACATTTCCAGTTGTTCAGGATTATTGGATAAGCATTTTTGGTAACACTTTAGATTAGGGAACACACTATTAATTTAAGAGTTTTCTCTCAATAAATCATAATTGTCTGCCTATTGATAGAAAGTAGTTGTTGTAGTAGTAGTTATGCTTAAGTACTGGGTAGGGTTAAGAGATCTAGAATATGGTCATGCAGGATAAGGTAGTAATATGTGCTTTAGAAGTACAGCCAATATGATAGTAATATGCAACAAGTCAATGAATAGTGTTCCCTAATCTAAAGTGGTACTGGATTATTTACTGGAATGTTTTGGTATACTTTACACAAATTTATATAATTATATTTAGTTTTTCTAATTTATATTATATGCATTCTAATTTATATTATTCTTGATATTCACAGGTTTTCTAATTTTGGATGAAAATTACTTGGAAGAGTGTTTGTTTTTGAAACATTATAAAGAGTAAATATTCCCAGATTCATGTCTTCCAAAACACGCATTTCATTCCATCATAATTAACGTTTAGAATCAGACAAGAATAATGATAGACTTGACATAACATTCGTAGTATTGCAAAAAGTGGGCAGCATATTTTCGTAGAAGCTCATTAAACAGGTAACAGCTGCAGTCTTTCTAAACGCTGCACTCAACTCACACAGGAAACCAGACAGGAAGCTGCACCAGATCATACCACATGTGCACACACACAAACATGTATAACCAATTGTTTTAACACCTATATGAAACTCACCAATTGCTTCAATCACTAGCCTGTACGAGGCCTGAGTCTCGCGGTCCAGACCAACCACGGTCCGTACTACACCGGTCCGAAATCCCACGCTAAACTTTCCGTCCTGGTTTCCTCCTATGGGACACACAATCACATACAACTTGACTTGACTTAATTTACCTGTATTTAATATTTGGTAATTTGGTGCTCTTTTAATAAGCATAAAAACATATCACACACAAATATTTGGCAAAATACTTTTCACTACTGAATGAGCTTCATCTGTCATCCTAAATGCACTTCCTTTAGGGTATATTTAGAAAGAGCCTTCACAAAACAGCACTCCTTAAAATGCTGCCTATGTAGGCCACTGCACTAGACTTTGGAACAGAGCCTCAGCTTCATATCTGTTAAAAGCCGTTCACTGTGGGTCAGAGCAGTCCCAACCAAAATCCCACAGTGTTGCTCCGTCAACACAAACTCATTCGCACCCACTGATCTGTGACCTTCTGCACTCTGACCTGTGATAAAATAGCTGAGCTCTGCGTTAAGACCAGCATCATTATCCGTGCAGTTCAGTCTGACCACCATGTAATCACGGGGCACGTTTTCATCCAGCGATACGTTATAAACGCTGGGGAAGAAGGTTGGCGTCTCATCATTCACGTCCAAAACTGCACAGAAAGAGTGACAGACATTAAGATGACTTGGCATCTGCATCAAAACACAGCTGGACAGTGATCCTGCTCTGTACCTGTGATAGTGAGAGTACTCGTGGATGTTCGTGGAAACTGGCCCGCGTCATACGCAATAATCCTCAAATAATAGTGGCCAATCTGCTCGCGGTCCAGCACCGCGGTGGAAATCAGGACTCCTGTGGTGGTATTGAGCCTGAAGTCCAGCCGCGGCATCCCCATCTGGAGGGCCATGGTTACCGCACCATTGCCACCTTCATCAGGGTCCTGCACCTGCACCTGAAGGAGGAAACCAGCAGGGGGCGGCAGAGCACAGGACAGTTTTATTACAAGAACTTGACATTAAATCAAAGATGACCCCAAAAGTGGTACAAGACCCCTTGGATTTTTATGCCAAGTTGATTTTGAGTGCAAAAGGTGTTCCTAAGTTTTAGTCAGTAAGATGTTTTTACTGTTTTTGAAAAAAGTGTCTTATGTTCACCAAGGTTACATTTATTTGGTCAAAAAAATGGCAAAAACAGTAATACTGTGATTTTTTTTTTATTACTGTTTTCTATTTGAATATATTTTAAAATGTCATTTATTTATTCCAATGTATAAACAGGATTATAATTATAAAAGGTAATATTGTGCAATTTAAAATAACTGTTTTGTATCTGAATATATTTTAAAATGTAATTATTATTATCAATGTGAAAACAGTTTTGCTGATTAATAATTGTGTATATTTTCAGGATTCTTTGATTAATTAAAAGTTCAAATAAATAGCATTAATAGCATGCCTGAAGATCTCTGGCCGTAATGTTCAGTTGCAGTTTTGCCTGGTTTATTTCAAAAATACATTTTAAAATCAGAAATTGAACCCAGGTCCCCTTGCATACTAAATGAAATGCCAGTCTTTGCCTGTTGAATATTTCATCAGTGACTCCTAGTCCCTGTAGAGACTTCAACCAATCAAATGCTAACCCTGAACACAGATGATCCAATAGGAAGCCCCTCTGGTACTTCGGCAACAAAAGGGAGGTTTAAAAAGGCAGGATCATTATCGTTGAGGTCCAGGAGGTTCACATACACCGTAGCGCTGGCTGAAGAGCCCAGTGGCGGCGTCCCACCTGAGGAGGGCAGCACAACAAAGAGAACACTCACATACTGCAGAACTTATCTGAGTTTTCTCTAGTCATTAGATCCACTGAGGAGGAAGAAATTCTTAAAACTGAAATGTCAGTTTATATTGTCAAACACATCGCAGGATAATGCCAAAACAGACTAACAGAGGGAGAAGCAGAAACTTTGAGAAAACAGACAAAACAAAGGATGTGTTTGGAAAGGAGTATTAGCTTACTGCTTGGTGAATACAGTACAGAATATACTGCATGCTATTATTTTTTTATAATAAGTGAAACAGAAAGCATTAAATAACGATAAACATTTTAAACAAAACATATTTTGATATATAATATTGTGATTTTTTAAAATGCTTTTACCTGGATATCTTGCATTCAATGAATTTGTCTCAAAATGATTTTGTCTCAATATGTTTCATATGGAAGTTTGATCAAATAATGAGTACAAAAGGGAAAAAAAAAACACACTGTATTGTGGGATACTATATATATATATATATATATACACACACACATACACACAGTATATACGCGTTTGGAGCCAGTAATATTTTTTTAATTTGTTTACTAAAATAAATCTCATGCATTTATTTGACTAAAAATACAGTAAAAACAAAACAAATACAATTGACATTTTTAGCTGTTTTGTATCTTAATATATTTTCCGATATAATTTATTATTGTGATGAAGAGCTGAATTATCAGCAGAAAAAGGAAAATCTTCATAACATTATGCATGTATTTATTGTCACTTTTGATTAATTTATCACACCCTTGCTGAAAAGTATTATTTTTTAAGTCTCAGTGACTTTAAACTTTTGAATGGTAATGTATGTAACAAAGAACATTTGCATACTGCAATTGGTAAGACCATTATGCTTGAACGCTATTCTGAACAGACTAGACAGGAAGACAGCAAGACAGACTAGACAGTCCAGAAAGAAAGAAACTGAAAGTTGGCAACTATAAAACTATTTTTATTGTGACCTCAGAGACAGAGTGAGGCATTATGGGACAGGTGAGAGTTGCTTACGGTCGGTAGCGGAGACAATGATGGTCCTCATAAGCTGTGCGGACCGGGCGTTCTGACTCTCTCTGTCCAGCACCGCTCCACTGGTGCGGATCTTCCCGGTGTTGCGGTTGATGGTGTAGAAGGGGTTCTCTGGATTTATAGAGTACACCACCGTCCCATTATCACCATAATCAGGGTCCACCGCTAATACCTGCACAGAGAAGCAGAAGAAAAATGAGTCTTACAGCACAAAACAGAGTCCTAAGGCGCAGAAATTAAATCACACCAACCCTCTCCCTACAGAACGGCATGATGGGAGATTTATGCATGGGGCATAACTGTCTAAAACCCTGGCTGTTTTTTTTTTTTTTAAAGAGCCAATCAATTATTCACAATGCTGGTGGAGAAGCACTGAAAATCACTTAATTAGTCATTAGAGAACAAAGGTTCTGTAGGTCTTTAATTATTAAAACAGGAAGGACCAGACGACTGTGTTCTCCATTGATTAGAGGGAATTTAAACGTATGATGTAGAGCACGGGTCTAATGTAAAGTTTATCTAATTGATTTGAACTCTGAGGGGGACATTTCACACACACGTTTACTCAGGCATGTTTATAGACCATTTTAAAGGTGATATGTGTGATTTTGTGTTGTTAAAATATGTTCTCCTGTCCCAGCTTAATGTGCAGGTTTGCAGGTTGATTCCCCTGAAATGCTTGAAACACTGCAGCATTTTCAAAACACTGCAACAAGGAGATGCATTGCAGAAAGTCCACATTGCTTTTTTAAGGAAGCATCCAATGACAAGGGGCTGTCAAGCTTCATAAATGATAAAACGCACCATAGAATAAAAGTATTCCATATGACCCGTATTTAAAGTCTTCTGAAGTCACACAGAAACAGACTGAAATTTAAACTGTGATTCAATGAAAAGGGTCACACTACCATTCAACAATCTGGGGACAAAGAAAGACATTTCTGAAAGAAAATAATACTTATTTAGCAAGGATGCATTCAATTTATATAAAAAAGAACAACAAAGACATTTATAATGTTAGAAAATATTTCTATTTCAAATAAATGCTGTTATTTTGAACTTTCTATTTATGAACAAGATGTGACACTGAAGACTGAAGTAATGACTGCTAATTTGTATTTATTATTTTTTTCCCCATAGGAATAAATTGCATTTTAAAATATATTCAAAAAGAATTTTACATATATTTCACAATATTACTGTATTTTTTAATCAAATAAATTCAGCTTTAGCAGGCTTCTTTCAAAAACATTAAAATCATCTTACTGACCCCAAACTTGTTGCATGAAAAATAATAGCTTGGAAATTCTGTTAAACATCAGTTTACATGACACATTACATTTATTCATTTCGAATACGCTTTTATCCAAATTGGCATACAAATGAGGACAACAGAAGCAATCAAACCAACAAAAGAGCAATAATATGTAAGTCTCGGTTAGCGTAACGTAGTACACATAGCAAGGTTGTTGTTTTTTTATATAATAAATAAAAAGAAAACAAGGATAGGTAAGTGCTCGTATTAATTTGCCACCAACTGACCAATTAATACCAGCACTTACCTATCCTATCCTATTCTTTTCTATTCAAAATTCAAAATTAAATAAATAAATCTTAGCTATGTGTACTGTGCTAGACTACCTGAGACTTGTCACAGCACTTGTACACTGTTGCTCTTCTCCTTGGTCTGATTGCTTCTATTGTTCCCCATTTGTAAGTCACTTCGGATGAAATGCTAAATGATTAAATATAAATGTAAAGTAAATGTAGAAAAAGAATAGGGAACGCAAGTGTTAGAGGGTCATTTTTTATAATAAATAAAAAAGAAAACTAGTAGATAGAATAGAAAAAGTATAGAGAATGCTAGTGTTAGAGTCTCCTCCTACCAATTTTTATTTTTGGTGAATTATTATGTGATTACACCACACTACACCACTGTGTTGAGCGGTAAGTGGACTGATGGACTCAGAACCCCTACCAGAGTGTAGAAGCTTTAGGACATTTGGTTTTTGCAGCCAAATTATCCATCCATTTCTTCCTTTGTTCTGTTTAATCTCTCTCTCTCTCTCCTGCACGGTGTCCAGCAGGGTAATCAAGTATGCACTTGACTCTGGGCTACATTTTAATTAGTCAGCGGAACCTCCTAATGAAGTTCAGGACTGGCTTGTTAATTACCAGACAATCAGGGGCATATTTAGCCAAAGACAGAGCCAGTATAAAACACCTAAACATTTACAAGCAGAGGATTGAAGTCCAGGTTTCTAGAGGCCTGACCACATTTAACTTGAACACACACTAAACCCACGTCTCAAATTCAACAGTTTTTCCAATTTATTGTAAAACCGTCAGTTTGCATTTAGTAAACTTTTTCCTCGGATGCCATGGCCACAGATTTTACTCACAGTTTAGATTATATGACTTATATTGCATGCAAAAATGCCAAGATCTGGCTGAAACCACCAACTACTATATGTGCATCAGTCTGCTCGGATACAAAGTTGTTTATCCTATAATGACAATTGTCTTTAATATTTCTAGCCTATTATTGTGGTAAAACTGATCTCAAAAAAAGCAGGTAAAATGGTCTCTCTTGTCTAAATGGGTGGTTCTTGGCCAGAATAAACTATAATCTGGACCCTCTTTTCAAGTCAAGTGATTTGTATTTGTATAGAGATTTTTAGAATCCATGTTATTTTAAAACAGCTTTACAGAAAAGCATGCCTTAATGTCTTAAAACTCCCTACAAAGAAGCCAAAGGTGATGCCAATATGCCAATAGCCAACAGTCTGGCTTATTATGTTTAGTGGCAGGTAAATTTGAAATCAATGATACCACAGTAAGGGCAACAAAGTGGCAGTTTATTTAAAATGTCCCCTATGATCACAAGCCAATGAACCACTTTTAGTGCTATTTAGCACCATTTTTGTATAAATCACACACTTCACCTTTAAATGAGTTTGTTGTAGCAGCCTGCATGGGAACCTGGTAAACACGATGTTGCTTCCTGGTGGACTGATAACCCTGTGAACCCTGACTCATGGAAATACATCAAAGCTAGTCAATCATATTACAGTTTAAAGGTGACCTCTTATGCAAAAATCACTTTTATAAGATGTTTGAACACAGTTGTGTGGCCACAATGTGTGAAAACAACCAGCATATAATGGTAAAAATCCACCAACTAATTTTTTTATAATCCCAATGAATGATAAACAGTCTCTCAGAACAAGCGATTACAGATTCTCCCTATGTACACGTCTACATAGTCTCCCTCCATCTGAGCTGCTGAAAACACTGTGGTTAAGTTTCATTTTCGAAGGAAATGTCCCTGAAAAAAACGGTAAAGTCCTATGATTGTGCCAATCATTTTAGGCACAAACAAAGGTAATTTCAACACTGTATTTTTGCTAAAGTTGTTTCTGAAAGAAGGAATTAATACTAGAGATGCACAATATTATCGAAACATTATCAGAATCGGAATAAAGGCTTAAAATGTAAACATCGGCATCAGCCGATTTGAAAAAAAAAAAAAGATGATCATTAAAAAAATAACTTTAAGAAAGTTTATTACTTCTAACAAATATGTTTTTGCTCAAAACTAACAAAAACTAAACATAATTTGTTTATAATTTCCACACAGGAGAGACTTAGTGTTGTTTCAAAACAAAGGGAAATATATATTGGTATCGGCTATCAGCCAAAATGTTTCGAAAAATATTGGCATATCGGATATCATGTATAATCTAATATCGTGCTTCCCTAATTAATACCAACACCTAGTGCATGAACGTCAGCTCCAGACAAAGTAAGCACGTCATATTTTGTTTTCCAAAGCCTCTCTGAAAGAGCGTCTTGCCACTCTGTCAAGGTAATATTGCTAAAGCTACCATCGTCTCTGCCTGTTTTCACTGATGCTGCCTTCACGTTCTACCAGAATGATTGTAAATAGTAATGAACAATGAACATGAAGTCGACCACATGAGATTTTCTGACATTTTCAGTGTGAGATAGTTTGTTGTTGCCGGTTTGCCGGAGCATGAGCTCTTGAAGCTCCGCCCTCTTCTGAAAAGGGGGCCGAGAGCACCAGCTCATTTGCATTTAAAGGGACAAACACAAAAACTGTGCGTTTTGGTTCATGCTCTAAAAGTGGCAACTTTGACAAGCCATTTTGCGCTAAAACTTAGCATACACACTCTGGAGACATCAGAGACTTATTTTACATCTTGTAAAAAGGGGCATAGTAAGTCACTTTTAAGATTTTGGAAACCCTTAGCCTCTTCAAAATGGTCCCTGGCCGTATGAGACTGAAAGATGGTGTGGCTGACATTAACATTAAATAATTTATTCATTCACCAAAGGAGGAAAAACCCCTCAAGATGGGATTTTTCACATACTTCAAGCAATAGAGTAATATGAGAATATAGAAATCTCTGTAAAACGTTCCAAGGACACCGAGGTGAGAGCCCACTTTGAATTCAGCTGCAAAACTGCAGCCGATCAAAGGCTGGGACAGTAGGGGTTTTCTCCAGACGGAGAGGAGATGGAAACTTGCTCCTCTGGGTACGGTGAGGATTTGACTCAGAGAGAAACTGTAAGACATTATCACTCATAAAATCAATAGCACTAACTATGTTTACCTGCTGACACCAGGATCAAACCGCTGCTTCAAAACTGCCAGTGTTTCTGTATCTTATTTCATCTACAGGATTCGATACACATCTTATATGATGGGATTTTAGTCTTTTTGGTGTCTAATCAGACTCTCTACTTCCTAAAAGGGGAACTATGCACCATTACAAGAATAAAAATAAAAGCCATACGATACATTTTTGTGTGAACAGACTCAAATTTAAACCATGATTCACTTATGTCTTCACCCAAAATGAATTCACACTTGTGTTCAATTAAAAAATCATGGCATGTTAGGTTTGACGCCAGACCGCATTTTAAAATGGATAAATTAAAACACACAGAATGGAGAATGAGATCTGAGAGCTGAAATTTATCAGTGAAAAAAAAAAAAAAAATTCAGGATGTTCTTTACACACAAAAAAATAAAAAATAAATGTAACCTTCACGTACAGGTCAAAGGTCAAGTTGTTAGGTCACAAGAGAATTCAGAAGTTTATAAGCCAGTTTGAGGTCAAAAAGTCAGTTCAGAGGTTAAAGGTCAGATCAGTACACTCACAGTAATGACGTCAGTCTCGATGGGACTCATCTCCACAACGTTCGCTTGATACGGTTCATCTCGCCACATGGGGGCGTTATCATTTATGTCCAGAACAGTGATGTTCACCTGCAGTGGACAGATGCACAGATACATGCTTGTCATCTTTAACATAATGCATTGCTTCGGGTGACTTTGCTTAAAAATTGATGAAAACAAACACCCCTAATAGACACCTAATTTCAATAAATAATTAAATATACTATTAATAATCATCACAATAAACAAATCTTCTTACAAGTAATACATAGTAAGCTAACTTATAGTTGTCTAACTGTCCGTCTAAGATGGATCAAAGGGTCAGCCATTACCGTAGCGATGCCGGTTTTCTGCTGTGGTCCGACCCCTCCATCCACGGCTCTTACGATCAGAATATACTCAGACTTCATCTCTCGATCCAGAAGAGCTGTGGTAGTGATCTCTCCTACACACACATACAGTCATATTCAGCTTGGACACACATGAACCTGTTACATGCAGCTGGACGAGACTCAAGACGTGGTGATAATGTACAAAGTAATATTGTTGCTTCTATCTGTTTAGAATGGCAATTTTGAATTTTGAGTGGCCCACATATAAAAACATTAAATCAACTAATGGCATCAGTTTGGGGGCGGGGCTACCTTTGGCTACCTGGATTATTTGAAACTTGTTCAAAAACATTATTTTGCACAAGTTTTCAAAACTTTTAAAAGAAAAAAATATTTTGTGATATGAAAATCTGTAATAATTACTATAACTATACTAAGTGAGAAAGAATGACAGCACTTATTTGTTGTCAATATACTCTTCAATAATGATCCTAGTGTAAAGTGTGCAAGCAGCTGGACAAAAGACAAAAATTAGCCGATTAATATTTTCTATTTAATATAATCAAACCGGCATGATTAGATCATTCAGTGCGTCATATCAGCTGCTAAATTCAAATCCAAGTCGTATTAAAATATGTTATGGCATTAAGTAAACAGACAGGATTTTATGCATAGTTAATAGATTACATTATTAGGTTGCTTTGACCATCGCCCACTAGATCAACTAAAATAATCTATAAAGGTAAGAATCAAGATATTTCATTATATAGTTAATGCATTTGAGAATGTTTCGAATAAAAAGTAAAAAAAAAAAAAAAACATATGCTGTTGTGGCTGCTGTGTGACACATGACGTGTGTCACATTCACAGAAATTGCAATGTGCCTAGAGTTTACATTTCTTTTCAAGAATCTCAACCTTTTTGTTTTGACTTCTTTTGGAAGGGTTTTTGCCTTTATCAGAAAATGTATTGAAAAAAAAATAAAATAAATGAAAATAATATAATTAAATATTTTTTTATTTAAAATGTACTAGAAGTACTTCTGAAAAAATAATAAATTGATAATATTTAATAATAAATAAATAAATACAATGTAAATGGCAACTAACACTTGTAAATGGGACAAGCAGACAAGATTACTGACTGTTATCTGAGTTATTTAAAAGGGCTTTTGGTCTGTGAGACCCCAAAGCGAGCATGAGGGTTAAAGGGCAGGTGTGAATGTGCCGCTGTCCACCTGAGCGAGTGTTGAGTCTGAACTGTGAGCTGCCCTGCAGGGAATATATGAGGGAGGCCTGACCGAACTCCCGAGATGCATCCAGATCTGTGGCATTCACAAACAACACCGTCGCTCCTGACACAGAGACAGACAAAAGAGAAAGGTAAGAGGATGTAAACAAGCCATCACATAATAAATGTGTGAGACAGACAGCTGTACGAAGAGAAAAAACAAGAAGAAGTGACAGACAGGCAAAGCGTGAGGGATGGTCTTCAGACAGGAAGTGGTTAGTTAGTCTGCAGTGCTGTGCATTGATGGAGAAAGGGATTTCAGGATCATCCGAGTGCGTTCATTACCCGTGACACACACAAGCGCACAACAGAGCAAATGTAATTTCCCTTTGATGATTGAAGACGAGTCTATTGAGTGAATAAATGCATGAGAATCATGTCTTTTTCCTCTGCACACCACCTTCTTGCTCAATTAAAATACAATGATATAAAGGGAAAAAGAAAGAAAATAAACCAAGACAGAAACAAATATCTTGAAGGAGTTTTGTAGTGTGTCCAGAATGATGCAGCCCACAGAAAAAAAACAAGAAAAAAAACTGCAGCTGAATAGACTAGATTTACACGCTGTGAAGGAAACACAGTGCTTGTCATGTGGTGTGAATGAGAAACACCATTGTTAATTAATTAAAATATGAGTGTTTTTTTATTCAAGCACTCGATAGATAGTTAAATAAATGCAAGAAAAACAAGTCCAATAACAAATCATTATACAAACAGACATAAGAAAAAAGACAGAATTTGGTCAGCAAATACTACAATGAGCACTATTACTCACATAATACTATTGATAAATAATGTTAGATTTAAAAAAATAAAAATAAAATAAATGACCACCACAAAAACAAAGCATTACAAATGACACCATCACTGGAAAATAGTGGGAGATTTTATCAAATGAAAAAATAAAATAAAATAAATGATTAGCACAAACAAAACATTACAATGACATCAAAAACAAATAGTGGGAGATAAAATTATATATATATATATTTGTTTATTTTTTCATTTGATAAAATCAGCATTTATTCACACAAACCACTATATTAGTGTGGAACAGAACTAGTGCACAGCTGGCTGAGCATTGTAAATCATCACTGACAGGAATCTAGTTATGCTGTCATGAGGTTTTGAACACTGTACATGCGCTACATATTGATATATTCTTCCATTTTTTTGATAATATAATTGTAAATGTACCTGCAATGATATTCTCGGCTATGTTGACGATGTAAGATGGGAGGCTGAACTCTGGTGGGTTGTCATTCTCGTCCTGCGGAGGAAGGAGGGAAGAGATCAGTGTATTAGGTATCTAAAAAGTCTTTAAATATTACCTCATTAATTTTCCACAGGGAAAAAACAGCTTTTGGTTATAATTAAACGTATTGATGGAGTGCTTTGGGGGTTTAATGGAAACTCACAGGCTGTGGCGATGGGAAATTATTCAATATCAGACGCATACACTGTTTTACCACTTCAATTCAGCTTAACATTCAGTAATAACACACACACACGGATGTGGATGTGGATGTGGCAAACCCCTGCTGTTTTTCAGATGAAATGTGTCTAATCGGAATCATAATAAAAGAGCAGAGAAATGTCAGAGTGAAATTATCCATGGATTAACCGTTCTGGTCAATGGACCTCAGAGAAAACCCATGAATTCAGAATTAACACACAGATCACACAACACCAAACTGTGTTTGAATCTGAAATGATCTTTGTTTTCACCTGATTCTAAAGTGAAGTTAAAGGAATATTCCAGGTTACAAGTAAAGCTCAATCACTTGTGGCATAACATTAAGTTAGACTTGTTTTTCCTTTTTCTGTATATACAAAAAAGCTCAATTCTGGATTACAGTGAGTAACTTGCAAAGGAAGTGAATAAGGGAAGTCTGTAAACATTAAAATACTCACTGTTACAATAAGATAACCACAAAACATAAACAGCATGCCTGTTACTATGATATTAGGGTAAAATGTATATCTAATTTTACAACTTTGTTGCCAAAGACAATGTAACAATAACCCTAAAACAGCAAAACTGGCAAAAACAACTTTACAGCTCAAATAATATTTAAACAGTAGAATTGCAATTTTATAAAACATAAATGCATCCCATTCACTTTCATTATAAGTGCCTCACAGTAATGTGTTTTTTTTTTTTTTTTTTTTTTTTAAATAAAACCATAGATGAGTCAAAGTAATTTTTTGTGGCAATATGAGGCAACAAATGCTGTTAATTGAGCTTAATAGGTATTGAAATCAAAATATTTATATAAATTAAAAGACGGTTCAACTGCTTTATGATGCGACATAAGTTGCTCATCTGTCCTGCTGTAGTTTTTTTACATACTCTAACACTGATCAGTGTTAATATATCTTAATATTTTAATAAAATCTAATAAAATTTAATAAAAGTATTATAATAATAAAAAAATCTAAAACTTTGAATTAAAACAAAAAAACAAAATTGTATCTGAATATATTTTAAAATGTAATTTATTCCTGTGATAGAAAGCTGAATTTTCAGCATCATTACTCCTGTCTTCAGTGTCACATGATCCTTCAGAAATATGCTGATTGACTGCTCAAGAAACATTTCTTATTATTATTATTATAAATGTTGAAAACCGTTGTGTTGCATAATATTTTTTTGATATATTCGTTTCAGGATTTTTTTTTTTTCTATAAAAAGTTCAAAATATTTACAGAATTTATTTGAATAAAAATCTTTTGCAAAATTATAAAAGTCTTTACTGTTATTTCTGAGCAATTTAAAGCATCCATGATCAATAAAAGTATTATTTCTTTCCAAAAGAACAACGAAAAACTTACTGACCCCAAACATTTGAATGGTAGTGCAGCTGACACGATATTACAAACATCTGCATAATGTTTTCCTTTAATCATCCCATAGGATTGCACTCTTTCATGGTGCAGTATATTGAATGTCACCTCTGAAAGGTTGTGTTATGTGTGAAGGCAGGTGTTGTACTCACAAACAGCTCTATGGTGACTGGGACAGTGCTGTTGAGGGACAGGTTCCCTCCATCTCTAGCCATCAGAGTCAGAAAGATCAGTCCACCTGGAACTTGCTCATAATCCAGTGGACGATTCACGGTGATGACTAATAAACAAACAAACAGGAGTTATGGCACGCAAATTGAATATATATAAAAATAAATATATCAGCACATGCTTACTAGACAGCCATCTATAATCCATTTATGAAACACCAGAGGTCACAAAGGCTTCTCTAAAGGCATTTTCACGCTTTAAGGTGTTAAACCCAAATCCGATTCCCTGCTAACGCACTGAGCAATGGAGAGCGCATAATGTAACCCATTACCAGCATGAACAAGCAGTGAAATCATATTATTAGGTGACTTTGATTTGAACACAGACCTGCGTAGCCCTCCACCACACTGATGCTGAAATATGACCTGAACTGAGAGGCGTAGATGATGGAGTAGGTCAGGATGTTATTGGGAGGAGAGTCCTCATCCGTCGCCTGAGAAACACATACAGGGCAACACAGAAGGTCATTAAATCATTACCGTTTCCAAACACATTTCCCAAACACTCCCACCACCCTGCTTGGCTGGGCTAGAAGCTAACATTTAGCACTCAAAAAAAGAGAGCAAAGTTTGCACCATATATGTTGTTATTGTTAACTAAAATTATAACTACTAAAATTTGTTTTCATTAATTGAAGTCTGTATAAAAAAAAAAAACGTCTCAGGTTACGTATGTAACCATGGTTCCCTGAAGGTAACAAGACGCTGCATCGAAGCGCTATGGGAACGTCCCCAGCGTGACCGCGCTCTGAATCACGTGTGTAAACTGTCCAATGGAAGGGCGAGACGTCACGGGTGGGCGACGTAATCGACCAGGAAGCATAAAAGCACGTGCGGTGGAACCGGCATCAGCTTCTAGGCATGAAGCAACTGCTCGCAGGGATGCTGGAAGTATGGCCCCAAGACACAGAGTCTCGTTCCCTTCAGGAAACCATGGTTACATACGTAACCTGAGACGTTCCCTTCCAGGAACTCGAGCTGCGTCGAAGCGCTATGGGAACGAGATGCCCACGCCGCCGGACTGAGTGATAGGGGTGAGTGATAGGCCGAAGGGAAGAACCCGATATTGGTAAGCTTCGCCCCCGAAAGCAAACCTCAGGAACTCCCTGTGAGTAGGAAGGATGGCGATATGGAAGTCTGCATCTTTTAGATCGATCGTGACAAACCAATCCTCAGACTTGATCTGAGATACTTACCTGTTTGAGTTTTGAGCATCTTGAACTTCAGTCTGCTGACTGAGAGGTTCAACTAATGCAGATCTAAAATGGGATGCAACCCTCCATCCTTCTTGGGAACTATGAAGTACTGGCTGTAGAACCCAGACCACCTTGGTGGCCCCCTTCCTCAAGAGAGTACTCTACTTCTCGTTCCATTACCAGAGCCTGCTCGGGGACCACCAGAGTGGGATTCACCCCGTTGAATCGAGGCAGAGGAGAACCAAACTGGATTCTGTAGCCTCTCTCTACAGTATGCAGGACCCATGGAGACATATTTGTCAGTAGTTTCCACGTTGCCAAATAGTCTACTAAGGGAACCAGTCTCTCGAGACTGGCCTCCGGTGTAACCAGAGCGGCTAGCTCGGTGTCCTGGAACGGCACACCGGCAGGAGATGGCCGAACTAGCTGCTCTAGAGACACCCGAAGGGGTGGCGAGCATCTCAGCTCCACTACGTTTCCACGCGGAAGAAACTGAGATGTGTGCTCGCTGGAGATCGCTACGCGTTGGAACACCGTACGTGGCAGGGTTTGCAGAACGATCTCCTGAGGGCACTGAGGAGAGACTGGCACCGTGTATTGCGGTCTACGCCACTCTTCCCCATTTTTTCATTTTTTAACACTGCTTCACAATGCTCATCGACATCCTTCATGTCCACCTCCTTGGAGGAAGACAGGCGGAGCGCCAAGCCCTCTCTCTGGGGGGAAGAAACCGCAGGGCGGGCTTCCGATCCCAGAGAGCTGGCGCTGGATCTGATGGGAAAGGCAGCAGATAGGGGCTCGCCCGTCTTCATTCCCTCCACTTGACCCATCTGTGATTCCCACGAGCGCAGCCGCCGCCTCGGCGACTGGCACCGCAAGAAACGCAGGTGAAAGCTCCCTCCTCAAAGAGAGCCCTCTGAGAGCAAGCATACGCAGTCGGCTCTCTCGAGAGCTGACTCTTCATGCTCTGCTCTCAAGCAGACCACACACGGACTGTGTGTATCCTTTTTTCCAGCAGTGAAGAACACACAGCCTGTAATGCGATCTGCTTTCGCCCTTCAAGAGCTATTTTCCCTGCACTTTAGACAAAATGGAGCTTATTTCAAGTGGCAAACAACACTAAATAAGACTCACAACACAGATCGACAGACACACACAGATTAGCGGTTGCTGAATGACAAAAGCTGACGCCGGTTCCACCGCACATGCTTTTATGCTTCCCACCCAGTGACGTCTCGCCCTTCCATTAGACAGTTTACACTCGTGATTCAGAGCGCGGTCACGCTGGGGGCATTCCCATACCGCTTCGACGCAGCTCGAGTTCCTGGAAGGGAACTACAATTAGACATAAGCGAAAATTAGAAATGTTGCCTTGAGAACTTACTGAAATAATAATAATAAATGGGAGTTAAATATATGCAATAAAGAAAGAAAGAAAATACATTTAAAAAAATACTGCAAACAAAGCAATGTTTTATAGTGTGAAATGTTAATAGCTTCTAGTGTAAAACTATTAAAAATTGTTTTTGATTAATTGAAATAAAGCTCAAATAAAGTAATTGTATTTAAAACTTAAACCTGCTATTAGAAATGTTACTTTGGCAACTAACTGAAATGAAAATAAAACAAAGCAAAACAGTTATATTAATCTCCCTCCCCACCAAAAAAAATAACAAAAGCACAAAATTACAAAAATTTAAAAAACATTTTGAATGAAAACTGAAAAAAAAATTAAAAAAAATAAATAAAAGCTAATAAATAAATTACATTATAATAACAAATAAATTATAGATTACTTATACATTATAGTATTAAGAAATAGTACTAAAATAAGACTGAACATCACTTTTAAATTTAAATCTCACAAAATGTCAATGTATAAAAGTCATTAAATTAACTGAATATATATATACTGCATCACTTCTTGCCTTAACTAAGTATCATTTTTGTGCTTTTCAGATACTAAAAAATAAATAAATAATGGTACAGTAGTGAATATGATAGAAGGATTAGAAAAACAATGTGAACTTGACACACATCGCCACCTGCTGGTCAGATAACTGCAGCAACTGCTGTCAAACTGTCAATCACAGCACAGATTAGAGCAGACGGCTGGAATTAGTGCTGCTGTGTCCACATGCGGAGAGAATTAAACACTAACTGAGACATACTGAACGCTAACAGAGTGACTGACCTACAATTGCACATCAGAAAAAGGATCAGGGAGTCTATAAGAGCTGGCCTTTCACATTCAACTCAATGGCTCTGTTTTCATTTCACAATCTTGGTCTGATTGTTCTTGATTCATCGGTGCATGTTTTTCTCTGAAAAAACTTTCCAACTCAGCTGACAAAAAATAAACTTTTCAACCCTTCCCATCCATTCTGACATAAAGCATCCACTTTTCACCATCCAATCACTACCTGAAGGACAAAATCAGACTCTGCCCTACATTTCCATGAATTATAATTAGGTTTTTTTACCACAAACATCAGCAACAAAATTAAAATGTTTCCTGATTTGTTTTTCTAAACTCCACATCTCTATGTTTCTCACCCGGGCACGGACTATTTGCTGTGGTGCCTGTTCGTTCTCCATGAGTGAACCCGTATATGCCTCCTTCTGGAAGACTGGCGCATTGTCGTTTACATCCAACACGTTAATGCGAAGGCGTCCTGTAGTCTCCTCCCCTCCTCCATCACGGGCCAGTATTGTTAGAGTAAAGCGTCTCATGAGCTCATAATCCAACCGGTCTCGCAGAGTCACCCAACCTGTCTCAGCATCCAATGAGAACCTGGAGGAGTTAATATATGGAAATGAGTAACCATTACCCAATTAATTGTTGCATTAGAGGTACTTAAAAAGACAAATTAATTAACCAGCAAATGAGAACTTTGAAAGTGTTGGATCATGCAAAGGCTGTGTTTAGAACAGCACTCATACAGCAATAGACTCATATTTTAGCAGTTGCAGTAAGTATACTGCGCACAGTTGTACGTTTTTTTTAGTATTATACATTCGGTCAAAATTTTGTAATAATAAAATTTTGTAAAAATGTATTTTTTGTTTTTGAAAGAAGTCTCTTCTCACCAAGGCTGCATTTACTATATTTTTTATTAAATACATTCAGCCTTGCTGAGCATAAGAGACTTTTCAAAAACATTAAAAATCATCCAAATTTGGACAATTATTTACTGTATATACTGTATTATGTAACTTTTATTTAATCAGTTTTTTATTTCTCATTAAATTCATCTTAACTTTAGTTCAAGTTCCTAAGTTCCGATCTAAATCAAATGAGTTGTGAACCCGCTCCGAAGTTCCAATCTTAATCAAAAGGTTTGTGAACCTGCTCCGAAGTTCCGATTTAAATCAAACGATTCACAATCCGCACTAGGTAGTCCCCATCTAAATAATGATTCACAAACCATCATTTCAGATCGGGACTTCAGAGTGCAGTTCACGAATCATTCCATTCGATCTAAATAAAATGATTTGTGATACACAGAGTTCCGAACTAAATCAAATGATTTGCAAACCTGCTCCGAAGTCCCGATCTAAATCAAGTGATTTGCGTTCCATGCTTTGAAGTCCCGATCTGAATTAAGTGATTCACGATCCAACTGAATAGCTTCCAAACAGTAAATCATTTTGCAATGCGATGGTTTAACTGATTCAGAATTTTGGAAAGCTCCGTTTCACCCATCACTATACATTGCTTTTTTTCAAGCGATATTGAAATTCGAAAATGAAATGCTCTTTTGATCTTTTTGTTGTTAGTGAATCGCTTGAACTGAATGATTGAAGTCACTTGTTAGAATCAATCGGAGTGGTTCCAGCGTAAATGACTCAACTGAATCAGTTTTTCTGTTCCTCCGCTTTTCGTGTCTTCAGCCACGTTTACACGACTTTGTCAGCACTACTGGTTTAGCGAAAAACTATGAGGTTTACAAATAAAATATTCATATTTCCATTTCAAAGAAAAAATCTATGAACACATTCAGGTGAGGTAACTGGTTTACTGCTAACTAGTGAAAACACTCCATTAAAATGACGAGCTGTGGATGGATTGGATGGATGGATGGATGGATGCATTGCGGATGGATTGGATGAATGGATGGATGGATGGATGCATGGCTGGATGGACGCATGGACGGATGGATTGATAGATTTTGAGACAATAGAGCCGTTTTGTCATTGCATGTTTCATACTTTAATGTTTTCATACATGTTTCAACTTGAAAAAATAAATAAACAAACATAAAATATTGCATGACAATACACATTATGTACTGTGTGGCATGCAGTAAACAGTGTGGTAGTATTTAATTTGAAACACGGCCACAGAAGAAATTAGTCTACGGAAACAGAAGAGAAAGGCATGCAAATGTACAGAGATGTGGATTAAATTAATCAGAGGAAATTAATGAATTAAACAGGATGCTGTATCAGTGTGAAAGGTCACAGTATGTTAATGAATGATAATCTTACTGGTCTGGCTCATCGCTGAAGTAATACCGAACCACTCCAAACGTGCCAATGTCATTATCCGTGGCCTGCAGAGAGAAACACACAAACAGAGAGCAATGAGCATCATCAAGACGCATACTCTTGGTCGTTTTGTATGTGAATGTGTGTGTTTGTGTATCCTTGAGTCTGAGTTTTAATATTGAGATGATGGTGTCAGCATCCCCTGTCCTACCCTACAAAGTACTCTGTTCTGCACGATTAACGCTGAACACACACACACAGTCACTCTTCAGGAAGAACCATAAGGGGAAGAACTCTCCTCACACCAGATGGACTGGCATGAACTGGCCGCCCTGTCCTCTGTCCTAAAACAACAAGCTTTTGCTTCAGCTCTTAAATAGTCAGAAATGCCTTTATAAAAGTAAAGGAAAAGAAAGTAAAGATGGGTGACAACACATAAGTGGTCTCACTGACATGTTCACCCATACTTCAACACTCACTCAGCCTTATTTCTGCTGCTGTTTAAACCCTAGTGAGCCGCACTGATGTCTATTCGATTTGGAGTGCTCCAAAATACAATCTGTATTTTATTTACAAATCAGTCAATTCACAACCAAAAAAAAATATGTCAAGCTAGACATGCACCATACTAATAAGTATAATATATGAATATGTAATCATTCAGTATCAAAGCATGTTACATTATTCTCCTGAAAATGGGAAATAAAGTGTTTCCTGAAACCACAGTGACAGATGCTGAATTTGGCACTTGTCAGAATCATAAAAACTGCCCAAAATGACACTGCATTTGACAATAAATACAGCACAGGAACATTACGAGATATATCCTACTGAGGTAGATGTGTAATAGCATACTGACAGCATAAAATGTGTGTGTGTGCATGTGGAAATAAAGTTCTTCAGTGCTGAAGGGAAACCGATTCAAACCTGACTTGTATCTTTATGCAAATTAATACAAAAGGTTGAAAAAACAAGTCACCGCAGAAACAACAGCGCAGCTGCGTATGTGTGTGTGAAAGAAAAACAGAATATGACAAGTGATGCTTCTCTTTTCTAACACACACACACAAACGCCAAGTCTAACATCTGTTAGATCCTGATATAGAGAGAATTTGTTTTCTTTTTTGGAAATGATAATCCATCAAAGCAGATGTGCAGGTGTCTGTTACCAGACAGTTGTTATTGGGGCTTGATTTGGTGGACTGAAACTGAGTTTTCTGCAGCTATTTGCTGTAATTATACACATACACAGTCTTGTTCTCAATAGCCTTATGTAGCCAGACCTTGCCAATAGTCAATGTCTGGTCCAATTTGCAGCTTAATCCAGCCAAGAACTGGCCACTTAGACAGGAAGACACCATCTGATGACATTTAAAGTGACCAACCTTTACATGACCTTTAAGGCCAAAAATTAATGAGGCCATAATAACGGAGACAGGTTGTACCAAAAACATTAGAAAAATTAGTGGAAAACAAGAGTAATATCAAGCCATCCAAACATAAAAATATTACAGAATATTAATTGGATATGACCAAAAACAAACATACGAATATAAACGTGCATGAGGATATTGTTTACTCACTTAGTAAGTGTCTTAAACAGCATTTTTCAAAAATTTCATCTTATAATAAATGAACCTCACAAACTTTAGCAACTGGATCTTCCTATAAAGCAATCATTGTAGCAGCCTGGTACCAAAACTTTTTTTTCCAATCTGACCTTAAATAAATATATGAATGAAAGAATGAATGATCGATCAATCATCAGTCAGTCAGTCAATCCTGTGCAAACTGACAAAAACTGTGTAAAGCTGTCTATTATTGATTTTACCCTCCATTTGCAATGTCATAAATAAATACATTTAAATAAATATATGTATGCATATAACAAATTAAAAAAATATGCTATATGAAATTTAATTGAAATGCAAGTAAAGATTAATAATAATACACTTTTTCTATCAAAATTACCAGAAGCTGCTTGCTGAAATAAGAATGTAATATCGCAAGGCCACGTGAAAATAGCACAATAACACAATAAATTAGTTTCACAAACACGTTAAGAAAAAAAGAAACATAAAAATTGTTTAAAGACTGTTAATCAGATTTAACATGGCTGAAAATGACCAATTAGTCATCAATGATTAGGGTGTGACTTCATTCCAATTTGCTCTTTTATTTAGTAACCTGTTTGTTGTTTTAATTTTCTATCTGCATTTCAATAATGATCTGATATTGTTGCATTTTAATCCAAGGCTCTGCAAAAAATATATATATAAAGTCTTAAGTCTGATCTTCAGCTAATATAGTGTGTCATGCTATAGATGAGATATTTTTGCAGGAGTCTGTCTGCGGTTTCTATATTGGGTGTTTGTCGCATTTGACAAAATCCTTTTTGATGTGTGTGCATCCCAGCGCTCGTGCCTGTAGAGTGTGATGGACTGTGCTTCTGATTAAATTATTTAAGGCTGATTCTCATTGAAATGGGATGTCAAATTTGATGTTCTTTTACAGTTTTTTTTTTTTTTTTGTGGTGCTGATGTTAATGTCAAGGTAAGCATATGATGTAAGAGCTTGTTGTTTAATTTCTCTCTCTCTCTCTCTGGAGAGCGTTCTGTGATGGATCACGGCTGCGTGCTGGTAATGGGGTTTCAGTTGACTGGCGGTGCTGCTGGTGTACAGGGTCATAGAGTTGTGGGAGTGTGTGCTGCTGTCAGTGCCACTATTACAATCCATGATTCAACCGTGCCCTGATGATGACCTCACCCACTGTGTGTGTTTGTGAGTGTGGATTATGACCAGCGCTCGCCTGGTGCCACTCTACAGTGTATTCAGCCAACCGACCAAAACCGTTTGTTACAAAAAATGTTGCCAGAGTTTTACTGTGACACGGGTGGAACAGCAACGGACCACAATGTTCACTTCCTTCATCTCGATAATCGAATAAACAGCCAATGAGCTTACACTTCTGAAAGCAAAAGAAAAGAACAAACAAAAGAGAACGAATAAACAAACAGACAAAAGAAACAAGGTAAGAACGAAAAATAAAAACAAAATGGATAAACTGATCAAACAAAAAAGAACCAAAGAATTATGGAACAAAATAAATATAAGGAATAAACAGGGACAAACAGATTAACAAAACAAGAAAGTAAAGAACAAAATAGTCTTTCTTTTGTCTTCTCTATAGCCTTCCTTTATACAGCTCTACAAACAAACAAACAAACAAACAAATGACAGAAAAAAGGGAAATTAACCAATGGACAAAACAAAAGAAAGAACAAAAAAAAGAATAAACTGAACAAACAGAAAAAGAAAACAAAGTAAACTAAATAAATCTAAAGAAAAACAAATGAGCAAACAAAAGACTCCATCTTTCTCTTTCTTCCGTCTCATTTCCCTCACATCCCTCATTTATGGACTTTACAAACAATTAAAAGAACAAATGAACAAATAAAATAACAAACATCAGGATAAAAAATAAGTAGCAAATAAACAAATGAACAAACCAGCAGGCAAAAAATAAATGAATGTGACTTTCTCTCTCCATTGTCCTCTCTATCACTCCTTCATGCCCTTTTGCACAAACAAAATCCTGCCCTCTTCTTCAGGCTCTGCCCTCACAATTCTCTCTGTTTACCTCTCTCTCTCTCTCTCTCTGTGTGATTGACAGGCCCATAAGTGCAGTGATGACAGTGCCGGGGCTGCGGGTTTTAGGGTGACAACCGTCGCTACGATGACAGGAGACTTAATGCAGGGATCAGAAAAGAGAGAGCACGGGAGAGGTGATAGTATCTCTCTCTCCTCCATCCCTTCTTCCTGCTCATCTTTTCTGCTCAGTCTGCCAAAGACACACACCTGAGTCTCCAGACAGCAGCCCAACAGAAACACAAAGACACTAAACTTCAGTAAAAGAGTAGAGGAATGGCCTGAAGACAGGCCTGAATGCGCGCCTGATAGTTTGGACCAAACCCTGAAAAGACGGTTCTCTCTGACTGACACGTGTCAGACAACATCTCAGTGAGAACGAAAGCGAAAGTGACACCAGGGTGAGGAGAAACCCTCAATAAAAGATCCAGCTGTGACAGATGAGACAAGAGACCATCCACAAAAAAAAAAAAAAAAAAAGCCTTTCATTCACTCAAACCAAACAACCAACAACAGTTAGTGCTTAATCATTTCCTTAAAGTCTTCTAGCTTTAATAAGCTGGATATGTTTTGTAATTCTGAAGGCTCTTCATACCACAAACAATAATTTCAAATAAAACTGAAATGATAACTATCAGCATCCACACAGCTCTGTTTATTATAAGCATGTGCAGGATCTGCTGCTTTAAATGCTGAAGCTCCTTAAAGCAGGATGGATTCTGATTGGCTTTCAGTTGGAAAAAAAATCGTTTTGAAAGTGATTCCAACTATATTGTTCCTCTGTGTAATTATCATTATATTTGTGGTGTGGACTTTATCAAAAATAATACCTTTATCATTACTGATATAGCTATCGTCATTGGTGTAGACGGGTCTTTAGTGTGTGTGTGTGTGTGTGTGTGTGTGTGTGTGTGTGCATACACACGTCGCCGTTCAAAAATTTGGGCTCAGCAATATTTTTTTTTTAATAAATAAATACTTTTATTGGAGAAGGATGAATTCAACTGACCAAAAGTTACAGTAAAGACATTTAATGTGTTAAAAAAAATATTCAATTTCAAATAAATGTTCTTTTGAACTTTATATCTCAGAATAAAAAAAACTAAAAAAATAAAGCAGCGCAACTGCTTTTTCAACACTGATAATAAATCAATTTCTTAATTAAACACCAATCAGCCTATTAGAATGATTTGTTAAGGATCATGTGACACTGAAGACTGGAGTAATGATGCTGGAAATTCAGCTTTGCATCATCAAAATAAACTACATTTTAAAATATACTACAATAGAAAACAGACATTTTAATTTAAAATAATATTTCACCATATAATCAATATGATGATTTTAATTTAGTTCATATTAAGTTCATTTAGAATCAATAATCAAATCAAAAGAAATTACTGAGCAGAAACACTGAGCTGAATCTATTTGCAATTAATTTAATCATAAAGTTCACTCTTTCCAAAAAGCACATTAGGTGAACTCAACGACAAGTTTTGAGAGAAACCATTACCTACTTAATTAATTTGATGGAACAAGTTTCCTTGAAATGTTTTGAGTAAATTCGACTTATTAGGACACTAAATGAGTGTGTGTGAGATAGTATTAGTCTCGGTGGTCAAAGTGGATCTGTGACTAAGCTCTTAGTGACACATTAATCCAATGGAGCAATCTGCCAAAACACACACATCGAGGCCTACACTCCTCTGAAACCCTTAGGGCCTCACTAATCTACCGAGATTAGCTGAAAAATGTCTCCACAAGTTACAATCGGACTTAACATTCTTATGGGCATGTCCCAAAAAATGAAAGGTGATTCATAAATGAATAAAATGCTGCTTTAGAATAATTTATTCTAAAGCAGCAAAAAAGTTTTTTCATGTGTAAGATTGGCCTGTAGTAATTATATTAGCTTTATTTTAAATTATTTAGGCAAGGTAAACTATATGAAACTAGGAAAACTACATAAGACTATAAGACAAATACATTACAAACATATCATAACATGCCAAACATAAAGAGCATTAACAGCATTTTGTCTTGGCATTTATTTCACACATACAAAGACGTTTAAACCAATCAAAACTGGCAAAGTACAAACCTGTGTACAAGTTTGTATTTCACAATTCAATGAATACACTTTTAATAACAGGCTAGAGGTTTAAATAAAGTGATTAGATAGAAATTTATATTTTTTAGGTAAACAGAATTAGACCAAAGGAACAATTATGTCAAAATGATGACATGACAACAAAATGATGGCGATTGTTGTGTAATGTTGGTCTTTAAAAGTGGGCAGATGAAATGGCTTTAATCAAAATGAAGCAATCATTCAATGAAATAAATAATAATAATAAAAAAAATATATATATATATATATATATATATTATATATATATATATATATATATATATATATATATATATATATATATATATATATATACACACACATACACACACACACACACAGTGCCGTGAAAAGGTTTTTGCCCCCTCCCTGTTTATTTATTTTTTTTGCATATTTGTCACGCTTATTATAGTCACACCCTATAATATTACAGATATTAATATTAAATAATATTAAAGATAACCCAAGTAAATACAAAATGCAGTTTTCAAATAATGATTAAGGGAAAAAAAATGTCCAAACCTGCCTGGCCCTACATGAAAAAGTAATTGCCCCCTAAATCTAATAACTGGTTGTGCCACCCTTTGCAGCAACAACTGCAATCAAGCGTTTGCGATAACTGCAATGAGTCTGTTACAGCGCTGTGGAGGAATTTTGACCCACTCTTCTTTGCAGAATTATTTTAATTCAGCCACATTGGAGGGTTTTCGCGCATGAATGGACTGTTTAAGGTCATGCCACAGCATCTCAATTGGATTTAAGCACGGACTTTGACTTGGCCAGTGGCCAGTCCAAAACCTTAATTTATTTTTTCTTGAGCCATTCAGAGGCGGACTTGCTGCATAACCCAAGTGCGCTTGAGCTTGAGGTCACAAACTGACGACCGGACATTCTCCTTCAGGAATTTCTCTTAAAGTGCAGAATTCATGGTTCCGTCAATTATAGCAAGTCGTCCAGGTCCTGAAGCGGCAAAGCAGCCCCAGACCATCACACTACCACCACCAAGTTTGACTGTTGGTATGATGTTCTTTTTATGAAATGCTGTGCTGGTTTTACGCCAGATGTAGCGGGACATGCACCTTTCAAAAAGTTAAACTTTTGTCATATTCAGTCCACAGAATATTTGTCCAAAAATCTTGGGGATAATCAAGATATTTTTTGGCAAATGTGAGGTGAGCCTTTGTGTTCTTTTTGGTCAGCAGTGACTTTTGCCTTGGAACTCTCTCATGGATGCCATTTTTGCCGTTTTGTCTCTTTCTTACTGTTGAATCATGAACACTGAGCTTAATTTAGGCGAGTGAGGCCTGCAGTTCTTTAGATGTTGTTTTGGGTTCTTTATGACCTCCTGGATGAATCGTTGTTGCGCTCCTGGAGTAATTTTGGTAGGCCGGCCACTCCTGGGAAGGTTCACCTCTGTTCCAAGTTTTCTCCATTTGTGGATAATGGCTCTGACCGTGGTTCGCTGGAGTCCCAAAGCCTTAGAAATGGCTTTACAAATGGCCTTTCCAGACTGATACATGTCAGCTATTTTGTTTCTCATCTGTTCTTGAATTTCTTTAGATCATGGCATGATGTGTTGCTCTTTAAGCATTCTTCACTTTGTCAGACAGGTTCTATTTAAGTGATTTCTTGATTCAACAGGTCTGGCAGTAATCAGGCTTGGGTATGGCTAGTGAAATTGAACTCAGCTTTCTAAAATAATGTGGTTAATCACAGTTCTTTCATGATTTAATAGGAGGGGGCAATTAATTTTTCCTGTAGGGCCAGGTAGGTTTGGACAACTTTTTTCCCTTAATAAATGAAACCATCATTTAAAATATATATATATATATAATTGTATTTATTTAAATTTGAAAATAATATTCTCCAAGAATCATCAGACAACAGGGAAGACAAATGCTGCCTCAGGGCAATGTCTGAGTCTTATCAACTGTTTACTGAATAAACCTATTACAGCAATTAGATAAACACACACACGCGAGATGAACGTCTTAACAAACTGGAGGACCGTGATAAGAAAATCAGTAAAAGAGTGATTTCAGGGGAGAAGAAGAAAGGGAGGAGAATGAAGAGAAGTGCTGTGGACAGAGAGAGAGATAAATCAGCTTTGAGTTCACATTTGGCCATAACAACAACAAAAAAGAGGGATTAAAATGAGCGTGACAGGAACAACACAGCCAAACTACTCCAGAAAAGAGAGAGAGAGATTTGCCAACATGAATATGAGGTCTGTAAGTAGCCAGCGGCTATACTTTATAGACAGACCATCATCAGCGACTGTCCTCCTTTTTATGATTAAAGAAAAAAAATAAGACTCAAAGCAAAGAATAATGAAAGAAAATTGAGAACAGAAACCTATGTCAAAAGTACAGATCCTCTCCTCTTCTTCATTAACTGTAATGCAAGTATTATTAGTGTTGTGTGTATTTCAGACCTTTCCAGTTAAAGTGGGTTGATAATGGCACAAATAAGCTGCAAAGTGGACCAGATTTGATGCAACAAGACAAAAATGTGGTTATGTGAGACTACAAGTAGCTGAAAAATAACAGTAAAGGATGGTGCCTAAACTAAAAATCAGCACTAGATGGGCGGGCAGAGCTGAGCCATTGGCTCTTTTCCAGAGATTTCAAGATAATATTTTGGTCAATATCTACGCCAAAATCAGTTGAGAGAAATGTTGATTATAAATGAAGTGCAAATACTGGAAAGTATTGATTAAAACAGCACGATCTAATTAATTAACAAATGTGTGTGTGCTCGGATTTTTTTGTGCTTATTAGTACCAGTAGCTTGGCAACTTAGCAAACTCAAACCTTCCTGTAATGCATAAATGAGAGTTCACAGAATAATGAATGCAAAAAATTATGCTTTTCTAATCCAAAAAAAATATTTTTGGGGGTGAACTGTCTCTAAGTCAAATGTCCATATGAGTATGTACACACACACACACACACACACGCACACACACTAACAAAACTCCTCAGGAGAAATAATGTGAGTGAACAAACACATACATAGATCCATTAACACACACCCATGAACATACACAGATTCAAACCATGAACCAGCAAACACATACATTAGTGAAATCCATTAGTGCTATAATGGCTTAAGGAAAAGCGGGTGTATAAATGCAAGTGAAAATAATAATAGGACATGGAGAGATGCAAACAAACTGCAGCCAAAAGACAGACTGAAAACAAAGAAGCAATTTAGCAGATATGAGCTGCCCTCATCTCATGAGACACATACAAACTAAATCACTATAAATATTTATAATGATAACCACTGCCGTCACTATAAATATTAAACAACGTCTCTCTCTCTCTGTGTGTGTGTGTGTGCCTTATTAAATCACAATAGGTTGTGTATATGGAGTTTTGTGAAGCACGACTTTGTGTGTTACACTGCAAAAAATGGCTATTTGAAAATAACAAATAATATAGACTTTGGCTCAAAAAAGTAATAAAAAAAACCTTATCATATAATAAGACAAATCAACTTGGTAAGATTAACGACAAAAGCTTACCTAATGTTCTGCATGATTCAAATCACACACTTTATCAATATTATAAAATAAATAAAATTTTAATAAATGAATATAATGTGATATTATATATACAGTATTAATATTATAACACATTATATTAATTTATTTGAATTTTATTTAGTTTATAATATTCTGACTTCAAAAACACCAGACCACCTCTGGAAAAGCATTCTTTGGATGCTGAAATTAAGATCAACCTGTACCAGAATGACAGGAAGAAAAAAGTATGGAGAAGGCTTGGAACAGCTCATGAGCATACGACATCACCTGTGAAACATGTTGGAGCTGTGTGATGACATGAGCATTTTTAAAGGTAAAAAGTGGATTATTCTGCAATGGTAATCTCCTGATCTCAACCCGACTGAGTATGCATTTCACTTGTTAAAGACAAAACTAAAAGGTAGAAAGACCCACAAACAAACAAAAACTAGTCAGCTGCAGTAAAGGCCTAGCAAATCATCACAAAGTCTCTGGTTATGTCATTATGACATTGTGAATATGAAAAAAATACAAATCCTATTTTACATAAAAGCAGGTCTTTTGTACTTTCTATACACCAAAGCATCCTGTATTATTGTTTCCACTAAAAATTAAGCAGCACAACTATTTCCAACATTGAATAATTGCAGCATATTGGAAGGTTTTCTATAGGATCATGTGACACTGAAGACTGGAGTAATGATGCTGAAAAACACAAGCAAACAGCTGTGACGTGAAACTAGCTTTAACTGTTTTTATGCAAAGTGTAAAAAAAATCTACTAAGGTTCCTTGCTGCTTGCAAAGGCAGCATCATAGCAGAAATGGAAGCTCACAGGTGACCTATTTGAAATCCACAGAAGTAAAACTATTTCCTCAAAGCTTTGCTAATGGGGCTGTAGGGGTAAATGAGTCAAAAACAGCTGGGAAACACCATGCTAAACGACTGCTTACTCACTAATTAACTTAACCTGCATCACAGTGAATGTGTTAGATCCCACCTGCTTTAACAGTTCGCTGAATAATGGCACACCATGAAAGGTGATGCTATTGAGCCGTGAGTCTGCAGCTGATTTTACAGGCCCGTGGTGAAGGATCACAGCACTAAACTCACTTAATGAAATAAAAGAGCCTTTATGACGATGTTAAAAAGACAGACAGCATGGATTCACAATTCAGATCATATGAGCGGGTAATAAGTGATCGTTAAGGGTTAATGAGGCTATATTTATGGGGTGATATAGTCTGGAATAGTGTTAAAGGGACCATGTCATTGAAAATTTGAAGGAAAAAGGCTTTTCTTGCACTTTTGACATAAAACCTAAGTGGCTAAACAGCGCTCTATGAAGTAGCTTGTTCCAAAGAATTCCAGCATTTGGAAAGAGTGAATTCTGTGTAGTAACTCATTTCAGATGTGAAAAGTTTAGCATAACAGAGGTCATTTACATGCAATGTCTTAAGGGTACAAGTAATTCTAAAGGTTGGAAAGTGGTCATGAAAAACTTAATTGTTTTTGGTGTACCTTGACCATTTTCAGGGACCTCAGGAAAAAAGAAAAGAAAAAAAATAATAAATAAAATGCTACACATGGTGAAGGATATGTCCCTGTAAGAAGCACAAAAAATATATCAACATGTATAATATGTTTTCAAACAACTTGAATGTGCACAAACACTTTTCTAATCACTATCATGAGCTGTTACATCAAATAGAGAAGACAGGAAAATAATAATATACTATGTATCATTTAATATTTATAGAAGCTGTTTAATCTAAATAAATAAATGAGGCTCTGGTAAAATGCCTACTAAAATATACTAAAATTGTTGGCAAAAAATGTACTCTCCCAGTACACGGTTACTTTCGAATAGCTATTAAATGGAAGAGAAAGTTGCAGTTTAAAGCCAGACGGTATAGTACAGGCACTAACTAGGCTAACTAGCCAAACCTTGACTCTTTGGTTCAGATTAACAGGTAGTCTGGCACAAAACGAATTTCTTTAAATCTAAAGCTGGTGCTGATTTTAATAAACTGGTGGTGCTAGTAGCATAGAAATTGCATACTTCATCTTTATGATGTATGGAGTGATATGTTCTTTGGGAGTATAAGCTCTTCTGTTATGGGAGAAAGTGTCTCCAGCAGTCATACAAACACTATCACATACTCATAGCCCACAATCCAGCTACTCAGACTCTATAAGATCTTTGGGCTGGTTCCCGGGCACAGATTAAGTTGAAAGACGGACTAAAAACAGCATTTAAAGAACAATCAGCTCTGACAGAGTGATCTGCTCCAGCACTCGGCTTAATGTGTCTGAAATAAAAAAAATTATATATATATATATATATATATATATATATATATATATATATATATATATATATATATATATATATATATATATATATATATATATATATATATATATATATATATATATATGGGGGGGCATCCATCATAATGAGTCCGAGTTGACGGATATGTAATATGTATGTTGGAACATATGGATGTATGTGTGTGTGTGTGTGTGTGTTTTCCTTCCATAAACTGCTTTAGTGAGTTCCCGGCAGCACATTAGCAGCGGTCCAAACACCTGTTTAATACACACAGAGCCCCTTAAATTGCCTCAGAGACTAAATAAGAGGTACAGACACAACTACATTTCCTGAAGGAAACAACAGTGACTGCAATGCTGTAAACAAAGTGTTAAAGGTTTAGGTGAAGAAAGTGAAGAATCTGAGAGCACAAGAATCAACCAACTGTTTAAAGCTCTTATAGCAGTTGTTTAAAGGTGATGGGCAGAAAAGAAAAGGGTATTGAGATATTAGAAAACAGGAAAGAACAGAGAGAAAAAGAAAGAACAGTGAGTTCTGTTCAGTTGCGTTTCAGTTGCTCCTCAGGGCATTGTGGGTACAGTTACCACTCTATTGACTTTACAGACCGTTACATGTCATGAGTGAGGCAGTGACACAGAGCAGACAGCATTTATCGACATAAAAGACTCTCAGGCCACTGCCACACACAAACGTCTCCTCAGAGCTGGAGAAGAGAGAACTAGAGACGCACCTTCACTCCACTTAGCCATTACATACATTCATGTTCAAAGGTTTGGGATTTATACGATTTTAAAAAAAGTGACCGTAAAGACTTTTACATTGTAACAAAAAATATATACAGTATATTTCAAATAAATGCTGTTTTTTAACTTTCTATTCATCAAATAATCCAGAAAAAAACAATGTTTCCACAAACATAATATTAAAAAAATACTTTACCAACCCCAAACCTTATATACATAATGACTGAATCCCATAAAAACATATCAAGAACACATGGCTCACCCCAAAATCAAACCAATCAATCAATCTTTTTTTTTGCATTGTATCATTATTTTCATAAAAATAGTATTACATTTTTCCTTCCCGAATTACTATAATTCAAAAATGTAATTTAAAATGAAAAAACCACTAATTATATATTATTTAAATTCTGAAATATTTACAAATTATGCTAATATTGCAATATCCTGAAAAATATTGCATTACAATACTGATATGGTGAAAATTAGTTTAAAATTAGTTATTTATTTACTTACTTGCTTACAATTGGTCATGAGAAGTTGAGGAAAGTGCACCAAACCATCATGAAAAAAACTTTTTTTCCCTGAAACCACTTATGTTAGTCAAAGTATATCGTATGAAAGTCATGATTTACATTTTTCACCCTCTTTCTGACACTTTTACGAAACTACTGTAACTACCTTTAAGCTGTTTGTATGTAAAATTGCATCTGTCTTGCTTTCGATTGGAAAACCTATAGAGTTATAAGCAAAGAAAGTCATGTTTTCCATTCTGGCCCTTTGCATTCTGGTCATACCATGCTTTTTTCCCCACTGAAGTCCCCTTATCATAAACATTTAAAGTCCAACAAAAACATCTCACATGGATCTACGTTACCTTGCAAATTCATCCAAATTACAGTAAATTACCTTAGCAAGAACCGGCCAAATTTCTAGATAACTGTCATGTCTTAACAAACAATCCATTCTAGCTCGTTTTCAATAAATGCTCTTTTTGGACTGCAGAGGAACTTCTGAAAGTTACAGAGTGTTTTCATAGTACATCACGCTCTTTGATCTCAAAAGATCAAGGAGAACTTGACTACTCATGATATGACCCCTTTAATATTAAACGGGAAAGTTTTGTTTAAAAGTTCTGAAAGCAGCTTTTCCCAACAAATGACACCATCACTTCTGATTTGTTTTGTGAATTTGAGCTTCAATAAAATTTTTGCATTGCTCCTCACAATACAGAAGCTCTGAACTAGAATTAGTTTTTTATGATTAGGAGTAGCTTGCACAGACACCAGTCCAGAGCCTGGATCCAGAGCCCGGGCTGTGTATCGATCAGTATTGATCTCTATAGCGTCCAGCAGTGAGAGTGACAGAGGGAGAGTGATAATAGACTGAATTTATGAGCTGCATGTGGTTGTTCACGGTGATTTATACTCCTGGAGAGGGATGACCTTCAGCACTCTGGAAACAGTCTGTGTGCTGAAATCAAATAAATGACGGTGACATCGTAAAATGATGGGGAATCTTATGGATGTCAGAGAGTTGTAGATGAGGATCCTAACATCGTAATGTATCATCACAGCTTTCCCACCAGAGACGCAGAGGGAAACTTCACTAAGGCCCTATGAAGACAGTTTTCATTTTTTCATTTTAAAATTGTATAAAATTTTAATTGTTCTGGATTCTGTTTTAAGGGTTAAATTATAGTAATCAAAAAGCATATCCAATTATTCAAAGTTATGAAACTTCTAAAATTTAACAACAATTTATCAGAAATTTAACTAAATTAGATTTTAGGGCCCTATTTTCCCATTTTCTGCTTTATTTTTCCCAAATTCTGTATTTTCTGTTTTAATGGTTAAATTAAGCTGTAGTAATTTAAGCATGTATAGTTAATTGAAATCAAGAAACCTATACAATTAAACTAAAAATTATTAAACACTTAAATTATTTTGTTTTAATTTTTGAAATTTTATTACATTTTTCTAAATTCTGTTTTTTTATTTTTATTTTTTTAATAATAGGGCTCTACGAAAAAAAAATTCCCTTCATGAATTCTGTATTGCTGTTTATTTTTTCTGGAATTTAAAACAAATTTATTATCAAAATGGTAATCGAATGAAGGTATAACAATGGTAATCGAATGAAGGTATAACACAATAACAATTTAATTAATCTTTTAAAATATAATCAAATAACATTAACAATTCCTTTTATTTTAACAAAATTCTGCAAAATAGAGGTTCTGCAAAAAAGAAGCACATTCTACACAGTACAATAGTAATATTTATCTGCCAAAATGTGTTAACCAAACTTCAATACTAACAGATCTCGGTTAAGACCTTTGCTTTTCTGTGTACAAGAGTTTTTATCAAAGGAAAAAGATGAAATAATACTGGAGTGAACTCTCCAGAAATGAATTTAATGTGTTCATGTCCTCATATAGTGAGACAGCAAATGCTGAAAACACCATGACTGACATGCGTGCTTGTATGTATAGTATGTACAGTAGAAAAACTGCATCACTCATTCACACAGAGACAAGCAGAACAAACAGACATTAAAATAGCAGTCTTTTTGAGATTTAATATTCAGACATTAGTCTAAATCGCAATTCCAAAATCTGCTTAACTCCATGACATTCCACTATGTACTGTTAATTTAATTTTTATTACAGGATTCTGCCATTACGTCCATATTTACCATATTGTGGGAATCATAGGGCCCTACTTTACTAATGTTAAGAGCAAGATCATGCAATACATCTGAAGGAAGCGATCGGTGTGTGTGCTCACCTTTATCTGCAGTAGAGATGTTCCAGCAGCGGTGCTCTCGGGTAAACTGATGTTATAAAGGGTCTGGCTGAAGATCGGCCGGTTGTCATTCTCGTTGATGAGGTCGATGAAGACGCGAGCAAACCCCACATGCTCCGACAGAGACTCGTTGGCATACAGCTGGAGAGAAGACCAGCAATATGACCACAGTTACCATTAGCACAAAAGAAAAAATACATTACAATAACACTGGATGTATTTTAAGGCACTAGTTATTTCATTCGATACTGAAAAATATTAATTTAAAAAAATCATACACATAAAACTATTTTAAATATTATTTGTGTGTTCTATGTGTTGCATAGAATGTTCCCTTATTAGGCAGATACCTATGAAGGCACTAGACTAGTAGCTCACTAGGTTTTAGAACAGATCCAATATATTAAATCTAAAGTGTCTGTCTTATATCACCTTTTTATGAGACTTTTATATCTCTGCGATGCAGTATTTCATTGCTGACAAAATTACTGACATGGAAAAAAAACTGGGCAAATGAGCAAAAGACATTTTTGCTGTTGTTTTGCAGTGCATTTGAAAACAACATGCAACTAACATGCATAAAATGTTAATTTTCCAGATCTCTTATTAGCTCACTGAAGTTATTACATTTAGTTGAACTGGAACAGATGTTTGCAAGAAACAAGGCTACAAACTGGTTGAGGTAGAGCCTGTTTGAGGGAATCTGCAGTACTGGTCTACAGCAATTTCTGATTGTGTTTTGTACTGGTGCAGATTGCAGTCATTTGTCAGTGCAGCTACTAAGTCCATCGCTGCAGGGAGCAGCTTCAGCCAGTTGAACTAAATTAACTGTAGAAACACAGCTGAACTCCAGCAACATGACAGCACTGCTCTCTATATAAGTGCCAGTAATCTTGGTTTAATTTTCTAAAAATGCTACCCTGGCACGATCATCTATTCTCAGTGTATTCTAAATGTTAAAATGGGCACAGATCCATTGCGCATGAGATATTAAAGAGTATTACTGTTGTTCATGCATTGTGTAATGTTAACTGTGACTCATAATAAAGTGTGTAGAGTGTAATCTGTCCAATAGAAGGGCGAGACGTCATAGGCGGGTGACGTCACCGACCGGGAAGCATAAAAGTATGTGCGGTGGAGCCGGCGTTTGCTTCTAGGAATGAAGCAACCGCCGGCAGGGATGCTGGAAGTATGGCCTAGAGACGCAGCGTCTCGTTCCCTTCAGGGAACCAGGGTTACATACGTAACCTGAGACGTTCCCTTCCAGGAACTCGAGCTGCGTCGAAAACGCTAGGGGAACGAGATGCCCACGCCACCACACTTCTAAGTCCCTGCCCTGTGTGTATCCCTCAGGAGCACGACGAAGGCGAGAGAACAGATGAGCCTCGAGTGGCCCGTAAATCAAGGCCATAAAATCTGATGAAGGTTAGGGGCGTGGACCAACCCGCGGCATTGCAGATGTCCTGCATAGGAACACCTGCCAGGAAGGCCTTGGAGGCCGCCATTCTCCGAGTGGAGTGAGCCTTGACCCCCATAGGCGAGGGGAGACCAGAGGACTCGTAAGTAGTAGAGATAGCATCCACAATCCACCAACTAAGGGTCTGTTTAGAGGCAGGCAGACCCCACTCAGGAGGACCGAAGCATACCAGCAGTTGGTCCGTCCTTCTCCACAGGGCAGCTCTGTGGCCGTATGCTCACACTGGACACATACGGGTTCCCGGAAGGGAGGAGGACTAAAGGCCTGCAGCACGACAGGCCGTGGTATAGAAGAGGGGACTTTAGGGACATAACCCGCTCGAGGGTAGAGGAACGCTTTGGCCAGACCGGGTGCAAAGTCAAGATACGAAGGGGCCATTGAAAGGGCCTGTAAATCCCCAAATCTCTTAAGAGAAGATATCGCCAGAAGGAAGGTAGTCTTAATAGTAAGCAGGCGATCAGAGATCTCTTCAATAGGCTCAAATGGAGGCTTACAGAGAGCTTCTAAAACCACAGCCAGGTCCCACATAGGGACACGGGGTTGTACTGGAGGCCTCAGCCTCAGCGCACCACGGAGGAAATGTGTAACCAGGGGTAGTTTACCCACTGTCTGGCCACCGAGAAGGGCATGGTAAGCCAATAAAGCACCACGTAAACCTTTAGGGTGGAGTGGGTTACCCCTGCGGAGAAACGGCCCTGCAGGAACTCCAGCACTGTACCAATCGGGCAGTTAACTGAGTCAAAGTGGCGATCTCCGCACCATGAAGTGAAAAGTTTCCACTTCAGGGCATACAGTTTCCTCGTAGAGGGAGCTCTGGATTGGAGAATGGTCTCAGCAACCTCGGTTGAGAGACCGGAAGCTATGAGCTGCGCCCCCTCAGAAGCGTTGAGCCACCTCCCTGGGGGGGGAGAAACCACGGAACGGGCTTCCGATCCCGGGGAACGGCCGCTGGGTCTGATAGGCGGGGAAGGAGATAGGGACCGGCCCGTCTCGCTTCCCACTACCAGATCCATCTGCGAACCCCACGAGTGCAGCCGCCGCTCCGCCTCGGCGGAAGCAGGACCAACACCGCGGGGAACGCTGACGAAGGCTCCCTCGCGAAAGAGAGCCTTCCGGGAGCGAAGCACATGCAGTGATAGAAGCTCGCAATGCGGGCAGTCTCTCGAGAGCCGACTCTGCGTGACTTGCTCCCAAGCAGACCACACATAGATCGTGAGTATCCCCCGCAGTGATGTAGCGTCTGCAAGGGGGAACACACGGTCTGAAATGTGATCTGCTGTCACCCAAGTGCTTAGACTTTTAAGCACTCTTTGCCATGTTAAATGTGGAGCTTATGATGTGTTGTTAGGACGTACAACACTAAATAAGACTTACAACATGCAAGGACAATACACACAGACAGAGAGGCGGTTGCTGAATGACAAAAAGCTTCTTGGTCGGTGACGTCACCCGCCTATGACATCTCGCCCTTCCATTGGACAGATTACACTCTAGTTCAGAGCACAGTCACACTGAAGACGTTCCCCTAGCGTTTTCAACGCAGCTCGTGTTCCTGGAAGGGAACTGATTATAACACGTCTTATAAAACTAACAAAATTAAAATCAACTCTATGTACGTCCTTGCAAATACCTGTTCTTATTGTAAATGATTTTTAATTCAAACTGCCCGTGAACCAATCATCTCTTCATCTTTGCTAGTTATAGAACAAAATAAACATGAATGAACATCATCAATACACACCATTTTTCAAGTTCAAGCCCACCGATGTTAACCTACTCTTCTGTCTGGTTTGTTTGTAGGACAGAAATGGCAGATTCGGTGTTATGATTGGTCAGATCGCCTGTAAATCAAACTCCCCACGAAGGGTCAATTGCCAGTTGATAAAATCAGGATCCATTTCATATGTTTTTATCATGATGAATATCCAGTTTCACAATGCATTTTATGTGATTTATATTGTCTTGAAATACTCTGCACTGAAATGATCTGAATATTTGTATGGGCTAATATTAATATAGGGGCAGATTCTAAATGAGTTTCTTTTGATGCATGCACAACATATAAATCTGTAAAAATCCTCCGTTTGAGCTTCATACATTACTAAATCCATGGAATTTATAGACCGATTTACTGTATTTAAAATGAGACAAATTAAATTAGATAAAGGCTACTAAATTCAACACACACAACAGTGCCATATTCGTCTTATGCATATTTGCTTATACACACAAATGTTCAAATGTGTGGGGTCAGAACGTTTTTTTGAAATTAATACTTTAAATTGAGCAAAAGTGACAGAAAATACTTTTACATTGTTACAAAAAAATCTATTTTAAACAAATGCTGTTATTTTGAACTTTTCCATCCTGAAAAAAATGTATTAAATTTTCCACAAAAATATTTTGCGGTATAAAAAATATTTATTGACCCCAAAATCAGCATATAGGAATAAGAATAAATCTGAAGGATGATGTGATACTGAAGACTGAAATAATGATTCTGAAATTTGGATGGAAGAAAAAGAGTGTTTTCTGCACTCACAGAAAATCTGTAGCTCCTGATGTTTTCGTAGTCCAGCGGGATGGCCACACGCACGCGGAGGTCTGCTCTGCCCTGCACTGAGGTGGGAGAGATGCTGAAGTGCTCAGAGTTATTCCCTGTCAGGACCACCTGAAACATGCTGTTCACCCCCTGTAGAGACAGAAAGAGTCATTTTGCACCATTATTATTTGACGTTATTTGATATTTCATTGTCTACAGCTAAGCAGCAAACAATTCCCCTTCTCAGGTGTTTCTCAAAAGAAAAAGAACCTTATAAGCATCAGAAATTGCACAAGATATCTCAGCATCTCAGACTGTGTAGTGTCAAAGTCAGCAATCAGAACTGATTTCTCATCCAAACTGTCTTGTATTAGCAACGCTTAAAAGTTTAAAAAAACACAACTTCCTCTATTACTTTAATTAATTTGACAAAAAAAGCAGCTTGTGGCTTGAATAGCTTTGCTCCCAACCACTAAAATGAAGAAGAAAAAAAAACCTCTGATCACAGCTGCAAAAAAGTGATGTTCTAAAGGTTCTTAAATCAAGACATTTACTTGAGAAGCAAAATCACATAAGATGAGAAGTCGTTTTCTGTGAAGAACAAATATCTGCAAATGGGTTCAGAAAAGTCAACTTAATTCAAAGGGAAAACATGTTTTAATACCACACTAATTTGCTCTTGTTTTAATCATAAACGTTTAATTTTGTTCAAGACTACATATGTTCAGTGTCAATTTCAAATAAATATATCTTGATTTAAGAATGTTTACATGGAGGGCCTAAAACTATAACTTTTTGCCACACCTGCCAATGGCCGGTGACCTGATAAAATTTACCGGCCAAAACTTTTTTTTACCGGACATGAAACTCTTTTTGCAAAAAACAGGCATTTATTACAACTACAATGACTAAACATATTTATAATGTTTTTCATTTGTCCTTTACTTTACTTACAAGAAAAAAAAAAAAAAAAAAAAAATTGATTTATCTTTTTTTTTGTCCTAAAAACGTTGTACTTTGCCCTTTGTATGTTTTGTACAGTCCATCGTGTTACGCTTGTTTCACACATACTCTGTTTGCAGTGCGTATGTGGTGCATAGTTTTTTCCTGCACTCATGTTAACAGATTAGAGCAGGGCTATTCAATTAGCTTCATTTGAGGGCCGGATTATCGAACAGAAAATTTGATTGGGGCCAAGGGGGTGGGGGCCGTCCCGATCTCTTTCTGGGGGACCCAAATTAGAAATTAAATTGAAATTTAAAATCTATAAAAGGTTAACGTCAGTGCTGTCTGTCAATCAATTAAAAAAAAAAGTAATCACACGTTTCTCTGTAATTAATCGCTTATTTATATTGTCATAATTTCACATTGTACCTCCAAATTAATGGAGAAACAACAGAAAGATAGTATATTTTAAATATGTTTTTAATGGCATCTTTTTACAGAGTAGCCTATTATTAATGAAGCATTAATACCAAGACTGCTACTGGTGTTTCTATTAAATGCATTTCCCCTCAATTTCACCTATTAATTATAGCCATTCAACATTACAGTATAATTGAAAGCCATTATTTTTAATATTTAATAGGCTCTGAAATATTAAGTGATTTTAAAACAATCTTCGCACAAACTATAAATGTTACAGAGGACACAGACTGAGTGACGTAATGTGAACGGGTTTTATTGACAGACTAGAGGTGGTGGAATGAATCAAGTAAGTGATGATACAAGGATTCTTCGGTGTTCAGGAGGGATGGTAACTTGAATATCTTTTTCCAAACAGGAGACACGGAACAGGAGTAACTGCACACCTCACCAACACAGTGGATCAGGACGAGACTCGGGAGCTGACAGACTTGGGATCGCTGGAAGACACACTTGGGATGGAACACAGCAGGTAAGTAAACAAGCCGGTAAGTATCAAGCGTAGCGATATGATAGCTATAGTAGTCCTCTTCGTAGGACCGAGACCGGACACTGGAGTGTTGTGAGGTGTGAGTATTTGAGGAGTGCGGGATGATTGCCATTGATGACATGCAGGTGCAGGTGATTAGAATTCAGGTGAGGGAGTGCGCTGTGATTGACTGGTGATTGAGCCTGTGACAATAAATTGTATATGCATAAACTAAACAGATTAATCTTTATTCAGATACAAACGTTAATCAGCGACTAGAGCAGTTGAGTGATTTCTCTTTTGCTTTTGTTTACATCAATGACAGACTTCAGCAGGTTTCATTTTAAAATCAGCGCTGTCTCTTTAAAACCTGATGCGCATGACGCGTATCTGACACATTTCCTATTTTCTCCAAACTCTTTACGGTCGTTTAAGACTTTATAGCTCATTTAATACTATGTTTATGAGGTAATTATCAGGCAAAAGTTAACTGTGTCTAGGGACAAGCTGGAACTGCTCAGACCTTATCAGCCCGTTTGTATCTATTATTTGATTCGCTCTTGTCGCTTATGAACAGCTAATCACGATGAGCTCGTCTTCGGAAAAGATTATTTTATTCGCTTACGTCAGAAACAGTGAATCTCTTTAAAAACTGGCTGTTGTTTTCACTACATTGTATTGTTATATTTCGGAAACGTTTTACCCGCCAACGGGCGACTGACACTGTAAACATTTACTCGCCAACGCTGATTTTTACTCGCATTTTGCGCTTGGCGAGTGTTAATTTTAGGCTTTAAATTTAGTGTAACATTTAATGCAATGACTTTATGAATTGAAAACTTTCTGCTGCCATTTAAGACCTTAATTTGTGAAAGCACGAATTAAGACTTTTAAAGACCTTTTTAAGGCCTACAGATTTATGTCTACTTCCCTTTCTCCAAAGGAATTTGGGGAGAAAGTCTGAGACAACTTTGACACCAACAAACCAAGATAACTCCATTAAGTCTCATAAAAAAAGCAAAATTTAGCATCCAGCATACAGTACTGTACATCACACCTGCAAAAAGTTCCTCTCTCATCCTTTCCTCAAATGTGAGAGTATGTTTTGACAGGGATTTTATTGGATTGACTCGAAATAAAACTTCAAACTTCACATAAAAAAGTAATAAAATGTTCTGCGATAATCATTTCTGCCTCTCGTCATTGTATCAGGTACAGAGAGATTCCGAGCAAATGGAGAGATGACAGGAAGTCCCTCATTAGTGTCATTCTCTCTTCCTCGAGGCCGGCGAGGGGAAGACGGGACATATGGCAGGAAGTAAATTTAATGATGACTCATCACCATCTTTTATACCGTACACACACTGCATCACACACTCTGATTAAACACAATGCTAAAGTGTGAGTGAGGCAGCTGGCACTTACACTGACGGAGAGATTCGCTGACTGAAAAACACACAGTTGCATGAGCTGTCACAACAACTTACGACAAGAAGAAATATCTGGAATATAGTTCAGACGGAAAGCGAAGCGAACGTACCGACCCAGACACACACGTAAGCACGAACACAAACACACTCAAAAAGCAATAATGTTGAGCATGGTGAGAAGAATCTGTGATTGATGTTTACTTGCTGCTTATCTCTACTAAGGCCACACTTATCTGTCTCTACAATCACTCCATCTCTTTGAGTCTCCTTCTCTCTTTCTTTTTTTGTCGTAATCTCTCTCTCTCACACAAAAAGGAGAAGATGGGTTGAGGGTTTTTCTCTTATCAGATCTCCCATGCACACACAGTCACTGACAAACCAACATGGTAGACCTACAAACCCTGTGTACTAGTCTATGTGTTAGTGAATATTCAGGATGTAGTCACACTTGTTTTGCCGGGCATATAAAACTGAGCAGCATTATGAATATTGCAATGGTTTTAATGTGCTTTTTATTTGGCTATTAAGCTTCCTAAAGAGTGTGTCATTACAGTAAATTAGAAATCCTGTTTGCGACTTATCAGTATGAGAGAGCATCACTGCTGATCAGTTCAACCTGTTTCAGCAAATATCTTTGATAAATAATATAGTATTTTATGTTGGCTCATAAAAATTAATGTTAATATAAAATGTAATTTAATTTAATGAAAAACTGTGCAAAAATATTAAACGTAAAAATTTCAAGATGCAAAATAGAGAGACACTGTAGTTTTCTAAACAATATGGGAGATAATAATTAATTGCAATCGGGCGGGGATTGTAAGTAACAATAACCAATGAATAACCAACACTCTCTTCACCTTCAATACCACGACTGAGGTGAGACCCTTGAGCAAGGCACCAAACCCCCAACTGCTCCCTGGGTGTCACAGCATTGGCTGCCCACTGCTCCAGGTGTGTGTACACTTGGATGGGTTAAATGCAGAGCACAAATTCTGAGTATGGGTCACCATACTTGGCCACACACCACTTCCCTTTCCCTATCTGATCACTTCTGTATTTCCTTAGATATAAGAATCTAGATTTGTCTCTGTCAGAAAGAGATGCATTAACGAGAACACTAGTGCACTATTTATGGAGGATATATCTACACCAAGCATTTCTGCAAACTCTGTTGATCTTCTCCCTGATTCCTTTAACTAAAATGTTAAGAATGATATTCCTCCTGAAAAAGTCAGTAAGAAGACTGGCAGACAGAAATCACCTTGGAGAAATTCAACAGAAGTTCAGAGTATGAAAAGACAATGCAGAAAAGCTGAGCGGATGTGGAGGAAGATGAAACTTGAAATTCACTATAGCATCTATAGAGACAGCCTTCATACTTTCAATGTGGAACTAGCCATAGCTAGACAGACCTTCTTCTCAAACCTTATAAACGGTAACTTAAACAACACTCAAACTCGTTTTGCTACTGTTGCGAGACTAATAAAACCCCCAAGTCAGATTCCCTGTGAAATGCTCTCCGACAGCAAATGCAATGAGTTTGCTTCCTTCTTTTCTGAGAAGATCAATAATATCAGAAACGCAATTGGCACATCCTCAAGTTATGCAGAGGTCACACAGATTCGACCGCAATTTCAAAAAGAAGTGACTATGTCTGTTTTTGAAGCAATTGATAGCAAAAGTTTGGAGGAAATAGTACTGCACCTTAAATCATCACCCTGCTATCTTGACACACTTCCCACATCTTTTTTCAAAAGTGTGCTTAACTGTTTAGAAGCAGATCTCTTAGAAGTGGTGAATGCCTCACTTCTTTCTGGGACTTTTCCAAACGCCCTGAAAACTGCAGTTGTTAAGCCCCTTCTGAAAAAGCACAATCTTGATAACACCATATTGAGCAACTATAGACCAATATCAAATCTTCCTTTCATAGGTAAGAGTATTGAAAAGGCAGTTTTTAATCAGCTGAATAACTACTTAAACTCAAATGGATACCTGGACAATTTTCAATCTGGTTTCTGAGCACATCACAGCACAGCGACAGCACTCATTAAGATAATAAATTATATTCACTGAATGAATTCTGATTCTGGCAAAATATCAAGTGCTGGTACTACTAGATCTCAGTGCTGCGTTTGACACTGTCGATTATAACATACTTCTAGAGAGACTGGAAAGCTGGGTCGGGCTTTCTGGGATGATACTCAAATGGTTCAGGTCATACTTAGATGGGAGAGGTTATTATGTGAATATAGGAGAGCATAAGTCTAAGTGGACGTCCATGACATGCAGAGTCCCACAAGGCTCAATTCTTGCACCGCTCTTGTTTAACCTGTATATGCTCCCACTAAGTCAGATAATGAGAAAGAACCAAATTGCCTATCACAGCTTTACCTAGCCTTATCTCCAAATGACTACAGCCCCATTGACTCCCACTGCCAATGCATTGATGAAATTAACAGTTGGATGTGCCAGAACTTTCTTCAGTTAAACAAGGAGAAAACTGCAGTCATTGCATTTGGAAACAGAGATTAAGTTCTCAAGGTGAATGCATACCTTGACTCCAGGGGCCAAACAACTAAAAATCAAATCTTGGGGTGATTCTGGAGACAGACCTTAGTTTTAGTAGTCATGTCAAAGCAGTAACTAAATCAGCATACTATCATCTCAAAAACATTGCAAGAATTAGAGGTTTTGTTTCCAGTCAAGACTTGAGGAAATTTGTTCATGCCTTTATCACAAGCAGGGTGGACTATTGTACTGGTCTCCTCACCGGCCTTCCAAAGAAGACCATTACACAGCTGCAGCTCATCCAGAACGCTGCTGCCAGGATTCTGAGCATATCACACCAGTCCTCAGGTCCTTACACTGGCTTCCAGTTACATTTAGAATTGATTTTAAAGTACCTTTACTCGTTTATAAATCACTCAATGGCCTAGGACCTAAATACATTGCAGATATGCTCACTGAATATAAACCTAACTGATCACTCAGATCATTAGGATCGAGTCAGTTAGAAATACCAAGGGTTCACACAAAACAAGGGGAGTCCGCTTTTAGCTATTATGCCGCCCGCAGTTGGAACCAGCTTCCAGAAGAGATCAGATGTTTCTAAAACATTAGCCACATTTAAATCCAGACTCAAAACTCATCTGTTTAGCTGTGCATTTGTTGAATGAGCACTGTGCTCCTTCCAAACTGACCGCACTGTATTTTATGTATAATCTTTTTTATTTCTAACTGTTCTAAATTCAATTTAAATCAATTTATTTCTGCTTTTATTGTTGTGATTTTTTTTAAATGATTATTTTACTTCCTTTTATGTAAAGCACTTTGAATTACCATTGTGTATGAAATGTGCTATATAAATAAACTTGCCTTGTCTTGCCTAAATTTGAATATTAACACAATTTGGGGGCGGGGGGCACTACATATGCATTTCTAAAATTGGTAACTTACTAAGTTAACTGAAATAAGATTAATAAAATAAAATCCAAATATTAGATGAAAAACGTAAAAAAAAAAAAAAAAATTAAATAAATTTTAAAAAGTTAAATAATAAGTTAAAGATAAGCCAAAAATAAGTTTAAATACTAAAATTACTTAAAGTGAAATTAAAAAATTTAAGCTAAATAGAAATATAAAAAACATACCCGTATAATAAAAACGTAATCATACTACTAAAGCTTAAACGAAATTAAACCATACAAAATAAACGTAATAATATAAAAATAAACAGCTAATACAAAATATTAATACCTGAGAAGAGATGATGCCAACACCCCCGAAGTCCTCAGATGATGCTAACCCTGGAACAACATATAAAACTTAAAATTTTCTGTAAAACTGCTTTGCAACGATTTGTATCGTGAAAACTGCTCCCTAGGCGCCGCAGCATTGGCTGCCCACTGCTCCGGGTGTGTGTTCACGGTGTGTGTGTGTGTGTGTGTGTGCACCTTGATGGGTTAAATGCAGAGCACAAATTCCGAGTATGGGTCACCATACTTGGCCACGTCACTTCACTTCACTTAATACTAAAATATATTTTAATTCAAGAGCAATCGCAAAAATATGATGATACAGGAATTTAGAGGACAAATTTAAAAAAATAATTGTATAACACTGTTATACAAAAGAAGACTTGTGCGATAAATTGACTCAAAAATCACTTCATTCAAAAACAACTTCCCTGCGTGACAACTAGCCTACAGTTCAGTGCTTATATTTTTATATACAGATAAAAGCACTATGCTTAATGAAGAACACTGCTAATGCGCGCACACACACACACTCACACATCCCCGCAAGATTCCATTTGCAGGCGAAGCCGTTTGTGACCGTAACGTGGTGAATTGATCCGGACAGAGAAAATAGTTTCAGAGTTCAATAAACATTTAACCCGAGGTGTTTCCTTACAGAGCAAAACAAACACAAAACGAACAAGAAAATAATAGAAAGAGATTGAGCGCGTGAAATAAAGGATGATAACCGAAGACCAGCCCTCGCTAAAGAGAGCAGCACTCCAGGTTAATCTGAGATATTCACTTCTTTTATATCTCTCAGTTATGAAAATCCCTCCATCACTCCGCTCCTTGGGCCGGACGCTGTAATTGAGGAGGGGAATGAGGAGCCGGAGGCCTTGCTGAAGGAAATCCGACTGAATGAACGGCCACTCTACAGATGAGGAGAGAGAGATAGAGTTTGTGTCAATCGAACTCTTACATACAAGCATAATCAAGAGATTCATTTGTTCAGATATTCTTCTTGTTTTATGATCTGCAAACGATTGTAAACACAAAGCTACAAATGCAAAGGTGAGCCAACAAACACTATTCTTCTTAAGAGTTAAAGTTTGTTGTTGTGCAAACTAACTAGCTAGCTGCCGGCTGATTGTCGTGTGGATTGTCACAACCATTAATCCTGAGTTTCATTCTGATCTACATTAACCTTAATGCTAATGAAGAGACGCAGACTGCAGTTGCTGACATAACACCTCATTATCTCTGAACGATCATTCGTTTGAAAATACGCTGCCTGAAATGCTGTAATGGACTATTGGAGTGCTTTTATAGCTTTTAAGGTGATGTGTGTAATTTTTTCTGTTAAAACGCTATCTCCTATCTTGGCTTAATATACACAGGCAACTACAAGCAAATGATTCATTGGTTCATTCCGGCAACAGAAGTAAACAATATGACTCTGTGGCACTTTCAAAACATTGAAAACACAGAGGACATGATGAGATTAATTTCTCATCAAATTTTCCATGCTAGCAACCACCAAAAAACACCGCAGCAACTGCCCAGCAACTAGAAAACCCTTAAAACTGACAAAAAAAAACATACAAATGCAATAACAACTACTCTACACTCTCAGGAAAAAAGTACAAAAGCTGTCACTGGGGCGATACCTTTTCAAAAGGTACCATTTAGGTACTAATATCTACGCTTTTGGTTCAAATGTGTACTTTCAAGGTGCAAAAATGCCCCCTTTAGGGATAAATAAGGTACAAAAGTATAAGAAGGTACCATACAAGTCAGGCACGTAACCATGAGGTCACCGAGGTTCGGACCTTGATTCAGAGAAAATTTGTTCTCTGAACGATTTGATAATTTGCGGTTTAAACTTCTCATATGAGTGTCTGCATGTATAATTCAGTTTAGACAAGAATGTTTAGCGTTCATGGTATGAAAATGATCGCTTCGAGACACTGGCGGAGTGAACGAGGCTTGAGAGAGTTGTGAGTGAGTTATTATAAGCATTCTTAAACTTGTATTTTCCACTTAATTTGACACTTGAAAGTTAATCAGTTGGGAAGTTGCAGTTTAGGGTCTGCAATATCTTTATAAGCAAAAGATTTTAAATCAGTTTGGTTTATTTGTATTTTCTTTTCTTTCGGTTTTATAGCATATCTGGCAACCCTCCATCGCCAGCACTTAAACTTACAGTAGTCAAAAAAGCCCATGGACAGGTTATTGCTGACAGGACAGCAAATTCGGTAAGGGAAACACAAAAAAAATCATGATATTAAGATATCATGATATCTCTAAGAAATGTTACCAAGGCTGCCATAAAACAGTAGCATTTAACACTAGTACACAAATCTGCAGAACAAGTAGGTTACAGAATGAAAACCCTATGAAGAAGTGTATGCTATGTCATTCAGTATAGTAGTTAAATTTTAGCAAATCATGCTAAAAATATTCATAAGACCACTAGACAAAATTATCATCTATATAGCAATGACTATTAATGAAAACTATAACAGTACTATGCATTATTGCAAGATTAATAAACAACTCATATCCACCCCTAATATATAGTAAAATATTAACATAACATAATTAATTCAACAGTGTTCATCCCTTTGAAAACAGACAAAACATTTTTCACAAACATCTACATCTCTGTCTCTTTAAAGTGTTAGTGTTTATATTGAGTTGTATTTGTAGGGGTCATTATAGCACAATTTTTAACCCCACCCCAGACCTCACTAATTTTCAAACCCTGGCTACGGCCAAGATACCAGTAATAGCTTTTGTACCCTTTTTTCTGAGAGTGTAGTGGTGCCAAACTATAGCTAGTATTGCATGAGACAAACCTTGACTTGTTATGTCCTGAAAACTACCTTTATATTTAAATGTAATAATTTAGCAGACATTACATTTTCCTTTAAAAAGCCCAAATTCTTTTACAACAGCTCAACTCCTTGAATGCTGCTGTATAATGTGCACACTGATTACAGCAAATCCAAATGTAAACCTGTTCTGTTCTGACCACACACAAACCCAGCTGTTTGTCGCCCAACACAGTGTACTATAAAGATCCACCTGTCAGATTCTAGCGGGATGTCAACACACAGTAAAGGCAAACCAACCAGCACACGTCTCTATCCATAATCAAAACCACTAACTGTCAAGATCCCAGGAGCGAAGAAACCTCTCGCCACGTTTGTGCTCTTAAAAGCCTCGGAACACAGGCGACACAGAGGACGACGCTCGAGATCGATGACGGAATTACATCGGCGGTTAAAATAACCCCTTGTTTTTGTTTGGAGCGCTTGGAGAGCTATTGTAGCTGATGGGGGCTATTTAAAGAGCCATCCAATATGCAGGGATGTCAACACTCACTGGCCATAAGCGTAATTGCCCGTCCATTTGCCTGAACCACTACAGAGAAGATAAAAGCTGCCTGTCACACACACATCAGCAGGAAAGTTTGAAGATGAACCACACATAGAAAGTTTAGAAACACGGTAAGAAATCTTACTATAAGGTAAATACAACATTTAACTATAAGGTCAATGAATAAAATATAATAATAATAATACATAAATAAATAATAAAAAAGAAATACTGAGATATTTTTATATCACAAGATATTGTTCATCTTGCATTAGGATCAGAGTCGAGCCTAGCTGTGCTTAAGAGCCAATATCTCTCTCTCTCTACTCGCCTGTGTGTTCAGAAAGTCTTGTGCTGAGAGAGCTGAAAATGCCTCTAATATGTAGCTGCAGCTGCCCTCAAAGACTGAAGGGTAAAAGGACTTAGACCGGAGAGAAGGCGTTAAGTAATTGGAGACTAATATAATTTTGATTTGCCAATCAAAACTGACAGGATAGTAAAATGATTGAGTTACTGACTAGAGGTTATTGTCACACACTTTCTGTTTAAAAATCACCTGGTTATGTTCAGAAGAGAATACTAATATACTATTATTATTTCTGCAGTATAATGTATGTACTGTAAACTGTAAACAGTACACAAATTTTCTGCATGCATTGAATACATTTATACGGAAGTTCTAAGCGGCCATGCATTATTATAATTTTTCTGTCTTGTTTTCTCGTGATCTCGACATAACGAAAGTTGTTTTGTCGTTATCACGACTTAATTTTCTCATGATCTCGACATAACGGAAGTTGTTTTGTCGTTATCACGACTTAATTTTCTCATGATCTCGACATAACGAAAGTTGTTTTGTCGTTATCACGACTTAATTTTCTCATGATCTCGACATAACAGAAGTTGTTTTGTCGTTATCACGACTTAATTTTCTCATGATCTCGACATAACGAAAGTTGTTTTGTCGTTATCACGACTTAATTTTCTCATGATCTCGACATAACGGAAGTTGTTTTGTCGTTATCACGACTTAATTTTCTCATGATCTCGACATAACGAAAGTTGTTTTGTCGTTATCACGACTTAATTTTCTCATGATCTCGACATAACGAAAGTTGTTTTGTCGTTATCACAACTTAATTTTCTCATGATCTCGACATAACGGAAGTTGTTTTCTCGTGATCACGACTTAATTTTCTCGTGATCTCGACATAACGAAAGTTGTTTTGTCGTTATCACGACTTAATTTTCTCTGTGTATTCGGCATGAGAAAATGCTATAGAAGCAGCATCATCGCAGCATCATGGATGATCGTATTCGCTTTTATTTTGATCAGGGACTCACTCAAACTGAAATAGCTCTGTGTCTGTCAGTGATTGACGACTTACACATAAGTGTTCGACACTTGAGAAGGAGGCTGTCGGGTCTGCAACTTTATCGTCGAAGACAATATAGCGACCCTGATTTTCTCACGATAGCTACAATTACATCGTGAGAAAACGGTTTTTACGTTGAGATCAACAACTTTCGTTATGTCGAAATCACGAGAAGATTAAGTCGTGATAACGACAAAATAACTCGTTATATCGTGATCACGAGAAAATTAAGTCGTGATAACAACAAAAGAACTCGTTATGTCGTGATCACGAGACAATTAAGTCGTGATCACGAGAAAACAAGACAGAAAAATTATAATAATGCATGGCCGCTTAGAACTTCCGTACATTTATGACAATTGATTATTACTCGTTTTACTGTATTTTGATCAAATTAATGCAGCCTTGGTAAGCATAAGAAACTTTTTTCAATGTTACTTTATGTCTTACTTTACAAAAAAAAGTATGCAGTATACAGTAAGTAAACTGCTAGTTTGCCACTCTTTCTCACTCTTTATTTATCTGTCACTATCTGTTCCAATAATTTGAAGCAGGAATCAATTTTAAGACTTGTGCTGCTCTTATCTCTGACTGATTCTGCTGGTTAGCGATAATTTGCTGCTGTATCTCACCTACTCAAAAGCAAATTAAACCCTGCTCTAATCTAAATAGGGTCCCTGTCTGTGTTTGACGCCATGCAAGAAACAATGGGCATCTGTCAGAATGTGTTTGTTCATAAGTTGGGTTTGTAAGCTACATTTTATAGCGGATTTGAATGCGTTTCATCCAAATCAGAATTTATTTTCCAGTATAAAAGCTATAAAAATGTATTACACTATTTGCACAAGAATGGTTTCAAAAGTTGTCAAACACAATAAATGATGCTCAAGAAAGCAAAAAAAAACAAACTTAAATGTGCATTTTATCACTCAAACACAGACCTTGACAAGCGTTCCCTACAGACCTTTGCTATTCACAAGCCATAACATTTATATAGCTTTCCACTGGATAAACGGCCCAAGTAAATATTTCTGCCTCATAACTCAGCTTTTATACTTCCCCACAAATCAACCACTTCAAAACTGTTAAAAATGCTGCTAAATTTTGTTGTACAACAGATTTTGACAAACCAGCTTGACTGCAACAATTAGTTGACATTTTAAAATTGTGTTTACCAAGCATATTAAATATGTAAAAAAGTAAATTATTATTATCAACAAAAACATAATACATTAATTTTTAAATAAAATAATAATAGTAATAAAATAACTTAAACGTAATGCCTTCATATAGTTTTCATTCTTTAACTGAATTCATTATAATAATGATTTATTTTCTTCATTGTATCAGTGTAGTTGTATAACTGATGTTTGACTTTACGACCCCCAAATATATCAAAATTAATTTCAATACAAAAATATAAGATGCACATCATAAGAAGGTCTATTTAAGTGGCTATACCTGAATTTTAATATATTTTTTGACACAATCATCATGTACCTGACCCACAAATCACTGGTACTGTATGTGTCTGAGCTAATTTTTTAAATAAAATAATAATAATAATAGTAATTTAAATAACTGAGATCATGCCAGAATTAATTCAAATAATAAGGCTTTTTTTCTTCATTATCAGGACATTTTTGACTTTATGTTCTCCCAAAATATTTACAATTAATTTTAATACAAAATAAATAAATCATGCACATCATTCATCTAACTGTATGTTAGTTGACCTAAGCATGATGTAATTGACCCACAAATCATTGCCTTGTTTCTGCACTACTGAAGCAAAAACAACACATTTATCGCCAGCAAACTCATTTTGACAATTTCCTAGCCCTAGGAAAATCCAGTGGTGAAGGAAGCCAGTCAATCCAACTGACCTGGACCTGTAATTCACATATGACAAATAGCGAAGTGCTGACTCTGAAATGCCCATCTCTGCCAGCAAAACGTGTGGATGGCAGTGTCAAAAACTGCTTACAGATCGGGAAGAATTAGCATGGAGTTATGCGAGCATGTTGCTGCTGACTTGAGCACTTTACAGCCAGGATTCAGAAGAGTGACTAGTTTGAAGCTTGAGTGATAGAAAGTGAGCAAGTGAGAAAGCGTGACGCCTGACTGATTCCAGCTCCTTCTGGAGCTACTGCCATGAAGGAGAGCAGTGAGAGCGGTCAGAGCTTCCTGGCGTCAGAAGAGCCTATGCTGGAGAAAATGTCATGTTCATGGAAACCACAAACAGCTTTACTCATGAAGAAAAATCAGGCTATAAGCATACTTGCCCGTCTGAATAATTTATATGAGTCAGAGAAATCATGTGAGGGAAAAATATTCTCTTTTAAAACCTCACTGTTTGTATGTGTGCATGTCTCACCTCGTCTTTGTCTTCGACCTGTATGTAGAGAGGCAGAGCGAAGCCGACCTGTGCCAGCTCTGGGATCAGGACACGATACTCAGAGCTGTTAAACCTGGGCGGATTGTCATTTTTATCAATCAGCAGGATGGTGAAGGTGGTCGTGACGGTGGCAGACGAAGGTGTGCGGTTGTCATTCAGCTCTGTGGCCTACAGAGAGATACAAAGAGAGCGGTTGATGCCTGCAATCTCAATACTGTGCATACAGCAGGGTCCAAACGAGACTGCAAGGAAAATTTGGAAGGGGAATCTGGGGAATCAGCCAATATTTTAGGATTTTAAACAATTTCAAAACAAAGAAAAGTTATAATGCACAATGAGCAAGAACTATTGAAGATTTTCAGTAGTTTCAATAGTGATTATATGATTACAGGACATATGTGACCCTGGACCACAAAACCAGTCTTAGATCGCAGGGGTATATTTGTAGCAATAGCCAAAAATACATTGTATGGGTCACAATTATCGATTTTTCTTTTATGCCAAAAATCATTAGGATATTAAGTAAAGATCATGTTCCATGGAGATATTTTGTAAATTTCCTACCGTAAATATAACTTCATTTTTGATTAGTAATATGCATTGCTAAGGACTTTATTTGGACAAATTTAAAGGCTATTTTCTCAATATTTATATTTTTTCGCACCCTCAGATTCCAGATTTTCAAATAGTTGTATCTCGGCCAAATATTGTCCTATCCCAACAAACCATACATAAGTGGAAAGCTTATTTATTTCAGAAAATGTATAAATCTCAATCTCAGCCCTATACAGGGTCACATATAATCCAGATTTTCATTTATGAACAACATGCTCTCTGGATCCTCTCTGTTCATTTGTATATACTTTCAATAAGAACTTTCAACAGTGCAATGCATTTTTCCCAAAATGTCATTTGTTCAACACTATTTATGCTATACAATATAATTAAATCATTTTATTATGACTACTATGGTTTTTTAATTCTCTAATAACTAATACATTTCTTAACTGATTAATAGCCATCAAAACACTTTTACACATCCAACTTAATTATTTAAATAATTTACCTATCATCATTTAATGAAACACGGACACTTTTTGTCACAGAAAAAATATAATTTATAAAATTAAAAAATTGTGATAAAATAAAAATAAGTGTAATCTGAAATTCATAACTAAATAATTTAAAATCAAAATATCTAATAACGAACCTACAGGAAGCAGATGCAATATTCTGCAGAAATCTTCGGAATGGTCTAGGCAAGGCAAGGCAAATATGAACAACAGCAACACATTTAATTAAAAATGACATTTTGAAGTAGATAAACTGAAATTATTTTAAAAGTAAAACATACTCCATATTTGTTTTGCTTCAAAAAATATATATTTTTAAATGTACATGCAAAAAGAAAAAAATGCTCCCCCAAACAAACGACACCATCATCCATCTCTCTACTGTGAGGCAAATGTTAAAAGGAGCTCTAGAAAAGAAAAAGGAGAAGCAAAAGAAAGAAAGGAGATATACGAGTGACAGAGAGAGACAGTACGAGATACCAAACCAGAGAGGAACGGATGTGATAATAGAGGGAATCTGGCAGTAAGCAGCATTAACGTTTAGTCTTCAATCTCCTCGATTTGTTCGGCTCTGCCTCTTTATTAAATCAGAGGGGAGGATTCTGGGAGAAATCCCACAGGTCTGCCGTAAGTGGGGGCACACGGGGGCCAGCGCGGGAAGACAGACACAGCCAATAAGATTTAGGATGAGCAAGTCTTATCGACAGGAAACAATTGCTTACAATCACTTTCTTTCTTCCCGCCCTCTTGTTCTCTCTCCTCCTCTTTTTGAGCAATGGAGCAGGACTCACAGAGAAATCAAAAGGAATAATGGTGTTTTGTTACAGAGGGATCCAGGGTGAATGGAGGATGGAGGTGCGGCGACGCTGCGGGTCCAGGTTAATCACGAATTGTGTCGTTTAACACCCCCCCTTGCACATCTCTTCTCTATCCCTCCATATAATAAATGCACTGACCTCCAGCCCAATGTACTCTAGCCTATCCAAGCGCTGTGAAGTTGAGAAATTAGTTTTATTACTTTTCACTCAAAATCAATAATGCCACCAATAAGAGAGAGGGAGACGGAGAGAGCGAGTAAGAAGATAAAATGGTAAAAGAAAAATACATACATAGGAGCAGAGGCTCAGGAGAGAGAAACAGATAATGAAAATCTATAACTTATGAATATTTTGGGAGGTTTTTCTTGCGTTTGCTTTGTTTTGAGTTTCGCTTTGTGGCAATCATTTATTTCAATTTAGAGGACTACAGCTGTGCAGTTTATGACTGCAAATAGAGCAGAAGAATCCAAAACACATTTACGAAACTGTCCGGATGGGAATTTATATAATATTACGGGCAGAGAAAGAGGTAATAATAATAAGAGAACATTTAAACGTAACAGTGACCAAAACTTCTTATAAAATAGAACAGTTTGTTTCTGATATTTGACTGCATGAGTCACTTTGAATTCCTTGTAAAATTTTGATTTTGATGTAGAATTATCACACAAGTTTTGATTGCACAAAATATCAAAAAAGATTTATATATACTTTCAAAATATATAAAAGTATATATAAAAATTTATATATACTTTCAAAAAATATTTTTATATACTTTCATGTGCTGGTAAGACTGGCTCCTGTTAAAACGCTGATAGTGTTATATGGTCATTTATTTGTCACTGCGGTTGTGCTTTGGAAGTTAAAAGAAAGCATTGGCGACTTGTGCAAATCTACAGACACCAGCAGCAGTTCAATGGGTTCGTATCAGAGCAGAGGCGATAATGATGACAAGTGTGTGTCAAATCCCAGCCCAGAGAAATAATGACAGAAATCTACAGAGACTCAAATCGCCACCAATCTTTTGAAAACAGAATTCCACACGGAGCAGTTCCTGGACATTTTCAGCTCAATTTGAATAAAATGCTAACCTAAAACAGCTCTTTTCTGGGGTGTCTGAAGATCCCAGACATGTCACGACCAAACGTTTGTTGGTAAACAGTATTTTCATATTGACACACACCTGTTACTGCACATTAGTGCAATATAAATAGTGTTGAGAAAAAGTAAGTGAAACCTTTGGAATTGGTTGGTTTTCTGCATTAATTAGTCATAAATTGTCAAGTATCGCAAGTATCAACAAAGATAATGTGCTTAAGCTAACAACACACAAGCGGTTTTTGATCAATAAGAAAACCAACCAATTCTAATGGGTTCACAAACTTTTGTCATCGTATATATACAATACTATTCAAAAAATTAGGGGTTGATAAGTTTTTTTTTTAAATAATTTTTAAAGAAGATATGCTCACCATGCATTTGTTTTGTGGAAAATACAGATACATCAGTAATATTGTGAAATATTATTAGAATTACTTTTTATTAAAGTAATTTTCAAATTTAATTTATTCGTGTGGTGGCAAAAGTGAATTTTCAGCATCATTACTTCAGTCTTCAGGGTCACAATATCCTTCAGAAATCACTCTAATTGTCAGTCCTCTGTCGTGTGTGTCGTGTGTTCCTGCCTCATGTGCCCATATTTGGTTTGTTTCCTGTCCTTGTTAAATGTAATTAGTTAATTTTTGTCCAGCCGTGTTCGTCTCATTATCTATGATTTACCTGTGTATTTATAGTCCTGTCTGTTGAGTTAGATTTTGTCTGGTCTACTCGTTACTCCCCGGTGTTCCTGTCTGTATCTTGCCCTGCCTTGATGTCATCAGTAAAGACTATTATTTGAAGTTATATCCTTGTCTGAGTGTTCCTGTGTTCCTCCTCGTGTGTGCACCGTGACACTAATATGCTGATTTGCTGCTGAAGAAATATTTCTTCTTAATATCAATGTTGAAAACGGTTGTGCTGCTTAATATTTGTTTGTGGAGACTATGATACATCCCCAAACATTTGAATGGTTACACAAAGTATGTACCATATTAATAACAGTCAATTCAGATTTTCAGTATCATACAAGTGGTGTTTTACTGGAATTATTTTAAAAGTTGCTCTAAACTAAAATCTGTGTGCTCTTCTTTCTGTTTCTACTCTTTTGCTCTTTTTCTCCATCTCCCTCTTTCTCATCTCCATTATCATGCACCATGAAGATGAGGCAGAGGTGTGTGTGTGTGTGTGTGTGCGACTATTTCAGGAGCCTAAAGGCCTCTCTTAAACTGAGCTCTCAGAAATGGAGAGACAGGAACAAAGGGTTTCCCTGGCAGAGGTCTAGAGGGACATTAAAACACACACACACTCATCCAATGTTTGGCCCTGGAACTGTCAGCGGGGCACAGAGATAACGATGACATCACACACACACACACACACACACATACAGCGTCTGTCACATGGTCACTCATTCCAACAGAAGCAGGGCATAATAGATTTAATATATTTGTGCCGTAAAAAAAAAAAAAAAGAGTACATCTTGAGCTTCAAAGGAAACAAGAACATCAACGTCTGTAAAAAGAGCTGATATGATCTATGTCACAAAAATACTTATTTTAATTGATTTGTGACCTGTGAAGGAATCAGTGGTTAAGTAAATATAAAAATTTGAAGTATAATGCATATAATAGTATTTTCTTGTAAAATGTACTCCAAATTATCTTTGCTTAGTTTACAACTTTGAAAAATCATTTTACATGCACAGTAAGCCTGAACAATCCAGTCCAGTTGAGTGTAATTAGAAGTGTTTTGCACGTTTGTAATAGCTATGCAAAAGAGTTAAAAATGTATTGAAAGCTCCAGGGTCAGTGAGACCTTTTCACACACTGATCCTGATATGCTCAATGTGGGTAAATGGCTCAATAAATTACAGTCACACTCCGCAAACATTTACTGTAGAATCAATACAGCATTTGGCAGAGATCCCAATGAGTTCAGCGCAGGGGGCGAGAGACTAACCAGAGCTACTACATGAGAATTTCTGGAAACAGAACAAATCTGCTTATATGTGATTTCATTCCTCATTCCAAATCAATCTTGACCTTGAAACATTACAGAATAGATTTTAATAATGCATTAGTGGATTTGAATCTCACGCAGGGTTGAAAGACTTATGATAAAAGGTTTTAAGAGCTTAAGGAACTTCACTATTCTGATTCCAATTCCACAAAACGATTTGAGTTTCTCAACAAATCTATGAACAGCTCTTTCGGTACAATTGAGGAAGCACTTAAAAGAATTTGTCCAAATGATATATTAACGAAAAACTGTGTTATTTACTTTACCAAAAACTCTTTTCCAAATACAGTAATCTTCTGTTAAAGAACAGCTAGCACTTTTTATTGAATCCTCATGAGAACCACATCTAGGTTTGAGTCTCACCTTTACTGTGATGGTGAATCCGGATGAGTACAAGGGGTTTTCCCGGTCCAGCTGTCCGCTCACTGTCAGGGATCCGCTGATGTAGTCGAGAGCAAACATGCTGTTGGTGTTACCTGATGAACAGAATAATAAAAGGAAGCTGAATTTTGTGACAATCGGGTCGAAAGATGTTTCATGTTTGCAATGAATACTGCCGCATTAAACCGAAGAGTCTGTACCCTCATTACACTTTGACTTTTTAGCATTTACATATTTGAATAATCGGATGGTCCTGATTGTAAAGTGGTTAAATATCTGAGCCCAAACTCAAAGGTTGTAGGTCAATATCCTCAGAGGCGTCGGTGAAGCGGAGGGTCGTTGAGTTCCCTAATCACCATTCTGCCCTAGAGCAGGGCACTTAACCTCCGCTCCAAGGGGAACGTCCCTATTGTCAGCTAAGGATTTCAAAGAATTCATCTGATCATTCCTATCCTAGAAATTAGGGCTGAATGGCATGACAGTTTATGCCAAAAATTTTACAAATTTGCAGAGGGCAGGATTCTAATATAATTATTGTAGATCTATATATCAGTCTGTAAGGCTTTTAAACCTTCATAGGGTTTGCTTTTTTAGAGAATTTGTTGCATGAAACTTTTTAAACATTATTCATTTCTATCTAATTCTACTTCATTGCATTCCTATTTGTAGCGCAATCATGCACACTTTTGCTCATGATCTAAATTGTCATTTGAAGGCATTCTTAATTTCTGAATAACACACACAACCCTGGTTATTTAATGTAAGTCAGGAATATGCCACCAGAGGCATAGAGAAGTTATGACATTTTAATTGAACATTATGAGGTCAAACAATTCATATATACAAAAAATACAATGAAACACATGGATGATGAATTGTTCAGAATAATGATTTATAACATGCATTTGCAAAATAAGAGGAATGACTGTTTGTGTATTTATATTACTCCAACTCATATCACTCATACTGCTCACAACTACTGGATTTTGGGAGAAAATTTTTCTACAAGCTCCAACACAATGAATATAACTGAAACATTATGGTCATAAAGACTCTTCTAATTATACTAGCTCCTCTAATTATACTAAATCATACTTCAACGCTTAGCTCAACAAAATACTTGTTTAAACACCAGACACAGACAAAGAGTAAGAAACAGAAATCCTTCGTCTTCTGTACTGTCTGACAGAGAGCAGGCTTGTGGTTTGGGACTAGACCTCTCCCTGGTCCGGGATAGAGGAAAATAATATCTTCCGACTATGGGAACAGTGGCCCTGTTAATTAATCCGTTACTCCTGAGATATCATGCTGGTTTTGGGTAATTAGTTCAGTGCTTGGCAGCAGTGGCCCAAACTTTAGGGCTATAACAGATCTCTAGACCGGCTCGCCATCCAATCCACCATTCTTTTCTAATTCATCTTCCACTCAAAACATTTCATACTCCCTCGACAAACCGTTCATCTCATTAACACCTCACTTTTCTTAATTATATGATATTTCAGTAATTATTTTCATTATATTTTCACATCTCTCTGTCCACCTCTCACAGCTGCAGTGTATATTCACTGCACACTAATTAAGTCCAGCAGATGCAGATGGCTCACAGAGTGACACACAATCTGTCGTCTCCTCTAACAGTCTTCTTTTGTTCTTTATGATAGATCTCACCTGTGTACAGCTCTCATCACGTACAATCATGTACTACTAAAGATCATCAGCCCCCCATCGCTCCGTTCGCTACATACTCACTCCTACATTCCTCCACATCCCCATTCCCATGTAAAACCATCCAACTTAGTTCCTCCACCTCCATTCTGCTCCCTGTCTTCACCTCCCCACTCCTCCATCATAGTTGTTTGCCATTCAGAACTGAATTCAACTGAAAAGCCTTTTAATTTCCAAGCTCTGCATTTAAATTAAAATTAAATTAGAATTTGAAGTCCCAAACAGGATGCAGAACTGCAACTGGAATTCAGTGTAAGAAAGTAGAATGCAAGTTTCATTTGGAAAAATCATACAGCTGTAATTAATAACAGACAGACAGACAGACAGACAGACAGATAGATAGATAGATAGATAGATAGATAGATAGATAGATAGATAGATCTTCAATTCTAAATACTGCATAGTCCTGTCCTCCAAAACTCAACTCTTACATTCCTCCAGCTCCCCATCGCTCCATTCCACCCCATCATTAGGTTTCTTCACCTCCTTCTTCCCAGGTACTCAAACTTTTATTCTTCCTCATTCTTCTCCTCTCAGGTGTTCAGTATTGTAATGCTAAACTGGACACAGCCTCACCGCTGCAGCACTGGCAGTGTATTGAGACAGAGCTGGTTGGGTATGCATGAGCGACTCAGAGGGTGCCCTGCAGAGATAGCTGTGATTTATACATTCAAATAGCAATCTGAACCATCTCCGTAATGGAAATCAAACAATGGGAGTACCCAGATTGATTGAGAGAGCTTGAACTAAATGTATGCATGCGCGTACTAGCGTGAATATATTGCCTCCTCTGGGCATCGGCGGCCAATTAGAACACACACTTTAATTCACTTTCCCAATTGCCCAGTGTGAAATCAAACGTGCAGCTGAGAGCCACACTGACCTGATGGATTCTTTCAAATTAGCATGTTTGGCTGTTCACTGGAGTAAGACCGCTGAAGAGTGCGCTGATTTGAAATGATAATCATCCTTATCTGGTAATGCAAATATATTTCTTAAGGTGAGGTGACAGTAATTATAATCTTAGCATGAAGAGAGATTTTATGGATTTGAAATATATTCTCATTATGTATTCAGTGAAATTTCTAAAACTTGCATGAAATTAAAATTTAAGGAAATTAAATTTATCCTAAATGTATCATATATATATATATATATATATATATATATATACATATATACATATATACATATATACATATATACATATATACATATATATATATATATATATATATATATATATATATATATATATATATAGAATCATTCCAAATCAGGATTTTTATCGTTAAATAAAACCATTAAAAAAACATTTAATTTAATTATTAAAAGAAATATTAAATATTATTATTGTGGTAAAATTATTGCAATAATAAAATATTAATAAAATAAAATATATTTTTTTTAAACAGTTGTTTTTGTTAATATTTTTTATTTAAAATAAAATAACTAAAATAAAGTAAAACTAAAATGTATTAAATTATACAGCTTTATGTATTTAAAAAATAAATTAAAAGAAGAAAAATAGGATTTAACTATGAAACCTCTGATCTATTAACTATTAAAAATGACAAAACACAACATAATTACTACAAATTTAACTAACATTTTAATGAAAAGTATAAAAGTAAAATCTAATTCAAAATAGTAACAAAAACTATACTATTATGTCAATGATACTAATATAAGACTGTTCCAAACTCTTTTTATTTGATGTTTTGAGAAAATTTCATTAAATAAATAAATAACTTTTTGTAATGCAAAAACTAACAGCAGTAGGTAACGATGACATAAGAAATGCTACATTCTTTAAATCTTAAAGATGTAAATACAATTTAAGAGGGAAAGATTATCAATAAATTATGAATTCTAGTCTTATTATTGGGTAGGATTAGGGATGTGGAATAAGGTCATGTAGAATAAGGCATTAATATGTGCTTAATTACTACTAATAAATGGCTAATATTCTAGTAATATGCATGCTAATAAGCAACTAGTTAAGAGACCCCAAAATAAAGTGTTACCAAGACTTTAAATATAGTCATATAAAAGATTGATTGATTGAATGATTGATTGATTCATTCATTCATTCATGTCTTGTTTGGAGCTTGATAGACATGATCACTACAAAACAATCAAATTTTGTGTGGGGGGGGGGGGGGGCTGAAATGACATAAGGGTGAGTAAATAATGACAGAACTTTCCTTGGATAAACTATTCCTTCAACTAGAGGCAACAAAATGCAGGTAAAAAATTTAGTAATTGTATACAGAGTCAGCAGACAAGACCCGTGATTTAGAGGCGGCTACATTAGCGCAAGATAAGCAGACTCTTCAGAAGACCAGAATGATACTGCATTCTGCCTAACAGAACAAAAACTCTCCCCCACAGAGATTGACATCTCATCAACACACAGAGTGACAGCAGAGAGAATTCACTGTTGGAGAAATCAAGCTCAGCTGAAGTTGATGGAGAGAATAAAGAGGCGAGTGTGAGTGAGTAGAGCTGTGCAGGAGAGCAGATAGCTCACTCACTTTAATCCTGCTGAGAGCCAGCAGCTAAGAGAGCTTAAGACAAGCACAGCAAAGACAGAGAGCTGCTGCTAAATTACAGCGCTGGAGAAACCCTTTCATTATGCCCTTTAATGGAGTTCAGTTACTGTCTATTAGATGAACTAAAAATGATTTGTTAACTATTTTTTTTAACCTCAGCTCAACAAGAGCAACATAATTATTATGGAGCCGACGAGACGTGAGAAGTGCGGATCCATTTGCAAGGCTTTTATTTAAAGTAAAAAAGTTGTGACGTATTGTCAAGTATGGTGACCCATACTCGAAATTGGTGCTCTGCGTTTAACCCATCCAAGTGCACACACACAGCAGTGAGTAGTGAACAAATGCACACACACACACACACACACACCGTGAACACACACCCGGAGCAGTGGGCAGCCATGCTGCGGCGCCCGGGGAGCAGTTGGGGGTTCGGTGCCTTGCTCAAGGGCACCTCAGTCGTGGTATTGAGGGTGGAGAGAGCGCTGGACATTCACTCCCCCCACCTACAATTCCTGCCGGCCGGGGACTCGAACTCGCAACCTTTCGATTACGAGTCCGACTCTCTAACCATTAGGCCACGACTTCCCCGACAACTTCCCCGACCATTACACAGGCAAGGTCGAACAACATCAAACAAGAATGGCATAGGCAAGACACAGCGTAATCCTAGGGCAAGCGTGGGTCTATGATCAGCGAACGATATCCACAGGGCTTGAGAAGAGGGGTAGTCCGATAACCTGAGCAATAATCCAAACGAGGTATGAGCAGAGTCCGAACGGCGAGACAAGGGTTAATCCAAGATGCCCGGGCAGGAATCAGGAAACAAGGCTATAAACAAAATAAACTAAACTAAGACTTCGAAAACACGGAAGGGCTCCGTAATGTAGCTTTCACTAGGAGAGTGATAAACACTAGACAATACTGGAACTAAACAAACACAGAATGGCTCAGTAAAGCAGCTGCCACTAGGAGAGTGATAAATGCAGAACAATACTCGGAGCTAAACATAAACACAGAATGGCTCAGTAAGGCAGCTAACACTTGGAGAGTGCTAAACGCAGAACAATACTCGGTGATCTGTGAAAGGTGAAAATGTTCATGTCTCATGTGTGAGCGTGTGATTGAGACAGCTGGGTGTACTTAGTGCAATCAGCTGTGTATGTGCAATCAGTGCAATGGATGATGGGAAATGCAGTCCAGTGTAATGTGAGGTGTGAGTCAATATGATGGAGAGGCGACCTCTTGTGGCAGTTGGACAAAAGACCTCGAACCGGATTCGTGACAGTAATAATAATAATACTTCTAAAACAATATTATTATACAATATTCAAAGGTTTGGGGTCAGTTATTTTGTTTAATTAATAGTTTTATTCAGCAAGAATGCATTAAACTGATCAAAAGTGACAGTAAAACATTTATAATGCTACAAATAAATGTTGTTCTTTTACATTTTCTATTCATCATAGAATCCTGAAAAAAAATTCTAATAATTTCCACAAAAATTAAGCACTACTGTTTTCAACATTTATAAAGAAATGTTAAGAAATGTTTCTTGACCACCAAATCGGCATATTTCCTAAATACTTCAAAGTGAAAAAAGTCAAATTAAAGTCAGTTATTTTAAATTGTAATAATTTTTCACAAAAATACTGTTTTTACTGTATTTTTTAGCAAATAAATGCAGCCTTGGTAAGCACAAGGGACTTATTTTAAAAACATTACAAAATTCTTACTGACCCCAATAATATTATAGATTTAATAATAATAATAATAATAATAATAATAATAAATTGTGAAAAACAACAGAAATAACAATATTAATAATAATAATAATAATAATAATAAATTGTGAAAAAACAACAGCAACAACAACAATAATAATAATAGTTGTTGTTGTTGTGTATGCTGTGTTTTGAAGGTAACTCAATTTAGCCTTGAGTTATAAACAGTGCTTGTTTAAGTCAATATTAAATCAATATTAGCTCTGTTTTTAATACAAATTATACAACATTAAATATGGTTTCACCTTCAGCAAGGATAAAAAATGTTGTTTAATGCATGAAACCAAATCAAAATTCCAAAGACCAGTATAGTCAATTGTCCAATTTACCCAATGTCATGTTAATAATTTGTCATATGATAAACATACAATAAATGTATGATTAAAAAAATCCTCCACTTGATCCAATGTCAAATACAGATTCACCTGAGAACTGATCTACATTTCCAGTCATGGAATATATGTCTTATGAAGCAGCAGTTTCCCAAAATATACCTCATCTAAAGTCGCAGCCCTTTGTGTGCTGACACTCTGCCTCCCAGACAGCACTTGTTTACCTTCTGTTTGTGAAGGCGCTGTAAAATCAATTAAAGTCACAGTCCATCATCTGCACGTCTGAGCTTGAGGAATGAGACTCCGCTGCCCTCAGCCTCTGTTACCACGGCACCTGCTATCTCTCTGTTTCAGACTGATTTACTACAAGAGCCGCGTCGCCAGCCTTGATCTTAGCCATGCTAACAGAGCGACGCAAATTAGCTCACAGTTATGGGTTAGCGAACCTGCACAGCAGGTAGCCACGCTTTGTCGCATCTATCAAGTCAGTCAGGCAACAAATTAGTGGACATGCCGTGAATAATTTCATTAGGCTGTCAGCAAGCAGGAGAGGAGTTGCATCAAGGGGTGGGTTTCAGTGTTAGCAGAAATACGCCCAAAAGGGACGATTTCAAAATAAAAACAGTGGGTTTAAAAGACAAAATACAGTGTTCGCCAATGATCTAGCGCTTTATGCCTAAGACCGATATATTTCTGTTCTAAATAAGATTTGAGTGTACACAATCATTAATATGCTTAAAAATAGTTATCTTTACTAGGGATGCAATGATACCATTTTTTCAGATCCGATCCGATCCAGAAAATTCTGAGTATCTGCCGATTCCAATCCAATCTGATACCAGCGGAGGTTTTTTTATTGTTGTAAAATACATTCATGAAAAACAAGTAAATATATTTATAAATATATACTACAAAAAAAAGACATTTCTTGTAAATGTATAACACGGTAAAGAAGGCAGCAACACATGATAGATAGGACAGAAAAAGAAAGACTATTAATAATCTTTCATTGCGCAAAAGTATTATAATACCAAAGGCTACAACGTGACACGCAGTTTGAATGCTGAATGGAGGATGACAGACAGCCACAGAGAGAAGAGTTCATGTCAACTTGAATATATCGACTTAAATATTCATCAGTACCTCACACTGAACTATGGAACAGCTTCAGAACACTTGAAATATAGTGCACAAAAACTTTATGGTCCTTTATAATGTTTTTGTGCCTTTTATGGGGCTGAACAATAACAGAATAGTATACGCACAATATCGGATTTGGATCGGTCTCGTCTGACCGATACCCGATCTGGCAGAGAATGCCAGTATCGGAGCCGATATCGATACTGAGTATCAGATTGATGCATCCCAAATTTTTACCTCAGTGGTGGGGGATTGTCAAGTGCCTCCTTCTGCCGGTAACATTGATATGCTAGTAGTTGTCTTTAAGATTGAATTATTTACTGAACTGATTAGTTCATAACACTGATAGATCCAGAAACAAAATAAATGATATCAAATGAGTCATTGAATCACTCACTCAACCGATCCATACCCAAACACTGATTCATTCAGGAACTAGTGGGTTTCATTCACTAAGGGTGCCTAAGCAAGAGTTTGTGTGAAAAATGAATGTTTTTACAAACAAATCAAGATTCACCTATAACTTAATTCTAAATCTACAAAAAATGTAGGAAGTGCAACCGCAGGTACACAAAAACACACACTCTGTGTGGCCTTATAATCATGCCAGTGTTTTTGATAATTTTTTTGATCATTTTTGATCAGTTTCTTCATCTTCCTCGTCTGTTTTTTTGTTCGGAAGATTGTGGTCTCATTCAGAAGATGCATAATAGTGTATAACATTGAAATCACGGAAAGCCGGAAAATTTGGTCTTTGACAGGGACACATTGTCAATGTACACATGCAATTGTAAAAATGACAATTCCTTACTAAAATACAGTATCTTACCATGTTTGTGTGCATCATTAAGGGATTTGTATATCTTAACAACTAGGTGTGCAAGATATCGCTATAAACATGACTGTGCAGTCAAAGGTAAATGGAGATAATTACAGAAACTGAAGAATATTAACAATCATGTTCAGATGAGGATTCACAGTGACCCATGATCCACAATACTGTGTGTGGCGCACTTGAGCGTGCTTAGAAATAGTCAGACAGAAAATCAATTTCACATCACTGATAAAAGGTTGGATGAATGAAAAACAATCATGCTATGTCAGGGGAATAATTGAAAATGAAACAGAATGGGAATGTTTTTGTTCTTATGGGGGTCTGGGACTAACCCAGCCCTCCCCGCTCAATGTTAGGGCCCTGCATTTTCCTATTCATCGCAGCAACTCCAATGCTTGACAAATGAACAGTGTCACGTACCTATCATTGTTTCCTCCTGGAACCTTTGGAACAAACACCTGCTAACTAGTGCCAGAGTTCCCATTTCCCCTGGCACAGACATTTACAGCTTCATGTGCACTCTCTCCCTGCCACACGTCTGCTGTAATAGTGTCGGAGCGAAGCGCGCTTGTGCAATAAACGAGGGCAGAGTGTGGGCATGTTGACAGAGGCTGGGGCACAGGAGATTAACCCCGGGCCAGGCCTGTCTGTAGTCACTGCATACTGGGCCTATGCCAGTTCATTGTTGGCCAGAGAATGGGGTGACGGTGGGGCCACTGCAGGCGGAGGAGGGAGCACAGCCTTCTGGGTAATTATGGAGGATTGGGGGCAAAAGGTGTAGAGACGAGGGGGCAGAAAAAAAAGCTGTTAAGGGGATAAAATTGAGTCCTGGCAAACGTGGCTGTGTACGTTTGTGTAGCTACAGGTGTGACATTCTTGCACAGGCGCAAACAGACAAACACACACAAACTCAAATATTCAGATTGCACTTCTATTTTTTTGTTTTACCTATTCAAAATAAGAAAAAAAAGCACATTATTAATTTTACATGAAAATCACGTGCATTTTAATGTGTATTATACAGTCTAAAAAATCTATTAAAAAAACTACTTTTGTAACATTATAAATGTCATCACTCTTGAACAGATCAATTTAAAGCATCCTTGCTAAATAAAAGTATTAATTTCTATAACCTCACCCCCCCCCCCCCCAAAAAAAAAACTATACCGACTCCAAGCTTTTGAATGGTGTGTATAATGTTTCTTGAACAATCAGCATGTTAGAATGATTTCTGAAGGATCATGTGACACTGAAGACTGTAATGATGCTGAAAATTCAGGTTTGATAATAATAATAATATTTAATAATTAATTTAATAATAATAAATAAATACATTTATTTTAAATAGTAAAAATACTTCACAATATTACTGCTTTGTCTGTATTTTGGATCGAATATATGCAGGCTTGGTGAGCAATAGAGAATTCTTTAAAAAAAAAACATTACAAGTCTTACTGTTTCAAAACTTTTGACTGGTAGTGTATATTTTGCATATGAAACCTTAAAAAGGTAAATCGCCATGAATTCAACAGAAATGAAAACAAGGCTTTGAGGGTTGTCACACACCTTATAAAGGTCATTTTCACCAGTCCACAACTTTCAAAACTCTTTACTGGAGTTTTTGTCTATGAAAATCTTTTCTCAGAATGATGTTTTGTCAGCTGAACGTTATGTACTTCTACCCCTCGTATTCATTCCTGTCAAAAAAATAAATATGGCACTACCCTGACTAAGGTCTATTCAATTTTGAACAAAGTCAGGCACAAAATGCCACCAAACTAAAGCTGCATATCTATAGCAGGTGGAACAGAGGTCGTTCTCATTGTGACCCGCCCCTTCACTGGTTGCTGTCCAATCAGTGGGACAGAGAGTACTGAGTGACAGCTGCTCCGCGACTGGTCATCCATGAGGGTTCAAAGCAGCCATGATGGCTCTAAATTGCTTTGTGTGCTTCAGTGGCTTGACCAAACTGCCAATATACTGTGACAGCCGTCGGCTATACGGACCACTGCGCCCTCACCTGTCACCCACACCTGTGTAGGACGAGACTCGACAATACACCCAAACACACAATTCACACAGCCATTTTTCTAACCCTTAGATACAGACCTTTGTCAGAGCATAGACATACAGTTTACTACTAAGAGGAAATGCATATATAAATGCATAAACACATAAAGCTTAACAATGGAGTGGAGTCATGTACTAAATCCGTTTAGAAACTAATTTGCCAAACAACTTATATGAAACATCACTTCATTATTATGATATGATTTTTTATGTCTCCCGGGCTGCATTTATTTGATAGAAATGGTAATATTGTGAAATATTTTTACAATTAAAAATAACTGTTTACTATTTGAATGTAATTGAAAATTAAATTTATTCCTGTGATGACAAAGCTGAATTTTTAGCATCATGAACCAGTCTTCAGTGTCACATGATCCTTCAGAAATCATTCTAATATGCTGATTTGCTGCTCAATACATTTTTCTTCTTTTATCAATGTTGAAATATTTTCAGGATACTATATATTTCAGGATTCTAACATTATATATGTCTTCACTGTCACTTTTGATCAATTTATTGCATCTTTGCTGAATAAAAGTACTAATTTCTTTAAAAAAAATAAAAAATTCCTTTTGTCAGGCACAACAAACATCCACAAACTGGATCACCAAAAACAAATATTTGTATGTATGCAAGAATGTGTCGAGTGAAACTACTAGAGCTGAAGTCCTTCAAGTATTGCAGTCATCACTATTTCAAGATGCTTGAATTAACTTTTTCATGCAGTGGATTGTGTGTGTGTGTGTGTGTGTGTGTTTTGCTGGGGCTTTCACATTACCGCTAGTAGTGAGCTGGAAAATGAGAAGCTAAAGCAACCACAACTCACACACATGCAGACACACTGTATACATATACACACACATTAGGTTTTTCATTCATGGTGGAGGCTTTTGAGGTTGTGTCGTATTTACAAAAATGAAAATATCAATAAATAGCTTTGAAAAATGCAGACAAATCAGTCATGTTCTGAATCACTTGCAATCATTGTCTTGCAAATACATTATACATTATAGCCATATAGTTTCCAGCTTGTTGAATTTTTTTAAAGAATTTAATGAACAATATATTTTTATCAAATATAAAAAAAATATAATAGCAAAAAAATTAAACTGGACATTTATTTGTTTTAATATTTTAAATACATAATAAAATACAACATCAAGCTATATATAATGTTAAAAACATTTATATATTTTCATTAAATGTTTTTAAGTTTTTGTTGTTGTTGTTGTTTTAAAATACATCCATACATTTTTGTTGTGGGGCAAGTCAAAATCTGACCTTTTTACAAAATACACTAAAGAAAACTTAACATTTAATTTAAAAAAAAAACATTTTTAGCAAAAATAAAAATGTATATTTATATATTTTTATATTTTTAAATACATAATAAAATAAATATAATAAAATACATTTTATTTTAATCTACGCATTTGTCTTGTAAAATAAATAAATAAATAAATATATATGATCTTTCAATAATATCAGCCTTTAAATGCAAGATATTTCAAGTGTAACCAAAGTATACTTGAAATAGTTTCACTTCAGCACAATTAAATATACTTCAGTAAATCTTTAGTTGGACTTCAGCACTACTTCTGCACAATTAAAGTGCATTAAGCATAAAATTAGTTGTAACAATTTAGCAGTGTAGTATACTAAAAGTACAATTGTATTTTATAAAACACATAAATATGTAAATGTATTTGTAGTATACTTAGTATAAAATAAATGAATTTCAAATTCATTATAGTATATTGATTTTTCACTATGGTATATGCAGTAGGCCTACATTTCTGCATAGGGTCCAGAGAAAATCTTAGCCTGGCAAGTAAAAATCTGACCTTATTGCTGAGCCCTAGATTGGCCTTTTTTATGTCAGTAAGACATTCTTTTCTAGTCTGTGGACGGGTTCTTTGCAAAATAGTTCACAAACTTTAGTCAAAAGCCTGGCTATGCAAAACCTACAACTGAAAATCCACCACACCCTGTTAAAAGTCCTGAAATTAAAACGTTATAAAATATTCACATTGTGTTTGTGCATGTGTGGCTGAGGCAGCAGTCTCTCCGGACCACAATTCAACACTTATTGAAATTCTGCCCGCCTCGTTCTCAGAAAAACACACCCAGATGAAAAGAGAGAGGGACTCAAACATGTGTAGCTATTATAAGAGAAAGACGAGTGCATAATCTGATGTGTGTGATCGAGTGTGTGATGAGACAAACGATTCTCACGTTCACCCCACACACGCACACACACACACACTCCGTCAGTGTTTAATCACCGTGAACCTACGTTCACCGCTTTCGCAACCTCTAGTACAATAGCAACAGGAAAGCTCTAATGTTGTGGGGACGTGGTTCGAGGGTTTGGGATATGTGCTGGGGTTTGGTGATTAAAAGATTGTGATTCCTCCAGGCTAATGCACTGCGTTATGAGAGCGTCTATGTAATGACAATAATTTCAGAGCATTAGGAACGACATCACAGAGTCTCGAGCGACATCCAGACAAATTCGAGCCACACGTAAATGCATATACACAAACACACTCACATGGGAACATGCGCAAAAAGAGCTGATATTTATGCCCTCATTATAATTATGCTTTCATACAGGTGAACACACACACACATATTGATGTGCAGTTGATAGTCCTTCACATACGTTCTTTTGTTATAGAGCGATATAGCAGCCAGAGACCTTGGCAACGTTGTTTAATCTACACGTTTTCTTCTGAACTAACAAATAGATGTTAACAATAGCCTGCATTACAATACAATGAATATAAATCTAATACTTTCAATTTCAACAAACATCTACTTCAAAAGAATGATAATGCACTGAATAGATGACTCCGTGCTGTCAAATGGCCGTTTGTCTGTCTCTACAGAGGATTTATTCCAGTCTATAGTTGGCCTGAATGACTTCTATTACCTATTCTATTACCAATTTAATCAAACCCCTTGAAAAGGACATGACCAACTTTCATAGGCTTTAAGGGAACTTAATAATCTTTTACTGAAAGCATGGACCTAAAGTGACATGTAGTGAAAATACAGAGCAAGAGTATCCAAAACAAGTCAAAGCAGGGTTGTTTAGTTGTTTACTATCTGGATGAATAAAGAATTCAATTAAGAGCATATCATTTTTTAGTTTGTACTCATCAAGCTTCAAATGAAAAGAGAAAATAGTCAAATTACATGAATTATGTTTTAAAACGGAAAACAGCCAACAATATTACAAAGCCTATCAGCTGTCCAAATAAAATAAAATAAAAAGCTGTGTATTCTATAGAGTATTGAAAATCTTGGCAGGTAAAACAAAACAAAACAAAACAAAACAAAGCAAAGCAAAACAAAGCAAAGCAAAGCAAAACTAAGCAAAGCAAAGCAAAGCAAAACTAAACAAAGCAAAGCAAAGCAAAACTAAACAAAGCAAAGCAAAACTAAACAAAGCAAAGCAAAGCAAAGCAAAACTAAACAAAGCAAAGCAAAGCAAAGCAAAGCAAAACAAAGCAAAGCAAAGCAAAGCAAAACAAAACAAAGCAAAACTAAACAAAGCAAAGCAAAGCAAAGCAAAACAAAGCAAAGCAAAGCAAAGCAAAGCAAAACTAAACAAAGCAAAGCAAAGCAAAGCAAAACTAAACAAAGCAAAGCAAAGCAAAGCAAAACTAAACAAAGCAAAGCAAAGCAAAACTAAACAAAGCAAAGCAAAGCAAAACTAAACAAAGCAAAGCAAAGCAAAGCAAAGCAAAACAAAACAATTGTTTAATTGTTTAATTGTTTAATAATTTTTAATTAAAAAACAAATAGAGTAGAGTGGGGGGGACGCCTCCCTACTGTTTTTCACAAAATAACCACCAGATAAAGTCAAGATAAATTTTTATTGTAACTATGGACTACATTGATGAGAGTGATGTAGAAGTTTTCAGCATGAAGCTTACACTGGTGACGTACCGGAGAGAAAACGGATTTCACACTAAATGATTTAATTGTCAGCAGTAAGAAAAAAGCGTTTTAAAGCTTGTTGTTTTGTAGAACATCACAGTTATATATGATATGAGAACAGTAGGGCCTGTAGATAGGGACTACATGTTATTTAATAAAAATATAATTATATTTTTCTGTTTTTTTTTTTTGTTGGGTAAAACGCCAATGGGCAATTCTGTTCTGAACATCGAATCCTTTGTTTTTTCATCAAATGAATTCTAACTAGTTGATTGAATAAAATATTTGGACTTTATATTTAAAAATTACCTCAAGTTAGCATCAGGTAGCTAGTCATCATCAGCTAACTTTTTTTTTTCAAATAGACTATTATAATTTTGTAATTCATAATTATTGATTATATTCTTTTTCTTTTTTATTTTAAGCTAAAACTGCCTGTACTCTGATTTTGCTGTAAATGTTTAAAGCAAATTGCTTTGTCAGACTGGGGGGCATTTTACCCCACCTATGGGGCGTTTTGTAAAACGCGTTTTGTTAAAAATCTAATAACATGAAAATTCTGGAAATTTTTCATACTTGGTTTATAATTTATGTCATTGTCACTAAAACTATGAAAACTTTTCTGAACACAATTAACTTTTGTTTCACTGAAAAAAAAATGGCACAATCCTTAAGGGGGGCGCTTTTCCCCACTCTACCCTATTTTATATTTGTATATAACACTCCTACTGGATTTATGTTTTGAAATGGAGTCAAAGAGTCAAAGTCATAATAGATGGTTATATAAAACTGGAGTAAAATGTGAAGTTGTACGTGTTAGGAATAGTCAGAGTAATATATTTAAAAGTCAAATGATAACTAAAGCATAACCTTCCATAATGAACAAACAGTCCTAAGCAAAGGTCAGATAGATTTACCACCCAATCACCACACCATCAACCATTCATCTACTCTACACACAGCATTTACAGCAAACAAAATAATAGACATCTTTCCCTGCTTTATATAGGCAGCCAGAAACCATCTGATTTCATCTGACATGAAAAGCTGTTTTATGGATTATATGACATAATTCAATCAATATACTCGCATAACAAATGCAGAATCCCGATTAGTGACAAACACACTGATCAGAGTCTGACAGTGAAATCTAACGCTAACTCTGACTTGGACAAGAGTGACATTTGAAGACTATTTAACCAAAACACTTTACCAACTGGCACAAGCACTAAAGCAAATCTTAACAGATATTATTAAGCAGAAAAATACAATCTATATAATCTAACTATCCATTTATGGTGTCTATTTTAGTCTTTTAGTCTTTTTTTTTTTACTCTAACCTATTTTAATGATTTCATCCACCTGAACTATGAGGGAACCATGAATGTTTTGAAAGTATTGAATGTCATGTCGAAAGCCAATTAAGCTTTTTAGAGTAACAGGATGGGAATTTACCGATTCTGATTCCACAGAGCAATTCTTGATTCATTGAACAATTCTTTTAGTAATTTTTTGGATGAACAAATTGATGATATTTGGAAATTGCATTCACAATTCACAAACAACCTATTGTAAAATGATAGGACCATTTCTGAATTCAACAGAACAGAAACAACAAATGGGAAATAAACAGTTCTTGGAAATGTGGTTCATATTCCACAATTATTGCATCTAACAACCTTTCAGTTCTCATTATCTTTCCTAATCCAATACCTAGGATTTATCATGCTTGAGGCATTTCATCTGTGAAAAAAGTCAAAAGGCATCTTCGCACTGCAAACAAAGAAACAGGATATATACACCACAAAAGATGCATTTACACAGCTGCTTGGAAGGTGATCGTTCATTCTTGTGCACAGTGGACAGAAAAGAAGATGCTGATCTCGATATCCTTAAAGTTTAAGGTGACTCTGATGCGTATATTGCATATTTTATGCATATTTATACATATTTTACAACGTTCAGTCTACATTTTACTTATTTACCAAAACTGTCAATTGAACAGAACATCGTGGAAATCATTCGGTTTCAATATTTTTAGAAAAAAGCATCCGTTCTCAAAAAAGAGCAGGCTCTAAAGGGCAAAGGGTCCAGCTGTCAGGACATCGTGGCAGTAAATGAATAAAGAATAAAAGGTCTGTACTTCAGGCCGGAGGATTGACCCATCTGACAACCTGTCAGCCTTCATACACACACACACACACATACACACTCATTCAATATACACACCACCAACCTCATCTGAAATTAAAGACCCCTTTCACTCACATACACACACACACACAGATATTTCATTATCAACTAGAGCTTATTGTAACCCTGGTCACAGGGTTGACTATTGATCAGAGAGCTCAGGCCTCAAGGGGAATAATCAAACCCAGAGAGATAGATTGGAAACTTTGATCTCTCTGCTCAAAGTGTCAAGCGCATTCTTTAAACAAGATGAATGTGAGGATACAAGGACTAGGTGATGTCTTTTGCAATATAAAATTCTGGAAATATGTCTTCCACAAATGATTGTGATTTCAAAGTAAACTAGACATGTGTGACCTGCTTTGTTGTTTTGATTCAGTCACTGTGCATGAGAATCAACGCATAACGACAACATAAAATCAGCTATACAGTAAAAAGATGCAAGAAAACAAAGACCAATCAAAATGCAATATGCAAATAGCTGTAGGGAAGAATCCCAATCTCCACCCACACACACAACAGAAAACACGTCACATAACCATTCAATTCATGCAGGTGCAACAATGAGCATCAGGGTTGCCAGGTTTTGACAACAAAACCCACCCAATTTCTACTCAAAACTAGACCAATAGTTTTTCGATGGGGGTCCCCTGGTAATTTATTTCCCTGGTAAAATTCGCATTGCAGGTGCTAAATATCACGTTATAGTCCAATTCCACAATGTTATTGTTTACACGGTTGTCAAGGATACGCAGAGCGAGTTTTAAAGCTAAAATGGGGTCTGCAGCATTTTCGAAAGTCTCAGTTTTTGAGGGCCGAAAATGCCGGAGTAGTGTAAATTACAGGCGTAACCGTAGCAAACATTATGCGGTCTAAAACGCAAACGCACCAGTGTAAACATAGCCTCTATCAATGTAGGTCAAGTTCATTTCTTAAAGTATACAAAATATGCTTACAAAAAAACAATTTAAGGGGATAGTTCCCCAAAAAATGAACATTCTGTCATAAATTACTCACCCTAATGTCATTCCAAACCCATAAGACCTTTGTTCATCTTCAGAACACAAAATAAGATATTTTTAATGAAATCCAAGAGCTTTCTGACCCTGTATAGACAGCAACGCAAATACCATGTGCAAGAACATCAGTAAAATAGTCCATGTGACATTAGTGGTTCAACTGTAATGTTATGAAGCTATGAGAATGCATTTTTTGTGCTTATGGGTTTGGAATGACATGAGGGTGAGTAATTAATGACAGAATTTTGATTTTTGGGTGAACCATCCCTTTAAGGCAAAAATCTGATTTTTAGGGAAAAATATCCCCTGCAATGGAAAGTTTGAACGTCGTTAAGAATTGTGGAATTTCAATACTTAAGAAGTGCATGAAATAATGCTTGTGGATCTTCTGTTGTGAAAATCTCACTGCACTGCACTACTACAAACATCAGTAGACGACATTAAGCCATTCGTCTGAAAGGAATCTGTGGCATGATAAGATCCTATTAAAGATCAGACTTAGATGGCACAATAAAAGAAAGTAAGCTGATCTTTATGTCTTCATCACATATCACGTCTCTGCAGGTGGATTTCACAGGGCACGCTGTTGTGATCAGACTTGTGCGTAAACAGGTAATGGCTTTTTAAGTACTCTACACAGACAGTGAGTGAGTATTGTAGAAAGCTGTCAGTGCATGTGTGAGAGAGAGAGAGAGAGAGAGAGAGAGAGAGAGAGAGAGAGAGAGAGAGAGAGCGAGAGAGACAGAGATTATCAGAGGAATGAGTGTCTAATTGGAAAGCTGAAGAGAGTGTTATTGTTCCAGTGATAAGCATCTTTAATTCGAAGGTATGTAGCCATGTGCATGTGTTCAGGCCCGTTCACACCAAGGACGATAACTATAAGAACAAAGATTTAGTAGATTTAATACTTTTAATACTAAAGTGGCAGATGACACAACTGCAGTGCATGTTTATAATAAACAGAATGCTATTGTAAGTTGATGTAGATGCTTAAACAGTATAGTTATCACACAAGCACACACACAGGGTCATGATATAGCTTGTTCTTACTGAATGTTCTTCTGTGTATTCAAACCATTTTCACATAGTAAATATTTTTTAAAAAAAAATTTTAAGACCACACATTTAGTTCTATTGATTCACTTTTTATACCATGATGCACAACTCCCTCAAAATATAATATATTGACCAAAAAAAAAGCCATGATTTTTCACTTGTTTAAAAGTAAAAAAAAACATGTTCAAAAAATATTACTTTGTGATTTAATAATTCATGCATCAGAGGGCTAGATATTGTACTGTCAAAATATCTAATCTTGCTTAATCAATTTGGTGAAAAGGACAAGATGGGTCTGCAAGCTGTCCGTTGCCCACAGTAGTCCAGTGGGTGTATGTGTGTGTGTGTGTGTGTTTATATTTCTTAAAGTTTATGAGATGCTCCTAAACTGGAATCTGCACACATCAACGGAATCTCTCCAGGTGGAATCTCAGCATTGGTGAGAGTCCAGTTCCCTACATAAGAAAAGTGTAAATCAATGGGAACTGGTCTCCATAAAACCGGACAACTTTCCAAGAGGTTTCCATGGTAATATTCAGCTTCAGCATCACTATGTAAATCTGTACCTATTGGGAACTCCAAATCCAAAGCAGCTCACATCTGCTTCTGAAAGAGCAGGATGATTTAATGAGGCTTTAACTTTGGCCCTTTAAAGCCACCGTAGCTGCAGGGGCTGTTAGCCATATCTGTGAGCGCTGTGGTTCATGAACCCTACTGGGCTAAAGCTCAGGACAGCGTTCTCCCAGGGCACTTTATAATGGATTCTACAGGCATGAGAGCACGCTGAAGACCTTCACAAGTCCCTCTGTCTCTCTCACACACACACACACCCTCTCGCTTCAGTAGTCACAGTTGTACCAACTTGCCCTGGAGTTGTGCTGGAGTTAAAAGAAAAACACACACACTTAAAACTTCAGCATCAATTCTTTTGATTTATGAAACTAAGAGCTCTGGCACTGAAATCTGATCTCATTTAATCACACACATTCAATTCTATATTACTGTAGCAAGCATAAACCTATTCAGCATAGCAACACCTTGGCAACCACCTATCAGCATTCTTGAAAACACTCAGAATAACTCTGCAAACGCATAACAACACCTTGGCAACCACCCACAAACACTCTAGAAAATAGCAGTGTTTCCAAACCTACTCAGAATAACTTGCCAACTGCAAATCAACACCCAGGCAACCACCTAGCAACATTCTAAAAAACATTCAGAATAACTTGGCAAGTGCATAGCAACACCTTGGCAACCACTCACAAACACCCTAGTAACTAGAAATGTTTTTTAAACTACATAGAATTATTTGGCAACTGCATAGCAACACCTTGCCAACCACTAAGCAACATTCTTAAAACCACTCAAAATAAGCTGGCAAGTGCATAGTAAAAACCACTCACAAACACCCTGGTAACTGGAAATGGTTTGAACTGTTTTTAAAACTATTTAAAATAACTTGGCAACTGGAAAGCAACCACCCATAATCACCCTAGTAACTAGAAATGCTTTCAAAACTACTCAGAATAACCTGGCAACTGCATAGCAACACTCTGGCACCCTTATTGGTTATGATTTACGTTATTGACGCAACTGAATAATACTATCAGAAATGTAAACTTGGCTAGTTTACATTCTCTTTATTTTCACATTCAGGTAATGTTTTGACTTCAGAAGATCATATAATGACATTCCAGGTCAAGTTGCAGGATTAGAGAGGAAGTTTGAGGCCTGAGGAACAGCACAGTAATTTGGCAGTAAATGATAACATCAACAGCACTGTCATCACACCTTTGGGAGAAAATGGGTGAGAGAGAGAGAGAGACTACAGGAGAGCATGATCTCTAGTCTCTAGATCATTAACACACATCACCCTGCAATTAAAAACTCATTTATCTTAATTACTCAACTAATGGGATGAGTCCCTGCAGAAACACACACACACACACACACACACACACACATACCCTCGAAGGACGGCTACAATGACATATACACACACATACACACATGCGCATATAGGTGTGAAAAGCCAACATTAATGCTCAGAGGGAAGCCTAAAGCCACACACACTACAAATACACAATCCACCCATCAGCCTGTCTCTGCTCCACTGTCTTCAGTTCTGATGTGACATGTCATTACTGCTTCCTGAAGTGTTCCTTCATTATATGCTGATTAATTTAACAGGGAATCTGCACTAATGAGATTCTGTGCGTGTAAAGTCTGTTTCTATAATGCAGCGGTTTACAAACCCCGGGTTGCGACCCTCGGGTGGATGATTTAAGGAAAACGTATGTAACCAGTTCAAGACTCCGGAAAGAAGCAACTAAACAACATAAACAACAAAACGAAAGTAACCGGCTGCTGCCTTAGGTCAGAATCAAATGTGTATTCGTGTTTACCCTCTGTTTTTGCAGCGTTTTTACATTGTAGCAAATCAGAGACGTATCTGTTGATTTCTATAACGCAATGACCAATCAGAGGAGCTTTAGTGAGTGTTCTTGCTCAGTCCAGAGTTCTGGAAGCTCGCAACGCGAATCCTCTGATTATAATGAACAAAGTGTAGGTGATGTAAACAAGAGATTAATTGTGCTGTGTTGACAAATTCATTGATTTTAGCTAAATTAGAGATTGCGATAAACTGAAATGAGTGACAGGTTTTTAACGAAGTGCACTTTGCGTGCTTTCTTTGCAGTATAGCTATAGCCTATTCTCCATTCATAATCTGAATAAAAGTTGTGTTTTTCACGCTGCTAAGAGGACCAATGTGGTGTACTTGCAGCAAACTTTCGGAAGTGACATCCGCATATTCTCTCAAAATCGCAATGGCATTGTGATAATTATAACTATGGACTGGACAAAATATGATATGTCAGAATAGATGTGCATGAAAGCAAGCACCCTCACTAATTTCAGAAGCACCGACAGTGATTTGATTTTGGAACTAAGCATCCTTCCGGAGCTCTACGGTGGGACTCCAGATCGGTCTATAGCGCAATTGTCTTTCCTTCCTTCTTTCTTTCTTTCTTTCTTTCTTACAGGTTCATAATTAATGTGAATTATGCATAATGTATAATTAATTCTAAAATGAAGATCATGGTAACCCACTAGTAATGACTCAAGAATGATCAAATTCTTTTAAAGGAACTACTAACTACTTGGATCAGTATTCTAAACTCCCTAATACTGACTGATGTGATTTAAAGCTTTTGAGATATATGTAAGGTTTTGGATAGTAATGCCTCAAGTGTTACTACATCCTTCTGAAGAAACTACTAATTATTTGGATCAGTATTCTAAAGTGAAGCTCATGGTAACTCACTAGTAATGATTTAAGTGTTACCAAATCTAGCAAAATGAATTACTAACCAAAACAAGTTTACAATGACTTCAGTAATTACTAGGGAGTTATCATGATCTTCACTTTAGAATACTGTTCCAAAAAATTAGTAATTCCTTCTGAAGAATTTGGTAATATTTGAGTCAGTACTAGTGGGTTACCATGACCTTTACTTTAGAATTAATTATACATTATATAATTATGAACCTCATAATTTTTGTTTTAAAATGAATAAATGTTTTATTCATATTAATTATGAACCTCTATACAGTAGTTCTTAGGGAGGTATTAAAAAATAACAGTTACTGATTAGCTAATAGTGAACTACCACATTCGCCTAAGCACTATTACTTACTAATTCATTAATCAGAGTTTGTTGTTAGTTACTAATAGTTACTAGAGTGCTAATATTGCGTTACTCATGTGTTCCATATATATATATGGTAACACTTTATGGTAACGCTTACTGTTCCATCATTAATGAATAACTATACAAGAACACATGAGTAACGCAATATTAGCACTCTAGTAACTATTAGTAACTAACAACAAACTCTGATCTATCTATCTATCTATCTATCTATCTATCTATCTATCTATCTATCTATCTATCTATCTATCTATCTATCTATCTATCTATCTGTCTATCTATCTATCTGTCTGTCTATCTATCCGTCTATCTATCCGTCTATCTGTCTGTCTGTCTGTCTGTCTGTCTGTCTATCTATCGTTCATTCAGTCTATCGTTCTCTCATTCTATCGTTCTGTCTATCTATCTATCTATCTATCTATCTATCTATCTATCTATCTATCTATCTATCTATCTATCTATCTATCTATCTATCTATCTATCTATCTATCTATCTATCTATCTCTGTCTGTCTGCTTGCCTGCCTGTCTATCTATCGTTCATTCTGTCTATCATTCTCTCATTCTATCGTTCTGTCTGTCTGTCTATCTATCTATCCATCCATCTATCCATCCATCTATCCGTCTATCTATCCGTCTATCTGTCTGTCTATCTATCGTTCATTCTGTCTATCATTCTCTCTGTCCGTCCGTCCGTCCGTCCGTCCATCTATCGTTCATTCAGTCTATCGTTCATTCAGTCTATTGTTCATTCAGTCTATCGTTCATTCAGTCTATCGTTCTCTCATTCTATCGTTCTGTCTGTCTATCTATCTATCTATCTATCTATCTATCTATCTATCTATCTATCTATCTATCTATCTATCTATCTATCTATCTATCTATCTATCTATCATTCAGTCTATCCTTCTCTTCTCTCATTGTATCTATCTATCTATCTATCTATCTATCTGTCTGTCTGTCTGTCTGTCTGTCTGTCTGTCTATCCTTCTATTGTTCATTCTGTCTATCATTCTATCTATCGTACTGTCTGTCTATCATTCTATCTATCGTACTGTCTGTCTATCATTTTATCTATCGTTCTGTATGTCTGTCTATCTGTCTGGCTCTTTCTATTAACTATTAAACTATTTTGACAACTTTCAAAGAATCTGAAAATGACACTTAAATTTGAATTCATTTTAATGCTTCCTAATATTCAAATTTAAAATTTTACCCCTGTTTGCTACTTTAGTTCAAATTAAATTCAAATTCAAGAATTGCACTGAAATTTAAAAGACATTTGTTACTAAATTCTGAATGATGTGTAACCCCTATGTTAACACAGGAAAGAAACTGCGCTTATCAAACTATTTCATATGATCTTGAACTCAACCTGAAGAGAGCGACATCTTTTCCCCTTCCTCTACCCATTTTCCCCTGCTTCTTTGATTGTCCCCTTTAGATTCACACACAACAGCTTTGAGAGAGCCTGCAATATGAATTCTAATAGAGCAATTACCATTATGAATGATAACTAGGGATATTCCGCTGATCTAGGGTCAGGACCCATGCAATAGCTCTTATGATTACGGAGTATGGAATCAGGTTCAGGAAATAGCAGTGCTCCGCTAGCCAGCGGGAATGTTTAACCTACATCACGGATCCCTGTCCTATTGATTAGACCATTAGACTTGAACCGCTCAGAGGAAATTGACACAAACCCCTTTTCATATGAAATCTTTGCATTAATGCTCCACAATTTAACGGCAAAGCTATCAGATTTCTTCAGAATATGTATCCGCTCATTTTTCAGCTTTCCTCTAAAAACTGAATAATATGTCATTTTGTGTGTGATTTGGAGGGCTGCACTGCTCATGTATCGATTCTCAAAAATTATGTCCTCGAGCCTCTTCACTCAACAGTTACTTTAAGAGACTATTTTGTGATCACTGCCATTAGCCGATAACCATTCACACACTTGGAAGACTAACAGAAGACTGAACTATCAAATATACATTTTTATTTAGTAATTTCTGAGTAAATACTATGTGCAAACGACATAACAAAACTGTTATTTGCCATCTGCCACCCGGCTCTATAGATATTAGCTATATCCCAAACTCATATCAGTTCCCACTAAATAACATTTTATTAAATAAACAATATCTATGCTGTCAAACGATTAATCATGATTAATCACAACCAAAATAAAAGTTTTTGTTTGCATAATATATGTGTGTGCATGCATGTATATAATAAAAATGTTATGTTTATATATTAAATATATATATATATATATATAAAATATAAGAATATAAATATCTAAATGTATATTCAAGTAAATATTTTCAAAATATATACTGTGTGTGTATTTATATACAGTATACATAATAAATATACACAGTACACATACATATACATTACGTAAAAACTTTTATTTTGGATGCAATTAATCACGATTAATCATTTGACAGCACTAAAAATTGCAATTAAATATGTTTGTTCCAAAAAATGGCATTTGATACTTTCCTGGTTAGGTTTCTCTCTCTCCTCTACCAAAAGTGTCCTATCAAAAAATAAATAGATAAAATAAATCAATCTCATGGCTGGAGTAAAATAACATAATATAATAAATTACTTTATTTATTTATTTATGTGCAATAGTGTTTACACCAGGGGTCTCCAACCTTATTTCATTCGTAAGTTACTTTCAAAAATGCAAGCAGCTGAAAGCTACCAATGTTATACAGTACTTAAATCTCTTAAATAATGTATCAATCCAAACTGTTATACACGGCGTTGTTAAAATGTGCTGGAAATATAAAAAAAGTGCCAAGTTTTATGACAAAAGCCAGCAAATAAAATTAGCAGCACTATGCACTTTTTGTTTGCATAAACAGTCATGGCCAGATTTTAAACTAACAAAAAATATTCATAACATGTTATCTACTGACATGTACTACATGTTCAAATAAAGATTTGACCATTTTTTTTATAAAATTACAACATATCTGTCACGTGTCGGTTTCCTTTCAGTTCTGTTTTGCCTTTATTTGGTAGTTCCTGTCCTTGTTTAGTTAATGATTCATCATATTCACCTGTCTTGTGTTAATTATCTCGTTTACTCCTTTGTTCCTGTTCCATTATAAGCATTCAGTTTTGTTCTAGCCTTCGTCGCGTCTCAAATTAAAGTTATGTTCATGCTGTTAATCCTGTTGTTAATACGTTTACTTCATTAAAGTACCTGATTATTCGGCATCACTCGTCGTCCTGCTTTCATACTCCAGCAACGCGTAACAATATCAGCTTTTAAATCTTTTTTTTTTTAATAAAAGGATGTCAGAATGATAAATTAAATTTTATCTGCTTCATAAACAGTTCTACATAAGCTAATGTGCATTCTAAAAATCTCAACACTTCTGATAAAAAGGTAGGCTATTTTCCACAAAAATTTGGTCAGATTTTCGCATTGGTCTGAACAAAAATATGGCAAACAGACTGAATGAATTTGTAAATCCATAGTTTGACAGCAGGTGGCGCTTATGAACAGCAGAACAGAGCTGTTTCCACGGTAAGCAAAGGTGCGCTGCTCTTTATTACGCATTACACAGAGGGAAGATGGAAAGCAAATGCTATCGATACTTTTCTGAAGACCGTCGGTTTCCTATTATGTATTCACACAAATAATGAAATCATATATTCATTCATATAATTTCCCTCAGCAGTCTGCCTTCAGTCATGTTTTCACATAAACCGAAACTACTCTACATGTGACTCTTAATAACTTTGATTAAAGCTGAACTGTATTTACTGTGAGTTTTTCAAATCGCGATAATCAAATACGGGTTTAATGATAATTAAAATACGCAACGGGATCATTAAAATAACCTCACCGCCGATATGTCAATACGTCTTGGCGAGCTACCTCTAATCAGGCCACGATCTACTGGTAGCTTGCGAGCGACGTGTTGGAGACCCCTGGTTTACACAATACTTCAGGACTGTAATGTGAGCAACATGATAGAGTCTCAATCAACTTTTGTCACAGCTTACAACTTGCAGTGGAAACTATATGAGCCCATGAAGAGCTCAAGACAACAAACTGAGCTGCACCACATAAAATACAATAAATACGCCAATTAAAGGTGAATTTTTTTTATGTAATTTGGGGATGTTTTTGTACTTATTCCCACAGCTTTGCATTCAGAGGCAACTACAAATCATTCATAGGTTGAATTCCCTCAAAAGATGTCAAAAGATGAAACTGTATGTTTGAGCATCACAACCAACATTGAGCAAGACTTGCTCAACCAATAGCATGAGCTTGGAGTGGGATTATGTCTCAGGGTGACCAATGGTAGACATTCAGGAAGTATGGTTTGTCCTTTAATATAACTTAACCAGAAAACATGACTTTTTCAACAACATTTGCATATGTAAACATGTTTTAAAATTGATAAAAATTTGTTCAAAGCATATCAAATGTGAACACAGGCAATTTCGGAGAGGCAAGCAATACCAAGCTAGCTTTAAAAGCATATATTCCCACCCTCCCCTCCTGATTGCTATTGGGATGTGAAGAGACTGTCAACCAGCATAACAAAAAATGTTTTTGAACCAAATCACCTACCCTGCTTTTAATTATTTTATTTTTTTTTATCAAAACTTTGAAACAATGTTAGAATGAAACACATCTCTCAACACTACTCAGAAAACATGGCATTAAAAGCAGCCCACTTTTACTACGTATATTCACATACAGTCTCTCTCTGTGAGTGGTTTGGTATTTTGCACATAATGCAGTGCCATTCAGACACTCATTGTCATTTAAGTGTCAAATCTATATATACACATATACAGCCTACAAAACCCATTCAACACACACTTACGCAAAATTGAGCCACTGAAGGTTCTCAATGTACATCTGAAATATATCACAGAAACACATGGTGTAACCCTCTCTCTCTCTTTCTCTGACTCTCTCTGTCTCTCGCCCTTCATTCTGTTCCTCCCTTCGCTCCGTCTGTCTCATGCTGATAGCAATGAAAGTGATCTACGGAGGAGGCCATGCACACACAAGTACACAGCTCCAGTGAGTGTGTGTGTGTGTGTTTGTTGCACTGTGGGAAGGTTTGTCCTGCTGTGTTAAGCTCATGTATGGACTAAATCGACAAAGGCTTTCAGTCACACACACACATTATCCCACATCCTAGGAGACTTACACCACAGCAGAACTAATGTGACGCATACAGGCCACTGTCCTTCACACTGGAGCATGAAAAATCATACTTCGCTCAACACTCAAATCACTATATATCAAAACATGATATTAGTCATTATATAATTGTCTGATTATGAGTAGTTGCCCTATCTGGAATATATTGAGATGATCACTGCATATTTCAAATTCCAATTACATACTGTCATCCAAATAAGAGATTCTGAAATGAGTATTAGAAATGCCATGAAATGCACATTTTCATATATGTGTCTCTTTCCCCTGCAAAGAAAGCGGTCTGCTTCACATTCTCTGTCTAATTCACTTTAAACATGTATGACAAATGCACTCCGAGTTCATTTTATATTCAGATTCCAAGCAAAATGTTTATGGTCATTCAAGGTTAATATTATGTAATAATACAGAGGAGGAGACAACGGTTTACAGTATTTGGAATCAAGAGGATATAAAAATAAAATTAAATATTTACAATGCTAAATCGCTAAAAATTAAATACAGAAATAAAAAAAAACTAATATTTTATATATTTGTTTATATTTTATATTACTATTATTATTATTATTATTATCTAAAATAACATCATTCTACCCTTTGAAATATTTGTTAACACAGCCGAAAACACTTAAATTTAATACAGCAATAAAGAAAACCTAAAGTATTTATAAAATATAAAAGGAATATATTAGAATACATATTATTATTATTACTATTATCTAATATCATGTCATTCTACCCTTTCATAAAACAAGTTTACCAAATAAGCCAGGCTTATTTCAGTTAGTCTGACTTATTTTGATTCAAATCAACTGAAAATACATCAGACTAACTTAAATAAACCTGGCTTATTTGGTAAACTTGTTTTATGAAACAGGCCCCCTGTGAATTGTTTGTATTTGTTTACAAAGCCTTAAAGGAACACATACATTAATAAACTGCATAATCTTAACAAAGTTCAAAGTTTATACAATTAACCACCAGACAGATGTGATAATCATGATGGATGTGACTGACCTGACATGATTGTATATCCAATTCCACGTGGTCGACCTAAGTCTTGATCGATCGCTGTGATCTTGTGGACTTCATAACCCTACAAACACACGCAGACAACAGGCATTTAATGAGAGCTAAAGCAAGAAACGTGCAAATTATGCAAGCAAGTGCTTAAATTGTATTTCGTTTGGACAGTATATCTATTTGTTTTTATCCTTTGTTTTCAATACACTTTTCATGAAAAGTGTGCTTGTGCATTTCAAATAAATGCCACTTGGTTTTATTTTGTCTAATGCAATAACTATCAGAAATATTAAGTGTTCAAATGCTTTTGTGTGCAACTGTTGAGGAAACTGTTACGGGGGCATCAGCTTCAAAAATGAATGCATCAAATGAGACATGAAAACAACAAACAGAGAAATATTCTGAGTTTGAGGACTCTTTGATCCTGAATGAGAAACAGTACAGATGCTTAAGGAGAAAAGTGAGAGAGCGTCTGCCATTGATCCAGCTAATAGTGTCTGAGAGCTGTTTATGCTTCATTTCTGCCAACACTCCACTGCTATTACAGCGCACAATCAATTACAGCACGTTTAGTGCAAGAATGTGAGGAGGAGCGGGGGAGAAATGGTTGACAAAAGCGGCTGAACAGGGGATGATGTGTGGCTGAAGTAATTTGCGAGCCATTCTCTTGCCGTCCGCACAAGTTGAATGTTCAATCATGCACACGTCTTTCTCCTTCTCTTTCCTGTCCTCTCATCCTTAAACATTCTCCCTGCACCTTCTTGTCCATTCCTCCATCCTCCCTCCATCCTCTTGCACCATTTCAGATCAAGCGCTTGACAGCCAAATTGTGTTTGCCCCTAAAAAGCCTTTAAATGTCACCCTGACAAAACAAAACGCCAAACAGCGGTGCAAAAACTCCCCACTTTTACCGCAAAACATTGTTTTTCTCTCCGTTTTAGCTGTTGTCAAACCTTGGTCCATTTGGCAGCTGGATTCAGTTTTCTACGGTATGAGCATGAACCACAGAGCTGTGTGTGTGCCAGAGGGTCAAGGTTTGACAGGTTAGGATGGACAGCGAGCACCTGCTGGTAGATGACGTAACTACACCAATCTATGGGACATCCAAAAATATATATATATATATATATATATTCAAATATAGTAACGAAGGCAAATTTATTTTTAAGAGTATAAAAAAATCATGAAATATGTATAATTGGTTATAATAAAATATTTTGAGATTTATACTACCGTTTAATAACTTTTTTTTAAGAAAATCAATACTTTTATTCAGCAAGGACGCATTAAAATGATCCAAAGTGACATTCTCGCTCCTCCTCTTATTTGCACAAAAATATTAACTGATTTCAACATTGATAATAGTGAGAAAGGTTTCTTAAGCAGCAAATCAGCATATTAGAATGATTTCTTAAGGGTCATGTGACGTTGAAGGCTGGAATGATGATGCTGGAATTGCATCACAGGAATAAATGACATTTTAAAATATATTCATAAAGAAAACTGTTGTTTTAAATTGTAATATTTCACATCATCATTGTTTTTACTGTATTTTTTTGATCAAATAAATGCAGCCTTGTTGAACATAAAGAAAAAAAATACTCTAAAATTGAGTTATAGTGTAGAATTAAAAATAAGAAATACAGTAACAATTGTGAGATAAAAGCTTGCACTTGAAATTTAAACATCACACTGTAATATATAATGTCAGTTATGAGAAACAAAGGCACAGTTGTGAGATTCACACAATTATGAGAAATAGCGATGCACCATTTTCTGACACAATTACAGTATCTCACAGAAGTGAGTACACCCTCACATTTTTGTAAATATTTTATTATATCTTTTCATGTGACAACATTGAAGAAATGACACTTTGCTACAAAGTAAAGTAGTGAGTGTACAGCTTGTATAACAGTGTAAATCTGCAGTCCCCTCAAAATAACTCAACACACAGCCATTAATGTCTAAACCGCTGGCCACAAAAGTGAGTACACCCCTAAGTGAAAGTGTCAATATTTTGTGTGGCCACCATTATTTTCCAGCACTGTCTTAACCCTCTTAGGCATGGAATTCATCAGAGCTTCACAGGTTGCCACTGGACGACATCACGGAGCTGGTGGATGTTAGAGACCTTGAGCTCCTCCACCTTCCGTTTGAGGATGCCCAACAGATGCTAAAATAGGGTTTGAGTCTGGAGACATGCTTGGCCAGTCCAGCAAGGCAGTGGTCGTTATCATGTTGGAATACTGGCCTGCGGCCCAGTCTCCGAAGGGAGGGGATCATGCTGTGCTTCAGTATGTCACAGTACATGTTGGCATTAATGGTTTCCTCAATGAACTGTAGCTCCTCAGTGCCAGCAGCACTTATGCAGCCCCAGACCATGACACTCCCACCACCATGCTTGACTGTAGGCAAGACACACTTGTCTTTGTAATTACTCCTCACCTGGTTGCTGCCACACACGCTTGACACCATCTGAACCAAATAAGTGTATCTTGGTCTCATCAGACCACAGGACATGGTTCCAGTAATCCATGTCCTTAGTCTGTTTGTCTTTGCGGGCTATCTTGTGCATCATCTTTAGAAGAGGCTTCTTTCTGGGACGACAGCCATGCAGACCAATTTGATGCAGTGTGCGGCGTGGTCTGAGCACTGACAGGCTGACCCCCCCTTCAACCGCTGCAGCAATGCTGGCAGCACTCAGACGTCTATTTCCCAAACACAACCTCTGGATATGACACTGAGCACGTGCACTCAACTTCTTTGGTTGACCATGACAAGGCCTGTTCTGAGTGGAACCTGTCCTGCAAATCACTGTATGGTCTTGGCCACCGTGCTGCAGCTCAGTTTCAGGGTCTTGGCAATCTTCTTACAATTAACAATTCTTTTTTTCAGATTCTCAGAGAGTTCTTTGCCATGAGGTGCCATGTTGAACTTCCAGTGACCAGTATGACAGAGTGAAAGAGATAACACCAAATTTAACACACCTGCTCCCCATTCACACCTGAGACCTTGTAACACTAACGAGTCACATGACACCGGGGAGAGAAAATGGCTAATTGGACCCAATTTGGACATTTTCACTTAGGGGTGTACTCACTTTTGTGGCCAGCAGTTTAGACATTAATGGCTGTGTATTGAGTTATTTTGAGGGGACAGCAGATTTACACTGTTATACAAGCTGTACACTCACTACTTTACATTGTAGCAAAGTGTCATTTCTTCAGTGTTGTTACATGAAAAGATATAATAAATTATTTACAAAAATGTGAGGGTGTACTCACTTCTGTGAGATACTGTACATTGTTATTTTCTAAAGGCATGAACTGGCATCCATATGTAGTGCATATTTCACTATATTCAAGCATTATGGTGAATCTTAAATGACCATCTCACCCAAAATATAGATAATATCAGAAATATGGTGAGAAGTAAGTTATATTTTAGTGGTTTAAACAGCAGAGAGTGATAATAAAGAGTGATAGTAAGATAGAGATTCCAACAGAAAAACAAAGCTACACGGAGCTACAAATGCAAACCTCTCAGCAGCATGGCAGACAGGAATTAATTCATTTAATTCATACAAAAACATATTCATTTATTTTAAGTCATTTTGACAAATCTTCAAACGGATCTTTCTATACAATGACAACATAGTGGTGCCTGTCGAGCTCCAAAATGGACCAAAAATAAATAAGGTATTCAAAAAACCCTCATAGTTATTATTAAAATCATCATATAACCATATGAAAAGTACGTGAGAGCATTTTTGGATGTGAATATATGCTAAATTTGACCTTGAAAGTCATGTTCACTATGAACCATCCTTGCATATAAAGAGCTTTGCAAAAATATATAATAGGTCATACTAGATTAGGACAATGTGAGGGTGAGGATTGAGAATCTTGGGCAAACTATTGATTTAACTGTTGCTTTAACTATTGCTTTGTGTTTCTCCAATGTAAAAAAGCCATTGAGATGAGCGAGAAAAGCTAAGGGATCTCTCTCTCTCTCCAGGTGTCTGAGTGAGAGCGATGCATCTGAGATGGAGCGAGGGTTAAGAGTTGTATTTTGACAGATGACCCACGACAACTCTGCGTGTTTGATATATGTTTGCGTGTAAATGTCAGTAGCCTTGAGAAGTCTCCACACCCACTCAGTCACTTAGCCCGAGGCCCGTCGACTGAGCTGACACACACTCCGTACACGCGTGTGTGAGTGTGAGTGTGAGGGAAGATAAGCTTTAAGCTCTCTGCGTGTGGCTAAGTATACGTGTCAACATCGTTTTATACGAACATGCTAGTGTGACGTGTGCCCTTATTGAGGGCGTACGTGTTTAGACTGTCTAATTCTCATCACAAAAGCCTCTTGTCTTTTTTTTTATAGTGTTTCCACAACTTTAGGAAATAAGAAATTAAATGCCAAAATCAATCGCCTCCACTAGGAACTTGATGCTGACCGCCACATTTAGACAGGACAACTGGTCTAAAGTCATCACTGTCTTCTTATTCATGACCTTCCCAAGACGACTGATAGATCCGTGTCACCACACTTCACTTCTGACACACTGACGAGTTAATATGCATGCAAATGGACACCAGAGAGAGGGATAGAAGGAGGGAGAGAGAAAATATGGGGCATGAAAGAAAGAGAAATAGGTAAAAAGACAGCAACTCAGAGGCTTAAGAGTTGGTTGAGAAGTGGAGTGATACAAATGGTGAAATACTGATATGTACCTTATATAATGTATTAAAATAAAATAGAAAACAGTTCTTTTAAATTTCACTATATTACTGTTTATCTGTATTTTTGATCAAACAAATGCTGTTTTGGAGAGCATAAGAGACTAATTAAAAAAAGAAAGAAATAAATAAATCATAATTATTCCAAACTTTTGACTATTAGTATGTGTATTAAATATGTACAATACTGATATTTTACACAAATTAAAAATATATCAAAATAGAGTTATTTTTCTATAGATCGATATATCAAAATATCGTTTTTTTTTTTTGCTTAAGGCAGCGCTGTATTGATCTTCCTTTTATATATATATATATATATATATATATATATATATACATACAGATACATCTCAAAAAAATTATATCGTTAAAAAGTTCATTTTTTCTTGTAACTTGTTTCAAAAAGTGAACTCAGTTTTTTGTTTAAATTTTTATGATTAGAGCTTACAGCGATTTAGATTTTTTCATGAGAAAGTCAAAAATCAGTGTCTCAAAATATTAGAATATTTACATTTGAGTTTCAATTAATGACCATCCCTACAGTATAATTTGCGAGTATCTCTTGTTCTTTGAAACCCCAATAATGGGGAAGACTACTGACTTGGCAATGATCCAGAAGACGAGCACTGACGCCCTCCACAAAGAGGGAAAGACACAGAGGGTCATTACTGAAAGGTGTGGATGTTTACAGAGTGCTGTATCAAAGCATATTAAATGTAAAGTTGACTGGAAGGAATAATTTGGGTAGCAAAAGGTGCACAAGCAACAGGGATGCCACAAGGAGTGGACTGAAGCTGGAGTCAGTGCATCAAGAGTCACCACGCTCAGACGTCTTCAGGAAAAGGGCTACCAAGCCACTTCTGAACCAGAGACAACGTCAGAAGCGTCTTACCTGGGCTGTGGAGGGAAAATAACTGGACTGTTGCTCAGTGGTCCAAAGTCCTCTTTTCAGATGAAAGTAAATTTTGCATTTCATTTAGAAATCAAGGTCCCAGAGTCTGGAGGAAGAGTGGAGAGGCACAGAATCCATGTTGCTTGAAGTCCAGTGTGAAGTTTCCACAGTCAGTGATGATTTGGGCTGCCATGTCATCTGCTGGTGTTGGTCCACTGTGTTTTCTGAAGTCCACAGTCAATGCAGCCATCTACCAGGAAATTTTAGAGCACTTCATGCTTCCTTCTGCTGACAAGCTTTATGGGGATGCTGATTTCATTTTCCAGCAGGACTTGGCACCTGCCCACACTGCCAAAGGTACCAAAAGCTGGTTCAATGATCATGGTGTTACTGTGCTTGATTGGCCAGCAAACTCGCCTGACCTGAACCACATAGAGAATCTATGGGCTATTGTCAAGAGGAAGATGAGCGACACCAGACCCAACAATGCAGATGACCTGAAGGCGGCTATCAAAGCAACCTAGGCTTCCATTACACCTGAGCAGTGCCACAGGCTGATCGCCTCCATGCCACGCCGAATTGATGCAGTAATTCATGCAAAAGGAGGCCCAACCAAGTATTGAGTGCATAGAAATGAACATACTTTTCAGAAGCCTGACATTTCTGTTTAAAATATTCTTTTTTATTGATCTTATGTAATATTCTAATTTTCTGAGACACTGAATTTTGTCTTTTCATTTATCTGTAAGCCATAACCATCAAAATTTCAAGAAATAAAGGCTTGAAATATTTCATGTGTAATGAATCTATTTAATATATGGGTTTCACTTTCTGAAATGAGTGACAAAATATATTGACCTTTTTCGTGATATTCTAATTTTTTGAGATGTACCTGTATATACAATGTAAGGAAATTCGATACAGTGCTGCCTTATAAGCAAAAAATAATAATTCTTTATTTTATAATTTATTGTTCTTCACAATTTTCTGCATTTTATTCAGCTTGAAATGCAAGTTTACAAATACAGTTTTATTCTTAGGAGAGATTTCTGGTTTTGGTCTGGTTTTTAAAACAGTTTTAAATAAATTTAAGAATAAATTTTGATAAAATATAGCTGATTCTGCTTTGGTTTATTTTGGAACTTTTTTTTTTAGTGGAGAAGAAAATTTACTATTTTGTGTCTAAAAATAAAACTTCAATATTAACTTATTGTTTATTAAACTGGTGTACAGTATAAAATCAATACAGCAGTTCAGTAAGTGTGAATCTCCATTGGAAAAATTTGATTTCTGGTCTATGGTCTGTTGTAAAGGCAGCTTTAATATAGCTACTTCACACATCTAACACACACATACCCTCAGAGCCTGCGGCGGTGTGTTTGACACAGTAGACTAACACAGGACCAAACGGTCAGTAGTGAATCTTGTGTTGAATGACCTTTCGTGGACTCTCACACTGAGCAGGTTACAGTATAAATCTATCACCGTAATTACAGGAATATTCCAGTGAGAGTTCACAGGTGTAATGGCTGCTTCTCTCATAATTATTGTCTAATTACTCAACACACACATTATATCACTCATTGTCAGCCAAACTCTCTGTCTCTCTCTATGGCTGTTGCTCTCTCTCATTCCCTGGAATGCAAAATAAATAAATAAATCCATTAAAAAATGTATTTTTGAATAATAAAATTCAATTAAACAGAAAATGCAATATAAAAATATTATTTTTGAGGCGGAGGGGTCTTGTGTGACATTTTGTGAGATTCACCCATCTAAATACTGCAGAAGTAAGTACAAAGCAAGACTAAATGTTTGTGTGTGTACTGACTGGTGGTGCGTCCTCCATTATATTAGTGCTGTAGGGGAGGTTGGTGAAGATGGGGTCCATGTCTTGAATATCAGTGATGGTAATCGCCAAATTAGCCAGACTCGAAAGCGGACGCCGTTTATCCTGGTCCTGTTACAGAGAAAAACAAGTAGACATGTTTTATTTGGCTTTGGAATTGACTCAATAATTCCACAGTGTAGAGCTCTTCAGTGTGTATTTTCTAACCGTGGCATTAACAGTGAGCTGATAGGCGGTTGTAGTCTCATAGTCCAGCGCTCTCGTCACAGTAATGATTCCTCTGGCCCCGTCAATGGAGAAGAACGGAGAGGGAGGCTGGAAGGAGAAGAGCACACTGCCACCCACGCCCTGATCCGGGTCTGTCGCGTTCACCATGAACACAGACGTTCCCACTGGAGTGTTCTAATCACACAGAGACAGTAATGATACATGTTATTAAATATATACAATGTTGTGCTGTTCACATGAGAAAGAAAGAAAGAACTTGCATAATGAGCACTATTTAATGCTGTGGTTAAGCATATTTCAGCTGATGAGTGACAGCTCTTGTCTCAGTCATTTCACCTGTCAGTAAGTGACACACGTCTGAGATGATCAGACCCCTGCTGTCTCTGAGATATGATGCAGTCAGTCAGCACCAGAGAGAACACACAGACTAAAATGCTGGAGGAGCATTTTCAGACTTGCCTGTGTTTTAAGTCAGTATTCATACAATATCTTCATGGATGCGGTCTATAGGGGGTGAATCTGATTAAATAGGTGAAAATACAACATTTTACTCCAAAACAAAGTCAATATGTATGGCTATAAGGATACAGTATATAAATTTTTTATTTTATTTTTTACACTTGTGCGGCTTCATGCCTACGGCCGAATCACAGCTTTACCGATATACAGCCATATTGCACTGCTATGACTGTGATATTGCGTTAATACAACAGTTTGATGGCATGAGTGTGTAAATACACAAGAAATAACAACAGAGTGTCTTTAAAAGCCCTCTTTTGTGCAGAACTACTTCCTTCCACCACGGATTCAAATCTAAAGATGACAGTTCAACAGCTGAGCCCAAGCCTCCGTTACTAATTCCAAAACATCACTTTAGAGCTACTAAAGAAAGTTGAGTTGCTTCATTGAAAAGATATTGTGTTCCTTATTAAAAGCTCACTGTATCGTGTAGAGTATTATGAGAGAGATAGACTGAGCGACTGTGATTACCTGCATCTGATACAGAATTCATTCTTCGGCTCTCATATTCTGATCTCATATTCACAATAAAACATTAGTTTGAATGTCCGCTGAGAAAAGCAATATCTTTGTCATACTATCCTTTCATCTGTTAAGGGTGATTTAAGATGATAGCACTGCTCAGTGCATTTGTTGGCTGCATTTTACAAGGTGCTGTTGACAGTAAAAATAACTTCCTTGTTTACAACACTGTTTCAGTCTCTTTCAATATAAAAGTCTTTACTGCTGACTCACTCATAAATACAGTCTCTTGTAACTAATGTAACTAAGATCATCATCACAAACACACACACACACACAGTTTCCCAACATATTCTTGACATTTCATGAAACAATATAACTAAAAGTCAGATGTACACTATCTATACATATAATATATCTACACACACCTACACTAAAAAGTCTACAGTATATGGAGCAGGAAAGGCAACTTCATAAACTCTTGCAGAGAGTCATAGCTGGCGTTAAGCAGCCAACTGCATTATTTCTGCTTATATACGGCATTCTATTTACATATATTTATTTATATATGGCATTTAAATAAAGCTGAATGTCGTTGCATTACTCCCAGAATCCCTAGGCCACAAAAAAAGCAAAAGAGTTAGAAAAATTGACACTTTCTATTCCCAAATAGTAAACCAGATCCTTCCTGAGAGAAAAAAGTTGTACTTCAGCAAGCACTCCCTCTTTATCTCTTTCAATAAAACAGGAGATATCCATCCTTTGAAAAGAAAGGATTAAAAAGATTCAGATAAACTATTGGAGAGAAAGAACGCATGAGAGGTATAAAGGACAAAGATAAAAGAGAGAGAGAAAAGAGGATTAGAAAAAAGAGGAATCATAAGAAGGAATGAAGATAGATGTGGACAGTGAATTCTAACTTGCTGTCTTGCCTCGACCTGATAACGTCCTCTCACACTCTCACTGCTCAGCTGCCCTCAGCTCCTCTATGCTAAAGTTCACGCACCTTAAATCAAACCGCTTTAGGTCAACTGAGGAAACTGGAACACTTATTTTATTGTTCAGTTTAATAACTGCATTGCAATCACATTTTTACTGTGAGTCTGTGACATTTTTCATTAAAAAATGATTACATATACTGTGCTCTTTGCCCGTTCTTTGTAATTAATTGTGAAAATTACTAGCAATTTCTGAGTGTACAGCACGCTGATGACAAAACATATCTTAATATTTAGCATACCCCTATGCAAAAGAAAGTGTTGATCTGAGAAAGAATTTTGTATTCAAATATAACATTTGAGGTTAGGAAAAAGCCTAACAAGAATATAAAATAAGAAGAATGAAGGAAGAAAAAGAATGCATGAGTGGGAGAGAGAGGCATATCTAATAGTATTAAAAACCTCAAATACAGCAGGGACTCCCCAGCCTCTTTCAACTGCAGTATGTTAGAGAAGATTATTCCCAAACCAGGAAGACAGAAAGAGGGAAATGGGAGGAGAGAAAGAGGCTACTTATTATTAGCTTTCTGCTTCTTATATACATTGTGGCACATGAAAAATCAGTTTACACAAAAACACCACAGGTAAAAAGAGAGATTTAAAGAGAGATCCAGAGTGAAAGGTGAAAAGAGTGAAGCATATTTTAAGGTGAAACTTACATTAAGATCGAGGCACTGCTGTAACTCAAACTAGCAACACCAAGGTCATGGGTTTGATTCAGAGAGAATGCATTAACAGATCAAATGTATATCTTGAAAGATGCTTTGGATAAAATAATCTGCTAAATGTATACATTTAAAGGAACAGTTTTTAAAATTTGAAAAATCTGCTGAAAATTTACTCTCTTTAGCCTCTGGCCATCCAAGATGCTGATGAGTTTGTTTCATCATCAAAGCAGATTTGGAGAAATCTAGCATTACATCACTCTATCTCTGACGATCCTCTGCAGTGAATGGGTGCCGTCAGAATGAGAGTCCAAACAGTTGATAAAAATATCACAATAATCCACAAATAATCCACACCACTCCAGTCCATCAATTAATGTCTTGTGAAGCAAAAAGCGGCGTGTTTCTAATGTCTATAATCCATAATATTGCTGTGAAAAAAAAGTGAAAAAAGTAATCTAATTTGAATCAGGAGAGAAATATGCACAGGTCAAGCATCATTTGACCACACTCAAGCATTGTTAACTAGAAAAACAGTCTCAAACAGTTCTAACTGAATATGTGGGTGGATTTTGATGTGAGAGGACAGCAGCAGATGCACTTTTTCAGATTTTTATGGATTACGAACTCGTATTTTGGCCTGAAGCAATGGTTTCAATTTTTCACGCTCCTTTTCACCTCACAAGACATTAACTGATGGACTTGAGTAGAGTGGATTACTTGTGGATTACTGTAATGTTTTTATTAGCTGTTTGGACTCTCATTCTGACGGCACCCATTCACTGCAGAGGATCCAGTGGTGAGCAAGCGATGTAATGCTAAATTTCTCCAAATCTGAGAAATCTACAGATTCATCTGCATCTTTGATGGCCTGAGGGTGAGTGCATTTTCAGCACATTTTCATTTTTGAGTGAACTATTCATTCAAAGTGAGATTTAGAGTGAGATGTGGGGTAAAAGTCACATTGAGACTTGAACAACAAACACTAAAGGAAGCAGCAACACATTCCTCTCAAGATCACTGTGCAGACACACACACACACAGTTTAACTACACACTCTGTTCAACATGTTCTTAAGCTTTATAATTACTATTATCATATTTCTAAATGATCACAAGCCCCTTATCAGCTCATTAACCCATCTGAAGTCTTCCCAGAGACTCTCTGAGGAGCCAAATTAACTAAAAATGTTTAGGATCACAGGGATTCCTCCATCATCTTCAGTCTGTTCTTTTTTTCTGTCATATTCAATTCTATCCTTATCATCAAAAGTTCAGTAGCAAATGAGCATAAATTATATCCTCTACAGAGAGAGGAAAATTATTTTCAGCGCTTTTCTGAAAATGTTAAAATTATAGCAGTCTATAAGCTAGGATCTCAGGTACAACTCTATCAGATAATACAGATGTGGCCATCAAGAATGCGTGTTTTTTCCCACGGCATGCCGCAATTCCTCCCGCGGAATGCTGCTGAATCCCGTGAGCACATTGTGTATCTGTATCTGTCAATAAGACTTTGTCTTTTTATCTCAGGGTTTTCATTTACAAAAATTAATACTTATGCATTAAATTGATCAAAAGTGATGGTAAAAAAAAAATTTTATGCTAAAAAAGATTTCTATTTAAATAAATATAGTTCTTTTGAACTTTCTATATGTCAAAGGAAAAAGAAATCATGCCACATGTTTTCAACACTGATAATAATGTTTCTTAAGCAGCAAATTAGCATATTAGAATGATTTCTGAAGGATCTTCTGACACTGAAGACTGGAGGAATGATGCTGAAAATGTAGCTTTGCATCACAGGAGAAAATAACATTTAAAAAAATATGAAAAAAAAAACGTTTTAAATGTGCTATAATATTTCATAATAACTAATAAGCATAAGAGACTTGTTTAAAAAACAATATATAAATTAAGTAAATTAAAATGAAAAATAAATTACATAAATTATTTTATAAAGTATGTTAACTTTTCAACTACGCTTAGACAAATATGTAACAAATTCAGCTTAACATCTGTAAAATCAAAGACGTCGCTCTCTCAGTAATTGTTTTTGGATCACAATGAGACAGTAAAATGAAGGCAAATTCATCACTCATTTTGTGGTAAATTGTGTTTTCACAGTTAAGCGTTTAACATCTGCTGCTAAATAGAACTCGTGCAGTTTGGAGTCTAAATTTGCAGCAGATGTCCTGTCGCGCTGCACCAATCAGTGCTGACAGTATTTGCATATCCTGATGTTTTGCTTCACAATTATTAAAAGTGAAATTTGACTTAATTAATTCACACACATTTTGTGAAGTAATCTGATTAATCTAATCGGTCTATCTTAAACCTTACTATTCTCACATCAGTGTGCATCTCGTTTTATGAGCTGTGCATGAAAATCAACAAAGTTTCCTACAATTCCATTTCATGTGCATTGAAATGTTTGTGTAAACACATCTTGCATAGCACAGTACAGTATGCCACTTTCAGTAGCTCTCTTGTCAACAATTTTTGCCTGGCAAGCACAAAAGTGAAACTCTGCACTCTGTAAGGGGACAAATATTGCTCACAACATAATGCAGATGTCAGTTAAATTTACAAAATCCACACAAAAGACCATTTAGTCCAGTTTATGGTCTAAATCCAGTGGCCCTCCGAGGTCTGCACTGCGCTTCACTGACCATTAGCCTGTGCATTAAACACTCTCCATAGGGATAATTACTCTGATGCAACAGAGAGACATAAGCAAATGAAGTCATTGAGCACCCACTGTGCTACATCTCTAACTCACTGACAGCATTAAATCACTGGAGGTTGACGAGTCTCTGTCAAGGAGGTCTATAATACCTAACCAGAACGGCTGCACTGTGTACTATATAGGGACTTTTGCACCGGGCAGTAAAAGGAACTCAGTTATAGTCACCAGTGCGATCCCTCGAGAACTAAATTTGCCCCTAGGGCCATTTTAATGGCTACATTCGCACCACAAGCAGGAACTTTGAAGTTGAGAAGTGCCTGGACTTCAGTGTTAGTCCATTTATCACTGCTTTCCATGGTCGTAGGAGTTATTTCATGGAGTAGCTTAAGTATGTAAACTGTGTGTTTACACGGCTTTATAAAAGTGTCGGGTGCCTGTGTTTTTATGGCATACATTTGGCCAGTCAACTTACACTTACATCACTGGTACTTCCAATTGCGAACGCCCCGCATGTTAGCATTTTCATCTGCCATGTTTGCTCACAGGAACCACAGAAGTCACAACAAGAACACCCACCTTTATAAAAAACAAATAAATTAAAAAAATATATATAAAATAAAATAAAATAATTAGAAATGTATAAGTAATGTAAAAGTCCATGGTTCTTTTCAAAGTTCCTTTTTTGTGATATTTTAATTTTGAAGGGCCAATTAGGTATTTAAAAAAAGGCAAAACGTCTTTAATAAAATAAGCTTTTAATGTTAAAAGACAAATTTGGTGTTTAAAAATAATTTATAAAATAAATAAAAATAAAATAAATAGAAATGTATAAGTAATATATAAGTCCAATTGAAGGGACAATTAGGTATTTAAAAAAGACAAAACTTAAATAAATAATAAAACTTAAATAAAAATAAAATAAAATCATATTTTAAAGTTAAAAACAATTTTGGGTTTAAAATCATTGATAAAATAAAATAAAAAATATTGTAAAATTTTCAAAAGTTCCATTCTTTGAGATATTTTCATTTTGAAAGGCCAATTAGGTATTTTAAAAATGGCAAAACATAATTAATAGAAGCAATTAAGTTTTTCATGCTTAAACAAGAACTAGGTAGTCGCTCATGCCATAGAAAATCACCAATCCTCTCTGAAAATAGCAGACATGCTAACAGACTTTATCAGACATTGTTGTTGCAAATCATTTTATGCCTGAATTTCTGAACAATCCACTCGAACAAGTTAATCATACTCTCTTGCTCGCCGACTTTCTGTTAAACACTATAAAGACCTTTGTGGTTAGCCAGCTGTTGTTATACATTTAATACAACAGAAAAGTATTTTAGCCGCTTAGTGTGGCTCTCAGCGTGTCCTGTCTTTAGTTCTTTCCTGTCTAGATTTGGCAAGTGATTAAAGTTACACTGTGAAATACATATGAAAGCTGGCCTTTTCAGAGTTGAGAGTGAGCGGGGGCGTGAATACCGGTTTGGAAGAAAGTTAAAGTTTAGCCAGGTTGAGCAGGAGTGGATGGCTGAGAGCAGCTGGCACGCTGAAGGTTTTCATTGATTGGGAGGGTTAATAGAGACATTGTGTGATAGAGGAGGTGAGGAAGGGGTCCACGGTGAGTGAGGCTGGCTCCAGCCGTAAAGGGCTAATTTACAGGGCTGACGCGGCGCGGTGGCAGGATCACGCAGTGCGCTAGCCTAAAGCCGTAAAACCCCTGCAGGGTACAAGCAGAGCCGGCCGACCGCTGCCAACAATACCGCACTGATTACAGCTACGCCCGCTAAAAGACCAGACTCCAACGCCCACTCTACGCCAGATACAGGCCTCATGATTATACCTCTCTTTCCCTCCGCTTTTCTCCTTCCCTCTTTTTCACGCTTAGTAATGTCACTTTCCTCATTGACTTTCACACTATAACTAATTCTCTTTTTCTCCTTCACTGGGGCAGCCAACCGTCCTGCATAATACAGAGCCATCATGTATTTTGGAATATATTTGCATGTCATATTGTCCCATGTATTAGCAAAAAAAAAAATGCTAGGAAATTAATTACAAAGAAACAGCAACACTTTGAACTAAAGCTGAAATTTGGAAGTGGAAAGACTGAAATAGTATTTTCATGTAAAACGTACTTCATTAATTTTTGAACAATTATTTTCTTACTGTGTACACTTGCAAATATCTGACATGCAAAGGACTATGAGCTTTTGGAAAAATCATTAAAATCCCTTAAAGCACTTGTTACAAAAATATTATCACAAAAGATTTCTATGTTGAATAAATGTTCTTCTCTTTAACATCAAACGGGAGATGTTTCAGACGTGCGCTCCAACTTAATTTCAGCGGCAGGTGTGAGTCAAACGAGTACGGAAATGGTACTCTTCTATTGCATGCACAAATGTGCCTGTATCATTTTTTGTACTCGATTGACAGCACTAATTAAAATACAAACATGTTTTTTTTATTGCAATAATATTTCACAATAATTAAATGCAGCCTTGATGAGCCTTATTTAAAAAAAACATTAAAAAATCTTACTGATCCCAAACTTTTGAACAGAATACACTATATTGGCAAAAGTATTGGGTCACCCCCTTCTAATGATCATGTTTGACTACTTTAGTAATTTCTATGAGTACAAATCTTAATCTTAATCACCAAACACCAATGACTTGTATAGACATAAGGACAAAAGTGTTGGGACACCCCCTTCTTTAGAACAGAAAAAGGCACTAACAAAACTGTGGCAACAAAGATGGAAAATAATTCATGTATTTAAAAATTGTATGTCCATCTCTGTTGCAACAGTTTTGGACGTGTCTAAAATGACAGTACCCTTATGTACAAGTCATTGGTGTTTGGTGATGAGTTTTTGGCTCAAGGTCTGCATTTAAAGTCACACCAGAGCTGTTCAGCTGGGATCAGGACTTGGCTTTCTGCAGACCAGTCAAGTTCTTCCACACTGACTCAATCAATCATGTCTTTTTGAACCGTGCCTTATACACAGAGGCACTGTCATATTAGAATAGAAAAGGGTCCTGTCCAAACTGTTGCTATAAAATTAGAAGCACACAATTACCTAGAATATCATTATATGCTTTAACATTCAAGTTTTCCTCTGCTGAATCCGGCATCCCCATCACTCGCACTCTTTAGCTATCGCTGCTCAGCGGTGTGAGTTTCACTGCAAAGTCTGTCAAGAGTTTAAAGAGAAATGACAGAGAGACAGACAGTAGTTTGCCCTTCAAAAGACCTGATGAGGAATGGGAAGATACTTTATCAAATTATGCAAATTATAATGCAACTATATATGTTTTAATTTGACGCCTACATCAGCCAGGGAAATTATGCAAGTGATTACATTATCCTCCTCTTTGTTCAAAATCTGTTCATTTTGTATTATGAAAATAACACAATGAAATAAACATCTGTGGAATTTCATCCTGACAGCAACAACTATAAGCTGGCAAATGGTGATGATATAAGACCATTTTAATGCATCCAACTGGCTCTTTTTCACCGCAAACACACACAAATTCATCCCCCTCTATTTCTCCCTGAAAAATGGAATCATTTACCAAACTCTATACTTGTATTTCTCATCAGTATCTTTCTTGCGTCCTGCGCTCCACCGTCATCCATCAGAGAGAGATACCTCATATATCAGTGCTGAAATGAGCTAATCAATTATTTAGCACCTTATCCAACCTGAACACAAGCACAACGCCCTTCACACCAACAGTACAGTCGCACAGACGTGTGTGTGTGGGTGGATGGGTGTGTGTTTTAATGGCCAATGAGCCAAAAAATTACAGATTAAGTTAAAAATGATCCTTACTACAGTGGTAACACTTCACAATAAGGTTAAATGAGTTAATTTTAGGTAATTCATTGGGTATTATGAACTAACAATGATCAATAATCTTACAGCATTTATTCAAGTTAATGTAATTAGTTAATGTAATGTATATATATACACTCACCTAAAGGATTATTAGGAACACCTGTTCAATTTCTCATTAATGCAATTATCTAATCAACCAATCACATGGCAGTTGCTTCAATGCATTTAGGGGTGTGGTCCTGTTCAAGACAATCTCCTGAACTCCAAACTGAATGTCAGAATGGGAAAGAAAGGTGATTTAAGCAGTTTTGAGCGTGGCATGGTTGTTGGTGCCAGACGGGTTACTGGGATTTTCACGCACAACCATTTCTAGGGTTTACAAAGAATGGTGTGAAAAGGGAAAAACATCCAGTATGCGGCAGTCCTGTGGGCGAAAATGCCTTGTTGATGCTAGAGGTCAGAGGAGAATGGGCCGACTGATTCAAGCTGATAGAAGAGCAACTTTGACTGAAATAACCACTCGTTACAACCGAGGTATGCAGCAAAGCATTTGTGAAGCCACAACACGCACAACCTTGAGGCGGATGGGCTACAACAGCAGAAGACCCCACCGGGTACCACTCATCTCCACTACAAATAGGAAAAAGAGGCTACAATTTGCACGAGCTCACCAAAATTGGACGGTTGAAGACTGGAAAAATGTTGCCTGGTCTGATGAGTCTCGATTTCTGTTGAGACATTCAGATGGTAGAGTCAGAATTTGGCGTAAACAGAATGAGAACATGGATCCATCATGCCTTGTTACCACTGTGCAGGCTGGTGGTGGTGGTGTAATGGTGTGGGGGATGTTTTCTTGGCACACTTTAGGCCCCTTAGTGCCAATTGGGCATCGTTTAAATGCCACGGCCTACCTGAGCATTGTTTCTGACCATGTCCATCCCTTTATGACCACCATGTACCCATCCTCTGATGACTACTTCCAGCAGGATAATGCACCATGTCACAAAGCTCGAATCATTTCAAATTGGTTTCTTGAACATGACAAGTCACCAGATATCAACCCAATAGAGCATCTTTGGGATGTGGTGGAACGGGAGCTTCGTGCCCTGGATGTGCATCCCACAAATCTCCATCAACTGCAAGATGCTATCCTATCAATATGGGCCAACATTTCTAAAGAATGCTTTCAGCACCTTGTTGAATCAATGCCACGTAGAATTAAGGCAGTTCTGAAGGCGAAAGGAGGTCAAACACAGTATTAGTATGGTGTTCCTAATAATCCTTTAGGTGAGTGTATATATATATATATATATCAATTAAAATCTATATATTATGTAATAATATAATAAATATAATATTAATTAATTTTAATAATTGTATGTATTATAGTTGTAATAACAATTAAACAGTAATTGTGTGTATGTTCATGTAGCACATGTAGTAATGAATTATAATAATTAAATATATTACAAATATAGTAATTATTTAAGTAAAGTAGTAGGCCTATTATATGTTATAATTATAGTTATAACTATTATAATAAATTACATAATATAACTTATTTATTTTTACAATAATATTATTATAAAATATTATTACAATTTATTTTATTATATTATTACAATATATACAATTTATAACATTTTATATTATGATAATTAAAGGGACAGTTCACCCAAAAATGAAAATTCTGTCATTAATTACTCACCCTCATGTCGTTCCAAACCCGTAAGACCTTCGTTCGTTTTAGGAACACAAATTAAGAATTTTTTTATGAAATCCAAGAGCTTTATGACCCTGCATATACAGCAACACAACTGTAATGTTCCCAGGTCCAGAACGAAGGAGATCGGTTAAATAGTCCATGTGACATCAGGGGTTCAACCGTAATTTTACAAAGCTACAAAAATACGTTTGTACGCAAAGAAAATAAAAATAATGACTTTATTCAACAATTCTTCTCCTCCTCATCCCGTCTGCTGTGATGCGCCGTCATTGTGGAAAGAGGATTCCGATGCACGCACTAGCTTCTGCTTCATGTAAACAACTCATGAGCATGCTCATAAACAATTTCTTAATTTGTGTTCTGAAGATAAACGATGGTCTTATGGGATTGGAATGTCATGAGAGTGAGTAATTGGGTGAACTTACTTTAATAAATTTATTAAATTAACATTAAACATAGAATTAATAAATGCTGTAAAAAAAATAGTGTCTGATGGACTGCAGCTCTGTGGCACTCACTTATGTGATATACGTAGTGTCACAGGGCTGTAGTCCATCAGACACTCATTTTAATTGAAGTGTTCAACAGAGATGTTATAACAACTGCTATTCATCTCATCTTCAGGCACCTGGAAAATAAAGAGTCTTACGTCAGAATGTTGTTTATTGTTTTTAGTTCAGGGTTCCTTCATTCTCTAGACCCTTATTATCAAGTGTCTTCTCTTGAACTGACCACATCAGTCCTGTTCTTCCTAAACAACAAGTCTCAGGCCCTCAAAAATCCAGACCAGAAATTTGCATCCCACCATAAGTAGCACTGATGTGGATCCTGCTGACCTACGACTGCATTGGCAAATACAGGAACAATCATATCATTAAGTTTCACTGACTCATCAACCCAGTGTGTGGACAACAATCCCTTAACATCAGCAAAACAAGGGAGTTGATTATCGACTACAGACAACACAAAGCAGCTCGCACTCCTACGCATCAGCAGTTAGACTGTAGAAACATCACTCAGATTCACACGGAGCTCAAACACATTGAAAAAACACACGCTCTCTTCTTGAAAAGGAAGGCACAACAACATTTGCACTTCCTAATGAAACAAACTGCAAGAGTCTGTGGGGACATGCAGTACACTGTATATACAGATATGTAAATTGTCAGTAAAACCTGTGTTGGAAAAGTATAGAGAGGGTGTGAGAAAGAAGACAGGACACAAATATTACAGTGGTATTCACATTCTCATTCACATTGCATCTAAATTGCCCAAGATCTGATTTTCAATTTTCTTGTTCGTACTCTCATATTTCATTTTCCTCCTGTTTTTTTTTTTTTTGTTTTTTTTTTTTTGTCCTCATCCACTTTCCTGAACATGATGAGAATGGAGCAGAAAGAGAAAGTGAGAGAGTGAAAGATGAGTAATGAAGCAGAAGAACAGCTCTTCTCCTCTTCTACCGGATGGAAATGGCTCCTAATGGGAGGGGCTGCACATCTCCATCCTCCTTTATTCCTATCACTCTATCCTGAATCTACCAATCAAAATTTACACTGAAAGGGCATACAATGGTGTGCCACAATCCATAGGCACCTCGACGAAGCTCCACCCACAATTAGTGATGTCGAACACAAGAATTTGTATCACTGCTGGAGACACTACTTTAAAACAAGGGTTTATATACAGTATAAAAAATTACTGCAGGAACAAATTTATTAAAGCAGGATAAGTGAATTTTCCATTACCAAAAAGGACAATAGATTATTATAAAAATATGATCTATATGATTAACATGTAAGTCTTCTGAAATCATACTAATACAAATAAGATCCTTTTTATATTTTATGGAACAAAACATCCACATTTGTTACAAGATGAGGGAAGAAAATGAGATTCTACCATGTAAAAACTGCTCTAGGTATAATATAATTTATTATATTTATAATTTATTATAATTATTTTAAATACATTAAATAAATGACTCATTTAAAATATATATAATGAATTTAATTAGTTTTATTTAATTTATTTCAAATTATTTAATTATAAGAATTTATGATTATTTAATAAATGTAATACCTAACTTATAATGCATACATAGCCAACATCCAACACACACAGTCTGATGTTTAGGTACATGAGCTGAGCTTGTAACACACAAATGCAGTGGCATATACCAGCTTAAAGAGCAACCCATGTAAATAGAGTATATCTCAATCTGTAGAGGTGTGTATGAAGAAATATACACTATCTAACCTGCTCACACGCCACACACACAGCTCACAGCTGACTGGTCACCAAAGGTCTGTGCTGTGTATTTAAGAAGAAAGATCATCAAGAAAGAGCCTGGAAGGCCGAGAGACACCGAGAGAGAAAAAAAAGCAAGAGTGAGAGAGAGAACAAAATGCACAAAGAGATAAACTGATGGTTTTTGGGTACCTCATGGCGAGAGCACAAGGACGCCACAAAGAAAATCCTCCATCTCCCATTCCTCTGCCTCAATCATTCAAACCCTTTCATTCTCTCATTCATCCTATTTTTTGTGTCTCAGCGGGAGCGAGCCAGGGTCAGACGCACGCATGGGACGAACACACCGCAGAAATGTTATGGGAAAGACAGGGAAAGGATGATAATGAAAATTTTGTCATGATTTACTCACCCTCACCCTTCAGTTTCTTTCTTCCAAGAAAAAAAGCTGACTTTTTAGCAGAATGTCTCAGCTCTTTTCCATACAGCGAAAACAGACACTGTCAAGCTCCAAAAAGAGCACCATAACGCTACATTAAAATGGTTTATATGATTTGTGACATACATCTCAAATCGTCCGATAGGTTTTTGTGAAGAACTGACTATATTTATACACTGTAGCTTTCAGATTTCATTCATGTTTCAGCATATTCAAATTTTGATTGAATAATTGATATCAAAACTGGTGCAATGTGTCTTCACATGTCAAGTTATGAGTAGTCTACATGAAGTACCTTTATAAGACTTTTTGTGGAGTTTGACAACTGTATTTTTTCATTGTGTGCATGAGGCAAATACGTAAAATAGAATGAAAATTCATGAAGAAAGCATGCAAAATAATAATAATAAAAAAATAATCTGGTTTTGGAAGGAAGAATAAATAATGACAATTCTTATTTTGGGCTGAAAAAAGTCAAACAGTCTGATAAAACAGCTTTGAAAGCATCAACCGTCAGAAATACAAAATTACCACATAAACACTGTTTCCCCATTTGGTGTGTCTCATATCTCTTGGTCTCATTTCTCAGCCTCTATCCATTTCGTTCAGGTGAATAGTGTTTTTAATAGAATTAAATGCAAATGGGCAGAGAGCTGATTATCATACAAAAGGTGCATTGCACAAAGAGACACGGCATTCCAGCTTCATTTATTTCTTTGATACTGTTGCATTTGTTCAAAATAAAACACTGCAATTATCAATGTGTGTGTGTGTGTATGTGCAAATTGTGCATGCATGTTTATTTGATTCTATAATCACTAATTTGATCAGCGTGTACATGCACAGTTGGTGAGAGACTGGTGTGTGTGTGAGAAAACATTTGTTTACTGCATTATAAAACAGTCCTTTCAAACACTCACATCAGCGGAGGGCAGCAGAGGAAGAGGAGTGTTTATCTGTTATGGCTGCTCTTTGGGGTGACGTCTATTTCCTGTCTATTAGACGAGGGTCCTGTCGGAGGAGCTGTATTATCAGCGGCTGATTAAATTCACTGTGGTGGAGACCCAGTGTGGCCATGGAGAAAATCACTAATTATAGGGCCAGTCTTCACTTTTCACTGCTGCTTTTACCCTTGATAATAAACCACTTTGGATTTTATTGCTGTGAACAATAAAAAAATGGTAGCATCGTAATGTTTACTCTATGCTGTTACAAAGTTATCAGCGCAACGAATTTGTCCGTGTTTTTGTGACCTCATATTTTCAATTTGACAGCAAACTAAAGCTTTCAATATGTCATTTTCAGTCAGGGATGAAAAATCCATATTTACCGAAACAAAAGGCACATTCACTTGCGCCTCAAGAGAGAACGTTTGAGCAAAAAGCTTAGAAGGAAAAAAAAATCATGTACAGTTTCTAAATAGAAATGAGATAAAATGGAGAGCAAACTGAAAGTTTAAAAAAGTGTCAAAGTCTCAGACTGTGCTCAAATCTGAATGATATTTCCAAGTCTGAAATCAAGTCAAAACTTTCAGTAAGAATTTCAATATTTTTTAATAAATTCATCAAATAGGTATTACAGTTGTATGCTCTTTCTGAATGTCAACAACTGTCTCATCTATTTAAATGAGGAATATCTAATATAGAATATCTAATATAGCAACCAAAAGAGCAATAAAAAGAGGAGCTAAAAACAGTGTCAAATGAGAAATTGATTGATATAAAGATGAAACAGGGTATGAGAAATGATCACCACAAATAATCAAGTGCAAGAAGTATACATCAGGATCACACGATATTGTACATCAAATATATTTCACAGAATATAAACATACTTAACAAATACACATACTCACACATCGATATTCCCACTTCAAATGCACAACCAAACATCTACATGCAAGCTCATGCACACACACACACACACCAAACACTGACACACACACCCAGCTTGACACATCAAACAGTTGATTATAACTGCGGTGAGAACAGATAGATACTAATACTCTCATATTATCTAGCATTATGATTATATAGAGCTGAGGACAGGTGTGTGTGTGTGTGTGTGTGTGTGTGTGTGTGTGTGTGTGTGTGTGTGTGTGTGTGTGTGTGTGTGTGTGTGTGTGTGTGTGTGTGTGTGTGTGTGTGTGTGTGTGTGTGTGTGTGTGTTTGTGTGTGTGGAGCCCAGCGGCCGTTTGCAATCACTCCATGTAGCTTTGCAGCAGATAGAGGCACTCTGTGAATTTTTAACATACAAGATTTATGAGTGGAACAAAAACAAACAAAGACTCATTTAATATTCAAGCTAAAGTAAATGCAACCTTAACTCATTTATAAAGACAATTCAAGGCATGAGAGAGCGATAAAAGAGATGAAGCGAGAGAGAACAAGACAACTTGTAGTGAAGATGGGGTATAATGACTGGGAATGAGAATAAAACCAGGCTGTTTCCACCAACAACTTCTCCGTTTGATTCTGTTGTTTTTGTGTAAATCATTAAGTGATCAAGTAAATTTACTCAAAACTAATGGACGGACGACGGACGACGGACGACGGACGACGGACGACAGACGACAGACGACAGACAGACAGACAGACAGACAGATAGATGACCATCATTTACTCAGTTTCTGTCAATAATGACTTCATATAATAATGATACTCTGTATTTCAACAAAACTATGATATGAGTTTTAACACTTTTTTGGCAATTTTCGTACTTCCTCAAAGTTTGCCAGCTCTTGTTTCCGGTATGTTTTGTTGTTTGCTTGAAAAATGTCTCAATCAAGTTTTGATTGACATGACGAGTCATAATTCTGAGTGATTAAACTAGAAAATGTTAGCATTTACAAACACAGAAACTAATATTCACTAAATGAATATAACTATCACAAACCACATAGTCGACATATATCATAGTAAAAAATCAGAATGAATTATACAATCTACAATCAATACCAGAAAAAGAGCATCTAAAAATTAAGTTTGCCATCTGAGTATTGATTTTACAAAGAGTGAGAAACCAATTATTAAAATGTCAAATCATATTTTGTGCAATGCTGTATAATTCCTGAGCATTAATCTGAACCAAACCTCACCATCAATAATGAGCTTTAAAAATCCACTGCAGTCCATAATTCGCTATCGTTCTTTATTAATATTTTTATTCAGCGAGGATACATTATATTGATCAAAATTACAAAAAAAATCATTAATTAATCATTAAATAAATGCTGATATGAAAAGTGATGACACTAATAAATTCATCATGGTTTCCACAAACCTATAAACTAGCACAACTGTTTTCAACACTGATAATAATAATACATTTTTCATGAGCATCTAATAAGCATATCAGAATGATTTCTGAAGGATCATGTGACACTGAAGACTGGAGGAATGATGCTGAAAAATCAGCTTTGATCCCAGGAATAAATTACATTTTAAATCTTGTTAAAAAATTTTTTTACTGTATTTCTGATCAAATGAACGCAGTCTTGGTGCATCAGACTTCTTTCAAAAACCTTAAAGATCTTAACCAAAACCAAACTTTTGTACAGTGGCGTATCTGTTCAAAACAGCATGAATACTTCTATATATTAAACATTACAACATACTATTTTTGGAATTTCGCTTTAAAGTCTTTTCCTGCACAATGAATCAGACTCTTGAAAGCAAACTGCTTCCCACATAAATGAGCAGCCTGTGATTACGGCATAATTCTGCGCTGACTAACCTACATTTCACGTGTGCTACAGGAATGAATGTGAATGCGTGATTCTGTGGTTTGGTTGATTCAAGCAGTACAGGCATGGAAGACTCTTTCTATCTCTCTCTGGTATGACAGGTGAGATTAGACTCCAAAAACTGCAAACACAAATCAAAGGTGCTCTTCATGCTCAAGCAGATATAGGACATAGAGAGAGGGAGAGAGCGTTTGATGGACAGGACGCAGGCGTTGTTAGTATTAGCCACTGAAGTGTAAATGATGTGTGCTAAACTGCAGCGAGATGAGTCTGCATCTGTGATATCTCACTAAATAGCCATCAAAACACACAAACATAGACAGAAACACACATACAGCATCATAAATGCACACAAGCCTCACAAATACCGTTAAAACACTTAAAAACGATGTTGGTGGAATTTTAGATATCATATATGGATTCCAACATGAATCTTGAGCTTATTCATGCTGTCTTCTGAGATCATTTTGGCCAAACTCAGAAAATATGTTCACATATACAGCAATTTGCAGCGACAAAGCAACCAAAATACATTAATTTTCAGTGAGAGATGGCATTTTAAGGCCACAAAGATCAAAGAGGCCACTGTTTTCACTACTTACTGTATCACTTGCATTGGTTTGGTTCCCATCTATGTTGTTCAATTTGACTCCCAGTATCCATTATATATTCAAAAGTTTGGGCTCAATGGTCCCCCCTGACTTTGACAGTACAGAAAAATACTACGGAAGTCAATGGAGAGCATCAAATGTCTGATTACACACATTCTTCAAAATATATTCCTTAGTGTTCAGAGAAAGAAAGGTTTGGAGCAATCTGAGGTTTAATAAATTATGGCAATTTTTGGTTAAACTATCATTTGACCACAAATGTTTAAAAATTAGAATGATTAGAATATATCAGAATGATTTCTGAACAATCATGTGACACTGAAGACTGGAGTAATGATTGAAAATTAATTACATTTTAAAATATATTCAAATAGAAAACAGTTATTTTAAATTGTAATAATATTTCACAATATTACTGTTTTTTTCTGCATTTTCATTAAATAAATACAGCCTTGGGGAGCATAAGAGACTCCAAAACACAAAAAAATATTAATAATCTCAAACTTTCGAACAATAGTGCATCATTCCAAGAGGACTTTTGAAATCCAGATATGAGGAAATTTGGCATTTCTACAATAAAATAAGTAATATTGATCTCTTGTCATTTCTACAATAAAAAAAAAGAAATAAAATATGTAATATCGATCTCTCTTGAATCCCAATTACTGCCCCAGGGTTGCCAAACCTGATCTATTGTATAAATGCTAAATAGTTGAGTGCAGGTCTTTCTGTCTTCCTTCCCCGTTCTCTTATTCACTAGGGATGCAGGGAAAATGCTCTCTCTTCCGTGTGTTTGTGTGTGTGTGTGTGTGTGTGTGCTTGTGTTCGTAATAGATTTCAGTGAGAGTGACAGGAATAAAGCCTCCAGTTTACCGCTCCAGCAGTGAATTCTGTAATGACTGGCTGGGGAGAGCAATTCCCTTCCCTAAACATCCGCTGCTTTACATTTGGCAGGCAGTTTTCAAACAGATCAAGAGGCCATATCATCACTGTCCACCACAAATTTCCCGCAGCTCCATTTTTCTTTGAACGTAAATTGAAAGCTGGCACACTCGCTCTTTGTCTTCTGGATGTTTGGCAGGTTTGGGAGTGAAAATAGTCAGTTTGGAAATATCATATTCTTTGTTCTGACAGGGCTGAGCTCACCTTTCAAAATATGTATTAATACCATACGCTGCCCCTCAAAACAGTTATTAAGCTTGCCACTGTATGGCATGCAGCACTGGCCTCTATCATTACTAACAACCTTTGATTACATCTTGTTATATTCATAATGTTCATAAATTCTCCCTGTTCCTCTTATTCAGTGATCCAAGCCCTAGTGAGTGGCCTAGATATACAGCAGTTTTGGACATTATACAAAATTATACCTGATAAAAAATGGTCAGAATGGTAACTAAATCATACTCCTTTGTACACTGTTAAAGGTTCTATAAAGAACCTTTAACATCTATGTAAGATTTCCAACCTGAAAAGGTTCTTTATAGAGTAAAAAGTTTCTTTAGATGATTAAAATGTTCTCACACTGTTCTCTTTAAGAACTACTCACTGAAAACTTCTTTAGGGAACCAAAAATGGTTCTTCTATGGCATCCACCTTTATTTTTAAATGTGTATGACACCACATTTTCAAAATCTAAGGCTGACTTGTACAGTACACTACATGTAATAATTGCAGATTAATAACAGAATGCATTGCCTTCAAGTCCTTCTGGGAAGTTTCTGTGTACAAGCTCGGAAGCCGTAACACGATGTGAAAAATAGGATAAAATAGAGAAAATGATTTTATCATTGTTGTGTTGCCATGTGTTACTCTATATTAACACCACACAAAAACATACCGACATGCTGCTCACCGCCACAGAGGATCTCAACTCTCTGAAGTCAAACTGCAAATGCAAATGTGTTTGCGTGCTTCTGCACATGAACAAGTGCCAGTAAGTTGAAATTTGTGTGAACTAAAGCCAAAAATCAGCCAGTCAATCTAATATCAGTGATTCCACTAGAAACACTCACAACAACATACGTCGTTCATACAAATCTTTCAGTGTCATGCATGAAACTTTGAATAAAAGCTCTGCTAAATGTATCAAATATAGGCCAAAACCAAAAACTCACTATTTGCAATGTACAGTATATGCAAAGAGAAATCATTCTGTCTTACATAGTACAAGGTGCCCATCCTAACAATAACACTGCCACTTGCACAGAGAAATGCCCTGCATTTACATAAATGTGAATACATTTTCAATGAAGAGACACACAGACACACATGCAGCACTTGGGATGATGATAAACTCTCAGGCACCTGCTCACTCTCACATGCAGAGCGTGATGTGTTCAGTCTATGACACACAGCAGCCTATTAATGAGCGTTATTCATCATATTTCATATTATATTACACTCATAGCAAATCGATTTCTTGCAGGATCAGGTCACTCTTCACTCTTCAAATAAATATGTTTCTTCTAAAATATGCAGTTTTAATACTATCAAAACATTTAATAGCCATCAAACATATTTTAATTTGATAAAAATAACGGCGTGTCTATTTACACTAAGTGCAAATAGCCCGCCTTGTTGGCAAAGGCTATTTACACTAACTCCTCCCACCAACGTGTGCTAGGGATGGTCAAGACTGAAAAAAAGACGCTTGTTCAGCATCAGTTTCAGTGGCTTAGATGTAAGGCATGTGCTTTTTGATGTGATCGACCCGAGTTCGAACCCTCCTTTTGCCAAACTTTTTTCTCCCTTTTCAAATCTCATATCGCATCGGAAAGGCATTTATTTTCAATAAAAATTGAGGATATAATCAAAAAGTTGAAAATAAAAGTATCGGGTAGGGTTAGGGTAGGTGTAGGGAGGCCTTTATTGTCCCAATAAGGTGGCATCCATTTAATAATTTGAATTAAAACTATAATTTACACTCAATACGCTATTACTGCGTACTGTTTTATAATGTACTACAATACTGAGGTGCAGATAAATGCCTCTATTTGCAATAAGTAGTATAAATAGCAGAAAATATTGCTATTTTAACATAGTGTAAATAGAATCTATAGCTATTTTCACTTAGTTTAAATAACATATAGTTAAAAAATGCTGCTATTTTCACTAAGTGTAAATAGAATCTAATTGCTATTTACACTTAGTGCAAATAGCCGCTGCCTAAAAATAAATGCTGACATTAAATGCTTGCTGATTATATATTTGAATCCATCTTTTTAGTGTTTTTAAAAGAAGTCTTTTATGCTTACAAAGGCTGAATTAATTTGATCAAAAATACAGCAAAAACAGTAATATTGTAGCAAATAACTGTTTACGTTATTCTTTAGAAATCATTCTAATACATTGCTTTGATGCTCAAGAAACGTTTCTTATCAGTGTTGAAAACAGCTGCATGCTCAATATTTTTGTGGAAACTAATACATTTTTTTCAGGATTACTTGATAAATAGATAGTTTAAATGAGCAGTATTTATTTGAAATAGAAATAAATATCTTTACTGCTCACTTCTGATCAATGTAATCCATCTTTGCTGAATAAATGTCTTTAAAATTAAAATTGTATAAATTCTTTTTAAGAAGCTATAGTGTATATGCACATAAATTTAATTCAACAAACTGAATAGGATTGCAAGCCATTCTTAACTCAGATCTCAATAGCATACAACCAATGTTTTTCCTCATCACATTTATATCAGACTCGCACACAATATAATTCTCTTGCTGTAGTGCTGTAGATTCAGCAGCTGTGGAGTGCCATCGTAGAATAACAGTGCAGTAAACACTGACACACACAACTGCATGCTTACATACACACACACACACGGCTGTAAATTTAAGCAGCTTTATAACTGTCAGATGCAATGCTGTTCACCTGCTTTCCTTCCATAAGAAACCTCCCACAGTAACTGCCCAACAAATTACACTGCCAATTACAAGCCCATTCACACACAGTTCTTTCCTGCAGCCTGCTATGATACTCAACCTATTCACAAATCATTCTAGAAATGTTCTACATGAATACATATGTTAATTTCATTGATGTTCTTGAAAGATTTCTTCTTAAAGCAACTTTAAAAAGGTAGTATCGTACATTTTTGCTTCTTGTTTTCTGATTGGCTCAAAAAAAAAGATACAAAAACAATTGCTTAAAACACCTTAATACAGAAATTAAAGGTGTTATCGTCTTTAACCTTTCCTGAAAAAAGATTAAACACTTTTCATTTGAGTGTTTACAGCTCTTCCTACCATCTTACACTATTCCTCACCTCCCACTCTGAGCAGTGATGTCAGGTTAATCCCTGATTGGTGGAATACAGTTTGAGTGACAGATTGATGGAGTGATGCCACAGTGTGTTTCCACATGCCAACAGAGGTCAACAGAGGTAATGAGGCCATCAAAATACAGAGAGACTTAAACAGGAAAAGGTGGTTGGGGTGAGAATATATATCTATATATATAGTGTGTGTGTGTGTGTGTGTGTGTGTGTGTGTGTGTGTATATATATATACATACATGTGTGTGTGTGTGTGTGTGTGTGTGTGTACATACTGTACATTTCCTGCTTATTATTCACCTCAGAGAAAATGACTGACCTGTCCGACCCATCTCTTTTGGACATGGCTTAAAGTTTAAGTAATTTTCTGATATGTATGTTTGTGTGTTTAAATCTGATCCAGAGATTACATTATTTGGATATTCTATTTGTCTTTTGGATCATAATGATTATGGTTAAATTTGCTGCATGGTGTTTATTTATGCTGAATAAATTAAATTGCTACTTTTTCTGTAAGACACTAATGAAAATCACCATGTTGAATAATGTGAATTACAAATAAACTAAATACATTTTAAAATATGTACAAATCATGTTGTACAGTGTGTATTTATACTGATTAAATAAAAAAACCAATCTGTAAATATATAAATGAAAATGACCATTTAAAATAATGTGAATTACAAATAAGTGCACTGCATATATATATATTATTTATTTATTTATTTTTTATGAACCTAAAATAAGCTTCATATTCATTACTTTGTGGTGAAATATGACCTGGACACAAGTTGCAATTTACAAGATGATTCAGTGATCTTAAAAGGTAAGAGAGACTCAACACTGAACAATCCAAATCTCTTTGAGTTTTCCACAGGACTGATGAAGAGCGAGAATTATGGGTAAGTTGCCAAACATGCGGGTCCTCCTCGGTCCTCCTAACTGCAAACAGCTTAATCATCAAGCCTCAGTAAACAACATCAGCTAAATACAGCTCTCTCGCTCACACTCGCTCACTCTCACCCTACTTTTATTTACTAAGAATGACAGATTGAAAAGAGAAAAAAAAGAACTGTGGCTTTGAAGATTTGCTGTGGGGAGGAGTGTGGGATGTATATAGACACACAATATAAACATCAGCTGAGGTGTGTGTGTGTGTGTGTGTGTGTGTGCTGCGAAGAGAGAGAGAGATGTCTACTTTACTCTACCAAATTACCTCATGTCAGGGATTAGAAGGGGACGGGCCAGACGGATGATGGGAAAAGGAGAAAGGGATAAGAGTGCTGATAGACAGAGCAGAGCAGGAGAGTGAGAGAAGGGGGGAGTCTGTTGATTTGAGTTGGGGGTGATGAATATGAGAAAACGAAAGAGATATATAGAAATAAAGAATGTTCCAAAATATTCTCTGCATTCCAAACATATTTGGAATTCAAACATAAGACATCATGTCCTATGTTAAGGAATAAGGAATAAGTCCTATCATAAGACATCATGAACTCATTCAAATCATTGATGTACAGTAAAAATTCATACATTAAAACAACAAAATTAAATATTTATTGTGAAATATATAAAATGTTTTAAAATAAAAAATAATAAATATTTATAATTAATACTGAAATAACCTGAAATAAAACAACTTCAAAATTAAATAACATAAAAATTTAATAAAATGCCTCACCCAACTGCAAACAGGATATTACAGTATAGAGAAGATAAATCACATTATAGAAGTAAAATAGGATGTGAATGCCACTGCAAGTTGATTTTGAGAAGTGAATTGTTATACATTACCTCGGGTATTTGAACAGCATAAGGCTGGTTGAGAAATGATGGTGCATTGTCATTTACATCTCCGATCTGAATGTTCACTGTATTCTTGACGACCTAAAAACCAATTAAATAAAAAAAATGCATAAAATTAAATCAAATAACAAATAACATTCTACTAATTCTACATTGGATTTCATAGATTAAAAAGATGAGTTAGTTTATAGTAATTAAACCTAGAAAAGTTCATCAAGCCAATTTTTTTATGGTTTTAAATAAGAAATTACACAACCATTAAAATGTTTGGAGTCAGTAAAAGTCCCTTATGCTCACCAAGGCTGCATTTATTTGATCAAAATATAGTAAAACGGTAACATTGTGAAATATTATTACAATTAAAAAAAAAAAAAACATTTGAAAATATCTTAAAAAGTCATTTATTCCTGTAATGGTAAGCTGTATTTAGGTATTACTCAACGGGACATGATTCATCATTATAATATGCTGATATGGTGCTCAAGGAACATTTATTAATATTTTCAGTGTTGGAAGTCCTCCACTTAGCTTTGTGGAATATCTTTAATATTATTATTTTATTAGATTTTTTGAGGGAAAGTTCAAAAGGGCTGCATTTATTTGAAATTATTTTTGTAATTATTATCAATGATGAAAACAGTTGTGCTGCTTAATATTTTTGTGGAAACTGAAAAATTTTTCACGATTATTTAATGAATAGAAAGTTTTTAAAAAAATGTAATGGAAATCGTCTGTAACATTATAAATTTACTCTCCACTTTTGAAAAATTCAATGCATCCTTGCTGAATATAAGTATTAATTTCTTTACAAAAAAATCTGTACAGGTCTCAAACTTTTGAACGGTAATGGAAAGTTTAAAAACGCAGACCTTAGAGACAGATGGATGGGAAAAATGGATAGATCGATGATCTCTAACTCACCCCTTGACTGTCACTGACTGAGAACTCCACCTGCATCTCTGACTTGGTCTGAAGACACAAAACCACAAACAGACAAACAAACAGCAGCATTAAATCACTAGCGTTAGCTCCAGCTGGACAGTCATTCAATTCTTTCACCATTTGCTCATGGTTTTCCCCACCTCCCTGTCGAGCGGCTGTCTCAGCCACACAACCCCAGTCGTCTCCTGCACAGCGAAGTACCGCATGGCCTCTTCCCCGACCACACCGAAAATCAACGGCTCGCCGTCCGGGTCGACCGCCTGCAGCTGGGTAATGGAAGTACCTGAACACACACACAATAGACGATAACATTACATCTTAAAGGGGTCATGAAAAGTAGAATTTTTCTTGATCTTTTGACACAAAAGACTTGTTGCTCTTTGAAAGTATAAAGTCTTTCGGAGCTAAAAAAGAAAAAAAAGCATTTATTGCAACTACGCTACTATGAAACAGCTCATCACAAACTTTTGCAACATTTCAGACAAAACAGACATTTTTTTTTTAATATGTACTTTTGTCTTGTTGTTTAATATTTGCTAACTAGGTAATATAGGATATAGTTGTACAGCTGGATACAAACATTGTAGGTGGCTATGACCTCATTATGGGTAAATATGCTGGTAAATGTGAAACACATATAAAGTAAACTAAACAGCCCGACTTAAATGTAAATATATCCAGCAGCGCAGGAGGCCACAAAGGATGAGTCACATTAAAAGATGAAGTGTGTAATTTTTTTGATACTTTTAAAATGTCCCAGTTTAATATGCAGAGATAACTATAAGCTATTTGCAGGTTGGCAAGAGTGTGAACACTGACTTGTGTTTTGTTTTTTGTTTTTTTACTTCTGCCGGAACCAGTGAAGTGAGTTTGGGAACAATGATTGACAGGAGTTTGAAAGCTAAAATTAAGGCTGGTCTATACAGCGTTTAAAATCTGAATAGTTTTGGCATACACTAAACATCTCTGGATCACCAGAAATTTTTTATTCTTAACTATTTTAACCATACTTTCTAGTATTAAATAAATAATAAATAAATTTGATTTCCTCTGGCTAAATGGAATTATTGTCTGTATCTTAAAATTTTATGATCAAACATTATATGATTTTCTTTCAAATCTGTTGACTCTGATGGCCCAAAATCTGACTTTCAGTAACTAGCATCAACTCCTAAACTCATTACGAACTTTAGAAACTTTTCAGAGAAAAAGTCACCCAGTAAAAAGTCACCCTTAAGCCCGGTTCAGACTATACACTTTTTTTTTTGTCGGTTACAACAGTCACTGTGTCAGATTATGCAATTTCGACTTCTAAAATCTTGTTGTGTCCTGGACAAGCAAGTGTCACAGATGTGACAGAACTCTTCAAGGACGAACGGAAAAATGTTAACATGCTAAGCCCAGTTCAGATTACACGATTTTAGCCCAATTTTGGCACGATCTGCTTGATGTAGGTGTTGTGGGGATTTGTAAATGACAATGGGCATCGCAGACGTGGCAAACACTATGACAAACACCAGACGAGATGAAACAATTGAATCTTGCGTCCCAAAGCCCATTGTTGTTTATGAATCCCCACAACACCCAAGTCAAGCAGATCGTGCCAAAATCATGTAGTCTCGACCGGACAACATAAATTTACTTGAGAGGATAAAAAGTGAAAGTGAAAGTGACATACGGCCAAGTATGGTGACCCATACTCGGAATTTGTTCTCTGCAATTAACCCATCCAAGTGCACATACACAGCAGTGAACACACACACACACCGCGGACACACACCCGGAGCAATGGGCAGCCATTTATGCTGTGGTGCCCGGGGAGCAGTTGGGGTGAGATATTATATATTAGATATTCAGATATTATATGCAGATATTATAAACTGCATGAGATATTCATCCTCGTTTTCAGAAAATATTTGCCAATTTGGTAATGTAAATTTAAGACATAGTTATACAAGTGAATACAAACATTGCAAATGGAAATTACATCATTAATGGACATTGATAAATATGAGACATATATACGCATATAAAATAAACTATAAAGCCCAATTTGTGCAAATCAGGGCAAAATACAATACTAGGCAAAAAAGATGTTTAATATATTTCAGGCTTTAAATTGCAAAATTAACTTGTACATTTTGCTAAATATCTCACATTGGTTTTAATAGAAGAAAATAAAATCTTAAAAGAGTCAAACAAGTGAGGGTGATTAAATAATGAGAGAAAATAACTGCTCCTTCAAGTAAAACTTCCTCCAGATATTTTAATGTGATGCAAAGTTATGACCTTGAGACGCAGTTATTTTAATATTTCATTCTTTCTCTGTCTCATTAATCAAAATCTAAACAAAATAACCTTTAAATGAGGTTTTTCACCTCTTTATTCTCTCATTCCTCCTCTCAAACAGTCTCAATATCCCAAAACGCGCTACACTACAGCCAAACTAACAAAGACATCCCCTGAGCTCATTATACATCACACAACATGGAGTCTGTGTGTGTCTGGTAACAGGTGTCTGTTTATGAAGACACCTGGCGAGGGGGTCCCTGACTCATTCCAGCTTTAGTTCTGCTGACGGCGCCAGACGCCTAATGCTGCAAATCCTATATTAATGAGAAAGACCAACAAACAGATCAGGCCCAATCCCTTCCACAGCCATAAACACACACACAGACTCAGATTCAGACTTGTGCATACAAAAGCACTCACATACATATGGTGCTAGCAACACCGAGGCCTTGGGTTCAGTTCCCAGGGACAAAATGCATGCTTTAAAAGCCACTTTGGATAAAACCTTTGCCAAATGCAAAAATGTATGCATAAAGTCCAATAGCAATCAGTTCACACATAAGATATATCAAATGAAACTATACAAGTAGCTCTTTCATATCCAGACACACCCAGCAACTACAAAGGTCAATAAGTTAAACCACATGCACATACGTTTATTAATACACAATGCTGTGTGAAAGGGAGGTGAAAACACCTCTAATTAATGGGAGGATTTATTAACTGCGCTCTCTGTTTATAATGAGATTTATGCAAATTCTGATGCTTTCAGTGTGAGTTATAATTTGGTTGAAGACGGTGCAAATTAAGCGTTTTACGCTACACTCATTAATAATAAAGACTTCCCCCTCTCTTTTCTCCTGTTTTTAGAGATGAAGAATCCATCGTGTGTGATCAGGAGAGGGAATGCTGGGTAACAAATGTCTGTTCTGGATCAGTGATGTGTGTCTGTGCACAAAGGGATTGTGGGATGTGTTCAGAGGAAACTAAAATGTGTGTAAATGTCAGTCTGCAAGACAAACTGTGGCTCTGCTTCAAAACCTAATCAGCTGCCTTGCCAAATGATTTTAAGAGCATTTGGCATTGGCATACTGCTAAGCTAACAACATGATAATCTAATAAGCACAAAAACACATAACACAAAGAAATACTGTTTTGTTTTTAATATTTTTAACCACACTTTTTGGTATTACATGAATTATAATAAAATATAAAACAGTAAATTATACTAAATAAATATAATGATAATATTTTATTTATATTTATAATCATATTACTGCACAGTAAACTGAATTTCAAAACATTTTTCTCTTTGACCTCCATCTTTGAGGTATATTTCAATGCATAATGGGACCGTGTTATATGCAACAAGACACAATATTACAAATAAATACTAAAAAATAATTTTCAACTATTTTAATCATACTTTTTGGTTTTAAATGAATTATACTAAATAAAACAAAATATAATAAATTATATTAAATAAATATAATGATAATACGTGGTTACAAATATTATTTATAATATTTTATTTATATTTTGAACAATTTACAATAATTGCACTGTTATTTATATTTGTAAAAATTATTTAAAAAATATATGTTTGAACATTTCTCAATTTGTCATCCATGTTTAATGGATTTATTCACTTGCTGCACAAAAATACCATCAACTAAATATTTATTTATTCTAAACAATTGCAACCATACTTCTAGGTATTAATGTTGCATATTTATAATGTGTTTTAAATGCTATTATATTTAATTTCAATTCAATTACATTTTAATTATTTAAATGAAATGATATTTCTCACTTTATTCCTTGATTATTTCAGTTGTCGAAATGCATTATGATATTGCATTATCTGCAAATTCTGCGTTTAATTCAATTCCTCAGAAGGTAATATAATCACACTTCATAGCATTTGGAACAACTGTCCCATCAGAAGCACGTGTGTTGGTACTGTATGTAACGAGTGTGTATGTGCATTTATATGCATATGTGTAAAGCAGTGACACTCATGTTCTTTCTGTTTCTCTTTGGCTCGGGCTGATAGATGATGCTATTTAGGCCACAGTGAGCCCAGTATTATACTTATGACTGATGCACTGCACATTAACACACCACACAGCCGAGAAGAACTGACAAGAGCAATGTGCCTGTGGGATCATCTATCTCTCTCTCTCTCTGTTGCAGTCACAGGCCCGTCTCAGCAAGTGTGTAGAATGCTTTATTTCAGAGAATGTAACTCATCTCGATGGCACAACACTGACCGGACAACACAAACAGAAACTCCCAAACAAAACAACATTAAATCTGACTGCCACAGGTGATTAGAATGACAAACAAACAGAAACATTTGCGAACAGCCTAAAGGCATGGATCACCCAATCCAAATGACATTTCTATCATCATGTAATGTAATCTCAAACCTGTATTCTTTTTTTCACAGAACACAAAATGCAAGATGTTAAGCAGAATGTGCAAGCTGCTCTTCTCCATTACACAAAATGAATACCATCAAAGTCTGTCGAGCTCCAAAAAGGACAAAAAAAGCACCATGAAAGTAGTACATATGACTCATGAACTATATTTTGAGTCTTGACGTCACACGATAGCTGTGTGTGAGATACGTCATTCAGTTATAATCTGTATGGTTTCAGAAGACTTGGAATATAGTGCATGAGTCATATGGGCTACTTGTGATACTGAACTGTTTATAATAAAGCCAATATATATTTAAAAAAAAAAAAGATTTCAGTAAATACAGTGATTTTGTGAAACATTATTACAATAAAAAAAATGCTTTCTATTTTAAGGAATTTTAATGTGTAATTTAATCCTGTGAATTTTCAGCATCATTACTCCAGTGTTCTCTTCAGTGTTTCATGATCCTTCAGAAATAATTCTAATATGCTGATTTGCTGCTCAATTATTATTGGTGCTCAATTATTAACATGGCTCTTATTATTCTAATAGATGAAAAACGTTTTTGCTGCATAATATTTTTGCTGAAGCATGATACATTTTTTAGAATCCTTTGAGGAACGGAACGTTCAAAAGAGCAGCATTTATTTGAAATATAAGTCTTTTGTAACATTATAAATGTTTTTACTGTCACGTTTGATGTATCTGTGCTTAATAAATAACTAGTTTGAACTATTGTATAATCTCACTAACCCCAAACATTTGAAAAGTATATGTATTATGGTTTGCACAAAAATGTTTTTAACACTGATAATAATAAGAAAGGTTTCTCGAGCACCACATCAGCATATGAGACTACTTACAAAAACATTAAAACAATCTTACAAATTCCAAACTTTTGAATGGTAATGCATGTTCTATGGTACTGAATGATTACCAGATTCATACTGTATATCAAGGTGTTTTACCTGGTTCTCCAATGCAGTATTACTATACTATGATACCTCTCTAAAAACTTTAATAGTTAGTGCATACAGTAAAATACACATTAATGGAAACTTCCAGATTCCAATGGAAGACATGTATAGGTGGGTAGCATGTGTGTGCGGGTAAAAATGAAAGAAAAAAACAGAAGGAGAATGAAAGATAGAGAAAGGGCGAGTACAAGATGTGATTGTGTAGAGATGCTGGCAGTCAAGTGTTTTATGTAGCTCCTGGTCTGTTGGAGAGGAGGCCGCTGGGGCCAGTAAATCAGCTCAGAGAGGGCATCCATCCCTGGGTAGATCAATAGACTTTCGGCCCCTGTGACTACACAAAAGCTCCTTTGGGGGCCCACAGGGGCCTGGGGTCACCACTCCACCATCACAACGCCAACTTTATTACTATCATCTCAACTGTAATGTTGTACTGCAATACAGAGGCATACACACAAACAAACACACACACACGAAATTCAGAGGAACATATTTGAGAACAATGAAAAGCAGCATCCTAAACCAGACCAAAAATGACTGAATTTCGCTAAAATCTCAGTTGTTTCTCCTTGACATCGATGATGATAAAAGGAGAGCAAATGTAGAAAACAAAGTCTGCAATTAAAGGGGTCTTATGATGCTATTTTAAAGATCATTATTTTGTGTACTTGGTGTAACAGAATATGTTGACATGCTTTCATTTTCAAAAAACACATTATTTTTCAAATACTGTACATTATTGTAGTTCCTCTATGCCCTGCCTCTCTGAAACGCGTCGTTTTCTACAAAGCCCCTCCTTCCGACAAAAGCAGTCTGCTCTGATTGGCCAGCTGACCCAGTGCATTGTGATTGGTCGAACACCACAAGCACGTGCCGGAAATGTAACAGCCCTCACCATAATCGCAAGCTTCAGCTTTCAAAGTGAATATAAAGACAGTTAATAATGTCCTTAGTTTTACCATCAGTTCAAGCCCGAGAGGGGAACAGAGTTGTGTGACAGACACAGTGATGAAGCTCGTATGTGTTTGCACACAAGCCGCAATTAAAACAGCTGACTCCACTGTGATGTGACCCTGTCTCTCTCTCTCTCTCTCTCTCTCTCTCTCTCTTTCTCTCTCTCACACACACACACACACACACACACACAGGACGTGCAAAACTTCGCATTTGAACAGTCAATAGCAAATACTTAAACTAATAACAAAACATACTTACAGTTGCTGATTCAGAAGCGCCAGATTGTCATAGCAAAGTCAGAATTACCTCCTCTCCTAGGTTCACGAAACGGTCATCCATAAAATGCGTTATTGTTGTATTGTAAATAAACTATGATTAAACTATAATTCCTAAATGCATCTACTTTCAGAAGGCCAAATAAAGTGCTTTTGCTTTCGCATAGAAACACACAGAGTCTCCCTGACATGGCTGGATCAACACTAATGCGGTTACTGAAACCATGCCTTCTTTCTTTGCGTGAACAGTTGGGCGGCATTACACAAATATTTCCACATCGTGACGTAGACATGGTCACATATCTCAATACATTTAGTCTGAAGACCAAATGATCTAAGCTATGCTAAACACATTCATTTCATAGTAAAACACTCAACAACTGTCTCATTTGTGTTTTTTATTTTCTTATTCTTAGGCATTTTAGAGCAAACACCTGAGAGAAAATGTATAAATGCAACACAGATAACTTCATTAAGTCTCATGAGCTCTGAAAGAGCAATGTTTGAGCAATAACATCAATAATTCATTAATATAAACAATTGGTGAATTATTCAGAGGCAGTGTGAGAAAGGTTTGTGTCAGTTGATAGTATTACACATCCAGATGGGCAGTGTTACATTTAACACCACCAGGACACATTACTGTTTTTCAAAAAATAATACAATGTAACAAAATGAAGGGGTCTTGAAACACAATATTAAAAACTAAATCTATTTTTAACTTGACATCCAATCTTAAAATGCAACACTTGATGTGAGACATTGAAAAACGACAAGATGTGATGCAAAGATTTCCATTTGACACTAATATTTAACATCTACCAACACTTAATAAAAGAAATCAGGAGTATCCTGACATCTGAATAAAATTGTGGGGGAAAAAACCCTGAAGATACAATAATATTCAATAAGGATGCAAAAATGATCAAAAGTGACAGTAAAGTCATGTATAAAGTAACAACAGGTTTTAATTTCAAATGAATCCTAAACATTTTTTTAATTATTTATATATACAGTATATATATCTATATATATATATATGTATGTATGTATATATATATATATATATATATATATATATATATATATATATATATATGTATATATATATATATATATATATATATATATATATATATATATATATATTAGAATGGTTTCTGAAGGATCATGTGACACTGAAGTCTGGAGTAATGATCCTGAAAATTCAGCTTTGACATCACAGGAATAAACTGCATTGTAAAATATATTAAAATAGAAAAATATAATTATATAAATAATATAAATAAAGAATAATAAAGAAATATAAATAATATAAATATTACTGTATTTTGAGCATAAGAGACTTCTTTTGAAAACTTTTGAGAGTATTCGTTACAAATTTGCCATTCTTCTAAAAAGAAATCTTAATGTTTAATGACAAAAAATACTTTGCCGCTGACAATTGATTAAAAAAAATCTAATCCTCAGTGCCAGTGAAAATGTCGACAGAGCAGTGAAAAAAAAATCTAAACTACTCACCCAAGGGAAAAAAAACCTCATTGTTAATCTATTATATTATTGCCCAGCATGATTAATAATAATACAGAGACATGAAGAGCACAGTTAAAGCGGAAAGCGCTCTATTACGTTATCTCATTGTCACTTAGTCCCACGTACAATCACGCAGATATCATCAGTCTTTGCCCCGTCGAAAGCGTCGTCTCGCAAGCGGGCGATAAACCGCACATGTTCCACGACTGCGACTCTGATACATGATTCACAGCCTCGAATTCATTACCCATTGTGTTAATGGCGGGTGTTTCATTAATAGGGCTGAACTGTAAATCAAAGAGGCTGTTAATTGGCTTTGTGTCATAATCTCCGTCTAAAGCTGTTCTTCATCCGTGTGCCCGTAATGTCTTAACGCCTGAGTTTCCTCTCCACTAATGAGCACAGGCACTGAAGCACAGGAGCCCTAATTTGTTTATGGGCTATTGAAAAAGGTTAGTCCCCCCCCAGAGCATGAGTTATGGTACCCTCCCTAATGTGTTCAGGGAGGAGGTAAATACCATGAGCCGCGTTTGCAGGGGAGAAAAGGTGTAAGCAGCATAAATGATTGATTTGAATGGAGTTGGTTTCAGTGTTGAATGCAGGCGATGTTAGGTCTCTCTCGGGGTGATCCGTGCAAATCTGTTTCTGCTCATGTTTTATGTGAGCGTATTTCCATGCATAATTTGACCTGCAATCCCGAGTTTATCCCGTTTGATAGACCCCTGAGGAGTCAACATAATCTAATCTGACCAAACCCCCTTCAGTGACTCACTGTGCCCCAACCATAAATGACTTTAAATGTCAGAGTGGGTCTGATCCCTGTGAGGGTCCATTCACATCAGGAGTTTCTCTCACACACACATACATACATACACACACACACACACACACACACATTCTGTTCCTCGACTTAGTGAGCTGCCTTTGTTCAAAACCTCTACAAAGGCAGCAACTGCACATGGAACACTAATACTGGCACAAAGAGTACAGGAGATCCTATTTACAACTGATCTGACATCAGTGTGTTGCTAAACTAACACTATTAGACATATAACAACCCAAAATATTGGGTAAAATAATTATTTTAATTAATTTGTATGTATATTATACACACACCACCGTTCAAAAGTTTGGGGTAGGTTTTAAGATTTTACATTTTAGAAAGAAGTCTCTCTCAAATTAAGAACAGTAATATTGTGAAATATTTATTTTATTTTATTTTATTTTATGTTAACATGTAATATAAGCGACTCAACCCTGAATTTTCAGCAGCCATTACTTCAGTCATTCTAATATGCTAATTTGATGCTCAATAAACATTTAATAATAATTAATATGTGCTTAATAATTTTGTGGAAACTGTGATACTTTAAAAAAATATATATTTTAAATATAAATCTTTTGTATCCCCTAATATTTTGAATGAATGATTAAACATAACAACAACAACAATAGTCTAAATATATTTAATTATTTAAATATTTTATATGTATATAGAATTTAAGGAAGTAGTATTAAAATTATCTGAACTTTAGATAAATTGATATAATGTCAATAGATGTCATTTTAAACAATGCAAGGAAGTTTTTTAACTTTTTGAATGATGGAAAAAAGTCTGAAGGTTTTATAGGACAGATAAATACACCTAGAAATCTGCACTTAATTTATATAGAATTTTCTATATTTCACAAATTTCAGCTCAGCTCAGAGTGCAAGAACACTTCATTTCCCTGAATGCCACTATTTGCTAAATTTATCTGAATTGTATTTTAAGGAATACTTCTACTTTGAATTTCTATTCAAATTCCAATTTCACTTCCTGTGAGGCATGGCCAGTTCAAGTCAAACCCACACTCATGCACTAAAAGCTAATTCTGAATTTTGCCAGACCCTGCTGTCTGGATATACCATGGTATAAATGGTAAAGCAGAATCAGTACTGGCTGACACATTTCTATGAACTGTCATACCTTCCAGCCCTAGTCAGCATATTTACATTCCGAGAGCCTGTGTGTGTGTGTGTGTGTGTGTGTGTGTGTGTGTGTGTGTGTGTGTGTGTGTGAGAGCGTGTGTGTGTGTGTGTGTGTGTGTGTGTGTGTGTGTGAGCGTGTGTGTGTGTGTGTGTGTGTGTGTGTGTGTGTGTGTGTGTGTGAGCGTGTGTGTGTGTGTGTGTGTGTGTGTGTGTGTGTGTGTGTGTGTGTGTGTGAGCGTGTGTGTGTGTGTGTGTGTGTGTGAGCGTGTGTGTGTGTGTGTTCCACAAAGGCACATTCGGGCACATCCAGACGGCTCATTTCCATGGATAAAGGTCCAGAGAGCATGCTGGGTCAGTCCCTCAGGAGAGCTATCAAACACTACTGATAAAGACTGTGTCAAATCACACTAGTACAAAAGCACAGGGTTAAGTCCTAGACAGGGCAATTATAATCATCCAAAAACAACACTAAAGCAAAAGCTCCACAATGAAGAATAGTAAAACAGCTTTCGCTTGCTGTCAGCAACAGAAGTGGGGACTCGACTTGAGCTCTAAATTTCCCCTTCCGGATCCAATTAATTTTAGGAAGTAAATGAAGTGGTGGAAGGATTTTGCCAAATATTCATTTGAAAGTCTATTCACACAAATAGCAACATGACAAAGCAAATTGCTAGAAAATGGCTACTGAAAATTTGTCCCAAAATTATTCAAGTGTAACACAAATTTCCACCAGTCTCTTAAAAGTTCACACACCTGAATAAAAGAATTGCCAAGCAAATTAAAAGTAAACCTATGCTGTAAAAATGAATGAATAAATACATGAATGAATAAATAAATTCTGCAAAAATATTTGTTTTCTTATATACAGTGTAGTAAATAGGCTATTTAGTATAAAGATTTACATGTTTACATAAAATTATAAGTTATTAAATTTAACAAACTGAAAAAATGTAATTTACATAATTTACATTTACAAAGTAATTGTTAATGGTATATTTACATGTGCACCGATAATGTGATTATTTCCAATAATCAGAGTTGGCTTAAAGTGATAGTTCATCCAAAAATGAAAAATAACCCATGTTCCCTATCGATACTCCACTCGTACTGCGTCTTGCTAAAGACGCTATGGGAAAAAGCCTTTTTTCTCCTTTACTGAAGCCTTATTCAATCACGCAGTGAAACTGCACGATCATTGGTTCGTGCAGTGTGTTAAAAACGAACCAATGTGTCGGCAGCGGAGCTGCATGAGCCTATGGCGACGGAGCCCGCCAGATCCCGCCAGAATGGGCGGGGTTATCTGGCTATATAATCGGCCGTCTGGCCATAGGATCCTCAGATTTCTTCTCCTTCAGCGACGACATCTCGCCTTCGCTGATCCCAAGAAGCCGCCTCGCCGTTGACACGCCTCGCAGCTGAGCCAGAGACCTCCTGCCAGCTGAGACGCCGCTTTCACCGCGCTCCAGCCCCGCAGAAGTCCCGGTCTGTTCGCTGCCGCCATCCGGTGAGTGCTATAAAAATGCATATTTATCGGCGTTGTTGCAAATGCCGCAACAGCGAGTGTGGCTCGTGCAGGGGATCCTGCACGATGCAAAAGAGCAGTGAGCGCGTGCCGCCTGTCTGGGTCTCGCCCACGCACTGACTGCGCGCTTACTGAGACAGGTCGTTCGAGTATGAGTCTCGCTCTTCCCGCTCGCTGTCCGTCTCTGTGGAGGCAGCTCCGCTCTCCCGTTTCCCCTCTCTCAGCAAAGCTCGGAGAATGAAACATCAGAGCCACGGAGCTTCCTGCAGCGCTCGGATCCGCCGGTGTTCACACGTGAGAATCAGAGCTCCTCCTTCATTGGGCGGCTCTATTCTCTTTGGCGGACCGGAGTGGAAAGTTATGTGTGTGCGTCACTGAGACTGCGCTCACACAGGCAGCCTGCTTTCACCGAAAGCCGGGCTTTACTCTGATTTGCTCGCGGTCCTCTATGTAGCAGGCCCCGCCTCCCCCCTTCTCTTCTCCCAGTCACCTCGGAGACAGGAACAGCGAGTGAGGCTGAGCAATCAGGTTGAGTGATTTTTCGCGCCGGCTTAGCCCCGTGTGTTTCACTCTGCATACAGCGCTTTGATCTGCCAGCGCGTGTGGATTAGCGCGCCTCATTACATTGAGTGGCTCAATCCTTCTGCGCGCATTGTAAAATGCTGCGCTGGGCGGCCACCCACTCACGTTTATTTTCTCCCAGTCACCTCGGAGAAGGAGACGGATAAAAAAAAAAAAGGCTTGAGTGATTTTTCGCGCCGGCATAGCCCCGCGTTTTTCACTCTGCATACAGTCTTTGATCTGCCAGTGTGTTTACACTAAGTATTAGCGCCTCTTGCAGCTCTTTGATCTGCCAGCGCTACTTTCATTATGAAAGCTTCAGTCTGTCCCTGCCGCGCTCACGGTCCCTTTCTTCAATGAAGGTGGCCACGCCTCCCCTGCTCTAGTGTTTCTACTCTCCCAGTTATCTCGGGGAAGAAACTGCAAGCTCCAGGGTTCGCGCGATCAAGCTTGAGTGAATTTACGCCAGGGCAGCCCCGCGTTTCACTCTTTGATCTCGGCTCGCCTTCTTCAGTGAAGATGGCCCCTCCCCTCGTCCGCTACGAGCGGATCTGAGAGGATGCGCGCAGCACTTTTGATCTGCTGGTGTGTTTACACAATGGTAATTAATACCCCTCTTCTAAGAGTGGTTGATCCTTTTAGGCAGATCGAAAGCAAGTTGTCACTATGATTATAACTGACAGCTTCAGACTCCTGACGCTTCTGGGCTGTGCCCTCGGCCCAAATGGCCTCTGTCATGCCTCCAAACACCCCGTTTAGCTCCGGGTGCCGATGGCAATGAGTTTGTGGTAAATACTGTTGTGAACACTGGGCCCTTTCAAAAAGCGCCCACACAACTGATCGCTGTTATAGCAAGGAAATAAAACAAACATTTTCAAAAGGGAGCACATTCCTCTCCCTCTTATCACGAGCTTCAGGTCCCCGCTTGGCGGCCTGCCACTCGAGTTTATCCAGCCCCTTGCCACGCGGGCCAAGGCCTGGAGGGCCATCCCCGGAGTGTCAGAATGGGTTATACGGATAATAGAACGAGGTTACTCACTCCAATTCGCTCGCAGACCCCCGCGCTTCAGCGGCGTGGTCTCCTCTTCTGTAGACGGCTAGAACGCTCACGTTCTACGTTCAGAAATGATGATGCTGTTGAAAAAAGGAGCCATAGAAATGGTTCCTCCAGCTCAGAGCGAATCAGGCTTTTACAGCCATTACTTCCTCGTTCCCAAGAAGGATGGCGGCCTCCGGCCCATCCTCAATCTCAGACGCCTGAATCGCGCCCTCGTGAGGAGGTCGTTCAGGATGATCACACTGAAGCAGATCCTCTCGCAAATTCGCTCAGAGGACTGGTTCTGTTCCCTGGACCTGAAAGACGCATACTTTCACGTCCAGATAGCCCCCCCATCACAGACGATTCTTGAGATTCGCCTTTGAGGGAGTGGCTTATCAGTACACGGTCCTTTCCTTTGGACTGTCCCTGGCCCCACGCACTTTTACGAAGTGCATGGACGCGGCTCTTTCCCCTCTCAGGCAGATGGGAATCCGCATTCTCAATTACCTCGACGACTGGCTCATTCTGGCCCAGTCAGAGGTACAACTACTCTCACACAGAGCCCTCCTCCTCAGCCACCTAGAATGCCTGGGGCTCAGGGTCAATTTTGCCAAGAGCGCGCTGTTTCCCAGCCGACGGGTGTCGTTTCTGGGAACAGTTTTGGACTCAGCTCAGATGAGAGCTGTGCTAGCGCCGGAACGCGCTCTGGCCATTTAAAAGCTCGCAGCCTCCTTCCAGAGCGGCACCGCTCGCCCCGTCAAAGCGTTTCAGAGGATGCTGGGCCTCATGGCCACAGCATCGCCGGTGCTACAGTTGGGCCTGCTTCGCATGCGGCCCCTTCAGCGCTGGTTGAAACCACGGGTTCCACCCCACGCATGGCGACATGATCGCCTACATATCAGGGTGAGCCAGGCCTGTGTAACAGCCCTGGTCCCCTGGAAGAACCCACGATGGTTCAGAAAGGGTGTGGCCATAGGGATGGTCTGCAGCAGGAAAGTTGTCACAACAGACGCCTCCAACATGGGTTGGGGGCGCTGTGCGAAGGCAAACCGACCTTTGGTCGAAGGCGGAGCAGAACCTCCACATCAACTGCTTAGAAATGCTAGCAGTGTGTCGAGCCTGCCAGTTTTTCCTGCCAGAGCTAAAGGGACGACATTTGCTGATCCGCTCAGACAACATGTCAGTGGTGTCCTATGTAAATCACCAGGGAGGTCTCTCCTCGAAGCGCCTCTTCCTTATGGTAGAGCGACTTCTGGAGTGGGCTCAGCTCAACTTGCGCTCGCTGAGAGCAGCAAATTTGCCGGGCAGATTGAACCGAGGAGCGGATATGCTATCACGGAGCAACGTCCCCTCAGAAGAGTGGATGCTCCATCCGCAGACGGTTCGAATGATCTGGAGAATCTTTGGCAAGGCCGAAGTAGACCTTTTCGCCTCCAAAGACAACTCTCACTGCCCAGCCTATTATTCGAAGGTCAAGGACGCGTTGGCCCACGACTGGCCCAACCTCCTCCTTTATGCATACCCTCCGATCGCTCTGATTCCTCAGGTCATCAGGCGAATCAGGGAACAACGACACAAGGTCTTGTTGGTGGCCCCCCTGTGGGAGAACCAGCCTTGGATGTCAGAGCTGACCCAGCTGCTAACCGCAGCCCCCTGGTCCGTGCCCCTGAGATGAGATCTCCTCTCTCAGGTGAATGGTTTGTGGCACCCTCTTCCCAAACTGTGGGCGCTTCACCTCTGGCCGCTCAACGGGAGCCTACCAGCCTCCCAGAGCGAGTGTTAAATACCATTTCTGAGGCTAGAGCCCCGTCTACGAGACGCCTCTATGCCCTTAAATGGGCGGTTTTCTCCAAATGGTGTCTAAACCGCGGTGAGGACCCCCCTACATCTGAGTTGGCGGTGATTCTGTCCTTCCTGCAGGAACTGCCGGATAAAGGACGCTCTCCCTCCACACTCGGGGTGTTCGTATCGGCAATAGTGGCCTTCCACGCCTCTATTGCGGGCCAATCAGTGGGCAGGGACAATGCTATCGTCCGTTTTCTAAGGGGTGCCAAGAGGCTGAATCCGCCTCGGCCCCTTACTGTCCCTACATGGGACTTACCCACTGTGCTGAGGGCCCTGAGGGGCCCTCCTTTTTGAGCCGCTCCAGTCCACGAACCTTTGGTCACTGTCGCTGAAGACTGCTCTGCTACTAGCACTAGCGTCAGTCAAGCGAGTAGGAGACCTGCAGGCGCTCTCTGTGAGCCCCGCCTGCCTGGAATTTGGGCCAAACGACTCCAAGGTCGTCCTAAAACCAAGGCATGGATACGTACCTAAGGTACTTTCCACTCCGTTCAGAGCTCAGGTCATCAAACTCTCCGCGCTTCCTCCCTCCGAGGAGGACCGGGAGTTAATTTTGTGATGCCATGTTAGAGCCCTACGGATCTACTTTGAGCGTTCCGCCTCCTTCAGGCACACGGAACAGCTCTTTGTTAGCTTCGGTAACCGCGCCAAAGGGCTTCCGGTCACGAAGCAGAGACTCTCTAAGTGGATAGTGGATGCCGTTACGCTGGCTTACTCTTCCTTGGGCCTTCAATGCCCCATTGGAGTACGAGCCCATTTGACTAGAGGCATTGCCTCGTCACGGGCCTGGTCTAGCAGTGTGTCTATTACAGACATTTGTGCGGCGGCCGGCTGGGCCTCGCCGTCCACATTTGCAAGGTTTTATAAGCTGGATGTACCGGCCTTGCAGGCCAGGGTCCTATCTGCTTAGATGAGTATGACTTACGTTGTGGGAATAACCCTAACGGAGAACTCTTGACTGCACGGGCACTCAAGCTCTCTGATGGGTTCCTTGCATATCTCAGCCCTGAAAGTGCTGAGTATGCGAGGAATGCATGGAATGACCCGGGCCGAGCGTGACCCCTACGAGCTCAGCTCGCTTTAGCCCGAGTATACTATTATACTTCCCTCTGAGCATGGAATGCTTATGGAGGTATTTTACACAGTCGTTCCTCTACCATAGCACGGCGTGATTGAATTGTGTTCCCATAGCGTCTTTAGCAAGACGCAGTACGAGTGGAGTATCGATAGGGAACGTACTCGGTTACTATCGTAACCTCGGTTCCCTGAGATACGGAACGAGTACTGCGTACTTTGCCGTGCCAGGTAGCTGCACGACTCAGTCGTCGCTTCAGTCGAAGTAAACCTGAGGATCCTATGGCCAGACGGCCGATTATATAGCCAGATAACCCCGCCCATTCTGGCGGGATCTGGCGGGCTCCGTCGCCATAGGCTCATGCAGCTCCGCTGCCGACACATTGGTTCGTTTTTAACACACTGCACGAACCAATGATCGTGCAGTTTCACTGCGTGATTGAATAAGGCTTCAGTAAAGGAGAAAAAAGGCTTTTTCCCATAGCGTCTTTAGCAAGACGCAGTACTCGTTCCGTATCTCAGGGAACCGAGGTTACGATAGTAACCGAGTACGATTTACTCACTCTCAAGCTATCCCAGATTATATAAAAAATGTCCAGGCTCTTTCAAGTTTTATAATAATAGTGAATGGGGGTCAATATTTTTAAGCCCAAAAAAGTGCATCCATCCTTCCATAATAAAAAGTAATCCACACAAATATCCACATTTAAAACTTTATAAACCGCTATGTCTAGCTTACGCTAACTGTCGTATGCACATTTCCGAGAGAGTGGCGTTACAGTAGGATGTATAGGCGAATGCGGTGACAAATACTGGTCCTGAACTAGAATTACAAAATGAGGATTTGTAAAGAAAAATGTCAGAGGATTTCAATATATGGATTTCCTTTGCTGTAAACAAAACCTCGCAAGACTAGTTTTTCTCACCGGAACTTATGCTACACCTACGTTAATTTTCATTTTTGGGTGAATTACCCCTTTAATGTTTACATATGAGTTTATTGGCACTAAAATCAGTATATGCCACATACTGTATTTTACTACAGTTATGGTTGCCGTTATTATAAGTTTAATCGCATCAATTTGACTGAAGTGTTGTGTTCAAATGAGGTACAGTTTAACTGAAATATTGCCTAAATCTCATTATAACTGCATGTAAATGTAGTTTATGTTACACAAATATGCACAAGTTATCAGCTTTATTGAATTAATAAACATCATAAAAGTCTCTCTCCTACACCTTCTCTTTCTGTCTGGTTTCAGTATAGAGCATTAATATCAGGGTTGATGGCACAACAAGAGACTGATGGAGGTCTAAGTCCAGCTCTAAGTGACTCGTGCTTTTTAACACACACAGACCTTGGGCCAGTGTGTATTAATCCTACTGATTTATGGTTAAATCTGTCACGCTTCAGGAGTGCGTACCCTTTGCCTCCATCACCTTATGGTTCAACAATAGACAAGCATGCACAAGCACACTCACACCGCATGTGCTCTCACACACTGCTCAAGCATCACATGATATATCCAGTAACATGACGCATCTGAATTGATTCCCATATCAGACGACACCGACAGCTAACTATTGCCAATGTAAACGTACATTCATGCTGCATTATGTATGTTATTATTCTATCATAAAGAGTAACTTGTGTAATTCATACCCTTATCAGAACTATGTGCAATATAAAATAATAATAATAATACTCTGTCTTTAAGATAATAATAATAATAATAATAATAATAATAATAATTATCTCTTTAAATGTATAATTACAATTTACATTTTTCATAAATAAATAATTAAGTAAATATTTGTCTATTTGTGCAATTTTATTTTATATGAAATATTATTTATTATTATTTATGCATTTATTTATTAATTCATTTAGTAAATAAATAAATGTCTGTTTTATTTCCTTTTTGTGATAACTCCTGTATAATTTTATTTATTTATTAATTTATATACATACAGTAGATACAGTATAGTGAGAAAAGCATTTTTTACCTTCCTCTATATTTTTCTTTTTCTCTGTATACTGTAACTGCTGTTTAAAAATAAATAAATAAATGTCTGTTTTATTTCCTTTTTGCAATATCTTTTTTTATAAATTGTAAATATAAATAAATATAAAAACAACCAGAATTCTGGAAATGTTGGGCCTTTTTTATTATTATTATTTGAATAAAATGAAAACTAAAAGAATTTCACATCACATGAGCCAATATTTTATTCACAATAGAACATAGATAACATAACAAATGTTATGTTAACTGAGAAATTTTACAATTTTATGCACAAAATGAGCTGCCCATACCGTATGCACTTATGCACCCCCATACCATCAGAGATGCTGGCTTCTGAACTGAACGCTGATAACACGCTGGAAGGTCTCCCTCCTCTTTAGCCCGGAAGATACGACTTCCTTTTTGCATGATAGAGCTTTAGTTTGCATCTTCAGATGGCACGGCGGATTGTGTTTACCGACAGTGGTTTCTGGAAGTATTCCTGGGCCCATTTAGTAATGTCAATGACAGAATCATGCCGATGAGTCATGCAGTGTCGTCTGAGGGCTGAAGACCACGGGCATCCAACAAAGGCCTTCGGCTTTGTCGTATTGTGTATTGTTGAACCATAAGGTGATGGAGGCAAAGGCCTTTGGCTTTGTCCCTTACGCACAGAGATTTCTCCAGTTTCTCTGAATCTTTTGATGATGTTATGCACTGTAGATGATGAGATTTGCAAAGCCTTTGCAATTTGACGTTGAGGAATGTTGTTTTTAAAGTATTCCACAATCTTTTTACACACTCTTTCACAGATTGGAGAGCCTCTGCCCATCTTTACTTCTGAGAGACTCTGCCTCTCTAATGCAGACCTGATATCAGTTAACTTAATTAGTTGCTAGATGTTCTCCCAGCTGAATATTTTCAAAATTTCTTGCTTTTTCAGCCCTTTGTTGCCACCAATGCAACTTTTTTGAGACCTGTAGCAGGCATCAAATTTGAAATGAGGTCATTTAGTGGATAAAAGTGTAAAATGTCTCAGTTTAAACATTTGTTGTGTTCTCTATGTTCTATTGTGAATAAAATATTGACTCATGTGATTTTAAACCCTTTTAGTTTTCATTTTATTCAAATTTAAAAAACGTCCCAACATTTCCGGAATTCGGGTTGTGATACAATTAGTTTTGTATTATTTATTTCCACAGTTACAGTATAAAAAGAAAAGAAATACAGAGGACGGACAAATAATCTTTTCTCCCTATGTTGTATGTGTTTTAAATAAATAAATAATAATTTTATGCAAAATAAATCCCCAAAAAAAGGGAAATAGGCCTAGCTGGAAACATAGTTGTAGTAAAGTGAATTAACATAATAGAAACAGGTTGACCAAGATGCTCGATCAGGTTGTGCTTGACCAGTCAACTACTGAACTTGAAACCATACAATCAGGCCTCAGCATGCTTTCAGTGGAAGATCCAGCAGGGTGTTGTGCCCTCCAGGAATCAGGATGATATAAGACTACAGTGGACAATGGCTGGTCACGACAAGAGAGTGTTCTAGGGTCTAATCTGTCTATTCCAGGAATGAGTCTGTGACACAATGTGTGTGACGAAGATAATGGATAAATAATTAATAAAATAAACACCATGACAAGGACACACACACAAAAGATTCCACCCGACACAAACTGTTCATCATGAAACATCATGCACACACACCCTTTACTCAGGTCCCATTTAGCTGTCAGAATCTGGAGAATTTAAAAACCCATCCAAGAACTCCAAAGTTATCACACACCTCACTAACGCCACTCACATTACTTTTCTCTCATCCTTCTCCATCTGTCTTTCCTCGTCTTTTAGTGTGGCAAGCGACAGAGAGCGATGGTAGGGGATGTTTTAGAAATGTTTGGGCAGAGCTTCAGGGGGAGCCTTCAAGGATACCTAAAAAAATGAGCAAAGCAGCAGGATCCCGACAGGAAGAAGAAAAGCCTTTCTGTTTGAATAGAAGTCAATGGAGAAGACTATGTATGACTTAGTATGACTCCAAATATGATTATCATTTTCATTATTCTCAATGGTAATTCATATTAATACATTGCATATATGTTAAATTAGTATAACGTGCTTAATGTTCATTAAAAAATTGTCAAATGCTTAATTTTCATCATAGTGGTTGTAAAAATAGGCTACATTCAATAAAATTAAAATTCAATGTAAATAAATAAATACAAATGAAGAGTTCAGATTCAAAAGTGTCCTCTAAGTGCCATCTAAAATGAGCATTTTTGTCAGGCTACTATGTTTGGGTTCAGTAATTTTACTCTAATAGCAATGTATAGGCCCAATTCTATGCAATTAAAGGGAAATAACTGAGCATAAATATAGGAACCTGATAAAAATGCTCATTTTAGAATAAAATTTCAGACGGCATTTAGAGGCTTTTGCATTGGAACACTTCAAATTTAAAATAAAATAAAATATTTTTATTTATGCATTTTTTCTTTTAAATGTGTTGCTGAGTTTCATAAGATTGACACATGTACAATGATCACCAAATCTTTCTTCCCACTTCACAAGTCAGAGTGTTTAGAAATCTGAAGGAGAGCTTCAATGCACAGTGTCTATATTTCTTTACACACACACATTTCTCTCACTTGACAACTCTTTTGTTGACCTCTTGGACCTGTGCATTATCTGGAGTATAGTAAAATCAAAACTAAGGGAACTCTAATGTGTGTGTTTTCACTCACAGTTTCAGCCATTTCATGCCTCTCAATCACCGCAGCAATCCTTCCTCGCTTCTCTTAACCCATCCTTTCTTTTCACACCTATTCACTTAAACGACAAACACTTGGAGAGAGTGTTTGCCTTCACTGCTGTCGACCGCAGAGCTGTCCATCACTCAGGGTTGCTGTGGAAGCATGTCTGTCCCAGCAGACAGCGTTCGTGCTCCGGTGTGTGCCAGTGTGGCATATTTGTCCAAAACTTAGTTTTAAAACAGCATAAATTAAAGGCAGTGCAACATTTTTACAGATTAAAAGATTTATTCGTCCTGTTTTTACTCAGCAGTAATGACAACGAGGAGGGATTTTTTTGGTTTGTTTGTTTGTAAGTTTGTTTGTGCTCATTTATTTATATATGCTTTTTGTGCATCACTGTAATGGAGAAATAAAATCAAATAATTCAAATAAAATTCCCAATCCCGACCCTCTCTGTCCCACTTCACTTCCTGTCAACATGCTGTCCTATCATGATAAAGACAAAAATGCCAAAAATAAACTTTTAAAATAATAATAATAATAATAATAATAATGATGATGATGATGATGATGATGAGGCAGCTTTTAATTAAATAACATTTAAATATATATATATATATATTTCAAAAGAATTTGTCATTAGCACAAAACAAAATAAAATAAAATAAAATATAAACTTCCCCATCCTGTCCCTCTCTGTCCCACTTCACTTCCCGTCAACATGCTGTCCTATCATAATGAAGACAAAAATGCCAAAAGCAAAAAACGTATATGATATTATTTTGTATTAAGTCTTATTGCTTTGTAACTTATATTACAAAATAATAATAATAATAAATAGGCAGCTTTTAAAATAAATAAAATAAAATAAAATAAAAGTTGAAAAAATATTAGTAAAATTTGCAATTAATTTACCTATTTTGTATTGATATCTTTCAAAACTGAAATTATTACTTCATCCATCTTCCTGGATGGATTTTCTGTTTCGCTGAGCTTGCTGCAATGCATTATGAGATTATCTTCTCTAGGAAAGATGCATGCAATACATACCTTTCAGACTTTACACTTGAAGTGCATATATCATGTATTAAATATTGCATGCAGCTCGCTAGGAATTGGAGTCTTTATCTATCTGTTGACCCGTTGACTCTCTCTTGTTACCCGTGGCTGCACTCCTGACAGTGAGGTCATAGAGGTGGTCACAGGAAAAGGAGGATGGAGGCTGGAGGATTAAGGTGGGCAGCTTCGGTCTCCAGGTCACAGGAGTCAATGACCACAGACAGACAGACAGATGTGTGAGTTTGTGTGTGTCTGCATCTTTCCACACACCTCAGTAAATTCTACCGCGGCTGCTTGAGTTCGAACTGCTCCTTTCAGAGCTCCTAACAAACCACGGATGTTATGGATTATAAATGAACTAATTATTTGTAATGCTCATTAGCTCCAGGTCCTAATTAGCCTAAACTAATATTGTTTTGATAAAGACAATGGCTGAAGAAAATTGGCAATTGACCTTCTCAAGTTAATCTGGAGAGGAAAAGAAGTGAGAGAGACCAAAGGTGAATGAAGAAAAAGTGCATAAAATCACAAACTTTCAGCATGACAGTTGAATAAAATGCATACATTGGCTCTGTTCGGAAAGCTAGTGAAATGCCTTTAAAGGCACGATTTTAAGACATCTCAAGGCAAAGAGTAGCTCTCATATACGTTCTTCTGGACAAATTCACAGAGAAGAGGATTCCATAGTGCACAGGGACAAGCTCAGTGAAAAGGATTCAGACAGGAAACTTTAATTATCATTTTATTAGTTCCCTCTGTCTAGCTGTTATGGAATGCAAGCAAACTGATCGTTGAGTGCAGTTCCTATTCCAAATTGAAAATCAGTGGATAATGTCTATCCAAAAGGCTGAATTTATTAAATTAAAACACAGTAAAAACTGTAATGTTGTGAAATGTTATTATTACTATTTAAAATAACTGTTATTTTTTTGGGAAACAGTGACTTTTCATTAATCTCTTTAATTTGATTAAAAAAAGCTCAAAAGAGCAGCATTTATATTAAACTTTTTTTGTAACAATGTAAAAGCCTTTACTGTTACTTTTGATTAATTTAGTGCATCCTTGGTAATAAATAAATGAATGAATGAATGAATCAATAATTTTACTAAATAATCTTACTGACTTCAAACGTTTAAATGGTAGTGTATATATTTAAAATAAACGCATACTAAAGAAAAAATACACCAAAATAAAATGAAGCAAAACAACAGCAAAAAACTAAATAAAAATATTTTAAAAATCGAAATAATTAAATTAAATAAAAAATAAATATCAAATGTGAAATCACCGCTCTGGACCAAGGTGTCAGGGCAGTAAAAAGCATGGACATCTATTTTTCCCTATCTCTTGCCTTTCACGTCACAGCTCATGCATCAGCAAGACCATTGCTGGAGAAGGTTTAGAGCTGTGCACAGTCTCGTGCTGTCGATCAGCTCGGGAGATGGCCAGTTGTAATTCAGAATTTTGAGGTTGCCAATATCAGGTTTGTCTACAGCCACCAGTCCAGACACACCCCTGTAGTCACCTCAGAGTACCACAGAGACAACGAGAAAAAGAAACCTTTTTAAATGTCAAACACTCTCTCCTGTGAGATATAAGAGGGAGAGCCTCAATTATACACACATCCCAACCATCCAGCAAACGCTCCCGCACCTCGGCGACACACGAACACAACCCCTATCCAGGTCGAAATTAAACGTGGAGAAGCGCTGCACTGCTAGATACTGTCAGATTGAAGACATAATTGCTTGGTCTTTGCAAGCTTAACCTGAATGACAATAAGAATCAATAGAGCAAGAGCGAGAGAGGAGTGGACTGAGAGAATGAAGCGGAGATAAACAGTAGGAAAACAAAGAAAAAACCAAGAGCGAGGCAGGAGATTTGGGCCGTGTGGTTGAGGAGGTGACTCTTGGTGGAGACACGGGGGCCACTGGATTAATCCCATCAGACAACGCTGCTCCAAATGTCATCGGAGCGGTGAAGGACATGATAACCTTTCAGCACACACGCAAAACCCTCTCCTAAATTCCCACACACTTTAACCCTCTCATTATCAGATGGACGCAAATATGGACAGAAAGCGACATGACAGGCACAAAGCGGCGCGGCACACGCAGGTAAAGCCCACACGGGTGCTTGTTGTCGTCGGCTGGGCAGAGAGTGGGTCACTGATGTGAGACATCAATTTCCAGGTAGGCTGCTCTCAGCGGCTCCAGCAGGTATCAGCCGACACACACCTGCCCCTGATAAGCAGCTGCCGCAAAATGATCTCAACCACACACACACACACACAAGCGCACACAACATGCATTATTCACACACAGACCAGTACATCCATGCACACCTAAACGGCACACACAGAAATACTGAGAAATTGGATGAGTCATGCTGTTCTTTCAGACATACAATATCATCCATCTATCAACCAAAAATCACACCACTACCATTCAATATTAAATAGATTTTAAGATATACATAAGCAAGTAGGATTACAAAAAAAACTGTTTACTTTTTCGGTTATCGGCCAAAACGTGAAAAAATAAAAAAAAAAACAGTGTGAACAGAAGAAATAATATTATGCAGGTTTGGAACAGCATGAGGTTGAATATATAACAAAAATTTCATTTTCGGCTCAATTATTTCATTAAGACCCTTTAGGCCATCAGTGTGACCCTCGCTATCATATCAGTCAGCAGCCAAATAAATCACTTCCTTCATCATCAACACAAGTTCCTCTAAGGTAAGTCTCCAAAACACACGGCACTGTTTAAACTAGCTTTTAAATGAGATGAGAACACACTGCCAAACAGAACCTGAGGCCGTAACCACTGAAATAATTGCTCCAAGCTCTAAGAAATAAACTGTTTAACGAGGCCACTCGTTTAGCTGTCAATCACAGAGTCATTTACATTTGAGAGAGCAGGACTGCACAAAGGAGAGCTTTTTCCTAAGGAAATTTTCCTCAATTCAAATCAACTCAATAAAGCTTTGGAGTGATTGTCTTTCCAACAGGTATGAATTTTCTCTTTTAAAATTCACTATTTGAGAAAAACTATATTTCATGAAGTGTTGAAAGCCATTATATAGTATGTAGCCAGAACATTCATTTCTATAGAGACCTTGTAAGTGATCAAATAATTGAGTGGATGAATTGAGTTAAAAAAAAGATAAAATAGCTAATGTTGGTTCTAATTCTATATCACAGTTCACCCAAAAGTAAAAAGTCATCTTTAACTCACCATCATGTCATTCCAGCCCAAATTATTTTCATTCTTCCATGAAGTGAAAAAGGGCAAAATCTTTGGAAAGTGGTAGGTGATTTTTATTGTCAAGCTTTAAAACTACAAATGGCTTCAGTAGGGTATGCATGAATGGATTAGGGCTGGGCGATATGTCAAAAATATCTTATCGATAATCGCCTATATCGCGATATCCGATAATATCGTCTACCTAAGCCCCACCTCCACCAGGCCCCGCCCCCGCTAAGAAAACATTGCCGACATGCACCATATTCAGTTTGGTCTTAATTATTGCCATGTTAAAGTTTGGTATTACTTTTCTTAGTTTGTGCTTAAACTAACAGAACACATTAGCTTTACTGTTATGTTGGTGTTGCTAATAATTTCCACTCTGTTCTTATCAAATTTATGTTTGAAATTAATTTCGTTTTGTGAGAAGAACTGTTGAGGAAAAATGATAGAACCCAATTTTAAGTTCATCATGGTGAAGTTGGACATTCTGGCGGCGATTGTAAGAATGATAAATGCATGTTGGTGTCATATAGTAATGTCTTGAATAAATATGCCTGTTTTCCGATGGTACTCTTTCTTTTTGGCATTAGACAAATTTCACGATGGTAAGTTTAATTTCCTTGATTATAATAATTGTAGCGCTGTTTTTAAACTTGTAGCTATAAGTTTTGTTGCAAATGAATTAAGAATTTATAGTGCTATATCTCAGCTTAATTAAACATACACTGTTTAAAAAAAATCTGTAAAAATAGGGCACTGTGTGTGCTGTATGAATAGGCTGTGAAGGAATTTGCGTATTTTAATTATAACTGTCATGTGTGTGGATTTTCATCATTATACAATAAATATTCAGAAACACATGCAGTGCCACTGTTTTCTGTTTAACTTTGATTAAACTGGAGATCAAAATAGAATGACCTTACCCTAAATAAGGATCAATTATTCTGGAACGCATCTCCAAAATAATCGCATACACAGATGCACATTGTCTTTACAGTAGTCAGCGCCGAACAACAGGAAAATACTGAGGTTACAAAAGTGATTCAGTCAAGATCAGTGAGGGATTTTCTTTTCTTTTGTTCTTTGATTAACATTAATGACTGGCTGCAGCGACTGCTGTCAATGCACGGATCCAATACACTCTCTTTACGTTCACGTAAGACATAACCGATTATATTTATGGGATATTTGGATATAATTTTGTGTGTATTTGTCCATTTGAATGTGTAAGAATCCGACAAAGAGAGCTCAGTCCAGTGTTCGCGTATATAAGAGCTGTGTGTGTGTGCGTGTGCGTGTGCGTGCGTGCGTGCGTGTGTGTGTGTGTGTGTGTGCTCTGCACAGAAAACTGCGCGCGAGTGCAGAAGTGAGTTCTTGAGTTCGAGTCTTCTTGCAGTTGAATCTTTTGAAATCACAAAAAATGCGTATACAGAGAAGCAGAATCGAAATTTAATTTTATAACAAGTAATTCGATTCCTGACCTTACGCATCTGATCTTATCTCCAAAATTGGAATAGCTTTTCGATTCCCAACCCTCCTATTAAATTATTTTATTCTTGCATGCAACGGTGTACGGTGACTATGGGGCTGTATAAAATATTTTTTGCAACTTACTAGGTTTATCATTTGTCATTTTTTTTCCTGATAATGTCGATAATCGTCTATTACCTGACTGTTGACATCGACATCGCGATCCTTATGAGACATCGTCGATATACGATTATATCGTCATATCGCCCAGCCCTAGAATGGATGTTAAATTATATTGCCAAAAAAGACAAAAAGCACCATTAAAAAGTCCATATGACTAGTGCGGTTTATTACAAGTCTTCTGAAACCACACAATGTCTCAAAACCAAATCAGCACAAAAGTTTGTGGTTAGAATTATTTTTTTTAAATGTTTTTGAAAGAAATCTCTTATGCTCACCAAGTCTGTTTTATTTGGTCAAAAATACAGTTAAAACAGTAATATTGCAAAAAAATAAAATTTTGTCTATTTGAATATATTTTAAAAAATTGACTCCTGTGATAGCAAAACTGAATTTAAGCAGTCAACACTGAAATCATTTTAATATGCTGATTTGCTGCTCAAGAAATATTTTTCATTATTATAAATGTTGAAAACAGTTGTGCTGCTTAATATTCTGGAGAAAACTTATGCATTTTTTAAAGATTCTTTGATTAATTCAAAGTTAAAAAGGATAACATTTATTTGAGATACAAATGTTTTGTACTACGAACTGTATTTATAGTCACTTTAGATTAATTTAATGAATCCTTACTGAACAGAAATATTATTTAAAAAATAAATAAAAACAAATATCTAACTCACCCAATCTCCACCCAAGACGAGTGGCTGGAGTATAAAAGCATAACTTTGAGTCAATCCAAACATTGGTATAGGGAACTGTCAGACATTATCAGTATGCTTGAGAAAAACTTTGATAATATTCACCCTGAGGTCAATTCCTGGCCCTTTATTATTCAATTAGAAAAGCCAAGGAGCTCATTACAGAGAAGACTTAAACATGCAAAAAGTGGCCCTCACAGACATACTCATACATGCATTAATGCAATTGCATATGATTATTTTCATCTCAGCAAAGGGAGTATGTGCACATGTCCCTTTATAATGAGAGAGAAAGAGAGAGAGAGAGAATGTGTGAGGCTTAATTGCCATGTTGAAATTGAGTCTGACTGAACAAGTGGATCAAAATAAAGTGGATTATCAGATTAAAGGGTTTTGCCAACTGCAGCGCTTAAGTTAAATACATCCTAAACTTCCTCTGGATTCACACACTGCTAAATTCCCACACACACACACACACAGCGCAAATCAAGAATAAAGGCATGTGATTTGTTAAATGTTCATTATTCAGCAGGCGTTTATCATGTTATTGTGACATTATGGAAGAAACATTTCATGTGCACTAATTGATTTGAGAAATTTCTCCATATGGGATCTCAGGCATCCTTGCAAAAAGTGCAATGGTTTCAAGTATGTACTTGTGTGTTAAGGGAAGCAACAGAGGCCATCTGTTCAGGGACTCTGAAAACAACATTCTATTTTTTATTTTTTTTTATTCAAATCTGAAAATTCCATTTATTGCATTTGAATCTGAATGTTATGCACATGACTTTAAAACATGCCAAATCTGTTTTCAGTCATATTTGAGTGTGATTTTTAAATGCGTGTATAATTGAAAGGCTGTTATACTGTAGTAGTCTAGTAAATATGTGGGAGTGTGCACAACATACACTTACATGCAATTCCACATTACTCATCCACAATAAATAAACATAACAAAGCTTTACCCAGCATTCCTGCATACGTCTATGGACATAAAAACACGCAAAACACTCTAACACCAACATCACAATCTAAGCACACTTCTATAGTCACAGAGTAACCTATTAGATCACAGTGACTAATCCCACCAATCAGAGGTCATGGAAATCTTTTTTAGACTCGTTGTAATACTTGGCACATACCTCTCACACATGGCCTCACTATTAAAACTAAAAGTTACAATCAGAAACAAAATGTGTTTTATAGGAAGATGCTACATTATTATAGAATTATTATATTATTATAGAAAATCATTCTGTTCTACCAAAAAATAATTAGGCTGTATTTCTTTAGTAAACTTTTAACATGAGGCTTAAAGAGCCCAGAATCCAACAGAAAAAATTTATAAATTAAAATCAAAATCCAACTCAATGATCCTACACATTGTAAAAATAACCAAACTATGCAGCAAAGAATCACTGAAAAAACATTATTTTTAAGCATGTATAAACACCAGTAAGCTGTGAAGGTCAGGCCAGGACACAGCACGGGAACATCACATTTATCTGATTCTATAATAACCTGTTGTAACCACCAGAGTTGGAGTCAAGACAAAGCCCTCTATAACCCAGACCCTTTCAGATCCAGATCCAAACCAAAATATAAGAACAAGGTTGTCCATTTCAATCAACTTAATGCTCTGAGCTACTTTACTTTCGCTAACTAAAATTGGAAGTCTTGCACATTTTCTGCAATGGTGAAGATACAATGTCAAGTCACGTAATTACCATCATGAATCAGATTGTCTGAAACCAAAGACTAGAATATCCAGACTAAGGGCTCTATATCATACACCCAGCACAATGCGATGCCAGGTGCGATGCAAGTGTTTTTTGCTAGTTTCAGCCTGACGCAGTTATCATTTTCACATCAAGCGCCACGTTGTTTAAAGGGGACCTATTATGCAAAAATCACAGTTTGAACACAGTTGTGTGCCCGCAGTGTGTGAAAACAACCAGCCCATAATGTTAAAAATCCACCAACACATTTTTTTATAAAACCAATAAATCATGAACAGTCTCTCCAAACAAACTGTTTCAGATTCTCCCTCTGTTCACGTCACCGAGGGGGAAAAGTCCCGCCCATTTGTGACGCTCTCTGCCCTATTAGCATAGACACATCCCTGAATGAGAAGCTGTCCATCATTACTGGAGATATACAATGTCAGCACCAAAGAGGCTTTACAAGTGTTGTGTTTTGGGATGCACTAATGAACATAGGAGTCGCCGTAATCTGTAAACTGTTAGCCCATGGGCAAGCTGGTCTGAAAACGAGGTATGTTCAGGCGCATTGTTGGCACGTTGCTATTTTGAGGCAACTGAAAACTGGTCTAAAGTCAATGGTGCAGTATTTTTTTTAAGACTCAAGTTCATATTATGCAATAAAAGATTATTATTGTGTACGCTTTAACCTTGTGCACAAGCAGATTCATTTCCTCTTTGGAGACGCGTTTATTCTTTGCTCTTGCAAATTCCACCATGTAAACAGCGAGCCAAAACACACCCATAGCTCATTATGAGAATAGGTACAACCCTTTTGGAGCATGCGCCTGGCATGCACACTGTTTTTTTCCATCGTTAAACTAGCAAAAGTAGATTCGGACACACCCTAAGTGCACCTGCGCCATGCGCTTCAGACCTTGCGCTTAGATTGTTAAAATAACATCCAAAGTAACTAAGTTCTGAAACCCAGAACATGCAATGCACGTTTATATGTCTTCAACCTCTGGTTCACCTAAGTGGTGCATTTGTGGGCTCTTAATGAAGTCTTCAAACTCCTCTCAGTGGTAGCAGCAGACTGCTGTTAAACTAACATTATAATTATCTGCAGTATGCCCTTTATTCAAAGCCAAACAGGCCTGAAGTATTCTGTCATTTAAACAGATGAATGTGCGTGCTACAGTTAGTTAATTGACTAATTAGTCTAATTAAGCCACTTGCCAATTTGGGAGTGAGCAAACAGAGGCGTCTCAGCGGAATTTTCCAGATAGCAGGAAGGAGAGGGTCGTAAATTGGCTGGCTGATAAACTGCAGTGAGACACCAGTTTAAAGCACATACAAGCAGTATGGACAAGGCAACTATAACATTTACTTATATTTTACTACATAAGCCACAGACCATGTGCCAACAGCAACAGTACAAATATGTACATTCAGAAAGTCATAAAATAACAAGACACAAAAGGTGTGTTACAGAAATTTACCACAGGTAAGCAGTGCCTAAAACACCTGTGCACTGTCAAATCTCTGCAAAGTGGTCATATTAAACATAAGACCATTTCATGATACCTAAAATAATAATAATAATAAATAATAATAGGCTTTAAAATTTAAATTAAATTAAATTAATTAGCAAATGCATTTGGAAATGCCCTAGGCAAAGCAGGAATTTAGAGATTAGCATAGCTTTACCATTTTTTGACGACTTTGCATCAATGAAAAACACAAGTATTTAATCATGTTTCATTAAATAAATAAAGATAAGAGCCTATAGAAAATACTTTGATCATAGCTGGCTGTGAAATAAAGACATTAATAATGTTACTAAATATTTCCATTTCAAATAAATTCATATTCTTCGTTCTATTTATCAACTTTATGTATCAAAACATTCTGGAAGAAAATGTTTTAATTAATGAAATGTTTTAAAAACATTAATAATAATGCATCTTGAGCAGCAAATCAGCATATTTGTGACACTGAAGACTGGAGAAATGATGCTGAAAATTCAGCTTTGCCAGTACAGGAATAATTTACATTTTAAAATAGATTAAAATAGGGGGGGGGGTACTTTAAACTACAATCACATTCCACAATATTTCTGTAAACGTTTACTGTATTTTTGATTAAATAAATGCCGTGGTGAGCATAAAACATTTACAAACCCAAACTTTTGAATGGTAGTGTATATTTAGATTGTTATAATTTCCTCTGTTGCATTTGCCCCTTATAAATAAGCACATTCTCACAAACACACAAACATATTCTCACTGAACAAACACAATAACAAAAATTCATCAAGCAATATGAAGTACTTGATCCTGTATAAACACAGATACTGTTTGCCGTGATCATATGCATATACACACACACTCCAGTGAATAATCTGTGTCTCCATCGACTCCTGAGTGTGAATGTGTTGGTTTGCATGCATTTATTCGTGTAAGTGTGTGCGTTTGTGTCGGGGTGTGCCAGTGCGTGTGTGTCTTTTGGAAGTCCTCCAGTACGAGGACATCTGCGCTACTAATAAACTATAACTCTGACAAATTGGCACTGTCCAATCATCCACCCTCTCCATGAATAAGCCATCAGAGTCATCCAATCAGACATGGCTGATGGCTCCAGCCACCAATCAGAGTCAGGCAGGGCAGAGAGGACACACAGGGCACGCTGACACTGCTGCGGGTGGAAATGAACCCTGACTGAACCGACGCTGGTCTGGGAACAGCTTGTCACATCCTAATTAATCTCAATAAACAGAAATGAACATAGTATGATCTGAACAACTACTCTTTTTTTTACTGGTCCTAGAAAAAGTAGTTGACTAGTTGTGAGTTCATTGTTAACCTCATGTAAATGGCTCATCAAACATCTTGCAGCATCAGCGTCTTTGCTGTTCAACGCTGCATTAATGGAACTTTAATGTGCCATGACAGATCGCTGTAGTGGCACGTACGTGAACTGGACATTCCTCTTTACTAGTTTTAGCACAAAATAAACGTAAATGAACATCAGAAGGCATCTTGTTTCAACTGCAAAGTTTACGTCCACCAACGTTAATCTACTCTCCTATCTGGTTTGTTTGTTGGATAAAATGGCAAATTTGGTGTTATGATTGGTCAGATCAATTGGAATTCAGTATAGTATGAAAATGACATCCTTGCTGTCATTTAAAATATAAATGTTGAATATTCGTTAAATTTTTAGTCCAGATTTACTAACAACTTAGGCCAGCACAAACCATCTTTTGGCATTAAAATAGTACTGTTAGGATTTACTAAAGTGAAGAATTAGCCTTATTAGAACTGGCCTTATTGAATACGCATTTGTAGGAGTTTCCCTTTCAGACGCAAAATTTATGGGAGGAAAGTATTCAAATGAATCACACTGTAAAAAAATAATCGTAAAAAAACGGTCAAATGACTGGCAGCTACGGCTGCCAAACAAAAACCGTAAAATTAAGGTAAAATATCTTAATTCAAACAAGGAAAAACCTGTAAAATAACAGGGTTTTTTTCTAAAACTTTTAATGAAAAAATCTGTAAAATGATAGTTTTTGCACTTTATTGGAATTAAGATATTTTTCATTTATTTTACGGTTTTTGTTTGGCAGCCGTAGCTGCCAGTCATTTGACCGTTTTTTTACGATTATTTTTTTTACAGTGCATGCAATGTGATTTACTTGATTTACTTGCAATGTGATTTACTTTTGAGCTCATCAAATTACTGGTATTTGCACTACTATTTAACGCCCAAAAAAAGCATGTCTTAAACTATTTTGCGCCTGTGTCATAAGTAGATCACCTGCACCTGATGAGCATTGTGTCTGTTTATTTGCGACTACGCTAATTTGCGCTGCATTTGGCATATTGCTTTGGTTGATATGTAAATGAGATGTTGCATTTGTGTTCTTTAATTGGTGCGTTGTCAGTAAATCCTGAGTGATCACCCAGTGCTAATTTGCCCTGTTTAGTAAATTTGGCCTTAAATCTTTAAATTTATTAAAATAACAATTAACAAAAACTTCCTGCTTTGCGCGTACTGTAGTGTTTCTTTAACTACAATTTTCATTTACGGATTATTTCCCATCTAGCTTTAATTTTGTCAAATGAGTGTAATTGTGTGAGAAAAATATGTAACGTGTGTATTCAAAATATGAAATGCATGTGATTAGGATATATATCATTTCCACCACTATCATTTTCATCATAGAATCTTATTATGTTATGCAATTTCAAATTATAATGTAATGTAAGTTATGTACATTACCAAAAAAAAGAAACCGGTTTTATGTTTTTGAAAGAAGTCTCTTTTGCTCACCTAGGCTGCATTTATTTGATCAAAGATACTGTAAAAACAGTACAATTGTGAAATATTACTACAATTTAGAATAACTCTTATTTTGTAACATTTTGTGACACTTTCACTTGATCAATTTAATGTGTTCTTGCTGAATAAGTATTCTTTTATTTTATTTTTTTGGGTTGTGCTGACCCAAAACATTTGAATGTAGTGTATGTTTATACACTTTTGGACACTGTTAGTAGACAAAATAAATAAATTAGTAAGAGTGTGAAAAGTATGTTTTAAAATATTTTTTTTCCCTTAAAAATCAATAGGGTCTAAAGTGAAGAAACCCCCTGTAATGAGTTATAATGTATTAGAGGCGCAGTTGTGAGCCCTTCTAAAACGCACATTTAAACACACAAACTGCTTGTTTGCAGACGGTTCAGGTAAAATGGGCTGGATGGCAGAATTCTGAGATTTTATGGATAAAGTGAGGTATAAGTGTATTTGCGGTTCAGAGAGCCTCCTATCAGCAAAGCGGCCCGATAGATCTATTTTAAAACCAACTCACGACAACACGAGGCAAGGTGATGAAAACCCTGACACTCTCAAATTGCCCTGTCAATCATCAGGATCCCTAAAAAAAATGCTGAAATACATACAGGCACAGACAGAAACTTAAAGACAGAGACTGTTAGAGTAAAACACCGCTTGAGACCAAACAGAGTTAAATCTAAACCAACTATATAACACACAAGAAAAGTATATTCCTAATTTTGCTGCAATCATGTACTTCTCTTCTCTGTCAACGATGCAATATCACAGAGAACAGGTTTGCTAACACTGTCCTTGTCTTTGTAAGCCCCTGAGGGAAATATTAGTAGTTTAATGTAATTTTTTAACGATAAAATGTTTCAAAACTATTAAAAAAAGTACTAACATTCAATGCTGCATTTCTGTATAATGCACCAAATGCACAAAAAAGTGCAAGTTTTTCAAACTTATGGCAAGAGAAAACCTATAAAGTCAATTTATTTAAGTGTTTTCACTCTTGGTGAGTCCTTATGAGTTTTTTATGAAGAGAAAGCACTTTTTAGGCCTAAAACACAGCGTACGTGCTTTACTCCTACATTCTACATAAGCATTTATCATGAAGTCAAGAAGTTAAACACAGAAGCAAATAAGGAACAGTGAGGCAAACTGCAGACTGAGGGTCTGATAAGAGCACAAAAGCAGCTTATGATAAAAAGAGGTCACAAGGTTAAATAAACATGCATGCTCTTTGACCTAAAGACAGGAAAACTATGAATAAGGGATGAAGAGGTGTAGAAAGATGAGAGATGGGAAGTATAGACAGCAAGGAGGGATTAACGCCTTTTATAAAATGAAAATGCTTGCCAGAAATGTATATGTCAAAATGTGCATGGCTATAGTGCCAGTGCTTTACAGGAGATTAATATTTTAAATGAGGGTTTTAGCATGCAAACTGTTTAAACGTTCCACAACAAAAAAGTTGTTCCTCTCAAATATTCAGTTCACTGTATTAACTATTCATACTATATACTCATAATGCACATATCTAATTTTTCTAATATGTGCCTTTTGCTTAGTTTACACACAAAATTCATTCAGCATTTATGGACTAAAATCATGAAAACTGAAAAAAAAAGTTAATCTGTGAGAATGTGTAGAAAGATCCATCAGTGGGTGTACAGAGAGAGCAGTATGTGTGTGTTTGTAAGAGTCACTCACCCACTGGTGTGTTCTCATAGATGAGCAGGTACGACTGGAAGAAGTAATTCTGGAAACGAGGTGGCTGATTAGAGGCTGGAGGGGAGAGAGACAGAGACATGGGTCTTAATAAGAGAAAACACACACAGTTACAGCTGTTACATGAGACGGCAACCAGAAAATGACATCGATGAACACATCAAATGAGCACACTCAATGTGGAGCTGTTTCCAGTCAATATGAGGGTTGTGTGAGAGCTTGGTGTGTATATGTGATGTGACAATAACTCACTTCTACAGTAAAATAAAATGTTCTGCAAAGGTTCCTTGTTCAGCTTTTTCTTCAGTGAAAGATCCACCTGTGTACAGGGTTCTTGAGTTGGCTGTTTCTTTGCAGTACTAACTAAAAAACGCAATTTTATTAACTTAACTACACTTTGCAATAGCTCAGTTTTTTCCCATTAACAAGCTATTTTTAAGCAATAAATATCCTTACTGTCCCTTTTGATCAAAGTTAATGCATTGCTTTATTCAGAAACAATGCATTAACTTGATCAAAATCGATAGTAAGGATATTTATTACAAAAGGTTTCTTTTTTTTCAAATAAATGCTGTTCTTTTTAACTTTCTAATCAACAAAGAAACGGTTTTCACAAAAATATTAAGCAGCACAAAACTGTATTCTACGGTGGCCGAGAGAGCTCAACGCGCTACAACTTCAGAAAACACATGCAAATAGGAAAAGCACCAGCAAATCAAGAAAACAGCAGTTTGACAGCAGGTGCTGCAAATGCTCATAATACAAACAAATAAAGAAATGTGCTGCAAATGCTCACAACACAACCCAAAAAAAAATGTATTTGCAGTGCGTTTCTTTGTTTGGTTGTGTTGTGAGCATTTGCAGTGCTTGTGTTGTGAAACTGATGAAGTTGTTTTCTTAATTTGCAGGTGTTTTTCTATTTGCAGTGCGTTGAGCTCTCTCGGTCACCGTAGTATTCAGCATTGATGATAAATGATTCTTAATCAGGAAATCAGTATATTAGAATGATTTCTGAAGGATCATGTGACACTGGAGACTGGAGGAATGATGCTGAAAATTCAGCTTCGCATCGCATGAATAAATTACATTTTAAAATATATTAAAAAGAAAACAGTTATTTTAAAATGCAATATTCACTGAATTTTTGATAAATTAAATACAGCCTTGGTGAGCATAAGATACATCCTTATCCTAATATATATATATGTGTGTGTGTGTGTATTTATATAAATTTACTTTTAAATATACAATATATTTTAAATGTACAAAACAGTTTTTACAGCATAACATTTCTTACTTGAATTCCCCTACACTAGCACTCAATATTTCACTACTACACACTTTGGTCTGGCATGTGTAAACTTCCCCATTTGCGCTTGTTGTGTGTGAGACATCTTTCCCCAGTGTATATACGCGCGTGTGTGTGTGTGTGTGTGTGTGTGTGTGTGTGTGTGTGTGTTCTCTTTCCAGGGGTAGCAGGAGACAAGCAGATTTGTCAGGAAGATCAGGAGAGCTTTGATCGTGTGCATGGGTAGTGGGCCACAGAGACAACACACACAGAAGGGCATGTGCGTGTGTGTGTTTGAAGTGCTGGTGTCTGATAGGGTGAATCACTTTTTGACTCCGCTTTGAACGAAGCAAGAACAAACCAGAGAGAGAGAGGGAGATGCCGAGCAAGAAATGAGAGCCATCGACTGTGCATCCGCCAATACGCACTAACTAGAATCAATCTAGAGTAACACGTCAGCCCGTGTTAATTACTGAACCATTACAGAATGGCAGCAGAGATTAGAACGAGTTTTAGGTGTGTGACAAACTGGATCACAGATTTAATGAGAGTTCCTGCCAAAAGCGAAGTCGGCTGCATCTGTCCCGGCTTCAGCTCCAGATCTTTACACTGTCATGATAAAATTAATAATCATATCATTATTGTAGCTTAATGAAATTTACTTTGAGCCCCATGCATTGAAAGTAAATTGTAATTGTAGCAGTCCCTTGGATCCGAGAGCCTCGACTGATGCGTGAGGTTTTCTTAACTTCACCACAACGACAATGCGACGTATTCAATCAACATCTTTATTCTGTACATCTTGTAGCGACTCACAACACCCCAAGCATCGTGAAAACTGTTGTAACACATACAAATTACAAATTCATAATTCAAACATAGACTCATAAACATATTGAATTGCATAAACATCACAAGTAAGCATCACAATAGATTCAAATATTCAAATATTTCTTTAATTACAATCAACATACCTCGCTGCGCTCACCAAGGAATGCAAATCAAATAGAATAATCCTTTCGTCATCATCAGACGTGAGTCGAATTAACTTCAAAGTGACACAAAATATAAAATCCACATTAAAACAATATAGGCTCCAACAATCCGCGTCCACCCGCCACCTTATTAAGCTCATTAGTCCACCTGATCACTACGGTGTCCAAGAAGAACAATTTCAGCACGAATATTCATGACGTCCGGTTTCAATAGGTAAACACGCGCAGAGTACAAAACATTAAAGATACAGAAAATGTCAATCACGAATCAAATCACATACATCTTCATTATTTCATAACACAATTCATCCATACTTTCTATGCAAGGAACATAATTACAATATTTCAAATGGTCCCTTACAGTAATGAATACTGAAATTAATTTGATTTAATTGAATTTTCACACTAAGGCCTGTTTCACACATCCAGTGTCAGCAACCTATAAGTGACGTGCATTTATTTCACCGCCTACAGCTGTGTGCAAAACATAAAAGATACTGTTTTTGCAGGCAGTATACAGCTGAGCCAAGTTTTGTTGTACTTCACACAATGATTAAAAAATATGGTCAAAATGCACTTTTAAACAATGTATCAACACACTCGTTACAATACAGTTTAGCTTACACTTTGGGGTTTGTAATAGTTCTCAATGGCCTGCTCTTAACAATTTTATAATTTATAGCCATTACGAAAGAAAAACTCTGTTTTGTAATGAGAGCTCTACAAATGCCTGCGGCTGCAGTTACGCTGCTTACACTGCTGCAGACCTAGGATGTGTGAAACAGACTTGATAGCTGATGTTTTCCCATTGTGACATTGACTGAGAGTCTTTTGAGTGAACAGGTCGGACAGAACCTCACGTCATATCAGATCTCTTCACAGACACCGTCATTTTTTATGAAGACAGCTCAACTCTCTTCCACCTCTTCCACTATTTACCTTAAAAACGAGAGTTCACCAAAAAAAGGAAAAAATTCTAAAAAAGAAAGAAAATCTCTTAGTCATCTTTTTCTTCCAGGGTGAGCTGTTTTTATATTTATATTTTAATTAGCTTTTTTAATATATGTTTCTTGAGGAACACAAAAGGAATTATTTAGCAGAACATATAGACTGTTCACAGTCCAAAAAGCACCAATAGGACAAAATACAACTCTTGCATGAATTGCACTATATTTAGTCTTCTTTTTAGAGCAAAAAGAAAGATTTTCAGTGAATAACCACTTGCATTTCTGTTGGTCTGTTTCTCACACAAAGCTACTTCAAAAGACTTGAAATACGGCATATCATATGGACTACTTTTATGTTTTTTTTTCTGGTCCTTTTTGGCACTTAATTGGTCATGACTAAAACGAAAAAAGACCACAAAAGAACCCATATAGCAATCAATACATGTGCACTACAATGAAAGTCTTCTGAAGCCATACGACAGCTGAAATATACATTGTTATTCACTGTAAATCATGCATTGACATTATTTTTTTATATATATATACTGAAGGAGACTTACTGAAAGATTAAAATTCATCCCATCTATTTTCTAAATGCATGCTATTGATCTTATTGTGAACAATTAATTCATGCCTATGTTTCCTTTTTTGATCAAAATGACATAAACTTCCTATCAAACAACAGATTTTTCTCTGCCTCCATCCAATCAACAACCAATGAATAGAACAAAGTCCCAAGCATGACGGCCCACCTTTAAACTCAGTCAGCAGAGCATAAACAGATTGTACAAATTAATACGAATTTGCAACCATATAGCAAAATCATAAAATAAGTTCAAGATGCCTTGAGAGTGTGTTGGAAGAGGTACAAATGATGACATAAATTTTAACCTGTTCATCACACAAAGCTATCACATGTCATCAGAAGACTGGAAATATAGTGCAAAAGTTACTTTTAATGATACTTTCATGATATGATTTTGTCCTTGTGGAAGCTTGACAGTCATGGTCACTAAGAAAAAGTTTGGATAATGACAGTTTTTTTTCTTTTTGTGAACTATTCCTTTAAACTCTCTCTCTCTTTTGGGAGAGAAGTGTTTAACATTCAGTCTCGAGTTGTTCTGGGGTTCAGGGCTCAAACTCCCTCCCTAATTTACCTCCATTTCATTTAACCCTCAAAACCCTGAACCAATCACAGAGAGCTAATAACCATGAGAGAACAGCTCCCACAGGACCTATGAGAGACGAGGCAGATTCATGAAGAAAGATGGAGTGCGTAAATGATTGAGAGAGGTTCGGCGAAAGAAAAGGACACAGACAGGAAGAGGAAGGAGAGGGCAGCGAATTATAAACTCCTGTGGGCTGATGTTAAGTGGCAGAGACACTGTGTTGTTAAACGTGCCGCCACAGATCGCAGGTGTCCGACACACACACGCAAACAGTGAGGAATGATAGACAGGCGCGAGAGAGCAGTGATGGAGTGAGATGTCTGAGTAAAAACAGGACTCGCGGCTGATAGAAGGACAACAGGAAGGTAATGAGAGCACGCTGAAAAATGAGAGAAACAGATGAGAGTGACACAGAAGAGACAGCACAATCAGAGTTTTAATCTCAAAGTCTGAGAGACACATTTGACCCGTGAGCAACAAGTTAGTGGGGGGGCCGAAGGTGGGTGGGGTGTGATGTCACTGGGCTCATGAATATTAATTAGCTCATGCAGTTGTTGTTAGATCATCAATATATTCATGAGGCAAGCCGTTACCTCAGGTTCATATAAAACATGTCCTGTTCTTCTAGATGTCTCCCACTGATTTGACATCGAAAAACAATATCATTCAACATTTACTCTTAATAAGGGTCAATTTAACATTAATTTTGTATAATTACTAATGAAAGATTGAATAAAAATTAACGCATTAATGCTAAATTAGCAATTTAGTCAGGACATGGATGTCTTCAAAGACAGCTAGAAAGAGCGCAACAGTATGGAACAGAACACAGCATTCTAGAGATACGGTTTTCTTGACGCTGTGTCTTAAAAATGCAATGCTTGTGTTGAGAGATGCTGAAAAAAAGCAGCCAAAGATGTTCATTTGATGGCATGTGCACATAGACAAATAATTCAAAAAGAGACAATTTGATTGTCAAATCAGCTTGACAGTTTATTAAACTGATTCATACACATGCTAGAATACTCATCCTCAAATGTAAACTTTGCTTTGCTTTGCACCACATGGAGAAACTGTGTGTGTGTGCCTGGTATTCACTACATTATAAGGACCAAATGTTCCAACAAGTATAGTAATACCAGTAAATGTTGACCTAGTGAGGACATTTTTGTGCCCATGAGGAAACCAGCTTATAATCATAAAGAAAGAAGTGTTTTGAAAAATCTAAAACAGCACAAAGTTTTCTGTGAGTGGTAAGTTTAGGTGTTGCTTGGTTTAGGGTTAGGGTAAGGGGATAGAAAATATAGCCCCACAAAAAAAGAAACCAGTGTGTGTGTGTGTGTGTGTGTGTGGTCATTACCTTCAGAAAATGTGTGTAGCAGCAGTAAGGAGAAGAGCAACTTGACTACAGTCATCTTGCCTCCAGAACCTTCACACCACGACATCTCCAACCTGCAGCACACAAACACACACACAATCAACCCCTGCGTTTAGAGTGGCATCGTGAAACATGACCACAACTGTTTGGTGCCAGCATTGCAGAAATTACACACTGCACATTTGTGTACTGGCATCGTCTGGTCAAGCCTTTGTGATTGAAACTTATCTTTAAAAATTCTATGACATTAACACAGCTGGTAATCCACATCTGCGATGTGAAATCCATCTCTATAAATAAATAATGTACGCTTCATGTTGAGAGTTGTGATGTCTCCAGGTGAACCTCATTACAAGTTCAATGCTCCTGATGTCAACATGTGATATGCAAATACAATCATTGCTTGGTTCCTGATAAACTGTAACACACTGAATGAATCTCAGTGAGAAAAATCTCAAAGGTTTCACAGGAAATGTCTTTAAGCGTAAATCAGATACTATGTGTCTAAATAAAAATCTGAATTTCTGAAAATCCAGTGGTTGTTCAGTTTGCATCAGATTTAGGAGGTTAGACAGTTGTCTTGTGTTCTTGATCTCAGACCAGTTTTCAGTATGCAAATATGAGCTCCAAATTCTCATACATGCAACAACAAACGCATGTAAAGAGTTTTCTTTGCATCAATGAAGTGTGCTAAAATTTTATATTTTATACATACATATATACACATACACATATAAAATCAAATTATATTATTATAAAATATATTTAGAAATATTAAAATATTTAATACAAACAAATGTTTTAATAATAATGTGTATGAATATTTATAAATCGACAAATATGAATAAAAATTCAAAGTATTTACATGAAAAAAACAAAGGTTCACTGTTGTGAAATATATAAACAATATATGGATTCCATTTATATATACCCTCAAAAAGTATTGGAACAGTAAAGACAAAATTGCTCCGTTTGCTGTGGAGTGAAGACATTTACAAATATGATTAAAAGATGGATATGAGACAAAACTATAGAATGTCACATTTTATTACTGAGTGATTGAACACATAGATGTTTTACCAGATAAGAAGTTCAGCACTTTTAGAGTTTCATCCCTCTATCTGATGTGAGCATAAGTATTGGAACAGTTGCCTCACAGGTCTTTCTAAGTGATCAGCTGTGTCCTGTTGATTCAAGATTCAAGATTTTTATTTGTCACATACACAATTATACAGAGTATAACCAGCAGTGAAATGTAGGTCAGGTCCGCTCCAAGGACAGTGCAATTATATAGAATACAAATGTTAAGAAAAAGAAAAGTACAAAAAATAAAAGAATAAAATAAAAGATTAAAAATATAAATATAAATGTGCAGGTCAGTATGTTGTTGACTTAAATAGTAATAAAGAGGAATGTGCAAAAGAGTTGTACAGGGTATTTAAATAGCAGCAATATGAGGTAGAGAAAAATTATGAATAGCTTATTGATATGGTGGTATTTACATGGAGTCAACTGATGCTATGACACAGAGTTAGAGTTTAGGAGCCTGATGGCCTGGAGGAAGAAGCTCCTCCTAAGTCTCTCAGTTTTTGCCATCAGGCTACGGAAGCGCTTGCCAGATGGAAGCAAAGTGAATAGATGGTTACCAGGGTGATTTGAGTCCTTGATGATTTTTGCAGCGTTTGAGGTAGATGTCCTGCAGAGAGGGGAGAGCAGACCCTGAGATGCGCTCAGCTAAGCGCACAACTCTCTGTAGTGCTTTGCAGTCCTGATTGGAGCTGTTTCCATACCACACTGAGATGCAAGGCTAAAATAATACACTTTCTATGGTCCCTGAATAGAAAGTTTTCAGGATTGCTGGTGAGACCCTGAATTTCCTCAGCCTTCGCAGATGGTACAGTCTTTGCCTGACTTTCTTAACCTGTGTTTGGATGTGTGTAGTCCAAGTCAGGTTCTCGGAGATGTTTACACAGAGGTACTTGAAGCTGCTCACCCTCTCCACAGGAGTCCCACTGATCATAAGAGGAGTGTAGGGCTGCTGCTGTCTCTACCTAAAGTCCATGATCAGCTCTTTAGTTTTGCTCACATTCAGACAGAGACAGTTGTCCTGGCACCATGATGTGAGTCTCTCTACCTCATCCAAGTATGCGGTCTCATCATTGTTGGAGATGAGGCCCAGAACCATAGTATCATCAGCGAATTTGATAATAGATGTGGAGCTGTGAGAGGACACGCAGTCATGCGTGTAGAGAGAGTAAAGCAGGGGACTCAGGGCACAGCCCTGTGGGGCTCCTACGTTCAGGGTGATGGAGTTTGAGGTGAACTGGCCAACTTTCACCACTTGAGGTCTGCCGGTGAGGAAGTCTTGAATCCAGTCACAGAGTGAGGAGTTTAGGCCGAGGTCTGTGAGTTTAGAAGCCAGCTTGATGGGGACTATAGTATTGAAAGCTGAGCTATAGTCAATGAATAGCAGCCTTACATAATTCCCATTGTTGCTGTCCAAGTGTGTGAGGGAAGAGTGGAGGACGTGAGAGATGGCATCGTCCGTAGATCTGTTTGGGCAATAGGCAAACTGAAGAGGGTCCAAAGTATCAGGTCTGGAGGAGCAAATGTGGCTCTTTACAAGTCTCTCAAAAACCTTCATGAATATAGATGTGAGGGCAACTGGGCGACAGTCATTCAGGCAAGAGGGTTTATTGCTCTTAGGCACAGGGATTATGACGGATTTTTTAAATGAGGTGGGAACCACGGAGTTAGCAAGGGACTCATTAAAGATGGAAGTGAATAAACCAGTGAGCTGATCAGCGCAGGACCTCAGAACACAGCCGGTTATCCCATCAGGTCCGGCTGCTTTCCTGACGTTCACTTTCTTTAGCGCCCTCCGAACCTCATTCTCCGACACGGTGATTACAGGATCATCGCTGCTCTGCCTGCTGCTTCCTGACGCGCTGGACGGCAGAGACGCGCCGCCGCCGTTGCAATCGAAGCGGCCGTAGAAGATGTTTAACTCGTCGGCCAGCAACGGATCTGCTCTCACCTCCACGGAGGATTTGTTTCCGAAGGCACAGATGGTTCTCAGTCCCTGCCACATCCGCCGAGAGTCATTGAGCTGGAAATGAGACTTAATTCTCTCTCTGTATCTGTGTTTGGTGGCTCTTACTGCGCATCAGAGAGCATAGCACGATGCTTTGTACATGCTCATATTCCCGGTCAGAAGAGCCTCATTGTAAGCGGCAGTGCGTGTGTTAACCGCAGCACGTATTGTTCTGTCCATGCACGGTTTCTGTTGCATTAATTCTTCAGATATTAAAAGCAGGAAATGTGTCGTATCAGTTATATCCATTACTTCTGCATTCTTGCATTCGATGATGGCACAAACCAGGATGAAGATGAGGGAGCTGACTCTGAGGGAAAAGTGAGCAATTTGGATGATAAAAGAAAAGAGGAAGTCAGTTAGGGCTCTAGCAAAAACAAAGGGCATGAAAAAATCAAGCGTTTGGAAACCACCAGCGACACCAGCAACCAACAACTACCTGATCGGCTGAGAAAACAACAGTAGTTGATGACAGACAAATCATAAAAGCTGTGAAAATGAACCCTAAAAGACGTGTCTGTAAAATCACCAACAACTTCCAGAAAGCTGGGGTGATGCTCTGACAATCTACTGTCCTCAGGAGACTTTGACACAGAATTACAGATGCTACACAGCAAGATGCAAGCCTCTGACCAGCACCAAAAATAGAAAGGCAAGATTAGAGTTTGCAAAAAAGCACAAAGGTGAGCCAGAAGAGTTTTGGAACTGTTTATGGACCGATGAGACAAAGATGAACCTTTACCTAAGTGATGGGAAAGCAAAAATGTGGAGAAAAAAAGGGAACTACAAATGATCCCAAGCATACAGCCTCATCTGTAAAGCATGGTGGAGGTGGTGTCATGGCATGGGCATGCATGGCTGTCTCTGGAACAGGCCCTCTCAACTTTACTGATGACTTAATGTATGATGACAGTAGCAGAATGAATTTGGAAGGGTACAAAACCATCTTACCTACCAATATTCAAGATTCATTGGGAAGTGTGCTTCATATTGCATCAGGACAATGACCCAAAACACCCTGCCAGTTCAGTCAAGGAATTTATAAGGGCGAAGAAATGGAAAGTCTTAGATTGCCCAAGTCAGTCTCCAGATTTAAATCCGATTGAACATGAATTTCACCAGCTGAAGAGGAGAGTAAAGGCAGAAACTCCCCAAAACAAGCAACAATTGGAATCGGCTGCATTAAAGGCTGGGAAAAGTATTTCAAAGGATGAGACCAAGAGTCTGGTGATGTCTATGGGTCACAGACTCACTGCTGTGATTGTGCGCAAGGGATCTGCATCTAAATAATAGCGTTTAATCTTTTATATCTGCCTTAAAATGGCAATTTGGCTGCCCACATAAAATGGCTGCCCACTGCTCCGGGTGTGTGTGTGTTCACTGCTGTGTGTGTGCACGTTGGATGGGTTAAATGCAGAGCACGAATTCCGAGTATGGGTCACCATACTTGGCTGAATGTCACTTCACTTTTATGTTCAACTGTCCCAATACTTATGCTCACATCAATGAGTGGGATGAACTCTAAAAGTGCTGTTTTTTTTATTTGGTAAAACATGTATGTGTTGAAACGGCTAATAATAAAATGTGACATTCTGTAGTTTTGTCTCATATTCATCTTTTAATCATATTTGCAAATGTCTTGACTCCACAGCCAACAGAGCAATTTTGTCCTTACTGTTCCAATACTTATGGAGGGGACTGTATGTATATGTATATATATATATATATATATATAATCTCACTATAGCTGGTGGGCTAAAAGTTAATTTCGTACCCTGGTGAACACCCTTAAGACTAACTCGTGTTGGCAGCAGAGCGTGAGCAAAATAACTTAATTTGAAGACAAAAGGCATCATTTGCCAGCTTGTAGTGTTTCACACCCTGTTGAACATGAGAGCTGCTTCAAAATAATTTTATGCCTTTTATTATTTTAGCCTTGATATACAAGCAGAAGCTGTATGAGATGTTTAAGTATTTGTTCTGCATTTGCAATCTGTCAACATAATCCCAACATGATTTTTGGACCAAACTGTGCAGCCCTACATTCGAATATACACATCAACACACCATATGCTGCATTTCCTCTGAGAAGAAGACTTTCTCACAAATGTTTTGCAAGCTAAAAGCACTTTCAGACTTACGTGAAGTCACTGAATAGATGGTATTGCTTGAGGAGAGAGGTATTATATTGACAGTATTAATGATTAATAGGCATATAATTTATTCATTAAATGAAGAATAGTTTTAGACTTGCTCAAGTGAGAAGGAGGGTTCATTCAACAAGGAATTCCCATAAAGTGAAGTACTCACACACATTCAAGTTAATCGAGAGACGTGTGCTGCTAATCATCTCACTAGCATCTCGCTCGCTCCCTCGCCCTCCCGTCCTCCTCCGAGTAAAAATAAATAAATGAAATAAATAAGTGTCTGAGTGAGAAGAGTGAAAATGATATTTACAAGGGAGCTGATGTGATGAGCGACTTAATTACAGCAACTGTAAGGTCGAAATTAATGATGTATAATCACGCCACGTACAACCTCAGTTTAATTAGGCTAATTACCAAGCTGGGATTGGCTGAGCTTGTTTGTTTTGCTGGTATTTACCCTTAATGCTGCAGCGTTAAAGGTGTCCGCAGGGATGGAGATAAGATACAATCTAATTCTCTCTCCATTCTAGAAAACGATCAAATGGAAGTTTAGCCCAGCGTTTTAGGATTACATTCTATAATGAGGAAAAACCCAGTACTGGATCTCCTGGTGGAGTGATTTGCACATTTTTAGTTACTATAATCATCTAATTTTATATTTCACAAAATCAAATGCCATAATATGCTGATTAATCACAAACTATAATCAATAGTTGCCAGAAAAGCACTCAAACAAAAATCATTTAAGACTTTATTGTGGTATCCCTGAGCGTGGTATCTCTGGTATCTCTTTGCAATTTATGGTTTTGTGTGAAGTAAAAAAAAAAAAGTTCAAGACTATCTATCTTCATGGCTTTCAAACAACTTTCAAACCAGGGTTATGCGTAGGCTATATAAGCCAAGTATCTCTTTGCAAATATTGCTTTTAGTTAAAATAAATTAATTTATTTGATTTTCAATTAATTTTAATTGACCCTTTGTAAAGACCTGCCCCCTTAGTTATTGTTGCTACGTCCAACAAGCCATGCTGCTCTCACGCCACACATCACGTTCTCATGCAGTGAAAAGTTGTGGAGCAAAGAGGAAACTGAAAACACAGACAAGACAGAGGGGGTTAATTTTGGCATGAAACAAAATCTCAACTTTAAATTGTTGTCATTTTTAAGAAATTCAAACAATAAATACAATTTTGTGGCTCTTTATCATATCGTAAGAGCCATTTTGTGGCTCTTTGTCGACAAGATCACTGTAGCGCCTCTACTCAAGCAACAAGTGAACCAACTAGAAGTCAACTAGTTAAAGCACGAAATAAACATAAATGAACATCAGAGGGTATTTTATTTTAATCACAGATTCACGAGTTCGCACTAACATATAATATGATTGAGCAATTAGTAAGCATATTTGGCGTGCTGTCAGGAGGGAGGGCTCCGAGCTCGGGATGGAGCCCGAACCCAGAGAACCCAACCCCCCCCCTCATCCCAAGAATGGGATGAAATTTAGATTGGAGTGCGGAATTGGGGTGGAGGCGGGATGCTGGAAAACTGTCATAGAACAGAGGTGAGTTGGCTGTATATATACACCTGATGTGCTTGTTAAGGTGATTAGCTGACGAGCTGCACCTGGGCCAGACTGATTATCTGATCGTGCTCCTCCCGAACCTTGTTAATAAAACATCATAAGATGTTAATACATACCATTTTTCAAGTTTAAGGCTGTTTACACTAATGAGTTTTTGTTTTAAACCGCTTAACTTTTGCTATGGTTACACCTGTCTTTTACATTACTCCGGCGTATTTTACCGTCGAAAACAGAGACTTTCGAAAACGCAGCAGACCCCGTTTATTTTGAAAACTCTGGGGTTGTGTTTCAGTGTAAACGGACCAAAACGGAGACTTTTGAAAATGATGGCGTGGCTGCTCAAATTCGCTCTGGATATCCTTGATGACCGTGTAAACAATACCATGCTCATTGTTGTACCTATAGATATGTATAGGTAGATTCCCCATTTGACCACTCCAATCACGTAGATATGGCTGTGTCCAAATTCAGGGTCTGCATCCTTCGGAGTACTCATTTGAAGGATGTTACGTCACAGCGCCGCGACGAAGGCTGTCCAAATTCGTAGGATCCTTCAAATGCGGCCCACAAATACGTCCTCCTTTTCCCCGAATTGGAAGGATGGGTGTGGTGGATCCTTTCCCGTCCTACCTATCCCATAATTCTTTTCGGCAGAGCGTAATGGCGGACGAAGCGAGCGGTAGCGGAGTGGGAGAGGAGTTTCTCTGACAAAACAAGCTAAAGTTTATGCTTCGGCTCAATGAATTTGTAGGAGAAATTAGTAGAATACTTAAAAACAAATAAAAATAGGCTATAATGGCTTACCTGGATGTGACTGTCTTGTAGTCTGATATAAAAAACTCTCCGACAACGAGCAAAGAAAGTATTTAATTTATTTATTTGCTTTATTTCTTCCAAAAGAATTAAAATGAGGAGAATAACTCTTTGTTTGTCCATTTTCCCGCTTCTTGCTTGGCGCTGTCACGGTTGCTAGGCGACAGGATATGAGCAACGGGTAAGGGAGGGAACTGAAAGAAGGGTAGGCTGTCCAAATTCACAAACACCGGCTTCCGGGTTTTGCGGACGTCGGAGGATCCCTCCTCCTTCAACCGGGTAGGAAGGATCCTAAGGAGGATGCAGACCCTGAATTTGGACACAGCCTATGTCCGCCATCTAAATAATAGGGCATCTACCTATATATATCTATGGTTGTACCTTCATGAATGGTCATGTGACATGCGTTTTCAGTTGTGTAGTGTGGACGGAGTGTAGTTTTTCTCTTCCAAAGAAGTGTTTGTAAAAGCTCAGTCTTTACACAAATGGTTTGAGTCCAAAATAAAAAAGAATAAAAAAAGTGTTTGTTCTCAGCTAAGCAAATTACAGTCAAACTGGAAAAGCACACGTCTGCTGTTTGTCCCTGTAGGCTCGGTAGCAGGGCACACGCTCAACAAAAATACATGAACATTGTAGCGAAATGAAATGAGCAAGCTGCATATTATAATGTTTTGGTTAGCATGGCAATCCCTGGTGTGGAATTTGAGCAACAACCTTGGCAGTGAATCGCATTTCGAGAGAAACAGAAGAGACACAAAAATAGAGGAAGAGAAAGAGAGAGCGAGGGAAGGAGAAATAGTCGCATTTGTTTTCATTTGGCGTCTTGCAGTTTCCTGGGTGATATAATAAAAGAGTTCCCTGGTGTCATATAGTAGCACAAACCTTCTCTCGGTCCATCGTGTAGCTGAACATTCTGCCACTGGAAACGTGCTGTCACATGGGCCCAATACACCTGCTTTTACTGCAGGGAAATCCACACATTAAACATATAATGCTATGCTTATGCTATTTCCTGAATTTTGCAACAATGTAAAGTAACTGATGAATGTTTAATGAATGCAATACATCTTAAACATTCTGCAATATTCAAAAAAAAAACAGGCGAGGAGGATGCATATGGGAGCACTGCTAGACAAAGATATGTTTGTAACGAAATACTAGCTGATCTGAATGCTTAATATAAAAACATACTAAATTACAATAATCTTTTCTGTAATTTTTACATATTTTTTTATATAATTTTATATAATTATAATTTAAGAGGCATCATGTTATCATCTTATAAATATTTTTGCATTTTTATGCAATTTTATGTAAAGACTTTGGTAGTTCAATCAAATAAAGAGCTAAAACTAATTTTATTAACATGGTCATTTTCATTTCTTCCAGTCAATTTGTCACACTCAAAGTGGGAGTTAAATCAACAGACTTAAATTCTATCAGTTACTTATATTATATACTTATGTATTTTACCTGACTGTGACTGTGATTAAATGCTACAGGTATGAATATTGAGAATCATTATTGTATAGGGCAGAAATGTATATTTCCAGCTATTGTACTTATAGCTATTTTGTATTGTAGCCTATCTATTACTGACCCAGAAATAATATAGTAAAAGTTAATATATTTACCCTTGTTCCGGTAAAACATTCATGCCTTCTAGAAAAGATTCACAGCTTTTATTTCCAGACCAGGAGAAACAAAGTGCAGAAATAGTATGAATGTGTGCTATTTCAAACAGGCCAGAAAAAAAGGAGTTGGCAGTGTGAATCAAAGAAGGTTTATACTGGCCTGGAGCTAACTCATGGTGGGACTTCACTCTTTAAACACCCACGGTCATTAATAATGTATATAGTATGAAAGTGTACGCCAGTTACATCATAACAATATATAGTGTACAGAACTCTCTCTGACCTCAAACCTTCAGTCCCACAAACCCTGACCTTTATGAACGAAAAAGGTGATGTATTGGATGCAGACACTGAGAAGACCCTAATAATACTTTTCCAATATGAGACAAATAGATTAGAGAAGCCTTACAAAACCAACAACCTCTAGGCCAAAAATAGTACACTGATTCTCTACTTTTTTGTTGTAAAACCACTCATGTCTGGCGAAGGAAATTGAAAAAAAGGAATGTAATTCATTTTCAAGATGCTTTCAAGCAGTAAATTGGTTGATTACAGTTTGAGAGCCCTGTTTTTAAAGTATCAAGCAAAAATTGCAAAGAACTACCAATCAATAAAAAGGTTACTTGCCCACAGGGAAGGCGCATATAATCCAGCTCAGCAAAAATGTTTGTATTATTATTCAAAGTTAATTTTACTAATGAGAAACCCACTGGGCCCTGGGGTCCATAGTTCACAGACTGTGGCACTCTTGACAGAGCAACTCCCTCATCCTAAACTAAACTGCTCTAACACAGAGAAGTTTCAGACACTTTGATACTTATTTTATATATTATATGCAACACCCACTGTCTTTCTTCGTTTGCTCACGACACACGCTTATAAGCACTAAAGGAGCGCAGCTTTTGTGATTTCTTTGATGTTAAAACACTTTCTCCTATCTAAGCTTAATATGCAGAGACAACTATAAGATTCTGCAATCTAGTTGTCACGCTGCCAACTAGTTGTGATGCTGTGCACATCGTGCTGCAGGTACTGTGACATGAAACACAACTTACACTTCAGTAAACAAACAGAGCAAATGAGCCCAAATGTGCTGATGGAATTATGGGAGTTTGCCGCATCAGCCCTGTAATGTCATGTGAGTGTCATCGGCTGACGCTGATCTCAATGGACTCAAAATGGGTTGCATGCCACTCGAGTTAGAGTGAGGGGAGGTTCACTAAGAATGAATTGTTCCTTCTGATAGTGTCATTTATTTGCATGTGCTTCGAGTTGTTTTAGTGGCCGATTCCAAATGAATTATGCAAATCAGATAATGGGGCAAACACTGCCACAAATCTGGGGCTGTTTGCGCAATCTGAACATAATTTGCATGGGTCAATTGACTTTTTTCCCCACGGTGTCAGTATTTTGTTGTTACCTGTCTCACGCCGCACACACAATCGATCTGGCTACAATCACAGCTAAAAAATACACTCATACATCCTTTTTTAATGCCTACTTTACAACAGAACCAAGTTAAGTATGTTTATGTTTGGGAATATAGCGCGTTCTATAATGAGCATCAATAAGCATTTATGATAAAAAAAGATGCAGGGTTTTTTGCATTTATGTATGGTGCAACTGTTAAGTAAATTTGCCTGTGCATTTTAGAATACTGAAAAATCTCTTACAGTGGAAATCTAAATACTTGACTGACTTTGCGTGGTTTTAAAAGGCTTAAAGTGAGGGGTAGTGAGATTTTTTATGTTTTTAAAAGAAGTCTCAAAAAAATACAGAAAAAGCATTAATAATGTGAAACATTATTTCAATTCAAAATGACTGTTTGCTCATTTTAATATATATCAAAATGCAATTTATTCCTGTGAATTTCTGTGTTTTTATTCCTAAAGGAACCTCAAAAAGGATGTTTTAGACAAATTTAGAAGTTGAATACTAAACAGGATTTTGCTGAAAAATTAATGTAAGTGCTTTAACAACAACACAAGCTTACATTTTAATGCCAGAACTCCAAAAGCAACCGCTAACATCTTTATTAACTTGCTTTAGCATTGCACCATCTAACACAAACAATGTTGACTCGAGAGTGACATTCATTAGAAATTCCTGTCATGCCGCGCAACACCCATAACAATCAAAAAGTGAGTGCATGAATTATTACGATCTGTATCTATGGAGGATATTTGACTTTCCACAACACCATTTGGATTATTGGCACATAATTAGGAGTTTAATCGGTCATTATTCACAGTTAAAAGTGCAATAAAAACCTTGATAACCCAACAAAGCCATCTGCTGACTGTAATACAACCACTACATCAATTAACACTGTAAACAATACTATCAAGTACAATGGGTTACAAATTTTGATGAAAATCGTTGGTGGTTATTTGTAGTAAATGTATAGGACGTAGGAGTAATTTTAAAGCCAGTAGAGTGGGTGAGATAAAACATATCCAGCGTATCTGTTCTTTACAGTGGATTCCAGTGAGATTATGTGTGACATGATTTAACCTCACACAGTACAACACTTCAATTTGTTCTCCTCTGCCCCATCACTAAGATCATTGTGAGCTTTTCAGAGTCGCTGGTTCCACATAAGTGACCAACCTCTCATGATCTTATTATCCTGCTGTCTGCACAGGCTAATTATTTTTTCCCACAATATAATGGGATATTTCTTCTCATTCACTTCTAATGATCAGCAGCAGAGGGTTGAATAAAGCAGCTGCGGCCGCAGGCAGAGCTGTAGGTAATTCAGCTAGACTTTTATACAACAGTTCTATAAACAAGAAGTTAATATCGAGTAACTTACGATTTAGAAACAATATGCTATCCACCCAGGTGAAAATCAGTCCATCTTCAAACATATTGGCTATGTTAACATGCACTTTTGTAATGCCATTAAGCCAGAACTGTGATTAAGTTAGAGGTCATGCGAAATGCTGTTATTATGTTAATGTGATTGTGCTCATAATTAACAATAGCAGTAAAATTATGTGGAGTACTATGGTTTTAACCGCACAATATGGCCATGCATACACTCACACTTCTTCAACTTTCAGTTTGCATGTGCTAGTGTGCAGACGGATAACTCGTTTGAAAATATGGCTTTATAAACTCTTTTGCTTAAAGCACTTCTGAATTTCTGATTTCCGAAGGATCACGTGACACTGAAGACTGGCGTTGATGCTGAAAATTCAGCTTTGCATCACAGAAATAAATTACATTTGAAAATGCATTAAAATAGAAAACAATAAGTTGTAATAATATTGTGAAATATTTCAGTTTTTACTGTATTCTAATCAAATCAAAGCAGCCTTGGTGAGCATAAGAGACTTCTTTCAACATCTTCCCGACCCCAAACTTTCAAATGGCAGCGCATACAATATTTATGACAAAAATGAGAGAGGCTGCGGGAACCAGCAAGCATTTTACACTTTAAACAGGCAAACAAAAATTGTAACATCAAAAAGACATTTTGCATTTGCAACTAAACATTTTCTATTGCAAGTTATGGTACAAAATGGCATTAAAACAATCCGATGTCTTAGTGAATAATCAAAAAAATAGCAAGTACGTATTAAGCAGGATTGAAGATCTAAAGATTGAGCTCTAACCATTAGGCCACAACTTCCCCCTTTATAAGGCAGACCTCTGTTGACATGCATTGCTTCACTTACAGTATTCACTAGGGATTGTGTTTTTATTCTTTAAAATAGGCAACCTTCAAGGCTCACCAGCAGTTTGTCGGTTCGGTTGTAGCCTATCTACTTGATTTTGTAGAAGCAACCCTTCCAACGTCTTTAGGAAACAAAAGTTTATGGACATCGTGTGGCAGTCAGAAACACTTTTTTTTCCAGAATGCTTTTAAACCTGATCATGAGCGCTATACCTCCCTCATCTGCAGCACATGCACACCTGGAAGAAATGCAATTAAAGTGTATGCATGCGATTAAACTCCACATATTTGACTGTGATTATGGTTTGTGTAATTATGAGCATAATCACATTAACATAATCACAGTATTCACTGTACATGAGCTCCAACTTAATATCATTATATTTAAATGCAATCAGTAAGTGTGTGAATGCATGTGCGTTGCTTTTAGGTGTTCAATTAAACAGGCAAACTGCCAGCTTGCAATACAACAGAAGCAGCAAGAGACACTGTACGACAAACACACACACCTTTCTCACCTGCAGCCTTGAAACAAAGCCTGAGACACTGGGATCTTGGTGCTGAGCATGGCTGCGTGTGTGTGTTAGCATCTGCTTGTTGTGCTTTTCACATTTATGAGGGTGAATAATGTGTTTGTGTATGTGTGTGTGTGTGTGGCGACCTGTAGAGACGGTAATTACTGCGACAGGATGGGGCCCCAGTGAGACGGCGTGCTGCAGTTCATCCTGTCACTATCGCTCAAGCACGTCTTCTCCTCCAGCCACAACCGTGTGAGGTCTCTCCTCCGCCATCTCTGAGCTCTCCCTCTTTTTTTTTGTTCTTACACCTTTTGTTGTTTTTTTATTTCTTTCTCTTACTGCAGAACTAAATGAATTAGTCTCCTGTAGAGCGAGAGAGTGGAGCAGGCTAGCATGTGCGTCTCAGGCTGAAAGCGAGCTGAAATCCATCGCTGATACGCTAAGTGTGAGTGGCATCGCTTCACAGCAATCCACCTTCGAAAAATACCAAGAAAATCTGACAGGAACTTCACAGCCACTTTAAATTTGAAGTTGAAAGTTTTTTAACAAGTTTGGATTTTTGTGTCAAATGTATTTCAGTGACTTTCACAGACATTCTGTAATCAGACATATTTACAAATCAAACAAGATATTCAACGGGAAAAGGGACTTCTAGTGTGAAAGTGTGAAAAGTGGTTGGAGTATAAGGCCTTGAAAAATAAGAAGGAAGTCATTTTTTCAGATTTAAATGACCAAGACCAATTTTTTTCTTCAGAATAACATGATTAGTCATGAACAGACAGGTATAGTTATTAAATACAGTCAATTTAGATTTCATGTTGATTTATTTCGAATTTGATTGCCTGCTAGCCTTTTGTAATAAATATTCTGCTCTTTTTACAAACTAAAGGTCCTTGTACACAAAATTTTCATGTGTTTTTTTATATTCGTCATCCTAAAAATTTGTCACGCACAGAAACCTTGCACACTGAGTCAGATGCGTATTAATCTGTTCGCAAAACAGTACTAAATGGATGAGTTTGTTGTCCTCCTGCTTCTTAAACAGAGAAAAAGAAAGGAAATATTGGGTTTATCCAATCCTGAGATAGAGAGGAAGGAGAGTCCCCCCTCCTTATTAAGGAGCAGTTGGATTATCACAGCCCACGGGTGATTTAAAGTTTACTTCAGGATGTCAGTGGCTCAGTTTGATGCTTTGCTAGTGATACTAGAGCCACATATTAAAAAGAAGACCACCGATTCCTGTGAACTGTGTGCAAGGATCTTTACGGTGCTTTGTGCTGCGAGCCATTCTGAAGTTTGGCGTTCGCTTGTACGGTGGCTCTGAATTGTCAAAACACCTCTCAAAATGTTTGCAACAGATGCGAAAAATCCAGATCCGAATTTTTTGATGACGGATGAAAGTTTCAGAGGCAGTGTGTGTAAACGTGATTGACACAACGTGAGGTCGTATTTATTTTTCAACGTGCGAAAATTTGCAATGGCTTTAATGGACACTGACATTTTATTTTTGTTGCAAACAACACCATTAAACAGATGTTTTTCATAGAGCTTGCATTCTAAGTACAAACGATTTTTAACCACATCTGCTAAAAATAATGGAATGTACAACTGAGCATTACATACTACCATTCTTTTTGAAGAAGTTCGTTTTTTATAGATATTTGTTACAAAATATTTCTATTTCAAATTAATGCTGTTCTTTTGAACGTTCTATTCATTAAAAATCCTTAAAATTAGCATATTAGAATGATTATTCTTACATCATGTGACACTGAAGACTGGAGGATTGATGCTGAAAATTCAGCTGTTTTACAATATAGTCAAATGGAAAATTATTTTAAATTGTTATAATATTTCACAATATTATTGGTTTTACTGTATTTATGACCAAACAAATGCCACCTTAGACATGATGCAATAAAAAAAAAAGTCTTAATATAACTGTATATAATATATAGAAACATAAATTAATATGAATTTCCACTGAATATTGAGCAGGGTGAATCATTCAGACTGCCTACATCAGCAAGATTCAGATTACCGATCTTACAATTTAATTTTAGAATTTTCATTTTAATAATATTCCTATAAAAGTCTCTGGAATATTAATAAAAGTGGTACCCATAATTAAAAAATAAATAAAAAACAGCATGCTCTAAATGCTACATAATGTAAAAAAACTGACTTGTGAATGATACACGAAAGTCTTGTGCAGCAGATCAAATATACTCACAGAAGAGAAAGACAACTGAAATTTGTGGGGTCAACATTGAATTTTGAGTATTAAATGGTTTGTGCAACATGTTTCACTGCTATGTGCCGACTTTGACTTTATGTGCAGCAAAACTTAAGAGGCAGGCAAGACAAGCTCACTGCGCCGACAAAATGCTTAAATCAATAACCTGTCAGAGGAGAGGAGAGCTGGAGAAGGACTGATATTCTCTCTCTTGCTCCCTCTGCCTCTATCTTTTCCTTTCTGCCTCATCCCTCTCTCCACAGAGAGCTTGTTATAGGTTTCCTCTATTATTGCATTGCAAAACAAACTGTCAGAATTCTCAGAAAGATAGAGCGAGAGTCAGAGAGACAGAGAAAGAGAGGGCAGCTGTTGTATTGTGGAGAGGTCCACCTCTACAATAAACCCATCAGACGGGGAAACTTGCAGCTATCTGACAGCACACAGGTGAAACAATGCAAAGATGTAGAATAAAACACATCTTTACTTTCAGTAACACATGCTCTTTTTATTGAAAATGTAAATATGTAGCCTACGTGAAGTAAATAGTTTCTGAGCCAGTAGCAAATTCAAATAAATTGCAAAGCAAAATGACTGTTTTCAAACAGGTTTTCTTCTACTTCATATTGTATCCAAAACAATCCAGGCTCATTGGAAATACGAGACTCTGACTTAATTTCTGTAGAAATGCAAGAATAAAAAAACTTACCTATACATACTGTACAGTTCACTGCAGTTTCCAGGTAGTACACCAGAGGCAGTTCTTATTCACACAAATAATTATTACTGTTGGCAGTGACACATATTTCCAATGAGACTGGGTTGGTCAAACAGCAGAAATAAAGCAATAATTAAAAACAGTGTTGCATATTGGTTATTGGACAAGTAAAATTATATATATATATATATATATCATGCCGGTATTTGTATTTTATTGCGATATTAATTTATGCTGATTTAAATAAAAAAACATTACTACAGAAACAAGAATTTAATGAGAATCACCAATGAGAACAATGAGAACACAAAAAGCAAAATAAAATGTGCTTACAGGCAAATGTCATGAAAATAAAGTCATGAAAATCATCTTAATGGTCTGTAAAGTGTTCCATTTAATTATGCAAAACATATATATTTTATTTTGAGGTGAAATGTGACACAAGCATGCTTTGTCATCTCCTTATCTTTTCCTTTTTCTTCATTAGAGGAATATAAAGAGTGACATAAAAGGCCTAAAAATGTATTTAACTGTTATTTGTGTACACATGCACACACACACACAGACAAACGTTCCCAAGGCTGCACTCTGTACATAAATACCAACAACAAGGATTTGTCACGCTGTAAAGCTAACACTGAATGGGGTATTATGACTGGCCTCCGTCAGATTATTTATGAGTGGGGCTGTAATTGAACACTGCAAATCCTACAGCTTTGAGTTATGGATGAACAGGAGAGGGCGTTTGCAAGTGTTCTCCATATGCTCCTCTCTCTCTCTTCACAAACTTTACAGATTCATACCAGCTTATTTACACAGAACAACAAAATACACAGGGAAATCCAGAGTTACGGATGTGACATCTGTAGCCAAAATGGGAAATTTAACATCTCAGAGAAAAGATGAATTGCCATTATACCAAAATTGAAGATAAATTAGGTAACGCATGTTTTGGTGTGGACAGTCTTTGCTCTTTGGCAAGTGCTGGGCCGAATGACCTGAGGCTTTGGAGACCCCCTGACAGACTAAGGTCAGGAAGGGCACTGGCCTGGTCCATACTGCCGCCCTGATTGATTAATATGTACTTTCCTAAATCCCATTAAGAAAGTCTTCATAGTTTTATTCTGTTAGAAGAACTTGTGCAATGAATGTGAAAAATGGGGGGGGGGGGGAATCACTTTTTGGAAGATAACATACTTCGTAGGAACCTTGTGAGAGCTGTCTCTCCCAATTTTTTGACACTACCATTCAAACTTTTGGGATCAGTACAATTTTTTGAAGAAACTGATATTTTATTCAGCAAGGATGTATTAAATTGATCAATAGTGACAGTAAAGACACTTACATTGTTACAAAAGATTTCTATTTTAAATGAATGCTGTTTTTTTAACTTACTCATCAAAAAATCCTTGAATGAAAAGAAAAATGTATAACAGGTTCCGCAAAAAATATTAAAATAAAAAATGCAACTGTTTTCATAAAATATATAAAAATAGAAAACAGGTTTTTAAAATTGTATGTATGCATGTATAGTGATATATATATATATATATATATATATATATTTTTTTTTTTTTATAAATCCTGCATTGGTGAGCATACAAGACTTTTTCAGAAACACATAAAAATCTTACCAACCCCCAAACATTTGAACAGTAGTGTGCATGGCTATAGCAAACAATTAAAATGCTTTGAAACTACCAGACTTACTGAGACATCATATGATATCCATTAAGCATGCACAATTGATCGAATTAACTGAAATCGCTTTATGGCCTTGAGGTTGCAATTTAAAACATAGTTTGCATTCAACAATTCTGTCAAAGTGAAGGAGTGATGCTCATTGCATTTTGCTGTAATGAACTACACAAACACTAAAGCACTTCTGGGATTCACGGGAGCAGGAGCAGTATGAGATGTTAAATGTTTATCATATCACAGTTCAAATCGCATTCACAGTGTCAGACATTTGCATGAAATTGCCTCTGTTGAATACATTTATATACATATAGTCTTTAGTCTATATATTTAAGTGAAATGAATATATTCCTGAATATCACTATGCTCAATGAGACTTAAAGGTCTGTTTTCATGGCTGTGACCCATCGGGTTTTGTTCATCCAAAAATGAAATTGCTGTTATCATATACTCACTACGTTCTTTTATTCATGACCACAATGGGAAAAATCTTAAAGGATCCCCAGTGAATGAGGGCTGGATAGTTTAACTAGATTAGTGTGATTCGTATGAATCATTCAGACGGGTTTTATGAACTGGATCAACTGATTTACTGAAAATATTCATTCAAAAGAACAACTGATTCATGTGACTTTACAAAAATAAAAATAATCAAATATTTTATATATCAAATATTAATACTACTTATTAAGCACCTTCATCCACAAATCAGATTCAAAGGTGCTTAACTAATTAACTCACTAACTAAACTATTAATAATAGTTTAATATACATATTGTACTAATACTAACTAATTAACTGAAAAAAAAAAGATTCAATAAAACAATTAATTCAAAAATCAGTACATCTAAAGAACACACAATATGCATTTTGGAGCTTTACCGCCCCAGTCCTCATTCACAATTATATTGAAAACTGCCCAAAATATCATTCATAAATTCATTTTTTTGTGTGTTGCACAGAACTGGTTTGAAACGAGTAAATAATGACAGATTTTTTTATTGATAGGGCTGAACTAACCCCGCTCTGAAGTCTGTTACCGTCATAAAGCACACATGCAGCCATTCGTTTACCCTCTCTGACCGAATAAACAGCTTGTTCTTAAGAGCATCATGTCACATTCACATCTGTGCTCAATTTAAATCTCAATCACTCGTAAAGGTGAGAGGCGTTCAGCTCCAAAAACAGAATACGGAGATCAGTGAGGTCAATTAATTTCAAGAAGGAAGCAGTCGAAGACTATAGTGTATTACTGCTATCTATGCTGTGCACATTTATCAGCCCAAATATCAGTCTATCCCTACTGTGCAGTAAGCATTACACAACAATCCCACTCTCAATACAGCCAATATGCATTTGGATCGATGGGAGGGTCCTGTCCAAAATCCACTCTCCTCATCTCTTTTATTCTGTCCCTCTGACCTCTCTGCGTTCTGCCTGACTGACCCTCCTGATTTAATGACCTCGCACAGACGGGACACTCAGATAGAACAGGTGAGAAAGAGAGCCAAAAGCTAAAACAAGCGGAGTGGGATTCATTGTTGCTTACAGATCAGAATTCTCCCATTTTATCCCTCAGATTCATCTTTTATTTTCTTCATCTGTTCGTCCTCTCTCCTGTAGCTTTAGTGTCACTGTATCTGCAATTCATTCCTCTCTCCTTCTCTTATACAGCCATTCATTTCAGCCTGCCACTCAAAATACCTGTCCCATCCTCAGCCTTCATTTCAAATGATCATTCCTCTCTCCCTCTCTCTTCCTCGGTGCTTGTTTTCAGAGTGGATTTGAAAGGAGTGACAGCCATGCCGAGTGAGAAAGCGTGGCAGAGGAGCCAGCAGATTCTATATCAAACAGAAACACTTGTGCGTGCACACAAACACAACTCCGCCAAGCATTCATCATTTTTTGTTATTTCAACAAAGCTAATGTAACCAAAGTCCTAATGATGTCACTCTGATGTATAAACTGACATTCAGTCCTCACAAACTCATCAAGTATTCAGAGCAGCCATAATACCTTCATAACACTTCAACCCAAATCATTTTCACCTAAATTCATGGCTTTATAACCGTAAAATATAAAAATGACAATGGCTGTGTTTCAAAAGCTGTCTTGCTGGCTGCCTACATCTGCCTTGTACGCATCTGAACTGGAATTGAACATGAACTCATGAGAGACTGATCTGATGCAACCAGCCATACAAATAGCACTTCTCACATGCTCAAAATTGAGCTCATTTGATTTCACAATTGAGTTTGGAGTTAGCAAATTGCAAAGCTAATGACACTATTTTCATAACCATAAAAAATATTACATGCAAAAAAGAGACAATTTTGTAGCCTATTTCTTAATAGATGTAACAAAAGTTAAAGTAAAGTCGTGACGTATTGTCAAGTATGGTGCCCCATACTCGAAATTGGTGCTCTGCGTTTAACCCATCCAAGTGCACACACACAACAGTGAGTAGTGAACAAATGCACACACACACACACACACACACACACACCGTGAACACACACCCGGAGCAGTGGGCAGCCATTTATGCTGCGGCGCCCGGGGAGCAGTTGGGGGTTCGGTGCCTTGCTCAAGGGCACCTCAGTCGTGGTATTGAGGGTGGAGAGAGCGCTGGACATTCACTCCCCCCACCTACAATCCCTGCCGGCCGGAGACTCGAACCCGCAACCTTTCGATTACGAGTCCAATTCTCTAACCATTAGGCCACGACTTCCCACGACTCTAGATTAAGATTAGATTTTTTTGCATGTATACAGTTTGTGTAAATTCCTATATAATTTTGAGATGTTTTATAATTGTATTTATACTATAAAAATATATATAATTGTGTGTGTGTATACATATATATATATATATATATATATAAATAAATTTATGTGTGTGTGTGTGTGTGTGTGGGTGTATGTATGTATGTATGTATGTATGTATGTATGTATGTATGTATATGTATGTATGTATGTATGTGTATGTATATATATATATATATGTGTGTGTATATATATATATATGTGTGTGTGTATATATATATATGTGTGTGTGTGTGTGTGTGTGTGTGTGTGTGTGTGTATATATATATATATATATATATATATATATATATATACACAAACATATAGTATAATTAATAATAATATGCCATCCTATTCAGTAAGCTTCACTGGTACATTGTGGGATTGCCTTCTCAGAATACTTGAATTAAAAAGCCCTAAAAAGGAATCTTATCAAACTTTTGGAAGAGCCTTCAAATCTTGAGTTTATATGCTGTAAAAATTCAGCTCACAAGTTTTGGAACAGAGCTCAAGCCTTCTGTATTAAAGTTGTTCCAATGTTCCCAAACTGATCAACAGTTGAGAGACAAGTCGTAAAACTGGAGAACTGGAGAACTTTCTTTGCAATCGATAAGTTCAGTGAGTTCACCAGAACTTGGGGCCAAATGGACCACAAGGTGAACAAGCTCAAATGTACAGAGGCAGAGCTTTCAATCAATCTTAGTTTCAATTTATAACTCTGTATGTCAATTAAGGTAAAAGATGACAACTATACCCACTTCAGAGCAAGAAGGACAAACAAATAATGTACAGGTGATCAGATCTGCTTTCCAGCTGGAAGTGCACTGGCATGCTGATAACACCAATTACCTCCTACCATCACATAACATTATAAACTCTTAATGTCACTAATGGCATGCCAGCAATTCCTCTTTCATCAGTGTCACCATCAGTCATAATAACGCATTAAATGTGGTTATCAGCTGACACGCTGTTTTATTTGGTTCTTCAATAAGATTCCCGGGGTGAAACCCCTCACGCGCTTCATGGCAACCCGCTAGTTCACGCTCACGAGCTCGCATGACACATGAATAAATAAAGACACGCGCAGCAGGCGCGCACAGCGCTACCCGATACGCGCGACACTCATGCAAAACTAAAAACATTCAAAGGTTAAAAAATACACTAACCATCAAAAGCTAATAAAACACTGAAACATTTCAGACACAAGACACAGAAACTGAATTGCCAACTAAAAGCATGTATTTAGATTAACGGTAGTTGCATCACTGTGTAATTTTCTGGCATGTCTAGGTGATACTGAAGTAACGTTATCAATAAAAGTAGCGGTTGTATAGACTTGCCAGCAGTTTGTCGGAGTAAGCCATGATCTTACCTGCTGCCTCCTCCTGATTCAGTCCGGCCCGAGCGTTCTTGACAACCGACACCGACCAACACCGACCTAAACCGACCAACACCGACCTACACCGACCGCTGATCTGCTGCTGAGAGTGATGGTGCTCCGCGCTCAGCCCCCCTCTCTCTCTCTCTCTCTCTCTCTCTCTAGCATCATCATGTCACGGTTTCAAGTTTAAAACAAGTTGAATGCTGCATTACTGAGCAGCATTGTCATTTATTACCTACAAATGAAGCTTGCTAGAAATGTTATTTTGCATCTCACTGCATTTAAACAGTAGGCTATATGTGAAACGACCATTCGGCTCTTAGCATAGGCTACTAGATTTTTTTTTCTTTTTAAATTAAATTGTAATAATATAATATAATCAGATGGTACTTTGTAATAAAAACGAAAACCAATTATTTAAATTATTTATTTACATTTTGTGAAAAAAAAATCTAGCAATTTAAATTCAGTAAAGTCTGTGTACATCTTATTTCCTATCATTCCTGTCATTATATTGACATTATAACCATTTATTCATTTGGTAATCTAGCTTTAAAGGTGACTGAAAGTTTGTCTGTAAACTGTAAAATCGTATATACACATATTTGTGTCTTGGAAGTTCTCGATAATTCGCACCATGACTATAACGGCAAGTGGGCACCCTTCTGCCATAGGCATATTATATTATATTATATTATATTATATTATATTATATTATATTATATTATATTATATTAGATTAGATTAGATTATGAGAGGTTGAGTTCTTTCTAAGCGCATCTGGGACTCTCGGGTGTTTTCTGTTTCTTTGCTGCCATCATGTGGACTTCATCCTTTGTCCTTCATGTTGTTATTTCAACTAGGCTTCTAGGAATTTAACCCAGACAATTGGATTATTTATGCTGCCAAACAACGAAAAAATACAATCAAAAGTATGGTATTGTGTGAGTAAACAGACGGTTAGTTACTTACTTTGGCCCTGTTTGTGTTTCTTCAACTAAAAGGCCTCAGAGAGTTTGAGTGTGTCTGCTTGACTTCCTTCTGCTGAACAAGCTTCGAAATGAATGGGGAAAAGATGGGAAACGCAGATAAAGACTTGAATCAAGTAGCCTTATGTGATGTAACTTTATAGATCAAAGACTTGTATCCCACATGCAGAAACATCAGACAGCATTAAAATGTTTATTTTGCATGAGTTCAATATTGTAAATGCCTGCTGCTTACAGAAGCTCGCTGAAAAGAATTATAGCTATTTTCCTCTGGCAGACCTAGGACTTTTTCTTATATTATATTATATTATTTTAAAGCCAATTATATATATATATATATATATATATATATATATATATATATATATATATATAGGGGTGCCAATAATTGTGTCCAACGTATATTTGAGAAAAACATTTATTTAATAATAATATTTCCCCCCATTTTAAATTCTTATTATCCAATGAAAGTTTAGATTTTTGTGATTTTTTTAAATAAAAGATCAAAAGGATTAACAATGCTGATTAATTTTAACAGCCTTCTTTTATCATATTTACCAAGGGTGCCGATATTTTTGGCCAGTGGTGGACGAGGTACACAAATCAAGTACTTGAGTAAAAGTACAGATACGTATTATAAAATATTAATCCAGTAAAAGTAAAAGTACTGCTTTTTCAATTTTACTCGAGTGAAAGTACAAAAGTACTAAATTTTTTATGTACTTAACTAAAAAAGTACTAATAGATAGATTTGTTTTGCAATTTTATATAGATTAATTTTATATTTGTGCATATTTTTATAATCCTACTGCTCAAAATACCTGGGATTTGCCCAAAATAACCACTATATGGAGTCAAGATATATATTTTGTTGTTGATATGGACTATGTTGACGAGAGTGATGTAGTAATGTTCACTGTGAAGCTTACACTGCCATGTACCTGCCATGTTCCCAGGGAAAGCAAGCGCTGATAAAATGCAAAAACTGTAACTTGAATGCAATGTAAGTCGCTTTGGATAAAAGCGTCTGCTAAATGCATAAATGTAAATGTAATGTACCTGAGAGAAAACTGATTTGGCCATATAATAATTTTCACCAGTAAGAAAAAAGTGTTTTAAAACTTGTTGTTTAGCAGAAAGTCAGTAATATATGACATGAGAATACAGCCTTAGGAAGAACATTTTAAGGAAAATATAATTATATTTTCATAATGATTTTTGTTCTTCTCAAACCTTGTCTGTGGTGTAAAACACCCCTGGCCAAATGCCCCCAGAGTGCATCACTTCCCACTTTTATCATTACTGTAGTTACTGTGCTCTGAACATCCCATCCTTTCTTTTTCCCTCAGATGTAATCTATCTAGGTGGTTGAATAAAAAATATTTGGCCTTTATGTCTAAAAATGTCCTCAACTTAGCAGCAAGCTTGTTAGCTAGACAGTTAGCATCAGCTAACAATATTTACTTATTTTCAGTATGGTTATGAATAAACATTCATATCTGTCTACTTGGCTGATCTAAACAATGTTAAAATTTATACTGTTGATAAACAATTTTTTTTATAAATGTTATAATTTATACAATTTTATTAAAACTGCTAATGTTACAGCAGCGGAGAATATGAACATGCATGGGTTATTTTATTTAATGTGTGTTATTTTAATGTTTTGTTTTTTGACCTAAAACATAGGGACACTGACATTGATCTGTCTGCATTCAAGCATTTCAATAGTTCACCCTTTACAACAGATTTAGTTCACAAACAACTGACAGTTTTGACCTAAACATGATTTTCAGTTACAATAATTAAACCTAAAATTTGACATTAGTAACTTAGTTACTCAAAATAAAACTACTCCAGTAAAGTACAGATACTTGAAAAATGTACTTAAGTACAGTAACGAAGTAAAGCTACTTCGTTACTGACCACCGTTTTTTGCCATGACTGTATATATATATTTTGATCTTTTATTTAAAAGAATTCACAAAAATCTAACCTTTCATTGGATAATAAGAATTTAAAATGGGGGGAAATATCATTATGAAATAAATGTTTTTAATGAGTAAAATATCTCTGAAGTATATTCCCAGTCATATTCACAATTTTGAGCATGAACATGAAATTATCCAGCCATGGCTTCCTGTTTCACAGAAATATAAATAGAAGGGAAAACAAAGCCAAAATTCCCTTAATCATCCATCACAATGAGAAAAAAATAAAAATATATTTCTGATGTGCAGCAAAAGATAATTGAGCTTCACAAATTAGTGAAGTGGCTTTAAGAAAAGAGCTAGAGCAGTGAAAATTCCCATTTCCACCATCAGGGCAATAATTAAGCATTTCCAATCAACATAAAATGCTAGGAAACTGCGTGGAAGAGGACGTGTGTCTATATCGTCCTAATGCACGGTGAGAAGGAGAGTTTGAGTGGCTAAAGACTTTTCAAGGACCACAGCTGGAGAATTGCAGAAAATAGTTGAGTCTCAGGGTCAGAAAACCTTTAAAAAATAGTCAAACAGCACCTACATCACCACATGTTGTTTGGGAGGGTTTCAAGAAAAATTCTCCAAGCTCATCCAAAAACAAACTCCAGCATATTCAGTTATCAGACACGACTGGAACTTCAAATAGGACTGGCTTCTATGGTCAGATTAAACTAAAAAATTAGCTTTTTAGCAGCAAACACTCAAGATGGGTTTGGTGAACACAGGGATGAAAAGTACCCCATGTGTACAATGAAATATACTGCTGTATTTTTTATGTTGTGGGCCTATATTTCTGCTGGAGGTCCTGGACATCTTGTTTAGACACATGGCATCATGGATTCTATCAAATACCAACAGATAAAAAATCTATAAGTGACTGACTCCATGTTTGGCTCTTATAACTGGACAATAATCCAAATACAAACCTCAAAAACAACACAAAAATGGGTCACTGAGCACAAAACCAAGCTTCTGCTGGCCATTCCAGTCCTCTGACCTGAACCCTGTAGAAAATAAGTGAGGTGAACTGAAGAGAAGCACCGTCATGGAGCTGGGAATCTAAAGGGTCTGGAGTGATTCTGGATGAAGGAATGGTCTCTGATCTCTTGTCAGGTGTTCTCTAACCTCATCAGGCATTATAGGAGAAGATTTAGAGCTGTTAAACTGACAAATGGAGGTTTCAAAAAGTATTGAATAAAAGGGTGCCGTTAATTGTGGTCAATGTGTATTAGAGAAAAAAAATGTCTATTTCATAATGATATTTTCCCCCATTTTAAATTCTTATTATCCAATGCAATGTTAGATTTTTGTGAATATTTTAAATAAAATATCAAAAGGATTAACAATGCATATTAATTTTCACAGCCCTCTTTGATCATATTTACCAAGGGTGCCAATATTGTAGGCCATGACTGTATATATATACATACACACACACACGTGTGTGTGTATATAATTTATATTTTTATTAATTTATATTTTTATGCATCACTGTTATACAACTTTAAACTATTGCAGAAGGAAGGCCTCCATGTTTCCTCTATGAGTGAGCCTCTCGCTGTTTTTTAAGTACAATAATATAACATGTACTATGAAATTGTTACACACACACACACACACACACAAAAATACGTCTTCAACTCCTCGTTTATGTGTTGTGCTCAAAACACAAGAGGGCAGCAGCAGTCCATCATGAACTGGATAGTTTGGATGAACTGTGAATATGCAGGATATAACCTATGCAAATATGTATGTTAATAGAAGGCAAGATGATGCGAAAACGACTGGTTGACTGTACATTTTTGGGCTTACGCGGCGACTCACCAAATAAATAAATAAGTACGAGAACATGAAATATTAATTCGAGTTGAAATTGTTTTAGAATTTAACCATTAACCTAAAGCTAACGTTCACAAAAGGAATAGCAGTGTATTTTTAGCCCATTGCACTATACAGCAGCGGCACACCAATAAGACACTGCACCAGCAATATAGTAATGTTAATAGGCTACTCTATTAAAGTTCTCTGAAGGCCATTTTCACCACAGTCGATACTGAGGCACACGATGGCACCAGTTTTTTTTTTTTATTAATGCTTGGACAAATACAGAACAAAAGCGCCAAGGGTACACACAAATAATAATAAAGTACATATTAACTATGTATGTATAAAGTCAACAAATAAATTAAAATAAAATAAAATAATGAAAGGCCTTACTAAATCACGCACTATGGCACCAGTTGCGTTTACGGACAAATCTGTCACGCACTGTCAGTCTGAAACATACGGGATGCTTTATTTCTGGATGAGGTGGATATTTACAACCCACTGCTGGAAACAAAACAACTTTACTGCAGCTTGTGAACGATTCTGAACTGAAGGTAAAACGGTGTATGTCCATAACATGTTTTTGAAAACATATCAAAGTATGCCCCTGTTTCTATGAAAGGCAAGAAACTAACAATCCCCGTTGAAATAGCATAAACCAGCCTGACCAGCTAAAAGCAGTGATCTAATCCCATGTAAAACCACCCAACAGACCGGCTTGACCAAGACCAACTGGAGCAGAAAACCTAGTTGAAGTTCTTTTCCCCCCCATCAAGGCGATCTGAGGTATAAACCAAAAAAAAAAAACAAGTGCAAGCAGAATGCAAGAACGCTTCCTGTGCTCTCTGCTTCTTTTCCGCTGTGCTGCTGCATCCAGCTGTTGCATGCATTCTGTGCGCGTGTGAACGGCCCCAAAATTACAGGCTTAGGACCACGCCTGTCCTAGAAGGAGGAGTGGGTTAAGGCTTAAGTGTAGAATTTTTTCACTGTCACACTTTACAGCTGCAAAGAAGCACAGGGCAAAAAAAAGTTTTAAAATGTCCGGCGTGGCATCCACCCTCGCCAAGAAGAGAGCCGAGGCGGCCGGCTTTGGGACGAACGCCAATGCGGTGAAGTACCTGAACCAGAACTTTGAGACTCTGAGAAGCGAGTGTCTGAGCCGCGGGCAGCTGTTCTGCGATCCAACCTTCGCAGCCGCTCCCGAGTCTCTGGGCTTCAACGAACTCGGTCCACGATCGTCAAAAACCAGAGGTGTCGTGTGGAAAAGACCTGGGGTGAGTTCTTATCAAAGCAACATAAATGCAGTTTTGCCAAAGTTATGCATCATGTAAGTAAATGCTTCTATATCTATCTATCTATCTATCTATCTATCTATCTATCTATCTGTATTCTCACTGTGTCATGAAGCATTAAACTCTTGTTAATGTGATTTTCATCAAAAGCAATATATGCCAACATATGACTCATCCCTTAAATATTTAAATGGAAAACAGGCAACAACATAGAACAAATCTTCATTTCAATGCTGTTTACCATTTCTGCAGGAACTGACCTCCAGTCCGGAGTTTATTGTTGGAGGGGCTACAAGAACAGATATTTGCCAAGGAGGTTTAGGTAAGTAAACGCCCCAGTTCTAACAGACCACAGGGTGTTGGTTATGTGGAATGACAAAAAGCATGTGAGATTGGCCCAATATGTCTTGCATTTTATGTAGCTCTCTTGGAATTGTTCTTATTCCTTTTAACTTTATTGGGAAATCCCTTATAAACATGTGGAAACATTTAAAGAAGCACACCCAGTGTCTTTGAGTATTCTGTTCCCCTTTAAACAAGTTTGCACGCTCTCATAATGCTGTGTAATTCTTACTCACACATCAGAGAAGTCTTTGTGCAGTTTTGAGGAAAAATACTAGCCACGGTTTTCAGCTCTCATGTTTGTTTTACTTGTAATGAATCTGTTGAGCCAGATGAAGAAATCCTTCTCAAGTGGGGTGTGATATGCACCGTTGCAAAACACAGAGGATGACTCTGTAACCGCTGTCTCAAAAGGCTGTTTATCATATTTTTTTAATGAAATGAATTGTATGACTTATTTTTGTGTATTTGCCTACATATTAATTTCTTTACTAAATATTATTTTTGCATTATTGTTTTTTATTTGATATATTTATTAATTTAGTTAGTATGAGATCTCATCATGTGCATAGGTTTGATTTAAGGGTCATGCAACACTTGTAGCCTTGCTAAACACTCCAAAGAGGCATAAATTATGGCATGAAATGAAATTAAATGGTTTCTCAGTTCAACTTCATTCTTTTACAATGGCAAATAGTGCTATAGAAGAGTTACAATACTGCTTGAGGAAGCCACAAATCAAGCCCGTCTGTCACTATAGCAACACTTTCAGTGTTGTTGAGCATCATAGTATCATCAGGAACATAGTCATAGCTGTATTCTGAAAGACAGTTTATTTAGAGGCATTCAGATAAACTGAGTTGTCTTTGTGAAGATTATGGAATGCAAAGGATTTTGGGGCAGGACAAACAGTGTAGGCCTACAAACAAACCACTGGAGGATTGAATCTCAGCATTTGCAACTGAGCATGTGGGAAATTGTCTTAAAGGGATTGATAGTTCACCACAAACTCGAAGTTCTGTCCTTGTTTATATTTAGGGGTTCGTGCACGTAGTGCAGAAACCCTATTGTATTTGTTAAGATTTTTATTATTATTAGGGGTTCGTGCACGTAGTGCAGAAACCCTATTGTATTTGTTAAGATTTTTATTATTAGGGGTTCGTGCACGTAGTGCAGAAACCCTATTGTATTTGTTAAGATTTTTATTATTATTATTATTATTATTCTGCCTTAAAACGAATCGTGCAGCCCAAACCGTAAGGGCTAGAGAGCTGAAACTTGGTCAGAAGGTAGTAGTCTTGCTCGCTACTCAGATACAAAGAATCGGCCAAATCGGCCAAACGGGGGCGCTACAGCGCAAAAACCTAAAATTTCAGACATTTTTGGCCCACAGTCGTAAACCGTGTGTCGTAGACTCAAAAACTTTACATCGTTGCAATCCTTGGGTTAGCCCGAACAAAAGTGGAGTCCGAAATTTTTGAGCTGCGACGCTTCCTTCTTGCCCTAAAATTGACCTATATCCCAGACCTACTTTTGCGAACTAGTCCTAGGTTTTTCGCCTGATCGGAACCAAACCAGTGCAGAAATATTCTGTGGACACTGAATATCAATAATTATCAAAAAAAAGTTGCAATTTTGATTTTCGGGCGATACAGTACTCCAATTAGCGTCTATGCTAACGTTAGCCAAATGTTGTTGGAAGTATAGCTCTGGAACGGAATGAGCTATATTCACCAAACTCGGTACAAGTATGTACGAGCTCAATCTTTGGTCAAATAAAAAAAATTGCGAAGCTCTGCCACTTAGGGGCGCTATAAGACAGAAAAAACATATAAATGGTTATAACTAGGCAACCGTTGGTCCGATCGGCTTCAAAATTGGTATGCAGCATCTTGGTCCAAAGGGGCACAAGTGTATATGAGGACATTCACGTATCTCAAAAAACATGGCCGCCATTGGCCAAAACATTTCAAGCACCAATTAGACAAGGTTAACGGAGGTCGATCGGAACAAAACTCGGTGGGCATGTTCGACTCATGGCCCTAAAGGTCTGTAAGAATTTTGAAAGAAATCGGCCACAAGTTGGCGCTAACGAGATTTTTGGCTCTGTAATCACGTGGTGTTTTACATATCCACACATAATGCATATCATCTGATAGATCTCCTCATAATGAACAACTTTTCCTCTTGGACCAAAGCTGTTAATCAAATCGTTCATTAATTATTCAGAAATATGTCTAAAACCTACTTTTGCGAACTAGTCTCTGGTTTTTCACTCAATTTCGATCAAACCACTGCAGTAATAATCTCTGGACTCTCTAGATCAATAGTTATCGAAAAAATGTTGAATTTTGTCCTTTGGTTAGCCATAATTGGCTAATTTCAAAAAAGAGGTGTGGCCACACATACCCAACAGCCTATAAAACCTAAACGAAAACTTGAAACTTTACGAAAGTTGGTGAAAACATGTGTCACATGACTGTGAACAAGCAAGAAAAGTTTCATCAAGATCGGACCATAGGTGGCGCTATAACAGTCAGAAAAGCCATCAAAAACACAATATTTCAACTGTACATGAAATTAACTGTAAAAAAAACATCTTAGATATTCACAAATACATAAGTCATTCATATCACATGATAGATCTCATCATTCTGAACAACTTTGTCTCTAGGATCATTTCTGTCAATCAAACTGTTATTTAATTATTTGCAATTAGGTTTAAAACCTACTTTGGTGAACTAGTCGTAGGTTTTTCACCCAATCGCAACCAAACTACTGCCGAAATGTTCTCTGTCTAGGGCTTATTAATAATTATCAAAAAAATCTTTGAAACGTCCACTCATTTTTGTAATGGGGCCCAAAAACATTTAAAAGTCGAGGACCTATTTTACGAAAAATGCTATAACTCGTGAACGAAATGAGATATCTTCACCAAACTTGGTACATATATATAGCAATAGGAACTTTGGTCAAAAAACAAAAAATACCACTGATCTGCCACTTGGTGGCGCTATAAGATCGAAAAAACTGTAACTGGGTAACCGTTGGTCCGATCGACTTGAAACTTGGTACGCAGTGTCTTTGTCCGACGTGGCTGAAATATCTATGAGGACATTCGCGTATCTCAAAAAACATGGCCGCCATCGGCCATTAAAATTTGAGCACTTATTAGACAAGGTTAACGGAGGTCGATCGGAACGAAACTCGGTGGGCATGTTTGACTCATGACCCCAAAGGTCTGTAAGAATTTTGAAAGAAATCGGCCACAAGTTGGCGCTAACGAGATTTTTGGCCTAGTGATCACGTGGTGTTTTACATATCCACAAATAATGCATATCATATGATAGATCTCCTCATTCCGAACAACTTTGCCTCTTGGACCAAAGATGTCAATCAAATCGTTCATTAATTATTCAGAAATATGTCTAAAACCTACTTTTGCGAACTAGTCTCTGGTTTTTTGGTCAATCTCGATCAAACCACTGCAGTAATAATCTCTGGACTCTCTAGATCAATAGTTATCGAACAAATGTTGAATTTTGTCCTTTGGTTAGCTATAATTGGCTCATTTAAAAAAGGACAAGTGGCCACAAAAACCCAACAGCCTATAAAACTTAAACAAAAACTTGAAACTTTACGAAAGTAGGTGAAAACATGTGACACATGACCGTTAACAAGCATGAAAAGTTTCATGGAGATCGGACCATAGGTGGTGCTTTAACAGTGAAAAGGGGCTTCTGAAACAGCATTTCTAAGGGAAATGACCTCAAATTGCAATAAAATATTAATAACATTCACTTATACACTAGATCTTCATATCATCTGATAGATCTCCTCATTCTGAACAACTTTGCCTCTTGGACTAATGCTGTCAATCAAATCGTTCATTAATTATTTACAAATGTGTTAAAAACCTACTTTTGCTAACTTGTCTCTGTTTTTTTGCTCAATCTCGATCAAACCACAGCAGTGATGTTCTCTGGAGTCTCTAGATCAATAATTATCACAAAATTTATAAGTTAAGAGAGACTGGGCCAAAAATAACACTATAATAGTTATAAAGCTTAAAAACACAGTGTTGTATGAAAAATTGGCTTTTATAACCACTAGATGGCAGCGGAAGACCACTAATGGCCTTATTAAGCTGTAAAACAGCACTGTTCTATGGCTACTGAAGAATTCATGATAAAACATTATAAAATCACTGTTATAACATTTTAAACCTCATTGAGTCAAAGTTTACCATTTTGTTCATACAGACATATCAGTTTTTATAATTTTGCCAGGTTTTTATTACAGTGAAACCTGAAAATGAGATCTAAACTCTTAAAAAGTGAATAAGTGCAATAGGCTTTGTTACCTATCACTTATTTCAAATATCTGCATCTGCAACAAAATGTGTGTGCATGTATGTCCGTGTATGAGTGTTTCTGTGTGTGTGTGTATACAAGTGTGTTTGTGTGTGTGTGTGTGTGTGTGTGTGTGTTTGTGTGTGTGTGTGTGTGTGTGTGTATGTGTGTGTAAGCAGGCTTTATGATTGTTATTGTCATGGTTTGACCATTTAATTTCTATGTGTGTGTGCATGTGTGTTTTTGTGTGTATGTAAATATGCTTATAGAGTATTAATAGGCTAGTTTAATAATTTTGAGATTGATATTATTTTGAAAAACATGCTTTTGTCAACTAGCTTTCAGTTTTTAACTCAAAATCAATCAAATCATTTCAGTACTGTTCTCTAGACTCTCTGGATCAATAATTATCAAAACATTTTGATAATTTAAGAGAGACTGGGCCAAAAATAACACTATAATAGTTATAAAGCTTAAAAACACAGTGTTGTATGAGAAATTGGCTTTTATAACCACTAGATGGCAGCGTAAGACCACTAATGGGCTTATTAAACTCTGAAACAGTACTGTTCATGTGTTGCTTATGGAGATGTTATAAAATCACAGTTATAACATTTTAAACCTCATTGAGTCAAAGTTTACCATTTTGTTCATACAGACATATCAGTTTTTATAATTTTGCCAGATTATGATTACAGTGAAACCTGAAAATGACATCTAAATTTTTAAAAAGTGAATAGGTGCAATAAGGTTTGTTACCTATCAATTATTTTAATTCTCATTCTGATCAACTTTGCCTCTAGGATCACTGCTGTCAATCAAACTGTTAAGTATTTAAGATTACTTAAAAAACATATTTTTGTCAACTAGGCTTCAGTTTTTAACTCAAAATCAATCAAATCATTGCAGAACTGTTCTCTATATTCTCTAGATCAATAATTATCAAACAATGTTGCTAATTTAAGAGAGATTGGGCAAGAAATAAATAACACTATAATAGTTATAAAGCTCAAAAACACAGTATTGTATGAGAAATTGTCATTTATAACCACTAGATGGCAGCGGAAGACCACTAATGGGCTTATTAAACTCTTAAACAGTACTGTTTATATCTTGCTTATGGAGATGCTATAAAATCACAGTTATAACATTTTAAACCTCATTGAGCCAAAGTTTACCATTTTGTTCATACAGATATATTAGTTTTTATAATTTTGCCACATTTGGAAAACATTTAATTCGCGATGTGTCTGCATGTCATACACTTCAGGCATATTTCGTATCATAGCAACCGCAGTGTCTCAAAGCAAGAAAATGCTGCTTTCTCAAGCGCTCGCAGCTGAGCGTTTTCAGCGGACAAAAGAACGTTTTAATTGACACGCGGCCTTTTAGTTAGCAAAGTATATATAGCAAAGATTTTTATTTAATTAATGAAATAAATGGGGGGAAAAATTAATAGGTAAGTGCTAGTGTTAATTGGTCAAACGCAGGTTTTCATAGTATCTTCACTGATATTTTTAAACAGCTGTAAAGAAGTAAACAAGTATTCTTATTACAATACAATATCTCAATTTATTTAAAACAATATTTGTGTACAGTTCATAGCATGTTTTTTTTTTAGAAAAACAAACAAGTTATATCAAAGAAATAAACATTATTATCTTGACATTGACAATAAATCATTTCTATATTAATTATAGATGTGACAAAAAAATCACAACTCATAGAAAGTATTATAAAATAAAGGGTTTAAATGATATAGTAATACGTTAATTTAACACAGAAATCATATAAAATATTAAAGTAAAATATACCTAGTAGTTACAAACAAATATTAATTTGTTCATTCATTTATTCAATTCAACTTAATTGAATTCAAAACACTTTTCTTAATAGACATGCTAGAAAACTATGACCCATTCACACAGTGACATGAAAAATGATACATAACACACAAAATACTATAATAATTAATAGTAAATAACAGTTGTGAAGTATGGAGTGGAAAGTTTACAGAATATTTTGAAATTACAGAATTTGAAATAAAATCAAATAAAACATTGTTAAAAATAAATAAATAAATAAATAAGATCGTTCATTCATTCATTCATTGAATTTGAGTTGTTTGTAGAGCCTACTTTAGATTCTGAAATATTGTGAATGTAATTCAAAAACCGCAAAGTCATACAAATACAATACAGATTTTTTTTTTTTCCCAAACACACAAAGACAAAAAGGAGTAATATATTGATAAATTAATTTGTAGTATCATTCATTCATTCATTCATTACATTTCAGGTTTATGAATACATTACAGTCAGATATTTTGTAAATGAAAAAAAATCACTAACTCATATACATCCAAAAAATACTTGAAAACAAATAAATGACATAATATGTAAATATTTATAAAGATGAAAGTTGACAATGTAAAAAATACACTAAATGTAAACAAAATATGAGTTGATTAATGGCTGAACATGTGGCTCAAAGGGGTAAGAGCAGTCTGATTTGTAAGCTGTGAAATGAAGCAGCCTAAAAACACATAATTGTCAAAGCCATTATGGACAGTGTTGTAGACTTTGGGACAAGCTCTGAGGCTGACATCAATTGCAGTCAAGTCACCATTATCTATATAGCACTTTTTACTATGCAGATTGTGTTAAAGCAGCTTCACAGTATTAAACTGTGTGTCAAAACACTGTGTTGTTGTCCTCTGGCCAGATGAAACCATCAGTTTAATTCCAGGTTTTAATAAATTCAGATTATGAGGAGTCATCTGGTTCTAATGGTCATGTTCCAATAACCATCAGGTGATAAGGGCTTGATCAGGGATCTGTCTCTGGGGTTCATGTAGTTGACATAGACTCTTAAAATAGCCTCTGATGTTGGAGTGCACTCTGTACTGCAGAGAATGGATGAGGCATTCTGAGGGCAGATCGACTGATCATAAGGATATATTGCTGCACTGACTAGTTGTTACTGTCTCAAGACATTGTTTGATATAATGGTTAATCCACATCTCCATGTAACATCATAATTCAGAAATCATTCTCCAAAGAGATGACAGAACCCAGCTTCAAGAATTTCTCTGCAGATTTGATGAGGAAATAGCTATTTTGTCAGAGCAAGTATAGCAGTTCAAGAGGAATGCTCATTTTGCTGTTATCATTCTTCTTCTTTCTTGGCGTTTTCCTGTGCTCACACAGGGTCCACAGTTCGGCTCTGTCTCCTCCATTTAGTTCGGTTTATGACGTCCTCCAGCACTAGGCAAACTGCCGTCATGTCCTCCGTAATGAAGTCCATCTACTGTTTCTTGGGTCTTTTTCGCGGCCGGTGGTCTTCAGGGTAAAGGCAGAATGCTGTTTTTGCCACAGAGTCTTTGTCACTACTGATAATGTGGCCATACCATCTCTAGCAGGCCTTCCTCATATTTTCCGTTATTGCAGCAACACAGACTCATCGCCTGATGTCCTCATTCATTGCGTAGTTGTGGAGGGTCAGCTCCAGCATCCACTGGAGCATCTGCATTTGCATCGCATGGAGGGCTGACTCATGTTTCTTGGTCATAGGCCAGCACTCAGTGCCATTAAGGGCCACAAATAACAGTCTAATAAAGTTTTGTCTTGAGATATTCTGGAATTTTCTTATCACACAGGACTCCAGTGACGTATCTCCACTTGATTCTTGGCCGTACGTCGGGGATGGTGTCGCCATCTGACATGACCAGGAACCTGAGATATTTGAATTGGACTGTTTTCTTCAACTCCTGAACATCAATGTGGATGGTGCCATTGGTTTGGGGGCCGCGTTTTAGAGACTCTGTTTTGCCGTTGTTGATTTTAAGCCCATTTTTATTGAGCTGACTGTACCATTGTTGTAGTTGCTCCTCTAGGTCTGTACACATTGGGTCTGCGAGGGCAACGTCTGGAGAAACGTTGCAGATATGAAGGAGATAGGAACTCTAGAGAAAACATACTTAAGTCCAAATGAGAGTAGATAATTAGAGTATCTGTCCTGTGTGTTTCAGTAGGGTGACTTAATGAGGTGAATGATCTCAGATGTACTTCAAAGTCTATGGAGTGCAGATATGGACCAATGAACAATAGTTGTATCCAGTTTGAACTGAGTTTTAAGTAGGATAATCAAAAAGATTACCATTTTACAATGTTCAGGACAACAAAGTTTGACATTAATACCAGTATAAGAGCTCAATATGTTGTTGCTTTGCACTGATGACATCAAAGAACAGAAATATAAATCTCTAGCCAATGGAAAGTCAATCAAATTTGACAAAGATGAAAAATGTAGTGTCATCCCATGAATGTCAGTTGTTGTTGAAGTGAGGCATACAGAAGATAGTCTATATTTTGTATTTACAGCTTGACTCCATGAAACCAATTTGCCTTTAGTCACTTGTCCAAGATGTTCATGGTGGTGCAATGGTGTACACAAAGTTCTTACATTGTTTTTTGCATAGTGATCCATGGAGTTATGTTGAATGGAATGTTGTCATCATGATGAACATGCTATAGTATACCTGTAGATGAGGAAATTCTCATTAGGAAAATACTTTTTTCACAAATTATTTATTTTTACAAGGCTTCATATTAAATTAGTAATATTCTTTGTAAATAGTCAATTTAAGTACAATATCTAATCATTTAAGAAATTATGTTTCTAATATAAACATTACAAAGTGATAAATGTTTTATGTTATAATAAAATTTGTCAATAGGTTAAAAGATAGAAATGGTCTTACCTCTTTCTCAACATTTCAAGTGTTGATGAGGATGAAGCACGGAAAATAGTCCAATACTTCATGTTTTTATCATTCCTTTTTCTGTACATAATTTTTTTAAGAAATTTCATTAGTGGTAACAGTATACTGAAGTCTGCATATACATTTATGGTACATTAATAGGACATAGACATTTTGTACAACAAAAATACATCAGAAAAACAAAACATGAATGAATGAATGAATGAATGAATTAATTAATTAAAAGTACCGATAATATAATAAAATAGTTTCAAAAAATTGGAAGGGTGTTAAGGCCATTGTATTAATATGTTTCTATTAATTGTATATAATGACTTATATTAACATTGCTGAATATTATTATTGCAATTTCAGTATGAAAACATTCATGGCCATAACACCCAGTAAATGTACACTGCTACATGCTGCCTTCACATGCTATCGGAAATGTCCTTCTTTTACTTTTGAAGACAAAAGTATGACTTTGTAATGTTTACGTATTTTGATGTGTAAAATATTCTGAATTTCGTTGGTAGTCAACTTGATTTTTGATAATTTATTATTCAGAAAATCTTATTGATTGATATTTCATTGTGCAAGGTATTTACTAAATATAATATTGGTTTTAAATTTTGAAGTAGGAAATTCATATTTATCATAATTCTCATTAGTGGCATGCACAGGCCTTCTTAGGGATCAGGACAAAATCAGGTATCTCACAGTTAAAAGCATATTTAGATTAGAGGGGCACCTCAATACTATCGAAACAGTAACTCATCATCAGAAATTAAAGCGGACAAAGATAGAGGTCAAACAAGTACCACTCAGTTGGCATCACATGTTAATAAAAAAGGCATATTATGATTAGTAATTAGGCAGATGGGCTCAGGTAGAGCTAGTAGTAAAACTGGCTACTGAGTTTGAGGCCAGTGCTTTAAAGCAGCGGTTTTTAATCCTGTTTGTCATAACCCCTGCTGTGCAGAATATAAAACTTCACACTTTTGTGGTGAGATTTGTGTGTGTAAACACACTGAAGATACCTTAAATTTGGTGTTCTTAAGTTAAATAAACTTGACCTGTTTTGCTGTGTGCTGGCAGTAGAGAGCAAGGAAGCATGTCAGTTGAAACACAGTTCATACATGCAGCTCTTTTCTAACAACCTTGGGATTTGAATGAGGTCTCTTAAACAAGAGAGACATGGAAAATATGTATAGTGGGGTTCACAAGCAGCTGAGACATCATTTATAAAGATTGTGTCTGCTCTGTGAATTTGTGGTTCATAAATTTGACATCTGCAAGAGACGTGTATGTGTGTTTTCTGTATGTATGTTTAATGTATGCATGACATGCAAGCATATTTGAAAGGTGATCATAAGATCAACTTTACGAAAATTTCTGTACAATGTTTTATAAATTAGGCGTAACATTTAAGAACCGCTGATTTAAAGGGAGTTTGCTGCATGCCACTGATTCCGATAGCATGTGAAGGCAGCATGTTTTCCCACAGAGGCCGTCCACCTTTACGATCCACCTCTGTATCCCCCTCCCCCCGTCTTGTTGGACGATTTGATTATACTAACCATTTTAGCACAACACAATCATGATAACTGAAGTAAGTGGGCATAATATCAATCTTTATTTTATCCAAGTCAATGTCTTTCACGTATACATGATCGATTAGTGTATTATTTTCAGTTGTTGGTTTGTCAACAATTTGTGTGAAACCAAAATGTTGCATTAGATCATGAATACTTGAGTAATTAAAAAGATTTTCATTGAAATCTCCTAGAATTATTTTCCCACCTGGTAAGCAGTTCATTTCATTAACTAAAGTAGTTAACTTCTCTTTAAACAAGGGCATGTTATATGATGATGGTCTATATACAACTGCCACAGTTGTATTCAAATGTTCAATATTGCACCGTACACATTCAATGTTAATGCATGGCAAATCCATGGAAACGTTTTCTTTGTGATATATACCAACACCACCGTGATTTTCCTCTTTTAGTTTAGCAAAAACATCCTCACTTCTGTCATATGCAGCACTACGAGTTTTTCCATGGAAATGGTACCCAGCAAGACTAACATCATTCTGCACATCATCTGGTTTCAACCATGTCTCTGTTACACATATCATATCAGCTTCAAAATATCTGTTATCTTGGCGAATGTCTAATATATGTGGAATTAATCCTTCAACATTGTGTAAAATAATTTTGTATGTGAAAGTTTCTGTTGTTTCACATGGAAGAATAAATGGCGGCATATTCTGTAGTGCTTGCTCAACGTTATCTTTTGCAAAAATAGCTTTTTCTTTGAAATCTTCTATGATGAGTCCATCAAGAGAAGTCACTCGACTTAATGCTACATATGCTTGTCCTGCAGCAAATATCTTTTTCATTGAAACAACAGCTTTGTTCACTGTTAGGCCTTGTACTTTATGAACTGTGCAAGCCCAAGCTAATCTGATAGGAAACTGCCTTCTGACACCACCATCGCTTGATACTTTGTCTTCCTCAGGTTCGATTGGTGTTGCTTTCTCCAGTCCAGGTTTTAAACATGGATGTTTGGCTCTCACTTCTTTACCAACTTGCTCATTGTCAAATTCAATATATATTTTCGAGGGAAATGTTTCATCGTCATTATAACAGAATTCTTTAATTGTCCCAAAAATTCCATTTACAAGACCATCTGAAACATTAATATTTTTTAGAAGCATTACTCGAGCATCAACACCTACTTCAAGGGATTTTTCTAAACAGCTGTTATGAACTTTAAAATGATGCCCATCTTTTTTTTGCATTCGGCCAGTTTTAGCATTTCTCTCAAAGTCTTGTGCTTTCACAATAACTGTGTCAGAACATACTTTGTGTAGCATATGTATGTTGTGCACATCAACTTCACTATTTGTTGCATAAATGTGGATATCAGTAGTATCATCACCATCACCTGTTTCACATTTTTTAAGAACAGCAACATCATCTTGTAACAGTGGTTCATCCTTTTTACGTAACCTTAAACGATTTAGTAATTCAGCAAACTCTTTATCCTTCTGCCTCATGATTTCTGTAAGTGCAACAAAGCTAAAATTAGTTTCCCAAAGATTCACACTGTTCACCGGTTCAGTATAAAGTGGTTTTCCTTTGACGGGAGAAAGTTGATAAAAATCTCCAACAGCTATTACTGAGACTTTGCCAAATGCTGAATAATCACCTGTTTGTTTGATTTGTCTCAATCTGCCATGAATATATGCCAAAAGTTTATGATCAACCATTGAAATTTCATCAATTATTAATATTTGCAGTTTTCCAAATTTTGCTCTCAAGGAATTAATTTTTTCATCTCCTAGTGGCTGATATGGCAATGTAGCATTCGTTCCAATAGCAAAACTTGAATGTATTGTTTGAGCATTTATCTGAAACGCACTGACTCCAGTCGGAGCTGTTAAGAACACGTGTGTCTGATCTGGATTTTCTGATAATTTTGATAGAATGCGAGATGTTTCATAATGCATTGCTTTAATCAACACTGACTTTCCAACTCCTCCAGGCCCAGATATGAACACATGAAATGGATCTGGGTTTTCACCTTGTACTTTTGCTAGACACCACTTGCGCACTTTATAAAAGATTTGTGACTGTTTGTCATTCAAAGAACGCAGCAAACCCATCGCATCTTTCTTTGTCATAGCACAAGGATTCTTTTCTAATGTGAAACCATTAACATTTGGTAATAGATCGGGAATGACATCATCACCTTCCTCTGTTTCTATTGGTTGTTCTTTTCTAATATCCAGACATTCTAAACGCTCAAGTTCTGCTTCTGGACAGATTTGGGCCCAAGCATCTTCCATTGCTCCATGTTGTTCTAAGTCATCTTGAGCTTTTTGTATGGTGTCTGCTTCTTTTTCAAATTTTGACCTGTTTGTGTCCACAATCATTTTCACTGACTCAAGCTCATCATTATACAATGCTACAAATCCAGTTTCATAAAAATCTTGATATGAAGTGAAATTTGGTGGTTTCAGTTGACTTTGCAAAAAATGAGGCAAAAATAATTCCAAAATACTTTGATAGTAATTTTCAGGATTTTTAGTGGGTGAAAAACGAGCATATCGTACAACTGCAACATCTGTACGAGTTCTTTTTCTCACAAACCCCATGTCATTTTCCAGTTTTACTCTGTCTGAGCAAGACTTTTCAGATTTGGACAGAACTCTGTATTCTGATGCAAAGGACGCTAAAGACATTCCTGTAAATTCTTGCGTTTTTGGACGAGCTCTGTATCTTTCTGTGATACTTTTCATCCATATTTCATCATTGTCATTTTCTTCCTTTTCAGCCTTTTTATTTATGACATTTAAAGGTAAACTCATTCTTACTGTATTAATACCAGTTGGAATAAAAACCACTTTCCTTGATCCTTGTTTTAATTTCATATTAGTCAAACGATAAACGCTCTCTTGGGCAGACACTTCTCTATTGTGAAGAAAAACACTTCCAAGTTTTCTTAAAGCTTGTTTTGCATCCATATTGCCATCCTTGTGTGCTTCTTTCTGCGCATTTGCCAGCAGCAATCCCATTTCTCTCTCTGCTTTGGAAATGTAGGAAACTATATACACTATGCAAGAGTAAGCATCAACAACAAACTGTATGTCCATGTTTGCATTCCAGCATCGCAGAAGATCTTCATTATACTGATTTACCCAAACGTCACTTGGTTTCCTTTTCAGCACAACATTTGTTTTCTTTGTCATTTTGTTATAAGCGCATTCAAATATCTTTTGATTTATACCAATAGATGCAAACATAGAGTCAACAGAGTCAAAGACTGCATCACTGTTTAGCAAACATTCTTTTACTTTTTTCATTATACTTTCAGCTAATTCTTTTGATATCGCTTTAGAATTGTTTACCTTTTGGTTTTTACTTTCACATTGTCCATTATCTGTTGTTTTTTCATTCGTTTCTGTTGGTCTACTTCTTGTAATGAAAGTATTATTGCTAGGTGGACGTGGAAAGTTAAATCTACATGTAGTGCCTTTCTTTCTACACGTTTTGGCATGTCTTTTGCTGTGCTGTTGAACACTGCTCACAATTTCATGCATTTCTGTTTCATCTTCAGGTGGCATTTCACAAGTGACATAACGATCAACAAATGCTACAACTTCATCATCATCCTCTCTGTCCACTTGAGGAGCATTCTCAACCCAAAACAGACAATGTGTGTGAGGTGATCCACGTTGCTGAAATTCAATTCGATAGAAATAATCTATTACTTTTCCAATGGGTTGAGCTGGTGACATAATGACATCTTTCAGAAAACAGTGGAATCGATGATCAAACATTCTGGCAGCAGTTACTGGATTTCTTTTAAGCATTCCACATCTGTCAGACCAGTCTAGTTCATCAACAGGAGCTTGACATCCCTCTTGTTGTACAATAGACTGCATTAACTCTGGCCATCGCAAATCAGCTGATGAAAATGAACAAAACCATGTTGGGATCCCAAGTTGCCTTACCATTGCAAACAAATCTTTTTGAACCGCTTGCCAAAAAACAGGACTGCCTCTCACTGGCCTTAAAAACTTGTAACCCTCATCATAATTTAAAATCCTTTGAAGTGAGTCTTTGTTTGTCAGCATTTTTGAAGTAATTTTTGTTTCCTTGCTTATGTCATAGCCTTTCCTCAAAGCAATAGATACATTAGAGATAACTTGATTGAGCTCAGACAAATATTGTCCATAAAAGATGTAGTCGATATTTTGGGCAAAACGTCCATCTGCATTTAAAATTCTGTTGTTTAAATATCTAGACAGTGTTAATTTCTCAGGCCGTGAATCATGAAATGTATGTGTTCCTTTTGGGAATAAAGTTGGAAAACTTTTAGCTTCATTAGTTTCATCCATTAACATTTTCACTGGGTTATTGCCCTCTGCTGGTGCAAGTGACATAATGCCATCAAAGTGTTGATCTAAGACCTCTTGTGCAATATCCACTGGCTGTAAACATGAATCCATAAACAAACCATGCTGTTGTCGATCATGAAGTGTTTCATCACTCATGTCATTATCATCATTGTCAATGTTTTGGTCTTCATTAATACGCATCTCCTCACAATTGTCCAGATCAATATCATTGTTTCCTGTCTTATCAGTCATTTCCTCATTTATTTTACTCAGAGGATTAATCCAACTTTTGTTAAAGTCTACATCTGTATACCATTTGTTATTATCTTTTAAATATGCCAATGCTGTTTTAATTTTATCACTATTCACAAATTTATACTCATAATGCCCTTTATATGTCAGTTTTCTCTTAAGCTTTATTGGTATCATGTAATCATTTTCTGATCTTGGTAAAACATTGACTACTTCTGTAACATTAGATGGAATGCAGCTTACGGGGCCATGTACACCATTCTGTCCTCCTCGTGGCAAAGCCATCATTTTCATGAATGGAATATTCATTCCTATTAGATGTTGCTCAAGAGAGTTTAAAGAGCTCAGTTCAGCAGGAATAGGATCCAAGCTTAGATTATTTGCTACACTTTCAGCTGGCATTTTACCATTACAGATTTTTGTATCACATGTGTAACAAATCCATAAAGATGCAGCAGGTCTGTTTTTATAAACACACTTTTCAGTACAATCTTTATTACACTCATGCAGATATTTCAGTGTAATACATTTTTCTGCTATACAACCAGCATGGATTGATTTTTGAAGATATTTATTTTTATTGCATTTTTTTACCTGCATTTTAAAGCAGCAACGATGACATACTGAACAAACATATTCTGGACCTGTAGATATTTTTTGTTTAAACTGTTCAAATACATAGTCTATGTCTTTCATTTTTAGCTGTGATTCAGATTGTCTTGCAGCATTTCTCATTTTTATATTATTGACAAAACTAAAATCTGTTTTATATTTTTCTACATTGTAATGTATAACCATCTGTCTGTGTTCTGTGTCTTCATTATACTTCAGAATGCTCATCTTTTTCACCGACTCTCTGTGTTCTGTGTCTTCATTATACTTCCGAATACTCATCTTTTTCACCGACTCTCTGTGTTCTGTGTCTTCATTATACTTCCGAATACTCATCTTTTTCACCGACTCTCTGTGTTCTGTGTCTGTATGGTACTTTTGGATGCTATATTGTTTTACAGCCTCACAGTGCAAATCATTTGATTTGTATTTATCTATGCTGTGTTTCCGTACTTTTTCTTGATGCCACTTGTTTAACTTGTACTTTTTAGTACTGCATTTAATTAATGTCTGTTTATAAGCACCATCCTCGTGGTATCTTTTGTTAATTTCCATTTTTTTCATTTGTTTAAAATTACGATCACAACTATATTGCAGTCTCTGCTTATAAAGTTTACGTGAGTTTGAATTAGCTTTTAAATTATAGGTTAAACCTTCAGAAGATGCTTTACAAAAGCAAGCACAGGTATTGTTGTTGGTTTTTACACATACAACAACTTCATAATGGCAGCTATTGACATGTTTCAAATAAATTCCCTTGTGTTGACAGTTGCGTCTATTAGAGGAGATGTTTGAAGATGTATATTTAAGCCATTTCTCTTGACTGAATGTAAAAATGTCCACACCAATTAAATCACTGGCTGCTTGTATTTCAATCTCTGTTGCCCAAGTTCCAACAAATTTCATTCTTGACGTAGCAATATACTCCGGTACAGAGCTGTATCTTTGTCTAAGAAATTGTATATACATTCCTTCATTTTGGAGAATATGTGAAACGATGGCCCTCCTCAGTTTTCGGTGTTCTTGTTCAGATCCACTCACAGCATATGCTACAGCTCTGAAAAAGCAGTTACCGTCACCAATAATAGCCTTAGTTTCACAAGGCTCAGCCATTTCAATTAGCGTCTCATTTGCATGATTCTGTTCTTTTACAACATGTACGATGTTCAGCTTTAAGCAAATACTCTTTTGTAGCTGTACTGTTAAAGGGCTGAACTGAAAAGAAACAGTGGCAGTTTCTGAAATAAATTCAACATCATCTGATTGACTGCCGGCAACACCAAGATCCATCTGCGATACACCTTCACACTGTAAATCATTTGATTCATATTTGTCTACGGTCTGTAAAGAAATAGTATGAGTTTCTGAAATAAATTCAACATCACATACATTTTCTTTTGCAAGGTGTAAAGAACACATTTCCATTTTTTCTTCAGCACACATTTCATTCAGACATAATTTATCTGTATTTATGAAATCAGTCGAAGATGTACTGCAAGCAACATCTACTTCAATTTCTGACACAGCTTCGCAGTGTAAATCTTTTGATTTGGACACACGTTTGTTTGTTCTTCCTTTAAACTGTTCATTTTTCTTGTTTTTTTTAGTGATAGAATTTATTATTGATATGTAAGTTTCATCCTCATGGAATCTTTTCTTTGCTTTCTTTTCTTTTTCTTCTTTGACCTCAAGTTCTTCTGCATAATGCTCACATGACTTTGAAGACACATTCGATGCTACACAGAACAATGGATCTGTAATTGATTTACAAATCGAGCCACAGTTACCATCCTTGCTTTTTCCACATACAACAACTTCAAAATGACAGCTGTTCACATGTTTCAAGTATATGCCACTTTGTTGACAGTCATTTGTATTAAAATACGCATTTGAAGATGAAAATTTAAACCATTTGTCTTGACTGTATGTAAATATGTCTATACCAATTAAATCGCTGGCTGCTTGCATTTCCATCTCTGTTGCCCAATTTCCAACAAATTTCATTCTCGTTTTGGCAATGTAGTCTGTTACAGAGTCATACCCTGACCTGAGAAATTGTACATACATCCCGTCATTTTGCAAAATGTGTGAAATTACACTGCGCCTCAGTTTACGATGTTCTCGTTCAGTTCCACTAACAACATACGCCAATGCTCTGAAAAAGCAGTTACCATCACCAACAATATCTTTGGTTTCACAAGGCTCAACCATTTCAATGGGCATCACATTTGGATTTTGTTCTTTTACAACATTTGCAATATTCAGCTTTAAGCAAACACTCTTTTGTTGCTCAAGTGTTAATGGACTAAACTTTAAAGAAACACTGGCAGTTTCTGAAATGAATTCAACATCACCTGCATTCCCACAAGCGGTTTCCATTTTCTGTTCTGCACACATTTTATTCACCGCGTTTATGAAGTCACACTGAGATCGGCTGCACCCAACATCAACTTCCGTTTCTGACTTCTCACCTTCACTCTCATTAACCGCCTGAACAGTCTGCTGCATCACCGGACAGAATGGCTTACCCTGCTGATCGTTTCTGTCAATCTTAACTGCGTCGACCCCAGTGACCTCAAACTCATGGTAACGTGCATTCATGGACACAGCAAGTTTCCGGAAATGCCCGAGTACAGAGCCCATGTCACGATGGTAAACCACTACACTCTTACCGTCAGCTACACATCTGCCATCGCTGCGTCTGGAATGTGAATCAATCACTGCATACCAGGAACCTTCTCTGACAACTGCACACATGGTTAGCTTAATATTCACTAAACATGCATCAAACCTCTGGAACGCTTGATTTACTGCTTCATCAAATGACACAGCATACCCTTGAAATCCTCCATCATACTCATTGATACCAAATAATCCAGTCAGTGTTTCACCATAGTTTATTGAAAACAGGCAATTGTTCAGCATGTGTGTGTGTGGCAGCTCATCAACTCGTAGGAAGCCTGACGTATGATCGCTGATTTTCCCTGCGTCTCTCATGGCACTGTACAGGTCATCTCCATGGATCAGAACAGCATCCAGGTCACTTCTAGTCCACTGCAAAACATTTTTCATCTTACACATCACAATTGCACTTAAACTATTTGCACCACATTGCCTCCCACCATTCCAGCCAAAACGGTAATGTCCTTGATGGAAAGAGCCTCTGATGTAGGATTTCTGTGGAGATAAATTAGAAACAACATTCATAGTCATCTTAGTATCTTGTTTAGACTTGTTTTCAGGTTTGTTTTGAGACTTGTTTTCAGACTTTGCCAACTTTTCAGACTTTGCCAACTTTTCAGACTTTGCCAACTTTTCAGACTTTTCAGACTTTGCCAACTTTTCAAACTTGTTTCCACACTTGTTTCCACACTTGTTTCCACACTTGTTTGCACACTTGTTTGCACACTTGTTTGCACACTTGTTTGCACACTCATTGTGATACACACAACGTTCAGGTAATTCTGCCAATTTTTTAAGAGGTGGCAGAGCCTCTACAGGATCAGCAGCCATCTGGTCCGCCATCCTCTTCTTGGCTGCCTGGGAGCGCTGAGACTGCTTCGTCCGAGGCATCTATTAATACACACAAAATATAGAAGGACAAATTAAATGACACATTACTGCATGAATTCACAAACACAATAGAGTAAAGAATTTAAAATATTAGTAAATATTAGTTCACATTACATTACGGTCTATTAATAGTATTGCATGCCACTTTCACAGTTGTAATGGTATTTCTACGATCTGTTACAGTTACAATGTTTATGCACACAAACATGAAATAAATACAAGGATTAAGTTTAACTTTAAAATGTTTAAATAATAGAACTAAAGGTTAATAAAAGTGGCAATTTTAAGATAGAACACATCTGTTGATCACAATACCCAAATAGAACATAATTATTCACAATTGTAACAAAGAAAATATAACCCATTTATAAATTATGTATTTCAGTAAACATCATATTATACAGAAAAAATGGGATTCCACTAAAATCCATAGTCAGCAATACATCTTTAAATCCCTACAAATAACTATACATCTGAAAACTTCTCAAAGCTATTTATTTGCAAAACCTTATTTTAATTAGTTATACTGACATCTAGTGGTAAATCATGCATTTACATCTAATTTTATTTCTTTATTTATACCACTGAAGACTTATCTAAGTCCCCTTCTTTGCATTTCAAATACTTTTACCCTATTTTTAAACTTACAAACTGTGTCAAATAAAATAAGTATAAAATATGAATCTTTTTATTTTCTTCATAAAGAAATAATAATTTAGCGCTTAAATTAATTTGAGGGTATGAATTTACAAATGTCCTATTAAATAATATCATGACTGCACATGTGTGCACGTGGATGTGTACACACATAGCCATTCAAACATGTTCTAAAGCAACACTAACTTATATAATGATCAGACTGATAATTAGTCATTACTCGCAAACAAATAACACCAACTAGCTATCACTATTTTCACTATTTCAGAATTTCCTAAAGAACAGATTTTAATATTGTTTTTAAAAATTGTACATGACAGATAAAATTACTCTTCTGGTTTTATTTCTAAGTTACTAACATTTTAACTGATTCAATTTGATAATGCCACTTCAGAACACTTACATGCATAGAAAACATTTATTCACTTGCAAGAGCATGGAAGAACTAATCAGTGTGGACAACACAACAACAATATCAATAGATTTAAAGTATAATGAAACGTTTTTTCACACCTCTGATTTGAAAACTGTTCCAAATAAAGGCTTGGCCTACTGTGAAAAAGAGGGTGAATAAGTTGTACAAAGAAGGAAGTGTTTGCATAAAAAGGGGAGTGTCGACAAGCACATAAACACAGCTAATTAACACACCATAATGTAGCTGCAGATAAAACCTGCATTTCAGTGCTGATGGAAACATGAGACCAGGGTACCATGACTGTTTTCTTGTTTAAAACCAGCATTATTATAAGTTTGAACTATTTAAAATATATAGATTTTATTTTAGGCAATTTTAAATGCAATCAACACAAATGTTATCTGAAGCATCAGTTACTTTCAAAAGATGGCGTGCTCCATTTTGTCAGCAACAAAATCTGAACTATAAACTTTCATCCCAGTATTTCTGTGATATGAATATGAATGACTAAGACAGAAATCATTCTGTGTAGTTGGAAAAGAATGTTTGTAAAGCTGTTTATTACGCAAACATGGTAAATGTCAGCTCTCAATATTTACGTGGTCATTTAGAAATTAGATTGTATGAGTGTTTGAATTGAGATCGCAATTTTTTTAACAATTAATTATGCAGCTCTAACAGATAATACAAAATATTGTTGTTTAGTTAGTACTCACCGGAATAAGATATTTCACATGAAAGATGTTTACATAGTGCACAAGTGAGAATTAAATAAAAATGACCCCCCCCTCAAAAGTTTACATACACTTTGTTCATAACATCCTAATGACCCACAGCTATTTTTTGTTTAGTGATAGTTGTTCATGAGTCCCTTGTTTGTTCTGAACACTGAAACTGCCTCCTGTTCAATCCTACAGGCCCACAAATTGTGTGTTTTGCAGCATTTTTTTGGATTTGAACCCTTTCCAACTATGACTGTATGATTTTAAGATCCATCTTTTCACAAAGAGCACAACTTAGTGACTCATATGCATCTATTACCAAAGCTTCAAATGCTCACTGATCCTACAAAACGTAAAAACATTCATTAAGAAGCAGGGATGTAAACTTTTGAACAGAATAAAGATTTATACTTTTTTTTTTTTTTTTTGCCTAAATATCATATTTTTAATGTAATACTAACCTTCAAAAGCTACTTACCTGTTGCCCAGAAGACAACTTAAGTTAAATTTACCCTGAACTACAATTTCAAAAAGTTTTCACCCCTGACACTTAATGCATGTTCATTGTTGGAAAGGGTTCAAATACACAAAATTGCTGGAAAACCAAACAATTTGTGGCATCTTTAGGATTTTTCTAAAAGAACAGCAGGCAGTTTACCTGTTCAGGACAAACAAATGGGACTCATTAACAACTATCACTAAACAAACCAAAAAAACAAAACAGCTGTGGATAATTCAGATAACAACAATACCAAGTGTATAGTAAACGTTTGAACGGGATCATTTAAATAAACTCAACTATTAGTATCTTTTGTGATCTTTGTGTGTGTGTCTGTATATATATAATAAATGAAACATTATTCAGATCAATACTTAATAAACAATAACATCCCATTCACTTTGTATGACCCCTCTTATTTTGGTAAAACAATTAACATTTGGCAGATTCTGCAAGGAGCATGTAACCTTTGACTGCACTTCATTATGCCATATTATTGCAATATTAATTAATAAAAAAACAATAAAAGTAACATCTTACCTCAAATCAGTCTTCTCCAAATATTCTGCAACACAGAACTGTGGGATAATATATAAAACATAAATATATATATATATAAAACATTTGCCTGTTGACAAAACTGAAGCAGACAGTTATGTGCAGGCTTCACTAAACATGGTCAAATAGGGCTTTTAGTAAAAACTATGCAAATTCAGACACATGCTGATATCATTACATTTACTTTGTTTCTTTACACACAATTCTAATTTATATTCTTTATCCACTGAATTATATAATCTGATGACCATTACTGACTGTATAGGATTTGCTTTCACTTCAGCAGTGGCTGTTGTGACTATGAAAAACCATAATTTGCTGCTTGTCTGTCAATCATGTTACACATTCCTTACCAGCCCTGTCTCTGCTGATCAAAAACATCCATTACTGCCCCGTTCAGTTATGTATGGACAACAAACACAGAAAACTTTTAACTACAAATGAAATATGAAACTAATACACTAATGATTATGAAACTATTCCTGTCATTCATAGTACTTGGAGAATTTTAGGAACAATAAAGAATAATACATTTAATGTTATGCAATAAATGCCACAGATTCAGCAACTAGCTTTAGTAAAAAAGGCTACAATTGAGTCTTTGTAAACCCCCACCCTCCTTAGCAACTGTTCACATCATGCTTTTATTCACTAAAAAAATGCTGAGCAAAAAATAAGCTGACAACAGGCTCACAGACATGACAAAACAGGTTACTTCTGGTATGAAACAAGCTCTCAGCTTCATAATTTATCATATTGTAAGAAATTCAAACAATAAACACCGTTTTGTGGCTCCTTAATCTGTCTTTAAAGATTGCTGTATTGCCTCTGCTCAAGTAGCACGATAAACGACGTCTATTAATATTTACATAAAGCACAAAATATGAATATGATAGCTCACATAACCTGTCAATCAAACTCTCTCCGCAAAAGATCAATTAACATATTTACGCTCCTCGTGTGCATGCACTGCACGTGCTATATACAATACATTAACCTATCTATCGATTTTATCACCTATCCTTTAAAATATGAAGGTAATGATGTTTAATCAAAGAGAAAAAAACACTTGAGCAATAAACAATTACAAACATACGCTTCAAACATCTCAATACTAACAATTTATTACATTAACTAATAGTATTAAAATAATAATATTAATCACAACACCAAACGTCCTATAAACAGATTATAGACACTTATTTCATCTTCTAATCAATACGATGACCGAGTGAATAATGCAAATCTAGTCCTGAAATAAAACGTTACCTTTTAAACATTTATTTACATAATACAACCACAAAACACACAAAAACAGAAACAACAACTTATACTGTCTTAAAACGATCATGGATGACAAACATTAATGCATGGATGATTAAGATTACAGACAGAGCAATCACACCATGTGCTTACCTGCTTGCCGTAAAAGACAAAATGGTGTCCTTTCCTGGCAAAACGGAAGCGGCGTTCTCTCCTGTAATAAATCGCGCACGCGCCCTTTAGAGCATGGAATAATAAAAACACAATATAATTACATTGAAATCTGAAAACGATATTGTAAAGAGATAACTAAATGTACGCATTTACCTATTATTTAAATAAAACATATTAATCTACAACAAAATGTATGACTGTGTATACTATGGTCTGTCTGTCCTGTTTTATGAAAACTTTAAACTCCTGATAGTTTAAACAAATATCATATTTTAATATAATCCTACACTATCTAATGTAGTGTATGCATTCATTTTTATTAACACCCATCTACCAAACCACAATATTCCATACCACTAGATGGCGAAAACTCATCTAAACTGAATTTTCGTGTCTAATTTGATGACGCAATTACACCAGCAACCGAACATCTCGCAACAGACGTGCAGGTAAGAGCTATAATAGGATTATTCACGGTTGTTCTCTTTTACACAATAAGTTATAAACCAAAGAAAAAATTACTTATGCTGTATATTACGTGGTGGCAAAGCCAATGCCGGACACATTTATAGGACCATTTTTGTGGAAACACGTGAAGACACCATGTTAATCAATTTTTCTGTTGTCTTGTTATATTTATTCCCAGCCGAAAACATTTCAACTAGACGTTCGAAACTATCCATTTGTTTCCAGCCGAACAAGAACACCACTAAATTATCATCCCCAAGTGGCAGGTAAGACCCAATGTCATATCTCACATAAATCTTTGTTGTGAATTAGTGGCTAAATTATTAGCTAACACTTTACAATACTGGTGCACAAATATGCATTAATTCATACGTAATCAAAGCACAGATAATCATAGGTTAATGTATAATTCATAAAGAACTAAACTATTTATTAATTATTGCTACATCAGCAACTAAGAACCACTCTATGTGATTCATAGATTAAGTAATCAATACATTGTTATTAGTTAAATGTATCATAATTTATTAATTTCCTAATAACATATTTTATTAACTAATGATGTATATTCATGTTAGTTACCACAGTGGTCAAAGCTATGTACTTCAACTTCCAGTAGTGAGCTTTAATTAATCAGTAGCTAAAGATTTACAAAAATATCATTATGCTATGACTTTACTTCATGAATCACATAACTATTAACTAATCTTTAAGTAATACTGTTTAGCTAATCATTAATTAAAGCTGGAAGTTGAAATGCATGGCTTGAACCCATTGTAGTAATTAAAACATGAATTTACACTATAGTTAATAAAATAAATTATTAGGCAATGAATACATTATGACACATTTAACTAATAACAATTTATTGGTTACTTAATCTATGAATCATATAAAATGATAATTTCTTGCTAAAGCAGTAATTATTAATAAATGGTTTAATTCTTCATGACTTGTATATCAACTCATGATTATGTCTGCATTACTTAATAAATATTTGTGCACCCATATACTAAAGCATTACCAATTAATACAAACAATAATCCTTATATTTCTTTCAATTAGGATCATATTGAACATTATTGCTTTAAAAGATTGTTTTTATTCATAAATACAATTCATCTTTGTACAACACTAAGCAATAATAACATTCACATTTTCAACAGGAAACAATTAATCCAAGTAATCATGACCATTTCCAGTGCTCACTTTTACTGACAACATTCACCACCAGGCAGAGCAGATAATATAATGCACTAAACCCTTAATTGATTAAAAAGTGAAACTAAACTAAACAACTACAAATAAAAATATTAGAAGATATACAGCTATGTTTTATGTTAATTAAAGAATCAAATGGAGGCAATGGAGCACTCATTAGCCTCCCTTTCAGCTGGTAGTACCTAAACAACCACTTACTATGCAAAGGACTACAAATAGCCCTGAACAAATTAAGATTATATACATCTATAAATTATTCTATTCTAATAGAATTTCTAAAAATATATTCTATTTTGGTACAAAATATTATATCAATTATCTAAATTTCACTTCACTAAAATTCTCATGTTTTTCTCTTTATTTTCAGCTTACTAAGGAGTTCTTATATTAACCAACTTCAGTCAATAACACTACCACACTGACTACTATTCATCACTTCAGTACGATGAATTACAAAGAAGCTAAGACCAATGAACCTCCAGAGACAGTTACAGGCTACTTCCATTCAGTATCACCTGTGAAAATGTCTCAAAAAAATTTTCGGTACTTTAATGCTATCATTCAAATTGACAGACATCAGTACCATAACACTGTGGTGTTCACTCCAGAAATGCATAGCCAAGTAGCAGTAGCTGCAAGGAACAAAATACCTGTCAAAATTCACAATGCCAGAAAAAAAATAAGTAAGTACACAATTTGCTCTGTATTCAGCAGTCACTTTGAATTCATGCTCTCTTTCTTTCTATAGTTATTATTTCTGTCATTTTAAAATATCTGTTAGGGTTTTAGTTTGTATGTTGTTTAATTTTAATTCAAAAACATTTATCATTTTACTATTCACAGAACTCCCTCCTTACTTACTCTAACTGTACCACACAACTCTTACTTTACAAAATTAATCACTAAAATCTAAAGGACATTTTCTAGAAACATTCTCAAATTGCATTTAAGTACGCTCAAAGTACAAAATTTAATCTCATGGAGGTAGCATAAATAGATTTTAATAAATGGCACTTACATTAAAATGGTTAAATCCTAGTTTCTGCTAATTTTAATTGATTTTGTACTTTACACTGCATAAACTTTTATTTGGGATCTTTTACACATTTTAAATATAATTTTATTTATTTTTGATATTATCAGCATCAGTTTTCTTAAACTATATTAAAAACAAAAAATATGATATTAGAAACAAATTACAATTTTCACTAAACTGGAAAAACGTTTTTAAAATGTTTTTTTTTTTTTGCACTTCATAGGCCAAACAGATGACAAAAAATACGATGTCATTATGAACTATGAAACAACAATTGATGTCACAGAACTAAATTTCCCTCACAAACCACCCAAGGAATCGGCCGCTCTAACCATCGCAGAAATAAAAACCATGCCTGCAAATCAAAAGGTATGTATCATTTTAAAATACTTTAAGCACTACTATACATTCAATTGACAAACTTTATTTTCAAGTCATTGCATTCACACACATTAATACACTTTTTGTTAATGTACACTATTAATTCTTATTATAGTACAAAAATGTTAATTCTGTCATTAATTACTTTCTCTCACTTTGTTCCAAGCATGATTCATCTTTGAAACACAAATTAAAAGATAACTATTGCCAAAATGCAACCTGAGCTGTTTTTTTTTTTTAATTGTAAACAAGACAAACTTATATCTAGAAGCATCATTACGACAAATGAGCCGTTTTTAAGGTTGACTGTGATTTCGTTTTCTGGTCAAATGACCAGTGAATGGCAGTGCTAGGGGCATTACTTTGAGAGCATCAAAATCGAGATTTTTACAACACTAGGAAACAGAAATTGTTTGGGTTTCCACTCGCAGCCGTCTTGCCAGTCAAGAAATGACGATCTCCGAATGCGAATGAATGGACTCCATATGAGGCTCTTTTTACAACTAGAAAGTTAATATTGTTTTTCACTTGCGACAAAACAACGAATTAACCATGCATTTATATGTAAATATACTTTAGGAGCTATCCATCTTTACTCTCCTCACTATTATGTCACATTCTGAGATCAACATTTCTTGACTGGCAAGATGGCTGCGAGCAGAAACTCAAACAGTGAAAGTGTGTTGTTCAAAACCTTTCTTTTTAGTAAACTCTGTGTACACAAACAATGTTCACAATGCTCAACTTCATGTGTAGAGACCCAGGCGATACTTCGAGCAAAGTTTCATGGTGTGTCGAGCCTTCTCAGTGTTGTAAAAATATCGATTTTCATGCACTCAAAGTAATGCCCTTAGCACTCCCATTTACCGGCCATTTGACCAGAAAACAGCTTGTTCGTTGTAATTATGCTTTTAGATATAACTTTGTCTCATTTACAATAAAAAAACAGCCCAGGTTGCATTTTGGCAATAGTTATCCTTTAACATAATTTTAGTGAAATCCAATCACTTTCTGACCCTGCATAGACAACAAGACTGCCATTACATTAAATCACACAATAATACCAAAACCATTCACAAAATAGTCCATACAATGTCTGTAGTTCAACCATAATTTGATAAACCTACAAGAATATTTTTATTTGCAAAAGAACAAAACTAACTTTACTCAACAATTCTTCTCCCACACCTTACAATCTTCCAGCATTATTATGAGTACCACAACACCTGCTCCTAAACAAATTGCAGTACAACAATATATACATAAGCAGCACCACATGCATGCATCACACAGCCCTTGCTAATGGCCAAACACATTACCTTGGAAATACAAATTGTTGAATAAAGTCATTAATTTTCTTTTTAAAAAACAAAATGTATTCCTATAGCTTCGTAAAATGACAATTGAACCACTGACATGACAAGGACTATTTTGTTAATGTTTTCATACATTTTCAAACCTTTTTCTAGAGAGACAAAAACTTCTCAGATTCCAACAAAAATAATTTAACTTGTGTTCTAAAGATGAACAAAGGTCTAACACATTTGCAACAACTTTAGCATAAGTAATTAATGATAGCATTTTCATTTTTTTCATAACCTAGCCTTTAACAGTCTAACAACACTATACTATAACTTATAGATTTCAACACTGCAAGCAGCGGTCTACAACATCCCACCAACAAGCAACACGGTTAATATTCGAGGAACAGACTGGGAACTGAAGACTTGTCAAGTTGCAGATTCCACATCATCCATGGAATTAACACTCTGGGAGACCCACATGGAAGCAGTAAAAACCAGGGAGTCTTACACTTTCACTAACCTTACGACGAGAAACTACAATGGGAAACTGACTTTAACTACAACACGACAAACCACCATAGAACCTCTCAAGACATCTCTATTGTCTTCAACACCAACAAATATCATTCCCCAAACAACCTCAATCAACCACCTGACTGCATCAGTGGAAGGTGCTGCAGTACACATCATGAAACTTTGCCCAAAGTGCCACACACTGCAACAAAACTTAAGTCCAAAGGATCCATTCCACAGATGCCAAAGCTGTAAAATCCTGAGGAAAGGACAAAGCTATCTAACCAAATGCAACGGCACTCTAACGTTCAAATTAGGGAAAGAAGAACTAGCACTTTCAATATCAAACTCAGTCCTCTCAACATTCATCAGAAAGGAATGCAATCTCAACATAATGGACAATCAAGAAATCGAAGAATTCCTTCTCACCACAGAACCGTTAACAATTCAGTACACCTCTGAGAACCAAATCACCTCACTTTCAAAACTAAACAATACAGACCCGCAACAAAAAACAGACATAGATAGTGACAGTGATGAAGAACTTTGTGCTATAGCCAGTGACCAGAGTCTACAAACACCACAAAAACAACAAAGCATACCAAACTATCCAACACAACTTGAGGAAGTTTCAAACGCCACTGTTGTCCCACCACCAGTTCCAAAGTCAACAAAACAAGAAAGACCACAGAAAAGACAAAAAACACCACACACAACAATTACCAAAAAACAAGCCCAGAAACAACCTACTCCACCATCAACAGAAAAACAAAACAAAACATCAGACAATCCAACAAAAGACAAAACCAAAGAAACAAATGCTGCAGACAATGAAGACTTCGACGATATTAGTGAACTGTTCCTAGAACAGTAAGCGTTTTCACAATATGGATCAGGTAGTCTATTTCCTTTGAAAAGAATTCTAAATACAGAACATTCAAATATTTTTCCAAAAATGTAAATATATTCTAAATAATTCTCAAGTGCATAATTATCCCTGATGAAAAAACCAGCATATGCTTGTTAGGTATGTTTTGGTGCTGGAATGCTGGTTTATGCTGGTGCTTTGCTGATTTATACTTGTACCAGCAAAGCACCAGCATTAACCAGCTAAGGACCAGCATAAATCAGCACAAAACCAGCTAAAACCAGCATTCCAGCACCAAAACATACCTAACCAGCATAAGCAATTTTTTTCATCAGGGATGTAACTACGTTTAAAAAAAAATCTACCAAATATGCACACAGTGATTGAACTTTTAAGCAAATACATTATACATTTAACAAATACATTTGTTAAGTTTTCTATCTCTAACTTATATATATATATATATATATGTATATGTTAAATTAACAATACAAAATAGTTTATTATACCATACTTTTTTTGGTTTTATAGAAAAACCTTTATTATTAAAATATAAATATTTTAGATTTAAATTTCAGTATCTTAACTTTCCAAAACTATCTTTTAATATACATTTTACAAACATTTTTTCATTATTTTGTTCTTCTCCCTTTTTTCCTCTTTATTTTTTTAAAATAAATTTTTCATACAAACATTTCATACATACATTTTCTATACATATATATATTATTTTTCTCTAAATGCACAATACTAAATTGCATTAACTTTCCAAATGTGCAAATATCCTCATTTTACTGCACAAACGTGTAACTTTGTTTTAGTCTTTTCTAGAGAATATGCACACATTCATTAAACTTTTATGCAAACACACTATTTACATTTCGTTCTTTAAATTGTTTGCATGTTACAAACAAAAAGTATACATAGGTTATTGTTCTATGTTAACAAATACACAATATATTTTCTTAAGTTTTCTGTTTCTATTTTTTTATAAATGGCTATATTTATATATATATATATATATATACAGTAACTTAACAGTGCAAAATATGTTCTTGTCTTTAAAATAAAAAAATTACAATTTTCTTTCATATTTACTATTAAAAGTTTAAAACACTTTCACCTTTGTTTAATTCTTTACTTAATTCTTTTACACTTTTTTTCCTTCCAAATGAAAAGCACCAATTTGTACTGTTAATTCAAATTATACTTCTCACATTTACGTCCAAAGGTGTTTTATACAAATTTTTCAATTGCACTTATGTACAACTTTGTTAATTATGTTTTACTGTTCCATCCATATATACTAAGTCACGTACAATAAAAATTCTGTACTTCAAGCCAATTTGTTTCTGTCAAATTATTTGCCTATTGCTAACACTAAACAATACTTCACATACTATTTTTCCAGCTTAACCACTTTGTTGTTAATTATATTCTTTTTGAATCTGTTTTCATAGCTGCACTAAAGACTGAAAGTTCCTGCAAAAAACTGAAATTAAATTTATTATTTAATTATCCATGAGGTCAACATTTTATTTACTTTTAATAAATGACAAAAGTACAAAACTAATAATTGATAGACCAATTTCTTCTTTCCTTTAACATAAATGTCAGCCTGCCATTGCATTTTCTGAGATATGTTGATCCTTCCCTTCTCATGATGATGATGCCTGACATGATTAACATGGATCTTTTAAAGACAAAATCTCTTGTAAGCCACTAACATATCTAAATTAATTTGTTTTGAGACCAGTTGCACTTAAAACAAACTTTCAGAACAAGTATTACAACTTAAACTGGTGATGTCAGATCAATTAAACTTTCTCTCATCTTCATGGTCCTAGAAAAAAAAAGTTTCCATCCAACCCCTTAGTTCAAGCCCAACCAAGTACACCACATGAAACTCCATAAAACATTTCCAGCATTTTCTTCATTTTTTCTTTTTGTTTTACTGTCTTAAAATTTTCAAGTTCAGCAAAATTCTATATACACATTTTATAGATATTTATGACAAAAAAATTCTGCCATTTCTATTGATAAATCTTAGCATTTTCACATATGACATCTACAACTTACAATATCACAATGAAGTCATCTTCTAACTTTTCTAAACTAGTCCTAGCATTTAAACTCAATACATTTATTGCCCTATTATTAAAACTCTACATCAATATTTATCAAACATTTTTGATAATTTAAGAGAGATTGGGCAAGAAATAAAACTTTTATAGTTAAAAAGCTTAAAAACACAGTGTTGTATGAGAAATTGGCTTTTATAACCACTAGATGTCAGCGTAAGACCACTAATGGCCTTATTAAGCTGTAAAACAGCACTGTTCAATGGCTACTGAAGGATTCATGATGAAACATTATAAAATCATTGTTATAACATTTTAAACCTCATTAAGTCAAAGTTTACCATTTTGTTCATACAGACATATCAGTTTTTATAATTTTGCCAAATTATGATTACAGTGGAACCTGAAAATGACATCTAAACTCTTAAAAAGTGAATATGTGCAATAATCTTTCTTACCTATCACTTATTTTAAATATCAAACAACTGTGTGTGTGTTAGCAGGCTTAATGATTATTACTGTGATAGTCTGACCATTTCATTTATGTGTGTGTGCATGTGTGTTTCTGTGTGTGTGTGAATATGCTTATAGAGCATTAATAGGCCAGTTTAATCATTTAATTTCACTGTGTGTGCATGAGTGTTGTGTGTCTGTGAGCCTGCTCTCCATTCTGGATGTTTTTAACTGTCAGTCATACATCCAGGTTGGCCAACCTTAAAGGGTGTCAATTTCACGAACCCCGGTTAATCGCTGCTTGCAGCTATATTTATTATTATTATTATTCTGCCTTAAAACGAATCGTGCAGCCCAAACCGTAAGGGCTAGAGAGCTGAAACTTGGTCAGAAGGTAGTAGTCTTGCTCGCTACTCAGATACAAAGAATCGGCCAAATCGGCCAAACGGGGGCGCTACAGCGCAAAAACCTAAAATTTCAGACATTTTTGGCCCACAGTCGTAAACCGTGTGTCGTAGACTCAAAAACTTTACATCGTTGCAATCCTTGGGTTAGCCCGAACAAAAGTGGAGTCCGAAATTTTTGAGCTGCGACGCTTCCTTCTTGCCCTAAAATTGACCTATATCCCAGACCTACTTTTGCGAACTAGTCCTAGGTTTTTCGCCTGATCGGAACCAAACCAGTGCAGAAATATTCTGTGGACACTGAATATCAATAATTATCAAAAAAAAGTTGCAATTTTGATTTTCGGGCGATACAGTACTCCAATTAGCGTCTATGCTAACGTTAGCCAAATGTTGTTGGAAGTATAGCTCTGGAACGGAATGAGCTATATTCACCAAACTCGGTACAAGTATGTACGAGCTCAATCTTTGGTCAAATAAAAAAAATTGCGAAGCTCTGCCACTTAGGGGCGCTATAAGACAGAAAAAACATATAAATGGTTATAACTAGGCAACCGTTGGTCCGATCGGCTTCAAAATTGGTATGCAGCATCTTGGTCCAAAGGGGCACAAGTGTATATGAGGACATTCACGTATCTCAAAAAACATGGCCGCCATTGGCCAAAACATTTCAAGCACCAATTAGACAAGGTTAACGGAGGTCGATCGGAACAAAACTCGGTGGGCATGTTCGACTCATGGCCCTAAAGGTCTGTAAGAATTTTGAAAGAAATCGGCCACAAGTTGGCGCTAACGAGATTTTTGGCTCTGTAATCACGTGGTGTTTTACATATCCACACATAATGCATATCATCTGATAGATCTCCTCATAATGAACAACTTTTCCTCTTGGACCAAAGCTGTTAATCAAATCGTTCATTAATTATTCAGAAATATGTCTAAAACCTACTTTTGCGAACTAGTCTCTGGTTTTTCACTCAATTTCGATCAAACCACTGCAGTAATAATCTCTGGACTCTCTAGATCAATAGTTATCGAAAAAATGTTGAATTTTGTCCTTTGGTTAGCCATAATTGGCTAATTTCAAAAAAGAGGTGTGGCCACACATACCCAACAGCCTATAAAACCTAAACGAAAACTTGAAACTTTACGAAAGTTGGTGAAAACATGTGTCACATGACTGTGAACAAGCAAGAAAAGTTTCATCAAGATCGGACCATAGGTGGCGCTATAACAGTCAGAAAAGCCATCAAAAACACAATATTTCAACTGTACATGAAATTAACTGTAAAAAAAACATCTTAGATATTCACAAATACATAAGTCATTCATATCACATGATAGATCTCATCATTCTGAACAACTTTGTCTCTAGGATCATTTCTGTCAATCAAACTGTTATTTAATTATTTGCAATTAGGTTTAAAACCTACTTTGGTGAACTAGTCGTAGGTTTTTCACCCAATCGCAACCAAACTACTGCCGAAATGTTCTCTGTCTAGGGCTTATTAATAATTATCAAAAAAATCTTTGAAACGTCCACTCATTTTTGTAATGGGGCCCAAAAACATTTAAAAGTCGAGGACCTATTTTACGAAAAATGCTATAACTCGTGAACGAAATGAGATATCTTCACCAAACTTGGTACATATATATAGCAATAGGAACTTTGGTCAAAAAACAAAAAATACCACTGATCTGCCACTTGGTGGCGCTATAAGATCGAAAAAACTGTAACTGGGTAACCGTTGGTCCGATCGACTTGAAACTTGGTACGCAGTGTCTTTGTCCGACGTGGCTGAAATATCTATGAGGACATTCGCGTATCTCAAAAAACATGGCCGCCATCGGCCATTAAAATTTGAGCACTTATTAGACAAGGTTAACGGAGGTCGATCGGAACGAAACTCGGTGGGCATGTTTGACTCATGACCCCAAAGGTCTGTAAGAATTTTGAAAGAAATCGGCCACAAGTTGGCGCTAACGAGATTTTTGGCCTAGTGATCACGTGGTGTTTTACATATCCACAAATAATGCATATCATATGATAGATCTCCTCATTCCGAACAACTTTGCCTCTTGGACCAAAGATGTCAATCAAATCGTTCATTAATTATTCAGAAATATGTCTAAAACCTACTTTTGCGAACTAGTCTCTGGTTTTTTGGTCAATCTCGATCAAACCACTGCAGTAATAATCTCTGGACTCTCTAGATCAATAGTTATCGAACAAATGTTGAATTTTGTCCTTTGGTTAGCTATAATTGGCTCATTTAAAAAAGGACAAGTGGCCACAAAAACCCAACAGCCTATAAAACTTAAACAAAAACTTGAAACTTTACGAAAGTAGGTGAAAACATGTGACACATGACCGTTAACAAGCATGAAAAGTTTCATGGAGATCGGACCATAGGTGGTGCTTTAACAGTGAAAAGGGGCTTCTGAAACAGCATTTCTAAGGGAAATGACCTCAAATTGCAATAAAATATTAATAACATTCACTTATACACTAGATCTTCATATCATCTGATAGATCTCCTCATTCTGAACAACTTTGCCTCTTGGACTAATGCTGTCAATCAAATCGTTCATTAATTATTTACAAATGTGTTAAAAACCTACTTTTGCTAACTTGTCTCTGTTTTTTTGCTCAATCTCGATCAAACCACAGCAGTGATGTTCTCTGGAGTCTCTAGATCAATAATTATCACAAAATTTATAAGTTAAGAGAGACTGGGCCAAAAATAACACTATAATAGTTATAAAGCTTAAAAACACAGTGTTGTATGAAAAATTGGCTTTTATAACCACTAGATGGCAGCGGAAGACCACTAATGGCCTTATTAAGCTGTAAAACAGCACTGTTCTATGGCTACTGAAGAATTCATGATAAAACATTATAAAATCACTGTTATAACATTTTAAACCTCATTGAGTCAAAGTTTACCATTTTGTTCATACAGACATATCAGTTTTTATAATTTTGCCAGGTTTTTATTACAGTGAAACCTGAAAATGAGATCTAAACTCTTAAAAAGTGAATAAGTGCAATAGGCTTTGTTACCTATCACTTATTTCAAATATCTGCATCTGCAACAAAATGTGTGTGCATGTATGTCCGTGTATGAGTGTTTCTGTGTGTGTGTGTATACAAGTGTGTTTGTGTGTGTGTGTGTGTGTGTGTGTGTGTGTGTGTGTTTGTGTGTGTGTGTGTGTGTGTGTGTATGTGTGTGTAAGCAGGCTTTATGATTGTTATTGTCATGGTTTGACCATTTAATTTCTATGTGTGTGTGCATGTGTGTTTTTGTGTGTATGTAAATATGCTTATAGAGTATTAATAGGCTAGTTTAATAATTTTGAGATTGATATTATTTTGAAAAACATGCTTTTGTCAACTAGCTTTCAGTTTTTAACTCAAAATCAATCAAATCATTTCAGTACTGTTCTCTAGACTCTCTGGATCAATAATTATCAAAACATTTTGATAATTTAAGAGAGACTGGGCCAAAAATAACACTATAATAGTTATAAAGCTTAAAAACACAGTGTTGTATGAGAAATTGGCTTTTATAACCACTAGATGGCAGCGTAAGACCACTAATGGGCTTATTAAACTCTTAAACAGTACTGTTTATATCTTGCTTATGGAGATGTTATAAAATCACTGTTATAACATTTTAAACCTCATTGAGTCAAAGTTTACCATTTTGTTCATACAGACATATCAGTTTTTATAATTTTGCCAGATTATGATTACAGTGGAACCTGAAAATGACATCTAAACTCTTAAAAAGCGAATAGGTGCAATAATCTTTGTTACCTATCACTTATTTCAAATATCTGCAACAAAATGTGTGTGCATGTATGTCCGTGTATGAGTGTTTCTGTGTGTGTTTGTATGTGTGAGTGTGTGTGTAAGCAGGCTTAATAATTATTACTGTGACCGTTTGACCATTTCATTTAAATGTGTGTGTGTGTGTGTGAATATGTTCATAGAGTATTAATAGGCCAGTTTAATCATTTAATTTCACTGTGTGTGCATGAGTGTTGTGTGTCTGTGAGCCTGCTCTCCATTCTGGATGTTTTTAACTGTCAGCCATACATCCAGGTTGGCCAACCTTAAAGGGCGTCAATTTCACGAACCCCGGTTAATCGCTGCTTGCAGCTATATTTATTATTATTATTATTATTCTGCCTTAAAACGAATCGTGCAGCCCAAACCGTAAGGGCTAGAGAGCTGAAACTTGGTCAGAAGGTAGTAGTCTTGCTCGCTACTCAGATACAAAGAATCGGCCAAATCGGCCAAACGGGGGCGCTACAGCGCAAAAACCTAAAATTTCAGACATTTTTGGCCCACAGTCGTAAACCGTGTGTCGTAGACTCAAAAACTTTACATCGTTGCAATCCTTGGGTTAGCCCGAACAAAAGTGGAGTCCGAAATTTTTGAGCTGCGACGCTTCCTTCTTGCCCTAAAATTGACCTATATCCCAGACCTACTTTTGCGAACTAGTCCTAGGTTTTTCGCCTGATCGGAACCAAACCAGTGCAGAAATATTCTGTGGACACTGAATATCAATAATTATCAAAAAAAAGTTGCAATTTTGATTTTCGGGCGATACAGTACTCCAATTAGCGTCTATGCTAACGTTAGCCAAATGTTGTTGGAAGTATAGCTCTGGAACGGAATGAGCTATATTCACCAAACTCGGTACAAGTATGTACGAGCTCAATCTTTGGTCAAATAAAAAAAATTGCGAAGCTCTGCCACTTAGGGGCGCTATAAGACAGAAAAAACATATAAATGGTTATAACTAGGCAACCGTTGGTCCGATCGGCTTCAAAATTGGTATGCAGCATCTTGGTCCAAAGGGGCACAAGTGTATATGAGGACATTCACGTATCTCAAAAAACATGGCCGCCATTGGCCAAAACATTTCAAGCACCAATTAGACAAGGTTAACGGAGGTCGATCGGAACAAAACTCGGTGGGCATGTTCGACTCATGGCCCTAAAGGTCTGTAAGAATTTTGAAAGAAATCGGCCACAAGTTGGCGCTAACGAGATTTTTGGCTCTGTAATCACGTGGTGTTTTACATATCCACACATAATGCATATCATCTGATAGATCTCCTCATAATGAACAACATTTCCTCTTGGACCAAAGCTGTCAATCAAATCGTTCATTAATTATTCAGAAATATGTCTAAAACCTACTTTTGCGAACTAGTCTCTGGTTTTTCACTCAATTTCGATCAAACCACTGCAGTAATAATCTCTGGACTCTCTAGATCAATAGTTATCGAAAAAATGTTGAATTTTGTCCTTTGGTTAGCCATAATTGGCTAATTTCAAAAAAGAGGTGTGGCCACACATACCCAACAGCCTATAAAACCTAAACGAAAACTTGAAACTTTACGAAAGTTGGTGAAAACATGTGTCACATGACTGTGAACAAGCAAGAAAAGTTTCATCAAGATCGGACCATAGGTGGCGCTATAACAGTCAGAAAAGCCATCAAAAACACAATATTTCAACTGTACATGAAATTAACTGTAAAAAAAACATCTTAGATATTCACAAATACATAAGTCATTCATATCACATGATAGATCTCATCATTCTGAACAACTTTGTCTCTAGGATCATTTCTGTCAATCAAACTGTTATTTAATTATTTGCAATTAGGTTTAAAACCTACTTTGGTGAACTAGTCGTAGGTTTTTCACCCAATCGCAACCAAACTACTGCCGAAATGTTCTCTGTCTAGGGCTTATTAATAATTATCAAAAAAATCTTTGAAACGTCCACTCATTTTTGTAATGGGGCCCAAAAACATTTAAAAGTCGAGGACCTATTTTACGAAAAATGCTATAACTCGTGAACGAAATGGGATATCTTCACCAAACTTGGTACATATATATAACAGTAGGAACGTTGGTCAAAAAACAAAAAATACCACTGATCTGCCACTTGGTGGCGCTATAAGATCGAAAAAACTGTAACTGGGTAACCGTTGGTCCGATCGACTTGAAACTTGGTACGCAGTGTCTTTGTCCGACGTGGCTGAAATATCTATGAGGACATTCGCGTATCTCAAAAAACATGGCCGCCATCGGCCATTAAAATTTGAGCACTTATTAGACAAGGTTAACGGAGGTCGATCGGAACGAAACTCGGTGGGCATGTTTGACTCATGACCCCAAAGGTCTGTAAGAATTTTGAAAGAAATCGGCCACAAGTTGGCGCTAACGAGATTTTTGGCCTAGTGATCACGTGGTGTTTTACATATCCACAAATAATGCATATCATATGATAGATCTCCTCATTCCGAACAACTTTGCCTCTTGGACCAAAGATGTCAATCAAATCGTTCATTAATTATTCAGAAATATGTCTAAAACCTACTTTTGCGAACTCTCTGGTTTTTTGGTCAATCTCGATCAAACCACTGCAGTAATAATCTCTGGACTCTCTAGATCAATAGTTATCGAACAAATGTTGAATTTTGTCCTTTGGTTAGCTATAATTGGCTCATTTAAAAAAGGACACGTGGCCACAAAAACCCAACAGCCTATAAAACTTAAACAAAAACTTGAAACTTTACGAAAGTAGGTGAAAACATGTGACACATGACCGTTAACAAGCATGAAAAGTTTCATGGAGATCGGACCATAGGTGGTGCTTTAACAGTGAAGAAGGGCTTCTGAAACAGCATTTCTAAGGGAAATGACCTCAAATTGCAATAAAATATTAATAACATTCACTTATACACTAGATCTTCATATCATCTGATAGATCTCCTCATTCTGAACAACTTTGCCTCTTGGACTAATGCTGTCAATCAAATCGTTCATTAATTATTTACAAATGTGTTAAAAACCTACTTTTGCTAACTTGTCTCTGTTTTTTTGCTCAATCTCGATCAAACCACAACAGTGATGTTCTCTGGAGTCTCTAGATCAATAATTATCACAAAATTTATAAGTTAAGAGAGACTGGGCCAAAAATAACACTATAATAGTTATAAAGCTTAAAAACACAGTGTTGTATGAAAAATTGGCTTTTATAACCACTAGATGGCAGCGTAAGACCACTAATGGCCTTATTAAGCTGTAAAACAGCACTGTTCTATGGCTACTGAAGAATTCATGATAAAACATTATAAAATCACTGTTATAACATTTTAAACCTCATTGAGTCAAAGTTTACCATTTTGTTCATACAGACATATCAGTTTTTATAATTTTGCCAGGTTTTTATTACAGTGAAACCTGAAAATGAGATCTAAACTCTTAAAAAGTGAATAAGTGCAATAGGCTTTGTTACCTATCACTTATTTTAATTCTCATTCTGATATACTTTGCCTCTAGGATCAGTGCTGTCAATCAAACTGTTAAGTATTTAAGATTACTTAAAAAACATGCTTTTGTCAACTAGCCTTCAGGTTTTAACTCAAAATTAATCAAATCATTGCAGTACTGTTCTCTAGACTCCCTGGGTCAATGATTATCAATTTTTTTTATAATTTAATAGAGATTGGGCAATAAATAAAACTATTATAGGTAAAAAGCTTAAAAACACAGTGTTGTATGAAAAATTGGCTTTTCTAACCACTAGATGGCAGCGTAAGACCACTAATGGCCTGATTAAGCTGTAAAACAGTACTGTTCAATGGTTGCTGAAGAATTCAAGATAAAACATTATAAAATCACAGTTATAACATTTTAAACCTCATTGAGTCAAAGTTTACCATTTTGTTCATACAGACATATCAGTTTTTATAATTTTGCCAGGTTATTATTACAGTGAAACCTGAAAATGACATCTAAACTCTTAAAAAGCGAATAGGTGCAATAATCTTTGTTACCTATCACTTATTTCAAATATCTGCATCTCCAACAAACTGTGTGTGCATGTATGTCCGTGTATGAGTGTTTGTGTGTGTTTGTGTATGTGTGTGTATGTGTGTGTGTGTGTGTGTGTCTGTGTGTGTAACAAGGCTTAATTATTATTACTGTGATAGTTTAAACATTTAATTTCTATGTGTGTGTGCATGTCTGTGTACAAGAGTGGTTTTGTGTGTGTGTGTGTGTGTAAGCAGGCTTAATGATTATTATTGTGATAGTTTGACCATTTCATTTAAATGTGTGTGCATGTGTGTGTGTGTGTGTGTGTGTGTGTGTGTGTGTGTGTGTGTGTGTGTGAATATGCTTAAAGAGCATTAATAGGCCAGTTTAATCATTTAATTTCAATGTGTGTGCATGAGTGTTGTGTGTCTGTGAGCCTGCTCTCCATTCTGGATGTTTTTAACTGTCAGCCATACATCCAGGTTGGCCAACCTTAAAGGGTGTCAATTTCACGAACCCCGGTTAATCGCTGCTTGCAGCTATATTCTGTAATTATTATTTATATTAAACCCGAATGTCATTGCAAACCATTTTGTTTTCTTCTGTGAAATATAAAAAAATAATAATTATGGAGTTATTTGCTCTTTCTTATTCAGTTACAATTAAAGGGGAGTGGACTGAAGCCTTCAAGTCTTAAAGGAACACTCCACTTTTTTTGGAAATAGGCTCATTTTCCAAGTCCCCTAGAGTTAAAAAGTTGACTTTTACCGTTTTTGAATCCATTCAGCCGATCTCCGGGTCTGGCGGTAGCACTTTTAGCTTAGCTTAGCATAGATCATTGAATCTGATTAGACCATTAGCATCTCGCTCAAAAATGACCAAAGAGTTTCGATAATTTTCCTATTTAAAGCTTGAGTCTTCTGTAGTTACATCGTGCACTAAGACCGACGGAAAATGAAAAGTTGCGATTTTCTAGGCCGATATGGCTAGGAACTATACTCTCATTCCGGTGTAATAATCAAGGAACTGATTATGATATTATGGAATGATATTACGCAGCGCCTGAAAATAGTCCCCAGGTCAGTAACCTATGATATAGCTGTGGACTGCTTTCAGGCACTGCGTCATGACCAAATGCTAATGGTCTAATCCGATTCAATGATCTATGCTAAGCTAAGCTAAACTGCTACCGTCAGACCCGGAGATCGGCTGAATGGATTCAAAAACGGTAAAACTCCACTGTTTAACTCTAGGGGAGTTGTAAAATGAGCCTATTTCCAAAAAAAGTGGAGTGTTCCTTTAATATTTTTAAACTGCTTTAGCTTATTTGCATTCTTCCTGTCTCTGCTTTGGTAATATATCAATGTAAATCTGGTCAAATGTATCAAACTTCCACAACCACAAGAGTTTCCTTTCTGCAGGTGATTGCTGGCTCCTAGCGGCCATTGCTTCCCTGACCCTCAATGAAGATGTTTTGGCTCGTGTCGTTCCATCTAACCAGGGCTTTGGGCAAGACTATGCTGGAATTTTCCACTTTCAGGTAAACGACGTAAAACAACAAAAGTTATGTTGCACTTGGACAGCTTGTGAAGAGCAAAATGTTGAATAATTGGGGTGTTTGCAGAGAGATAAAATTTTAAGGAATGAAACCTTGCTTGGAGGTGTTTCTGGGAGGCTGCTTGGGTGTTGCCAGAGTTATTCTAGCTGGTTTCTAGGATGTTAGACAGATAGATTAACACTTTTTAACAGAGACTCATATTGGCTTGATTTTATGGGTTGTGATGGTGGAATGTTTTTGTCAGGACAGGAAGTCAAACTGACTCAATAGACGGACAGCATTGATCCCAGAGGAAGTGCGTGCTCAGTTCCTCTATGAGCTCAGCCTTACCGTATTTTTAAATTCCACATTTTGCTATGTTACTGTTTTTAGTTACATTTAAGAATTTGAATCATTTCCAGATCATAACAGGCTTTTCAGATGTAGCAGGAGTATCAGACTGTGCTTTGACTCTTGGTGCTCTGCAATCGTGTGTTATGAGGTTGTATTTTAAGTCTCATCTGCTGTGATTCCTCCCTAAATTAAGTAAATTTGTTTTGATGGTTGCAGTTGTGGCAGTTTGGGGAATGGGTGGATGTGGTGGTGGATGATCGATTGCCCACTCGAGATGGAGAGCTGCTGTTTGTTCATTCAGCCACAGGCTCAGAGTTCTGGAGCGCCCTGCTGGAGAAGGCCTATGCTAAGTGAGTCATATAACATCCCCTTTTGTTGTGTTTGAGATTTGTTTGTCATGCAGCAGCCACAATTGCCGTCTAGCTTACATTTAAAAAATAGTCTGTTTGTTTAGTCTATTTATTTTTTTTCATTTAAAATTGTCTATTAAAATTATTATAATTAATTATATTGTAATTATTAAAATATATATATATATATTATTTTTAATATTTATTATAGATATTTTAATTATATTTTTATTATTATTTATGAATTGATAAAAATGTTTTGGGTCAATAAGAATTTTTTATATTTTTCTTATGCTCAAAATACAGTAATGTTGTAAACTATTGTTACAATTTAAAATAACTATTTACTATTTGTATGTATTTTAAATGTAATGTAAATGTAATTTATTCCTGTGATGGCAAAGCTGTCATGTGATGCTTCAGAAATCATTCTAATATGTTAATTTATTTATATAGATTATACAGATTTGTTTATTTATTTACATACTTATTATTGCTGATTCTTTTGCTTTCAATCCTAAATACGTGGTTACAGCTTTGCAAAGTGATCAGTATTAAGTCATGGACATAAAGCACACAAATGTTTCCCAAACACCAATTTGGGGCATTTTCAGTAACTTTATTGATACAATACTTTTTTATGATACAATACTTAGTCTATAGACTCTCTTTTTGCACACTTTCCTTCTGAGTGACACTGTTCTCTCATTCAGAGTGAATGGATGTTATGAAGCTCTGTCTGGAGGTTCCACCACAGAAGGTTTTGAGGATTTCACTGGTGGGATTGCAGAAATTTACGAGTTGAAACAAGCCCCGTCCAACATGTTCCAAATCATAAGGAAGGCCCTGGATTCTGGAGCTCTGTTGGGATGCTCCATAGACGTATGAGCCCTTTAGCGCACATACACCTATTAAAGTATTAATTCACCTAAAAAATGTAAATCCTATCAGAAAAAATACAGTAAATAATGCTTATTTTATATAGATCACCAGTGCGGCAGACTCAGAGGCCATCACTAATCAAAAGCTTGTGAAAGGACATGCCTACTCTCTTACTGGAGCAATTGAGGTTAGTCATCTGAGTGTCTTTCATTTTTTGGGCTCCTTTGGCATTACTGTTCAGGTAATGGCTTGGATTAGACTAAATTCAAATGTTTTCCTGTGCATTTGCTAGGTTAAAGGAGACATACACTGAAAGTAGCATTTTACTTGTTAACATTTATATGTATAATCTATCCATAAACTTGCCAGATTAATTACCGAGGCCGAAAGGAGAAGCTGGTCAGAGTTCGTAATCCTTGGGGTCAGGTGGAATGGACAGGGGCCTGGAGTGACAAGTAAGAGCAAAAAATTCAAAACAATATTAATTTATTAAGATGTATATTATACAGTTGCATAAGCTTGTAATGAAGCTGTTGTAGTGTTATACAGTATAATATAACTTGACCTTATTGCTTAATTATGTTTCTGTATTTTAGCTCTTCTGAATGGAATGCCGTCGATCCGTCTGAACGTGAGAATGTGAAGTCAGAAGATGGAGAGTTCTGGTAAAATTCAGTTAAATACCATATCACTGCATCACTGAAGCTCTTCTTGGCACAATTATTCACTACCTGTTTGCACTTGTGTAGGATGTCATTCTCAGATTTTGTGAGGCAATATTCCCGCATAGAGGTTTGCACTCTGACCCCAGATACGCTGACATCCGACTCTGTCAAACATTGGAGTGCTTGTAAATTCGATGGCACCTGGAGACGAGGCTCTACGGCTGGTGGATGCAGGAACCATCCATGTAAGCATGTTATATTTCTGTGCATCGGCTCAAGTACGACATGAGTTTGGAGAGGGACTATCTATCAGCAACAGAGTGAACTTTAGCTTTTCACCACAGAAATAAATTACATTTGAACATATTCAAATAGAAAAAGGTTATTTTAAATTGTAAAATTTCACAATATTACTGTTTTTACTATATTTAAATTTGATTGAGCATAAGAGACTTCTTTCAAAAAAAAAAATTTTTTAATACTTTTTTAAAGTAGCATATGTGAAAAAAAGTCCATGTGAAATATGCGACCTTGGAGACTGTAACGTGTCATCTCAATCATTTGTCTTCCATAGACACCTTCTGGATGAATCCTCAGTTTAAGATCAAACTGGAGGAGGAAGATGATGATCCTGATGATAATGAAGTGGGCTGCAGTTTGGTGATTGGCTTGATTCAGAAGAACCGGCGTAAGTTGAGGAAGTCGGGAGAGGACATGCACACCATTGGCTATGCCATCTATGAGGTGGGGTTGCTAAGATAGCAATGTTTTATGTCTCTTTTGTTGTACATTTAATGACATAACCTTTCAAGGGCGTTGTTTATACAATTATTCTTTTTCTTTTCATTCTAGGTGCCTCCTCAGGTGAGCACAATGGAATAACTTTAAAAGGACTTTTTTAAAGGATTTCTCAATTGAGAACATAAATAGTAATAATGAAGCATTTGAAATATATTTTGCAAAAAATACTCATCAATAATATCCACAGAGAAACCGTTAAAAACCACCTGGCAACCGCCTGTAACACCCTAGTAGCATTAACTGTTGTTCAGGCAAACACCCCTCACACATTCAGAAAATGTAGAAATCTAGCTCAATCTTTCTCTGGTTGTTGATCACCTCATTGCAGTTCCACGGGCAAAAGGACGTTCATCTGGATAAGAATTATTTCCTGTCCCACGCTCAAAAAGCTCGATCTGAGACCTTTATCAACCTTAGAGAAGTCAGCACCCGCTTCAAACTTCCTCCTGGAGAATATCTCATTGTCCCATCCACATTCGAACCGCACAAGAACGGAGACTTCTGTGTGCGTGTGTTCTCCGAGAAACAGTCTGAGATGCAGTAAGAACTGTCTTGATATTTTTGATTGAAAATTTTCAATAAGCTCTTGATAAGACCATGTTCAAGTTACTCGTAGTGTCTTCAGCATATGATCAACCAAACTCTATTACTTTATTACAAGTGGTCCTATGAAACCTGTCAAGAAATGTAGTTAGCTTTAATAATTCTGTGGTCTTCAAGAAATTATCCCCAGTCTATTTATTTACTTATTTATGCAAATTATTCCTTTGTAGTAAAAATAGTTGTAGTCAATGGAAAAAAGTGTATATAATTCTAGTCAATGTATATAAATATATATATATATATATATAGATAGATAGATCCTCTATATACTGTACCTGTATATAATGTATATATTGTATAAAGAAAATGAAGCATATATATTATTTAATTTTTTCATTGCATATTTACATGTATATAAATGTATTATTATTATTAATCCATTTTTTAAGGAGGGGTGCATGACCTGAGATTCTGGTTTGTATTTGATAGACTCTATCTCTCTTATTTCCTCCAGACAATGTGATGACCCGATAGAGGCAAACATAGAAGATGTAAGTCTCATTTTCCATTGTCTCTCTTATGATGCTACCGTTGACTTTATTAATGTAAATATCATTAATAAACCTCTTTTCTGACTCCTCAGGAGACAGTATCTGAAGATGAGGTTGATGCTGGCTTTAGGGGACTGTTCACTAAACTTGCAGGAGATGTGAGTTATTTTAGACCCTGGCATTCAGGAATTACCTTGATAAACATGAAACATGTTTGACCAATTAAACATAAAAAATTTCAATTTCAAGGACATGGAGATCTCTGCCACTGAGCTGAGAACAATTTTCAACAAAATAGTCGCAAAAAGCAAGTCTTTTCTTTATAAGTTAATATTTATTTACAAATTCATATTCATAGATATTTAGTAAACAATTTGTCTTCTCCTTACAGGAACGGATATTAAGACAGATGGTTTCAGTTTGGAAACATGTAGGGTCATGCTGAACCTCATGGATGTATCCTTTACAAATAGCCCAACAGGCAGCTGTTTAAGATGCCCAAAGATACATTTCTGTTTAACTTCATAAGTCATAAGGAGTTTGACTTAACTCTAGTGCAGGAAAGTGGCAATGGTAAACTAGGGTTAGCTGAGTTTGCCACTCTTTGGAAAAAAATTCAAAAGTATCTGGTAAGTTTGTCTTAAGTGTGGCATAGAAAGTCAAAAATGCTACTTGCAAAACCTCATGAGTTTTCTTAGGATAAAATGCTTGTCTTTTTAGGTAATTTATAAGAAGAATGACATGGATGGGTCCGGCTGTATGAGTACACCAGAGATGCGAATGGCTTTAAAGGAAACAGGTGCGATGACCTTTGACCTTCATTCAAACTTTTAGTTTTAAAATGAGGAGGAGCAGCAAGTGAAACTTCAAAGTAACTTGATTTATTTGTAATCGTTGCACAGGATTCTCTCTGAATGACTGCATTCATCAGAATCTGGCTGCACGCTATGGAGACGCAGACATGAAGATCGACTTTGATAACTTTGTGTCCTGTGTGATGCGCCTGGAGATGATGTTCAGTAAGAACAGTTCATTTTTTTCTGATTGCTTGAAATATGTTTCAAGGGTTTTTATTATAGGATTCAATGATGTTCATTTGATTTTTTTATAGAATTGTATGGTTTGAGGTTTGTTGACCAGATTGTTGATCACTTTATTACATACTTTCTGAATTGAAGTCACACTTTTTTTAACTTTTAATTAAATAATTTCAATCATTTTTATTTTATAGTTTTATGGATTTTGTTTTTTTTTGGTGTATGTATTTTTTGTTTGTATTTTTTATATTAATTAAAAGCAAATTCTTCTTTTTTAACTTTTCTAGAAGTGTTCAAAAGGATTGACATAGACAACAGTGGGTTCATTGAGTTGGACTTCTTCCAGGTACTGAATGTCTTGCTGTCTAATAGTACTGTATGTCTTAATGTTTAACCATTTTGTGTCAGAGCATTTTAAATGGTTATTTTTCTTTCTTTCAGTGGCTGACGATTGCTATGATTTAAAGATCCAGAGGATTATTCTGAATAGTATTTTTATTGTACTTGTTAACTTACACAGAAGACCATCATATACCTAAATGTTTTATTAGTATAGTGGACCTCCTAGAATTTGTAAATCTGTCCATTGTCCTTTGCTACAGAGATACAAGCATAGTTGCCTGTTATTTTATTTGTTATGCACTTTCCTCTTACTGCGGTGCTTGCAAGGCATCATCGTTTTGATTTTTTTACTGCTCCAAATTGTGTGGCTTGTTGATGACAATTGTGCAATTACTTTAAATGATCAGACGTATGATTTTCACCTGGTCATATAGACTTAAAGAGCAATCAAAATTATACATCCACTTTTTTCTTCCCGTAAGTGCAAGCACAACCATTTGTAAATTCTATGGGTCTAGCATCCGGTCTTATCCGCGTCCATCTATTTTTAGCTGGATAAAACAGCTTGTTTTGCTGGTGTCTTAGCATATTATTTAATGTATTATCTTAAATCTGAACACACTGGTTTGTAATGCAAACAGTTTTACCGTTTACTGCACGTTGTTATTTTTCTTGCGGCCCATAGGCTTACTTAAGTGTTGAAGAATAAGGTGGATAGGGACCAGATTAACATATCAAACTTGAAAGTAAACACTTTTGGCCAGTAAGCAACCACACAGCAATGCTCTGGCAATGAATCTAGCATCTTGGTTTCGTGAGCAAGCACCACTCACATTTTTTATAAAAAAAAAATTTAATTAGTAAACCCAACAGCAACAGTAAAATTACAGACCTGATGAGATTGCTTGACAAAGTAGGATTTTCTACTTCCATGTACACTATAAAACAAAAAAAGCTGAACAGTTTAAGGCAACCAGCTTCAGCAGATTTTTGAGTTTTCTAAAAAATCTGCTGAAGCTGGTTGCCTTAAACTTTTAAGCTTGCCCAACTTTTCTCAATGAGATTTAGGAATCGTCTTAAGAAAAAAAAACACATTATAAGAGCCAAGAAGTATTATTTGCTATTGCTAATTAGCGCAGGTGGAGTTAAAAGCCACAAAACTGTCATTTTGCTTCAGTGCACAGACTCCATTCAAACTTTTTTTCAATAATCTCTTAGTTGTTGTTTTTTTGGTGAACTTTATACTTTTTTAATGAAATGTAATATTCAAGCCTAAAACCAAGTTTACTTTTCTTTGCTGCCTTGCAAGCACTGGTATTTTTGTTCAAATCTAGTATGTATTGTGGACCATTTGAAATGTATAAATGCATAAAATATACAGCCTTGTAGAGAAAAATAAAATCCTTTATTTGTAACATTATTTCCAGTGTTCACGTTATTCAATGGTTTTCAATGGTGTCGACCTTTAAGGAGAATTTCTGTCAGTAATTTTAACAGTCTTATCTATTTTGTCTATCTATTCTATACATTTTAATCTATAAATCAATTTTAAACACATATTTATGATGCGTAAATCAAAAAAGCAATAAATAATGACTATTATTTATTTGCCGCTGTACAGAAATATTATTTTTCTGTATAGTTACTTTCTCAGCCGAACGCGACTTTCATCGCTATATAGCATCTATTTAGCACATTCTGTCCAATTGAAAACATTTGTTGTTAGTATTAACATATTTGAAATCATGTTGAAAATAGTGTATGAAAAAAGTAGGTACTATGCTATATAATGTAAACAGTGTTGGGGAAAGTTACTTTTAAAAGTAATGCATTACAATATTGCTAAATAAAGTTACTAATTGCGTTACTTTTTATGTAAAGTAATGTGTTGCGTTACTTTTGCATTGCTTTTTAAATATGAGCAGGGCTTGATTGTTTGTTTTTCATATAAAAAGTTCTGTTTATAGCAAATGTAAAAGCCCTTTCACACCAAACATTGTAATGAATAAACCTCAGGCTGAAGGGAAAGTAAATTCACGTCTGTAAAGCAGAACGCAGGAGAACAAGGTTCAACACTCTTCAGCAATTAAATAACAATGAAGCACAATTGTTAGTTTATCTAAAGTTATTTTTGCTCATTAGTATGGTTGAACTAGATCATCAAAGGTCAGCAGCAAAGACATTGGTTAATAATAATGGGATTAGTTACATTTGTGTTATTTAACATATTTAATTATTGCAGGTCATATTCTGAGTTAGCATTTCACTGTTTTAAATCATTTTGTAATTCCGTTTTTTTTCTTGTCAGTCAATAAATGGGAAAACAAAGAAAATGGCGTTACGTTTTTTGAAAGTAATGCGTTACTTTACTAGTTACTTGTAATGCGTTACCCCCAGCACTGGATGTGAATAGAGTACTTATTTTTATACCGTATTGTTTTTATGTCTGTTAGAAAAGCTCGAGGGTTGCTTGGGACCCTCTCAAATCCACTATAAATCGGACCCGTTATTTGTAAAGCATTTGACCGGTTTAAGTGCACTTGTCTGTCTCAGTGTGTATCGCCCCGCCTCCTCTGGACACACACACACACACACACACACACACACACAAAAGCTGTAATAGTATCTTTCGGGAGAATATAACTGTATATATCACACACAGAAGAGACTGACAGGACCGCAGCTGCAAGGCAAGTTTAGCAGATCTTGTATTTCTGAATCATGTCGAGATTTAATCATTTCTGTTCTGTCCGTGTTGTTGGTCTCCGTCGGCCTGCTGTAGTCTGTCGCATTGAACACTGTATTCAGTGTCAGAAATGCATGTTATGCACATATTGAAGCTTGAAAACGTTTTAGGCTTGAGTAATATCGCTAGAAATTGCAGTCGAAATTGATAATTAAATGAACCGCAGTGATTTACGAAGACAACAACACAACAAAATGCCTTGCATACATTTTAGAAATGAAATAATGTACAGAACAACCATAGACGCTTAATAAATCGCCACTAAAAGTGTTTAAATATACAGATTAAAACGGCCCAGTGGTGGATTTTTCTAAGTGTTAATAATTTGTGTACATTTATGCAGGTTGTGAAGTTACACTGAGTGTGATTTGTGTTGACATGAATGGGAGGCCCTCAGTCTGTTGTGAGTTTTGAGGCCAGCAGCACAATGCAGTCATTGATGCAGAGAGATAATAGAAATATGATGCAAATGCTGTGACAGTTTAAATATATAATTATGTGCCATGTCAATATCTACAAGTCTAAATATTGAGTGAGAGTCTTGTATTGCAGATTATGAGTCTACAAACCTGCACATATTTAACTGAGCAGAGCCACAGTACAGCATTTAACACCAGACCTTCTGCATCTGTTCTGTTTACATTTTTAACCTTATTGATATGGAATAGTATACATCATATAGGCTACTTTAAAGTAATTCTAACTGATGCCCACAGCCTTCAGTGGAACCAAATTGTATTTGGACACTAAAATTTGTGTTAAAATATTTTATAAAATTGCATTAGAAACTAAATATCAAAACAAGTAGCATGTGCAAACAAATGATGCATTTTTTGGGTCATTTTGCAATTACCAACTGTCAAGTTCATCAGGTACTAATATATATGCTTTAGGTACTAATTTGTACTTTTAAAGTGCTAGTATGTACCTTTAAGATAGCAATGTGTACTATTTAGGGGTAAATAATGTACAAAGATGTCATTTTTAGATTTTTTTTAGCCCCAGTGACAGCTTTGTACTTTTTTTTTCTGAGAGTGTATGGTCTTTTGAAAGCTAGTGTGCATAATTTGCATTTATCAATTGTCGATTGTAGTTTTTTTAATTATTATTAATATTATAGAAAAAATACAATGCAATGTACTCACACAAATGCACAAAAATTCTTAAAGTGTTTGAGTATGAATCCCTTTGCTATCAGTTTTGCTATTTATAACTGCTTTGCATCTCACGGCTCCAGCATGTTCGCATATGGAGGAATCTCGGCACAGATCAGTGCTAACAGGCTACAGGCAGAAGGCGTGGGCTCTTTTGAGCAGGCTTTACACTTCCAGAACCAGGACTTTGAGGCTCTCAAACAGGAGTGTTTGGAAGGGGGCTACCTGTTTGAAGACCCCTGCTTCCCCGCCGAACCACCCTCTCTCGGCTTCAAAGAACTTGCCCCAAATTCCTCCAAAACCCATGGTGTGGAGTGGATGCGCCCTACGGTGAGGGGAAAAATAAGTAGTTTTTATGCTGAACAAGGCTGCATTTATTTGATCAAAAAGTACAATAATTTATTGTAATTAATTAAATTCATTGTCATTTATTTCTGTGATGGCAAAGCTGAATTCAGTGTCACATGACCCACCCAATCCTTGCAGTTCATAGTCAGAATGTTAACCACACTGACCTCTCCCTTCTCTCTATTGCAGCTGTTGTCACTGTTATAAATTCACATACACAAGGATTATAACATTTCTCTAGACACACTTAGTCAGAGTGCACATGATTCCTGTGAGGTGGCTTCATTCAGATTAATTGTTAATTCAATACAGAATATGAGTATGTTTCTCTGGCTACATAGGAGTGGCAGCAGTAATTACACTCATGTCATTCCAAAGCATGTTATTTTTCTACATAATACATGAAAATATCTTATTTTCAACACCAGGGTTGTCATAGTTAACTAAATCTAAAACCATCATAAAAAAGTGTTACTTGAAATAAAATAGCTTAAACATATTTTATTTCAAATAGTTGCCAAAGGACCTTTTTTTTACCTTGATGTACTAAAATAACTAAAACTGAAATAAAAATTAATAAAAACTACATGTATAACTAAACTAATAAAAATGGAAAAATACACACAAAATTCTGAAAACATTAATTAAAATTACAATGAAAACATACAAAAATTAAACCTTTTATTAGTACTCAAAAATATCTTAATTATGCTAAAATAACACTCTTCCATACACTGACAGTTCATGGTCACCCCACATTTTAAAAGATTCTTCAACATTTTTACTTTGTGTTAAAAATCCAAAATAAACAAATAAAAAATACATTTAGTTTGTTACAAAATGAGGATGCTTTTTCATTTTTGGCTGAACTGATCTTATAAAGTCTTGATTTATTAAAGCAAATATCTTTGGGTTGCCTAATTCCAGTCTCTCTCTAATCCCTCTTTTTCTGCAGGAGCTCTGTGATGATCCTCAGTTCATTGTGGGTGGAGCCTCACGGACAGACATCTGTCAAGGAGCTCTGGGTAGGTTATCTGATTGTACAAAAGCCATCGAGCACGCATAGCTTCGTAGTGTTTGTCTCTGCAGGTATTACGTGTCATGGAATCCCCTCCAAATGATTCTGAAGCTGTAAAACTCAAAGCATGACTCACCACAGAAAGAGCAGCTCATATAACTGACCTGAGGCGTGTCTGCATGTGACTCATCCACTTCCCACTGACCTTGACTCAGTGCATGTTTGTGACTGTGCCAACTTTTCTCATTCAGTGTGCATGTCAGATTTTTCTAGTTTTTATGTTACCGCCCTAGTACAGTACATATTTGTACTCCTTTTACATAAGCTAGTTTAAAACTATCAAATACAGGACCAGACAAATGTCCACACACCTACTCATTCGATATTAGTAGTGTTTTGCAATAATATATATAAATTATACAGTGAAAAAAAACTGTTTAACAATTGAAAACTCTCGTATATTAGAGACAGCAATGGTAGTGTATATTCAGCCTAACACTGGCCCCTTATGGTTTTGAGGATGTGGAAAATTCCTCTGCTCTTGAGGTGGAGATCTGAGTGGGATGAAAACAGGAATGGGTTTGCACAGGCCTCACTGAGAAAACAAACCCCACCCCTTTCTCTGTGTCCCCCTGCTGGTTGTAGAGTGGTAGCTCAACTACTGTGTCTTACTAAAAGACAAAATATTGATTAAAGCATTTTATTCAGGGCTTTTGGTATTACAGTTTAAATTGCTTTTTGAAGTGGCTTTATTTCTCCTTGCCTCTGTTTTTTTTTCATGGTCAGGTGACTGCTGGCTCCTCGCTGCTATAGCCTCGCTGACTCTTAATGAAAGACTCCTCCACAGGGTCGTCCCTCATGGCCAGAGCTTTCAGGATAACTATGCTGGAATCTTCCACTTTCAGGTTCTGAAACACAGTTGCGTGCTCTAGAGGTTCTTATTGTAAATTATACAGTAGAAAGGGTTTTTAATCTGAATATTTATGCTTAAATGCTTATATTGGGACAAACATATATTGGACAAACATTTATTTATTTATTCTGGCCCCATTTTTTTTAAATGGCAATTTATAGGTACAGTATCTCACAGAAGTGAGTACACCCCTCACATTTTTGTAAATATTTTATGATATCTTTTCATGTGACAACACTGAAGAAATGACACTTTGCTACAATGTAAAGTAGTGAGTGTACAGCTTGTATAACAGTGTAAATCTGCTGTCCCCTCAAAATAACTCAACACACAGCCATTAATGTCTAAACCGCTGGCCACAAAAGTGAGTACACCCCTAAGTGAAAATGTCCAAATTGGGCCCAATTAGCCATTTTCTCTCCCCGGTGTCATGTGACTCATTAGTGTTACAAGGTCTCAGCTGTGAATGGGGAGCAGGTGTGTTAAATTTGGTGTTATCGCTCTCACTCTCTCATACTGGTCACTGGGTTTATGAGGACAGGTTCCACTCAGAACAGGCCTCGTCATGGTCAACCAATGAAGTTGAGTGCACGTGCTCAGTGTCATATCCAGAGGATGTGTTTGGGAAATAGACGTATGAGTGCTGCCAGCATTGCTGCAGAGGTTGAACGGGTGGGGGGTCAGCCTGTCAGTGCTCAGAACATACGCCGCACACTGCATCAAATTGGTCTGCATGGCTGTCGTCCCAGAAGGAGGCCTCTTCTAAAGATGATGCACAAGAAAGCCCGCAAACAGTTTGCTGAAGACAAGCAGACTAAGGACATGGATTACTGGAACCATGTCCTGTGGTCTGATGAGACCAAGATAAACTTTGGTTCAGATGGTGTCAAGCTTGTGTGGCGTTAACCAGGTGAGGAGTACAAAGACAAGTGTGTCTTGCCTACAGTCAAGCATGGTGGTGGGAGTGTCATGGTCTGGGGCTGCATAAGTGCTGCTGGCACTGAGGAGCTACAGTTCATTGAGGAAACCATGAATGCCAACATGTACTGTGACATACTGAAGCAGAGCATGATCCCCTCCCTTCGGAGACTGGGCCGCAGGCCAGTATTCCAATATAATAACGACCACTGCCTTGCTAAAAAAGGTGATGGACTGGCCAAGCATGTCTCCAGACCTAAACCCTATTTTAGCATCTGTGGGGCATCCTCAAACGGAAGGTGGAGGAGTGCAAGGTCTCTAACCTCCACCAGCTCCATGATGTCTTCCAGTGGCAACCTGTGAAGCCATGGTGAACTCCATACCCAAGAGGGTTAAGGCAGTGCTGGACAATAATGGTGGCCACACAAAATATTGACACTTTGGGCCCAATTTTGACATTTTCACTTAGGGGTGTACTCATTTTTGTGGCCAGCGGTTTAGACCTTAATGGCTGTGTGTTGAGTTATTTTGAGGGAACAGCAGATTTACACTGTTATACAAGCTGTACACTCACTACTTTACATTGTAGCAAAGTGTCATTTCTTCAGTGTTGTCACATGAAAAGATATAATAAAATATTTACAAAAATGTGAGGGGTGTACTCACTTCTGTGAGATACTGTATCCATGTATAAAGAAATACTTGTGTGTGTATGTATGTGTATGTGTATATATATATATATATATATATATATATGTATATATATATGTATGTTTCCCCAAGTATTTCTTCTTGATATTTCTGTTAATCTTAAGGTGCAGTCACATTAGACAATGCAAATAGACAGCTGACCTTTTTTTTTTTTTTTTTTTTTTTGCCAATCTCAGTTGTTAAGCAGATTTCTGTTGGCCAGCTCAGTTGGGATTTTTTTCTCCCTCAAGCAAAATTCCAGATTGCATGGATTTTATTAAAATGACTGTTTTATCAAAATTCGCAACTTTAAATGTGACTGCATTTTTAATCTGTCCTCTCAGGCTTTTCTTCATACTAATCACTGTCCATTTTCTGGATGTTAGGTTCGTTACAGTTGCTTTTTTCTGTTGTGCAGTTCTGGCAGTTTGGCGAGTGGGTCGACATTGTGATTGATGATCGGCTCCCGGTCAGAGACGGAGAGCTCATGTTTGTCCATTCAGCAGAGGGAAATGAGTTCTGGAGTGCCTTGGTTGAAAAAGCCTATGCTAAGTATGTCCTGATAGACATTTTGGTAAAGGCCAGCAAAATGTGTTCTTACTAAACAAGAATCATTTACAAAAGCGGACAGTCTCTTTTATTTAATAAAGGTTTTAGTACAGTCTAAGCACACACGTGTGTGTGTGTGTGTGTGTGTGTTTGTTTGTTTTGTACCAGGCTAAATGGCTCTTACGAAGCTCTCTCTGGAGGATCCACTACTGAGGGTTTTGAGGATTTCACCGGAGGGGTTTCAGAGATGTATGAGCTCCAGAAGGCTCCGAGAGACTTGTACCGAATCATCAGCAAAGCCCTGGAGAGAGGCTCCCTGCTGGGCTGCTCTATTGATGTGAGAACTGAATTTACTATACTTCATTTACTACAAAATTTGTTTTGTCACATTTAATGTCAATTGTAATTGCATGGATTTACAAAAAACTAATAATATGGGTAATTTGATACTTCTTTAGAAACATTTATTTACCTCAATCTAGATTTAGGTTAATATATCATTTCTGATTGTGTATCAGATCACCAGTGCCTTTGACATGGAATCTGTGACGTTCAAGAAGCTGGTTAAGGGTCATGCTTACTCAGTGACTGCTCTCAAACAGGTGATGCTCTCAGTATATGTTGCTCATAAACACATTTGAGTTTAATTTTGTCTGCCTTCATGTGTGCGATCTCTCTTTGACAGGTGGAATTTAGGGGTCATACAGAGAGGCTAATCCGCATCCGTAACCCGTGGGGTCAGATTGAATGGATGGGGGCCTGGAGCGACAAGTAAGAAATAACACAGAAAGTCTTATTCAGTTCAGCCTAAGTCACTGAATAAGAAGACTGTGTATGTTTCCTCTCCAGCTCCCCTGAATGGGATGAAGTTGATCCATCTGAGAAGGATGACTTGCACTTACAAATGGAGGATGGAGAGTTCTGGTGAGCTTAATCAGCAAAAAAAGGAATAGTTGAAAAAAAGGAAATTGAAAATTTGCCCACCCTTAGGCCATTCAAGATGTAGATAAGTTTGTTTCTTCATCAGAACAGATTTAGAGAAATTCAACCATACATCACTTGCTCACCAATGGATCCTCTTCAGTGAATGGGTGCCGTCAGAATGAGAGTCCAAACAGCTGATAAAAACAAAAAAGTTGTCTTGCCTGAATCAGGAGAGAAATAAGCAGAGATCACTGTGGCACTGTTTACAAGCAAAAACAGTCCAGAACAGTTCTAAACAAATACGTGGTTGGATTTTGATGGATGTGAGAGGACAACAGGAACAGGGGATTGACTTTTTCACTGGAGGAAGCATTATAATGGATTGTGGACTCATATTTTGGTCAGAAGCAATGGTTTAAAGTGGAAATAAGACTTAGAAAAACTTAGAAATAAGCAACTTTTCACTTACAAGATGTTAACTGATGGAGTCGTGTGGATTATTGTGATATGTTTATCAGCTGTTTGGCCTCTAATTTTGACGGCACCCATTCACAGCAGAGGATCCATTGGTGAGCAAGTTCTGTTGAATAAACAAACTCATCTATATATACTGGATGTCCTGAAGGTGAGTGCCTTTTTAGCAAATTTGTATTTGTGGGTGAACTATTCCTTTAAATTTGACACATCAATAGACCAAAAACGTATTGTATATGCTCACAGCATAAATGAACAGTTCCCTTTGTCCCCAGGATGTCGTTCAGTGAGTTTTTGCGGCAGTTCTCCAGGCTGGAGATTTGTAATCTGACCCCTGATGCTCTGAGTGATGATGACCTGAGCCACTGGAACACCATCAAGTTTCACGGTGCCTGGCGGAGAGGCAGTACCGCAGGAGGCTGCCGAAACCATCCAAGTGAGTAACACCCCTGTTCACGTCCAGCAATTTTATTAGTTGAGGTCACAGAGTGGCTATATTGTTGGTCATAGTGGGTGACCCTACTACTGGAAACATTGGTGGGCTTTACCACTGGCCATAGGTGCAAAAATCCCATTGCCAATTAATTGGTTTTCAGTTCTGGAAATGTTAGGATATACACTGCCACTGGGGTCAGTAAGGTTTTTTTAAATGTTTTTGAAAGAAGTCTCTCTTGCTCACAGAGGCTGTATTTATTTGATTATAAATGCAGTAAAAAACATATTATTGTAAAATATTACAATTTAATTTAATAGCCGTTTTCTTTTTTAGTTAAGGAAAACTGCTATTTTAATTTTTTATTTTAATTTAAAAATTAATTTATAATGTCATTCATTCCAGTGATGCAAAGCTGAATTTTCATCATCACTACTCAAGTCTTCAGTGTCACATGATCCTTCGGAAATCATTCTAATATGCTGATTTGCTGCTGAAGGAACATTTCTTATCAGATGTGTTGCCTATTATTTTTTTGTGGAAACAGTGGCACATTTTTTTCTAGGATTGTTTAATGAATACAAAATTCAAAAGAACAGTATTTATTTGAGTAAGACATCTTTTGTAGCATTATAAAAATCTTTACTGTTACTTTTAATCAATTTAATGCATTATTGCTAAATAAAATATTAATTTCTTTTAAAAACATCTTTCTGAACACAAATTTTTGAACAGTAGTGCATAAAGAATCATCACGAACAATGATGAACAATTATTAACTCATAAATCAAGCTCAGCTACCAGCTTTATCTAGGATTTGAACCCTTGACTGGTACGTGTTCCTGTACTATTTGGCAGACACATTCTGGATCAATCCACAGTATAAGATCACATTGCTGGAGGAAGATGATGACCCAGAGGATGAAGAACTGGCCTGCAGCTTCCTGGTGGCTTTAATGCAGAAAGACCGCAGGCGGTACCGCCGCCAAGGACAGGACATGCACACCATCGGCTTTGCTATCTATGAGGTAGAAGAGCAAAATAGGTTCAAATTGAGTTTATAGATAACTGTATTAGAAAGGAAAAAAGCCTAATTGTTTTCTTTCTTTTTCTCCTCCTTACAGATTCCTGAAGAGGTATGAACCCATGTCAATAATTTCTTTGTTAAATAGTTTTGCGTACACCATTACGGTTTGTATACTTCCATAAACATTTATTTTTAAAACGGAAGGATGAATTTTCCTGTAGATTGTGGAATCTAATTTTGCATACCGCACAGATTTGTCATTTCCGTCTGTCTGCAGTATGCAGGCTGTCAGAACGTTCACCTTAAAAAGGACTTCTTCCTGACAAACTCATCGTCTGCCCGCTCTGAGACCTTCATCAACCTGCGGGAGGTGAGCACTCGTCTCCACCTGCCTCCCGGTGAATACATCATTGTCCCCTCCACCTTCGAACCCAGCAAAGAGGCAGATTTTGTCCTACGAGTCTTCACTGAAAAGCAGTCACAGACAGAGTAAGTGTGTGTACATTTTTGAAATAGCACCCAAAAATTAAAATTCAGTTATTGTTTACTCACCCTCATGTTATTTCTGTCCAATTGCCAAGCTTCATTTTTCTACTAGGAGTGGATAGAGATGTCATATATTCATTAGTACAATACAATCTATTACATGCATATATATATATATATATATATATATATATATAACAGAATCATCATCATTTTTTATGTTTTAATATAATGTATAACTATATTTACAAGTCAAATGCACTACTTAGATGATGCAATTATTTTCTCTTGTCATATTTCCTATTGTATTGCATGGAAAAAATAGAAAATTGGATTTGGAATGACATTAGGATTAGTACATTTTATTCTGTCACAACTTTCACTTCCTCAAAGGGAGTTGGATGACGAGATTTCAGCTGACCTGGAGGATGAGGTAAGATTTTGGATCCACATTAATTAGAAAACAAATGCCATAGTCTTTAGACTTTTTAATAAACGTGGCTCCTTTGGGGTTTTTTTGTAGGCAGAAATTACAGAGGATGATATTGATGACTCTTTCAAGTCCTTGTTTGCCCAGCTGGCTGGAGAGGTGAATAACTATACAAAAGCGTGTTTCTATTTTAGGTCTGCTGATGTTAGGACATTGCATTTAAATATTAACTTTTTGTTTTATGTTTTAGGATATGGAGATATCTGTCCGTGAACTCAGAACTATTCTCAACAGAGTAGTGTCCAAACGTGAGTAAACGCTCTTTTGCCTACACTTGGGGTCAATGCCGTCAAAACGAACCTGTTTATCTGATTTGAATCAACTGTTTCTCTCTCAGACAAGGATCTGAAGACAGATGGCTTCAGCATGGAGTCCTGCAGAACTATGGTTAACCTCATGGATGTATCCTTCACTATTTACAAGAGTATTCTGTGGTTAAATACAAGTTAAGATTAACGGTCGATTAAGTCGATTAGTCGATTAACAGCATCTCTGTCATTCTCTCAACAGTCCTCTTCACATTAATCCAAAAACAGTGGAATTTCAGAAATTCGGGATGTTTAAAAGCAGAAACCTGAAGCTCATAGGCTGTTTATTGGCTTTAAATGCCAATAATAGTACAAATGTGTGCAGAATATGTTATAAGAAGCATTTATTCTGGTATATTGCCTTGCTAAATTATTTTCTGCGATAAGTAATATCTGATCAGCTGGGATCAGACAACCTGTATCTGTTTTTACTCTTGACTCCGTTCATCAGAAAGATGGTAGTGCACGGTTGGGTTTAGTAGAATTTCAGATCCTCTGGAACAAAGTAAGGAAGTTACTGGTGAGTGTCTTCGGTCAGACTTTTTTTTTTAAACTAATTTCACACACTATGAAATGTTCATAGCTTCTTTAGTATAGTGTTCAAAATAAATATTTCATGCTTTCCTTGTCACTCAGGGGATCTTCAGAGAGTTTGATATTGATAAATCAGGGACTATGAGCTCTTATGAGATGCGTCTGGCTGTGGAAACAGCAGGTAAGAGAGACAATCATTTCATTAATGAACTAAAAGGGTGCAAAAACTTGAATGAATTGAGATCATTTACTGTCCATATGTTTGTCATGAGTCATTTTTTTTTTTTAAGAAATTCATATTTTTATTCAGCAAGGGTGCGTTAAATTGATCAAATGTGACAGTAAAGGCATTTATAATATCACAAAAGATTTTCAGCAATGGCTGCTAAAAATTCAACTTTGCCATCACAGGAACAAATTACACCTAACAATATTCAGTATCAAAATATTACTGTTTTTACTGTATTTTTTATTAACCTGATAGTGATCATAAGACTTAAAATATTATACACGTTACATTACAAAAATATTAATGTAACCAAATTTTTAAATGATGTATATATAAATTAGTGTCACTTCGAGGTTCTCTCTGAAAGACCATCCTGTCATCCTATACACTTTCTTTACAGGCTTTAAGCTCAATAACAGACTCAACCAGATTCTTGTAGCCAGATATGCTGAGAACGAGGTTATCGATTTTGATAACTTCGTCTGCTGCTTGATCAAACTGGAGGCCATGTTCAGTAGGTCACATGTTTTTGTATCACATGGTGGCTCTTAATATATATTTTAAACATAACCAGAATGCTTTATCCCAGCGTGGTTTTCATGGTCTTGCACTTCCTTGCAGGATCTTTTCAGCAGCTGGACAAAGATGGAACAGGAACGGCTGAGATGAACCTATCTGAGGTGCTCTGGCTTGATTTTATTACAGTCAAATGTTAAAACAAACCATCTACAAAACACTAATGTCTCATTCTCCTTTTGTTGTGTAGTGGCTTTTCATGACCATATGCGGTTGAGGTAAACCATGAACGTCCAACTCAAGAACCTGCTGCAAAGTGCCTCAATGCTGAACTCCTCATGCAACAATCCTACTATAACCTCATTAGAATAAAATGCTCCTACTTTAAGGATTTATTTTTCACTCAATATTACACATTGCAGTTACACTACAAAGAAAACCCCTCTAGTGTAAAACACAAGAAAGAGGACCTCCACTCACCGCTGCTGTATTGACTGGTGGAATGGCTGAGAAACATCATGTGCATGGGATAAATATCAAGTGAGCTTCAAGTTTTGGGTTTTGTCCTAACAGAAGACCGACCTTTATTTCAAAAAGCTGTCTATGAATAGTGCCATAGGGGGGAAAAAAACCCACAGCACTGCATGTTCTCCTATAAGGTGAACTAGTGCATCCTATTAAAAAAAGCTTTAGATGCACAATGCGTAATTGTGTAGATACTGTCACTGATTTCCTATGATCAGAGCTTCAGAATAAATTCTGTTGTAATACTAAACTTACATAAATTGTTTTATTTCATGTTCTGGAAACAAATCCAAATACTTGAAACGTCCTTACAAGTGTGTCATACTGGAGCATTTAATTGTGATTTCGCAATTCTGACATTTTTATCTGAATTCTGAGTTTACGTCTGGGGGTTTTTTTCTCTTCATTTGGAATAAATAAGATCATTGTGACTCTTACAATTCAAATTTTTTTTTCTCACAATACTGACTTTTCTCAATTTCAAGTGTATGTCACAATTCTGAGAAACAAAGTCTGAATTGTGAGATATGAACATTTTGAGGGGGAAAAAGGTTAAAGTTGTGAGATGAAAAGTGGTGGAAACAAGCTTCCATAAGCGTTGATAATACTATAATCAGTTATTTTTACTAAAAGTTACATACTTTAACCCAGATGATAATGTAACATTCTCTACAGAATTATAGCAAATACTATTACGTAGTTTCATCCACATTTTTATTACAAATTATTAACCATGAAGGATAATTACCTGAACATTCTTTTTATATTTACAACGATAAGTAGTTAAATACAAGAGACATGTTTTAGGATTTGTCCTCCCAGAATACAAACACACCAGTTTACACAAATCGCTGAGCAATGGCTAACAGTTTAGAGTATTCCCCCTCCATTTTGCGCAGATGTGTTGGTATAGGAGCTTTTATTCTTGTTCCTGTGGGGTTTCCATTCTCTTCGATCAAAACCACGTTATTTGAGTCGAAGCGTGGGGTCATTCGAGCTCCAGGCATCTTGTGACCTACTATGAGAGCTTTTTTCTTCTGTCCTTTAATGGCCAGTAAGACTCTGTCTCCCACTTTACCGATTCCATTCTTGGTGTATACGTGAATGACTTTTGGTGGACGGTGGTGATGGGCATTTCCGAGAGCGCTGTTGTCGACCACCCTCACGCGTGTTAACTTCTGAATAGCAGCCACAGCTGCTGAGACGCTGCAGTGAGATGATAATAGGATGGTTTTTGTAAAGAACATGCAAGAACATTGAACTGTCAGGGCTACATGAAAAGTCAACACATTCAAACAAATATTAATGATTTTACATTTGTTTTCTTATTCATATATCATGTTAATATGCTGATATGAGCAGTATATATCATATCATTTCTGAGAAACTGGACCACTACTCGTATATTCAGAGCAAAACATTTCCCCTAGTTTAGAAATCACCCTAGCTAATAAAACCAGGGTGCCCACACTTGCTGACCAATCCATTTCTGCAGTCACTCGGGATTACAAATGATCATTTTTGTAGAAATTAACCCTAAAAAGACATATTACAACATTACAATTCTCTCATATTTGTCCCATGATTATGTAAACCTCAAAACTAAAGGAAAACCTGAAAAATGAAGAAATTGTTTACCTGAAAGCCCTCTGCTGCATCAGTTTGGGCAAAATCACCCCGGACAACGACAGGGCCATCCTGACATTAAAAGCAAGCCAAAATTAAAAATAATAACAATAATAGTTCTCTATTAATAATGAGTATATTATGGGCAATTCTCATGTCATGTTATCGATAAAAGCAAGCAAGCAAGATGTGAACTCTTAACATTGGTCAAAATGTTCTTGTAAAGTGATATTAGGTAGTGTAAATAAATAACGTTATTAAATACCTGCTCAGATCATTCACGCCACACCAATGTCATGCACACATCTGCGTCATAACAAAGCGACGTTTGCACAGCGAACTGAGCTCATTGGCGCCACCTGCAGTGCTGGAGGATATACACAGAATTTATTTATTTTTATTTCCACGTGTTTATTTAGGCTACATAATTATTATTTACATCTAAAAATACATTTAGGAGTAAATTTAATTAAAAATGTATTTGTTTTATCTAGCCATGTGTTTCTTTATTTATTTTGTGTTATTTATTTCTTTGTTTGTTTTCTGCAGGCTTGGGACCCCATCCATTTGATCAGTGTATATAACAGCTGTGTGCCTTGATATCAATGGAGCAAACATAAATACATATAGATGCATATAGAATCAGTAAGCAACAAAACATTTGTGACCCTGGAGCACAAAACCAGTCTTAAGTCGCTGGGGTATATTTGGAGAAATAGCCAAAAATACATTGTATGGGTCAAAATGATTGATTTTTCTTTTATGCCAAAAATCATTAGGATATTAAGTAAAGATCATGTTCCATGAAAATATTTTGACATTTCCTACTGTAAATATATCAAAACTTATTTTTTGATTAGTAATATGCATTGCTAAGAACTTCATTTGGACAACTTTAAAGGAGATTTTCTCAATATTTAAATTTTTTTGCTCCTTCAGATTCCAGATTTTCAAATAGTTGTATCTCAGACAAATATTGTCCAAACCTTACATCAGTGTAAAGCTTATTTATTCAGCTTTCAGATGATGTATAAATCTCAATTTCAGAAAATTGACCCTTATGACTAGTTTTGTGGTCCAGGGTCACATTTTATAAAATGGGTTTAATTCAATTATTATTTGTAAAATCATTTGATGAAGTACAGAAAATAAAAAGATCAGGCCTTATAAATTGTACGTAGAGTACAGAAAGCAAGTCAGAGAGCTTGGTTATGTGAAAAATTATTTTTTATATATGTCCAAAGAATAAAAATCAGTGCATGATCTATATACATACATATTGCAACTTACAACAAATAATTAGTTTTTAAAGGTTAAAAACACAATGCAAATGGTACAGAACAGAATGGTACAGACTTTTGCTAGAGCTGAAAATAGCTTCCACTGAAAGTACAATTGCTTGTTTACAATTTGAATAATTCACATACACATTGTAGGCCTATCATATTATTCATTCATTCATTCACATCTTAATATTTTGAAATCAACAGCTAGAGGTCATTATTGGACTACAAATGTAACACAGAACATTGAATTCTGTGGTGGTATAAAAAAAGATAGAAATTAGCATGTTTTATCCTTGAAAATGTGTTCTTCCTAAATAAAATGACATTAAAAGTAACTCAATGCAGATGATGTTTACACACACAATCTGACAGACACTGATAGCCAGTGTGGAGATCATACAAATACAATAGTGTTAGTTGGTTAAGGTTAGCTGGTCTAATAGTTAGTTGGTTAAGGTTAGCTGGTCTAATGGTTAGTTGGTTAAGGTTAGCTGGTCTAATAGTTAATTAACTAAGATGGTTAGTTTAGGGTGGGGTCTTATTATTATTATTGAAGAATGTAATTTGCTAGGGGTAATAATATTACACAAAGACATCTGCGAACAGCTTTCTGTTTAGCTGGTCTAATAGTTAGTTGGTTAGGGTTAGCTGGTCTAATAGTTAGTTGGTTAAGGTTAGCTGGTCTAATAGTTAGTTAGGTTAGTTGGTTAAGGTTAGCTGGTCTAATGGTTAGTTGGTTAAGGTTAGCTGGTCTAATAGTTAGTTGGTTAGGGTTAGCTGGTCTAATAGTTAGTTGGTTAGGGTTAGCTGGTCTAATAGTTAGTTGGTTAGGGTTAGCTGGTCTAATGGTTAGTTGGTTAAGGTTAGCTGGTCTAATAGTTAGTTGGTTAGGGTAGTTGGTTAAGGTTAGCTGGTCTAATAGTTAGTTGGTTAGGGTTAGCTGGTCTAATAGTTAGTTGGTTAAGGTTAGCTGGTCTAATAGTTAGTTGGTTAGGGTTAGCTGGTCTAATAGTTAGTTGGTTAGGGTTAGCTGGTCTAATAGTTAGTTGGTTAGGGTAGTTGGTTAAGGTTAGCTGGTCTAATAGTTAGTTGGTTAGGGTTAGCTGGTCTAATAGTTAGTTGGTTAAGGTTAGCTGGTCTAATAGTTAGTTGGTTAGGTTAGTTGGTTAAGGTTAGCTGGTCTAATAGTTAGTTGGTTAGGGTTAGCTGGTCTAATGGTTAGTTGGTTAAGGTTAGCTGGTCTAATAGTTAGTTGGCTAATGGTTAGTTGGTTAGGGTTAGCTGGTCTAATAATTAGTTGGTCAGGGCTAGCTGGTCTAATAGTTAGTTGGTTAGGGTTAGCTGGTCTTGGCGTGTTCCAAGGCCACACCTCTTTTCCAACATCCGGGACTTTTAGCGCGAAGCTGGAAAAAACACCTCAGACTCTCAGGAACGACCGTTAAAAGACGACCATTAACAGCATGTGTCGGCATTTCTCGCCATTTACGGTCTTTTGTTAAAGAAATTAATCTGCTGCGTATGCTGCTTGTAAGCCTCTTGTGACTTAATGTGAGCCGTTTTCTTTGGAGAGTTTGAGGGGACGGACAGTGTCAGTTTGTGGCTGTCACACAGGCGCGCGCACGTGTCGCGCGTTCTCTCTCTCTCTTTCTCTGTAGTCAGCGGGAACGCGCCCGCGTCCCAGTTTGTCAGAACCGACCCGAGTCTCGAGCGGAACGGTAGCGAACAGAAACGGTAAGAAACCGGCACTTACGGGAACCGACTGTCATGAAAGTCCAGGCAGGTCTCTAAACTGTAATGTGTGAATTAATGGCACGAGACTTGAGTGACATTTACACACTTTATGTCTTTGAGGACAAGCTAGCAAGCTAACCGCTAACTAGTCATACATATAGAATTTTACTTCGCATATTTATAATAATTACATATATTTATCTTTATGTGGTGGATACTTAATCTGTTTAATACTGAAGTGCTCTTATTATTAATTTGTTTTCTTGAAAATAATGTGCTTTAAGTTAGTCTGTCACGCAGCTGAATGAGTGCTGGTTTATATTTAGCCCCTCAGCAGAAATATCAATATAAATATAGTTTTTTATTTAAATTGAAGTGTAATTATGAGATCCTGACACATTCAACAAGGGTTTAACGTATACATAGTAAGACAAGCATGATATCGTACGCACAATGCTTTGGTAAAACTACTGTTTATTGAAATAATTATTTTATTAAATTAGCTTATTAAATGTCATTGTATAAATTCATTTTCTGATCATAGAGCATGTAAGAACAGATGAGGTTGCTTTATTTAAAGCATCAAACTAATTAGCCTTTCTTCCGTGCCTGTGATATTTCTCTGCTTTGTCACATTATATTATGAGGTTCGGTTGTGTGTCTGGTGTTAATCAGCTCTGAGTCCAGACACACATGACTAAAGCCTCTATTTGTGGGTGTGTGAGATAGTGTGAGAGGCCTGGTGTATCTAACCTACATTATCTAGCCTACATTTGAAATGTTTTATGAAATAACACATTAAGATGCAAAGTTAAGTCTAATGGACCTGCATAGGAAGAGGAAGAGCAATTTTCTCTGCTGTGTGCTGTTAGATTGCTTTATTGTCTCAACAAATGGGTCATTAAGGTTATATTTTACACAAATAGACCACCTTTGTGAGAAGAGACCATAAGCATCTCATTCAGTGTTTTCTACATTCACCGTGAAGTTGCTGCTGACATGGGGACGCCAGGATCAGGACGAAAACGGGCCCAGATTAAAGACCGTTTCTCGGCCGAGGATGAGGCGCTGAGCAGCATCGCCAGAGAGGTAAGAGCTGTTCACCCGTAACCCCTGTTTCTCACTCATGTCATCTTGTGGCTGGTGGTTTCCTGTAACCACAATAAAGGAAGCATTCACCTAGAAAGTCACCCTGATGTTGTTGTTACAAACCCAAACAACTTAATTATGCATATATACAACAAAATCATACAGTGATTTTGGACTGTTAAGCAATTAAAAAGACAAATTAGTCATACTTCATGGGAAACAGACCGAATTTCAGTCATTATTTGCCCTTCGCTGTAGCTCACAAATCGCATTTGCAGTTTCACATGCATGTCTGGTTACATGACACAAGAAGCAGTGGCTTTTTGCAGCTAGTGAAGTTATGAATATGGGACATTGCAAAACAACATGACCCAGGCCAATTAATTTGCATGCAAAATGCCTTAATTTGCCTTAATTACAAAGTAGCAAACTTTTGCATACACTTTTTATGTAATATGTTCAAAAAAAAAATTTTAGCAGCGATAAGAATTAAGTTTCACAAAACTTGCATAAACAAAACTCCGGACATCACTGAAAGCTATGATAACTTTTTTATGATAAGAAAGTTGCTTCAGTCAAGAAAGTGTGTATCTTGAAATGTGCTGAGGGTGCTGCAGCACCTCCTGTTTTTTTTCTGTGGACAACTGTAAACTGTTAAAAAAAATAAATGGCTATATATATATACTGGTACTGCGGCCAGCGTCAGCAGTGAGTTAATTTAGCCTTATCAAATCATCACGACTTGACTAAAATAAAATCGATCGATAGGCCTATAAAACAGTTCAAGCATATCACAGTGTTAGTTTAAATGTTTAACCTATATAAATGTGCGCTGTTAGACGCATATCCAACAGTTTGTGTGGAGAGTGGAAGCTGAAGCGAGCTTTACAGGACACGGAGGCTCCAGCGTGGTCACTTGTATTTTTTTCTTACAGTAAAAAAAACTTAAAATATGCCGTGTAATTTTTATTATTTTTTTCTCTCATAAAGGTAAGAGTAATATATCACTTGGAACTGTAAAGGGTCTACTTTTATTTGTGTGCATTCACAATACCAACATTGTGCTTTTATAAAATAGGAAAACAGAAAATGCGCTTTCTGCTGGTCTTGAACAAGAGTGCTTCAATGATGAACCGAAACTCGGCAACTCGAAACTGGCTCACAGATATGATAAATACATCTATAGAAAGCTTTAAATTACTACTTTAAAACTAAATGATTCAAAGCGAAACTCTTCATTAGCCTATGTAATCCGTTAAGATGCATATATTTCTCTCTGCGCGTCAATTGAGGAGATGCCGAGTCATTTTTTCCCCATTACCGTCTAAAATATAAAAATAAGGGAAAGCCTAAAACAGGCCCGATTATAATTTGCGTTTTATTTTATAATTGTATTCAATAATAATAAAAAAAAGTATGTAAATCTTCGTCCTTGAAATTTAAAGGATTTACTGCAACACAATTTTGTCTGACTGATAGGCCTATGTGAATTATTTATTGGCCTATCTTTTTAATCCATGCAGCAAATGCTTTAAAAACAGGTTTAAAATTACTTTATTGCATTCCAGATGCTTTTAAAGAACTTTTCACTATACATTTTAAGTGTTTTTAAGTTTGAATGTAGCTTGAATGTAAAACATTATGAATTCATTGTAGCCTATTCCCATTTGTAAAATAGCTAATTGTTGTCTAACACGATCTCATGAAAGTGCATAGGCTATAGCACGATTTTTTGTTTCTATTTGGCGTAATATTTATACGCAGAAATTGACTACACCCCCCACACATAAAACACCTTCCCACGCCCCTGTGATACAGTAGGCTTTATGGGGTTAAAGGTGAATGTCTGCTGTTTATCTAATCTCTGCATCTAAGTCTGAATAGTTTGGATCTGCATTATATTGTTGGTCAGTCCCTCATAGCTCTGTTGTGATGTGTCGATATGTTGACGTTCAGGTTCTGCCAGTTGGAGCTGCAGCTGATGAAGTTTGACTCGCAGCTTGAGCAGCGAGCAGCCAGTGTGGACTTGTCTTAGATGTTTCAGCAGCACACATGTGTGAGCCCATCACTTTTGCAAGCAAAAAACTCTGCTATCACTGACTGCTATCAGTGCTGTGCTTAGGGACTCTTCGAGTTGAAATTAACTCATATGACCCACATTTATAATTATAGAGCCCCGATGTGACCAAATGGGATGACCTTGTCACTAAGCCAGATAAAAATTCCCTCATCTTAAAAGGCACCATGAGATAAAAATTATTTTTTTTAATGGAATATTGATTTATAATAATAATAATTATTATTATTATTATTAGAAATAATTTATCTGTGCACATCATTAAATTTTGTAAATATTTATAAATATAAAATAAGTTCCCTTTCCCATCACATCAAATTCTCTGATGATTTGCACCTCTTTCTTTTTCAAGAAGCTGTTTAAAATAAGGAAGAAAAGATGATTGCAATTTCTATTTTGTGTTGACTTTAAAATATGGATTTGATATAAATACCAAGACTTTTTTGCTACAGTTTAGTAAGGGAAAGAATAACAAGGGTAGGTTTCTGAAACATTATATATACTTTTTTTTTTTTTTTTTGTAGTCAAATGTTTGTTCAGTCTGTAACATGAAGGAAATGGAATGCAGTCGATACTGATACTCTCAATGAAAAAGCAAATTCATGCAGCAATATCTCCTTAATATGGACCATATAAGGATGTTTTAAAAGAGGAAACATTCAAATCCAAAGCTACAGGGTGTGAGTTGTACTGCAGAAGTGAAACTGCAGCCAGATTGAGGATGTTTGTTAAATATCTAAATATGTAAGGATGATTTATTTGCACACTGAGAGATGTTTGGTAGCTTGTCCTGTGCACTGCTGGAATTCATGTACTTCTCAATCACACTTTTGTACAGTTAAGAGAAGCTGAATTACATACTGGTCCATTGCATTACGATGCAAGCTAGATCTACTGTATCTAGAAGTGCAGAATTCTCTCCACCCATGCAGTCCAAAGATTATGAATCACAGTCTACCTACAGCACACATAAAACTTAGCTTGTTTCATTGAACCTGCTTTTGGATCCACCCAATTTGTGCCTGCTGCGGAGGAAACTCCCTAATGGTTAAAAGAAATATCTGCTAACCGAAAGCATGCCGTTTGATTTGTCTGTGCATGTTCAGGGTTACTGGGGGTGAATTTGAGCCATGCGACCCCCTGTTGAGGTCACTTATGTTACTGGCCAGTCTTGTCACTTTCAGAGGGCAGTGATTTGCATGGTCCATTAGCCACAAAGCAACAGAATGAGATAGTCCCTTCATCTTGGAGTATCTAGGGCAAGGTGTGATATTTCTTTAGCTATTACTGGCTTGCAATGCTCTCTGTTTAATGTGAGTTTAAAATAGGTCGTACTGTAGTTCTTCTTTGCCAGATGTAATATTCAAAGTACACACCTACTTTATGCAATGCAAAAATACTTGTACGTTACATTTTTTTATTAATAGTAATCTATTTATTAATAGCTTATTTTTAAAAAAGAATTTAAGTGCGTTTGTGGTACTTAAGGCCATAGTCCATTGGATCAGTTCAGCATTAGGCTGAATATAATGTTGCTATTGCACAATGCGCACAAACTGCCTCACATTGTTTACTAAAGATGGGCACATGCTGGTTGACATATTCTACTAAAATGAAGGCTTTGCTCAAAAATACTAACTATGTAAAGTGACTTGTAGTTTCAATGGCCTAACTTAACAGCCATAAGACAATCAACTTAAATATAATCAGACATAACTGAAAGTATCATTACTTACAGTTCAGTAAGTCAAATATCGATTCTGTAAGTAGCCTTATTTAGTGATTTAGTGAGTTCATTCAGTGAAAGATTTGGCAACTTGTGATTCTTTTTGAATCTTTCATTGAAACATTCATGTTTGCATTGAAAGATCTGGTTCATAAGTCTATTGTTCGTGAATCAGACTACAGTGGTTGTGCATTGATGTGCCTTCAGTATGACTCGGCACGGCTCAGTTCGGTTCGGTTTGCGTTTCCACTGCAGTTTAGGACCACTTTAGAGTGAGTGGGATTATTTACATGTTGTTACAATTGCGCCACCATTACTGCCGTGACTCCTGAAAAACTTTTTCATTCCGCGTCGCTCCATTAAGCTTTCGCTGGATCCATTCCTCGGCTATCAACGAGAGTAATGTCTGTACTTCCTCAACAGACAACGAAACAGTTATTTTTTGGTTGTTAAAAAGGTGCACTCATTCAAAACAGTTGCATTCGATCCTTCGCTTGGAACCTCAACTGAGGTGGTGCTAAAAAAAAAGTACCGGGTACCAGGTGCTGTACCCAGTGGAAAAAAAAACAAAAGTGAACCGTACTAAACCGTACCGTGCCGTACCATGCAGTGGAAAAGCGCCAAAAGACAACCCAGAAGAACAGCACGTTTTCTTACCATTATTTTAAAGTGAAGACTTTACCATATTCAAGTGGTGTAAAAACACTAGTTTGAACCGTAGGTTCTTATAAATGTATGCTTAAAGTAGCTGTTAAACGACAAGCTGACTGCTTTTTGAATAATGAACCACTACAGATATAGACACTTTGCATTTTATTGTGACCTGCAGTAATACAGTTGCAAACATTTCCATATCGACTTTGATAAGCTTATTGTGTAGTCATGCTGTGTCATCTCATTGGTCTGTTCACCTATGGAGCTCCTGTTCTGCAGAATACAGTAAGACTGTCTCTCTAATAAATGAACGGCTATGTTGGAGGTTGTGAAGTAAGTGTGTCTGCCCCCCGCTCAGTTGCGGTCTCATGACGGAGGCTCTGCTGGTCTATAGATAGAGCTGGAGACACTGGGCTCAGCTGAGCTGCTCTGGTGTGCCGGTCAAACTGTCAGACAGCTCAACAGGTGCTGAACATAAGAATCACACACACATACACAAAGCCCACCCTCTCTAACCTCACCATATGTGTAAAGATTTGCCGTAAGCCTTGTTTTAATGTTTGCTCTCAGGCTGCATATTTTGCAGAGTCACTGTCCAATCTATCAAGTCGTATTTGTATAGAAATGTAATTCAATTAATTATTGTGTAGGGTATTAGGAAATGCAAGCTGGTCATATTGCTTGTGTGTCACATGAGGAATGCAATAGTCAGAAATCATCCAGCATTTGTTTACCTGAAGTGTGAGTCTGGTGCACTCTGTGTGTGTGTGTGTGTGTGTGTGCGCGGTGTGTGTGGTGTGTGTGTGTGTGTGCATGTTTATGTGGTTTATGAGGACACAAATTTGTATAATGACATGGATATGACAGAGGTATTACAATATGAAGGTGATTTATGAGGACACTGCCTATGTCCCCGTAATTCAAAAGGCTTAAAAACATACTAAATGGTGTTTTTTTGAAAATCTAAAAATGCACAAAGTCTCCTGTGAGGGCTAAGTTTAGGTGTAGGGTTGGTGTAGGGCAATAGCACACACAGTTTGTTCAGTATAAAAACCATTACACCTATGGAGAGTCCCCATAAACCACAAAAACCAATGTGTGTGCGTGCGTGTGTGTGTGTGTGTGTGTGTGTTTTGTGACAAATGATGACATAGATTTGTATAATGACACAGGTATGACACAGGTATTACAAGGTGAAGGTGACTTTTCAGGACATTGATGCTTGTCCCCACTTTTCAAAACGCTTATAAATCATACAGAGTGAGGTTTTTTTTGGGAAAGTTGAAATGCACAGTCTCCTGTGAGGGCTAGGTTTAGGTGTAAGGTAGGTGTAGGGCAATAGCACATACAGTTTGTACAGTATAAAAACCATTACGCCTTTGGGATGCCCCCACTTTTCACAAAAACAAACGTGTGTGTGTGTGTTGATCTTAAATTAGGCACTGCTGCTGAATCAAGTTTGTTGTTTTTTTCACCTAGTTAGAGATCAGCCGTACTCCCAGTAGATGTGAATTAGACCAACCCCATTGCCTCAGCCACAACCCCTCTCTTACCAAACCCGCCCTCGAAAAACATGTCAGCCAACCTGATGTCAGAAAACCCAAACCCAAAGATTTAAAAAAGTTGAAAAGCGTGGACTGCTTTACTGCAGAGCCCAGGGTTGTCACAGAGACAGGTGGGGTTTCCCAGGACACTCTTTTCAGTGTTTTGTGTCAGGACTCTTGAATGCCTTCTTTCAAGCCATTAAATGTTTTCCTAAACAGTCCAGTGAATTTGAAGAGGGGTGCCCTCCCAGCCATGGTTTCTCTCTTCTTATATCATGTCCACCCATGTATTATGAAGATGTTGCTTTCCCAACCATGGTTGCATTGCATGGAAAATATGACTGTTCCCTTCTTTTTTTTCTTATGGGTGTTTTTGGGCATTTATTTATAGGACTGTAGCGAGACAGGAAAGTTGAGGGTGAAAGAGGGCCAATGGGATTGAGACATGACTCAGGTTTGAATAGGGGTCCCGTGCGCCAGCTGCTCTTATATATATCATCAGCATGTGCACTATCCGCAGCTCTGACGTCCATTGATGTTATGATTGCTGACTTTTGAACCAACTGCGTAAAATGCCAGTAACAGTGGAGAAAGCAGTCAAAATGCACTTCTATTTCATTCCAGTTCTGTATTTTAAATATATACATTACTGTTCAAAGGGTTGGCAATTTTATATAAAAGTTGAAAAGAACAGCATTTATTTGAAATATAAATATTTTGTACATTATGTCTTTACTGTCACTTTTGACCAATTTAATGCCGCATAATGTTTATGACATGAAGCTTTGATTTTTTATTTTTTTTTTCCTAAATCGACACTCATTACTACTGTACTATGTATACTTGTACATACATGGCAGTTCTATTCTTGTACCGTCTCGACCTATTTTTATGAGCACTTTATGACGAAAATATAAGTAAAAAACAAACAAATTATAGAGGCATTCAACATAAACATATTATAAATGCCTAGCCTAAATATTTAAAGCGAAACTGAAACGAGCGGCGTGGTTGCTGGAAAATGCACAATACAAATGCACTTGCCTTTTCTCATTTGTCACCAATCCTAATGTGCTCGCTTTGCGCTTGACCTTGATTGCTTTATATAAGTCGCCTTGGAATTCGCAACACGTTTCAGATGAAAAAACGCGATTTATAATCCAGAAAAACAGTAGCCTATATTAATTTTCATAAAAATATGTGTGGAAAACAGAAGAAGAAATCATATCTTTTGCAAGATAAGACCCACGTTTTCCCCACAAAATTATAGCACCCGTGAGCAGGAGGATAACACTGGCATTTGTTTTGATACTGGAAAGTCTTTTAAGCATTTTTAAAACAGTTCCAATACAAGGCATTTTTCAAAAGAAATGAAAACTTTCACATTTTTAAAACATGTAACTTGTTTACAATTGTGCCAGTTTTGTAGTGTATATAGGTATTTTGACTTTTTATTTTGTATTTGCTATGCGGCTTGAACGCGGTGTCCGTCAAAAATAGACTAGGCACCTATCTTTGGCGAAGCCGCGTGGAGAGCCGCTTCTGAAACGTGCCACGGATTGACTAGAGTGGGCGCGATCAGCTCCGGTGGCCACGTTGGATCTATTGGATTTGACTGATATTGCATATTGGAACAACTGCCTCACGGGCTGGATGAAAACGCCCGTAGTTTGCCCACCTCTGCAGATTCCTATAATTTTTTTAAAAATCCCTCGCAGGCCGCCACAGGAGTGATAGCGGGCCGCAGATGGCCCACAGGCCGTAGTTTGGACACCTCTGATCCAGACAGAGTGCTTTCTGCTCAATTTTTTTATTGCAACAGCTATTAAGATAAATTCTCTTTCCTCTTTTGTGCAGGCGGAGGCTAGACTTGCTGCGAAGAGAGCAGCTCGTGCTGAGGCTCGGGACATCCGGATGAAAGAATTGGAGCGGCAGCAGAAAGAGGTGAGTCCTACAGAGCAGATGGGATGAGAAAAAGGCACCAGCGAATAATGCTGAAGTTGCACCAATGTGCAGTTTCTCAAGGTCTTCATGCCTCTTTCCTCTGCCTTTGCCCAAATCCAGAACCACATGTTTATTATACTTATTTCAGTCAGGTCTGTTCTACATTGATCCTCTGTTCCAAAACCTAGTGAACTACCTGCATAGGCAGCATTGTAAGGCATTATAGGCAAATTTTCAACATGAAGTCTGTTCCAAAAACTTAGCAGCATAATTGATGCAGGGTTGCATATATCCTTAATGGAGAAATAAAATCCCATAATGCTTAGCAAAATGATAATGCAAAACACTATTGAGTCTCCCATATGATGAGCACTATTAGGATGACACATGGGTTGCTGCATATTTAGTTCCAAATCAATCATGTATGAGGTTTGGTTTCAGTTAGGATGCTGTCTATGTGGCATTAAATGGCATGGCAGCTAACTAGGCTTCGGAACAGAGCCTCTGGATTTCATTCCGAATGTGCCTGATCTTCTATAGACTATCACCTCTTTTGTTGCAGTAAAGCAGAGGGATTGTTTTTAGAGTGGCCTTTTGCGTAATGTGCTTGTCTGTTTCAAGCATTTTTGTTGAGAAGGCAAAGTAGGACTGCTTTTACAAGTAGTTCCAGATTCACAACCCAGATTTAAGCTCATAAGTGGAAACAGGCCTTTGACATTACAGTATGTTTTCAATGGTTGCAGCCACATGTAAATGATTCAGTTATAGATGTTAGCTGTATCTGTCGGTATTTTCTGTACTTGTGCATTTTCAGATGTTGTTCTACACTGGGTTGAAGAATACTGCATTTGCATACTGAAGTACATACTTTCAGTATGAGTAATTGCGTGTTAATGGGTTTGTTCATCAGTATCTTTGTTTTTGTTTTTCTCTGTAAGACATTCACCAAAAAAGTACCAAACAATCCACTGTCACATTGAATTGCAATAGAAGTCTTTGTATTTGTCTTGTGGCTGTCTCTCTCTCACAGCTGTCTTACCATCAGCACTCCTCCTCTAGCAGGAAATGGGGGCAAATCCACCAATGGATGGTATGAGAAAGATTAGGCCAGTTTGGACATGCATGTACTTTCGCCTTTAACTAATAAAGAGCTTTCAGATGGGAGTGTGCTAGCTGTGTTCTCATACACTCACTTGTTTGTATGTGGCTTTCAAGCCTGTTTTTCATAATACTTTTGCTCTTTTGGGTTTATAAAGGAACCCTTGTGTGGTACTGTTGTTGTCTTTAAAAATAGTATTCTGTTAGGACAGCATTGGATTCTCTTTTACAGGAGAATTCTTTTGCACAAGATCTATTTGCTTTAGTGTTCGTGTGTTTGCATATATTACAGTGGTAAACCTATAAAATTGGTCTCAGCATTTTAATTTGATCAGTCTAAAACGAGTATCTCTATGTGGCCTTTTCTTTATGGGCTGGGTGATATATTTCTGATGTCTTTACAATGATTTTGCTGCCAATACTAAATTATATTTTAAATCTCACACTGATTTGAATGCTTTTTAAAATTTTATTAAAGATGTTTTTATAGCAAACTTGGTTAATTATTTTTTTTAAACCTTGCACTGCATATGTAATGTATTTAAATGTTAACTGTTTATTTTATAGTGTATTTTTATATTGGTGCATATACAATTTTAATATAATACCTTAATAACATTTAATTAAATAATAGAAGTTAATGAATTGTATTGTTCATTCAGTGAATAACAGTGTGCAAAACATGCATTGATTTATTTTCAGCTAGATATTTACTGTTTAACTACTTGCATCAGTAAAAGCAAATATGTAAATATTAAGATACATTTAGAATTTTGTCAAAAACATGTATATATATATATTTTTTAAGCTATATTACCCAGCCCCTATTGTCATGTTGCTGCTAGTAAGTTTGTATGCTTGCCTTGAAATTTGAACAGGTCTTATCCTGGCAGACTATCAGCAAGTTAAGTATGTTTAGAGTTTGTTTAGGACTGCCGGTGAAGACTAACACTAACACAACCTAAAGCATGCATCTTCTTTTGTTTAAATTCTGTCGTCTTCATTCTCTTCATCTCAGGCTGATTCAGAAAAGGCCCGTCATGGTCATCATTCCAGTAGCCTCAGTCGACGGGTCTGTATCTCTTGATGTTGCTTTCTGTGTCTTGTCCTTTTTCCTCTTTTTTTAATTTGGTTTTATTTCTTTTTTTCTCCTAATCTCTCATCAACAGGGATTAAATGATGATACAGTGTCAATCCGAAGTGTTGGAAGTTACAGGGTGTGTTATACTTAACTTTATGAAAGTGCATTCAGCCTTAATTCAATTGTATAGAGTAAAACTTGCCCGCAAGCTAATGTAAAATAGGTCTTTTTTTGAGACATTTAAACATTATTTATGATTGATTGTTTATTTTGAAATATTGGTATGTAACATGCAAATAGAAATATGCCCCAGCAATCAACATATTTTTGTTGATCCAGTAATCTCAAACTGGAAAGTTTTAAAAGCTTGTTTAGAAAGGTAGATGCATTTTACATGCTATTGGAATTTGAAAAATGAATGTTTTACAATTGGACTCCTGCTTTTAAAGTCAAGTTCATCATCTTTACGAGACTTGAGCAGTTCCAGTCGGGCTAGTTCTTCCCGGAGAAGAGACTTGGTGGTACGTGTGTGTGTGTGTGTGTGTGTGTGTGTGTGTTTGTTTTCCATCTGACATTGTACTGTGTGTATTTTGGCAACATTGTTTTCTCTTGTGTGACTGTCATGACTCTCTAAATTAGACTGCTGCATTATACTAACATTGTTTGCTCTATTTGATTGGCGATTAAAGTTTGTCTGTGTAACATACTTTAGCTTATATAATATTGAAATGATCTATCTAAAGCTGATTTATAAAGACATACAGGATTCTCATGGAAATGTAAAAATTTGAATTTTTTAATGAGATTATGAAGTTCAGACCTGGAAAAGGCAATGACAGTGCAGCTAAGAAATAATATTCTGAGACCCACATTTGATTTTCATGTAGGTTACTTCAAGGTTGATGTGCATGAACATTACAGGCAGGCTTTGTCCTATTGATGACTAGCTCCGTTGAGTGGTTTTCTATAAATTAACCATAACTGCACTGACTCGGTGACTGAGGGCACTAACACAAAAAGGTCTTTGGTGTGATCTGACGTAATGCTCCCTTATTAGCGCACATGGCGTGTTTGTGGCGTGGAATACTTCATGTTATACAGTTTATCCAGTATAGATTGTGATGGTTGTGCTGTTTTCTCTGCAGTCTGGCATCTCCAGTAGTTCCTCTTTGAAGAGCTCCCACTCCACTGTATGTATCTTTGACAGTTTACAGTTTATTTTCCTTTGAGTGTCAGAAGTTCTGCATTTTAAGTATTTTATATTGTGCCAGTTTGACATTTTAAAAGTGCAGACGGCCAGCTCTGGGATCTTTGTTTTTTCCAACATTGTACTGTGAAAGCATCTGAGAGTAGATTCTTGGGCTACACAATTAAGCAAAATAAAACTTGTGATGTGGTTTAGTGCGATAATCAAATCGCAATGGCTTTGATTTAATTAAATATATGAGCTGCATGTTTCAGAGTAAAGTGCTGCACTGTGTTCCTTTACACATAGGCAGCTCATATTCCAGTGTTTTCAGTGTCTCAGAGCAACTCATTTTACAGCAAATGCTGCTCTACACAAACTCACAAACTACAGGATTGTTATAAGTTTGGGTCACTTATAACATGCATTTGGGAGTGAAAAATTCCCAAAACTTTTAACCAAAACCTTTAATGAGAAGTGCCTATAAACAGGCTCTGGTCAACAAAAGAGTAGCTGTAGGGATTCTCTGCGGCTTTCCATCAAAATGAAATGCAATCTCTGTGGTTTAATGTTTGTATGAATAAATGAAGAAAATAGGACAGTTGTAATGAAGAAAATAGCCATAATATATTAGTATTGCAGTTTTACATTTGTCAAATCTAGTAAATTATTATTATTATTTTTTATATATGGAAAATTTTCAGGGGAAAATTCATATTTCTAATTTTATGTTTTGCCTTTAGTAATAATAATAATAATTAAACAGCCCAACAATTAATTACATTTTAAATCACAACTTTTATCCAGAAAATGTGTGATCTTCTCTTCCAGAGCTCTGTATATAATGATCTTCACAAAAAACCTGTTGGCAGTAGCTCCAAAAAGGACCTTCTGGTCAGTACTGATCAATATCCTGAACTCAAAAGCTGCTTCATTCTTGATGCATCATCATGAACATGTTCTTCCTGGTTTAGAGCAATGTTATTTCTTATTCGTATCAGATATCTGTGTTCATTTCCCATTGCTTTACACCATTTCCTTAGACTGGATTGTATCATGACCAAAGAAACTACACCAGCTTAAAGAACTCCAAACCTCCTCCCTCTACTGTCTCTACCTATACACCACGGGTTTGTCTCCTTCCTTTCTGCATGTTTAATGTTCTCACCCAGCAAAACTTTGAGGAAAAATCTTGAAGTCCTCCTGGAAGGTTCTTCCTTGCTAATTCTGCTATATGATGTATGAAGTTAGTTTTAATTTCAGTATTGGTTGTTCCTTCAGTTTTAAAAGCTAGTCTGGCATCATCTGTTTGACTCTTTGGAGATATCTGACAGCTGTTGCTTGCTGTTTGACCTTCACAGGCTCCGTCCATCAGCAGTTCTACAGGTCTGACACGCAGCTATAGTGTGGTTAGTCAGATTTTCAGCACATCTGCCATGTGATTGGATGTGATTAATCCCCACTCTGTTTTATAAGCCTCTTTGTCATCTGTTCATTTAAAAATGTGAGATCTGTGTTCTTAGGCCTCCATATGTGATGATGGTCTGTATGGTTCATATAGTTCCAGAGCTGTAAGTGATGCCATAGCATATACTAAAACAGTAATCTTATCACATCCCCGGAGCAGTGTTAGCTCAGTGGTCAGTGTTATTCCCCCCGCAGCCCTCTGAATGCAGCTGGTATTCTTCTGGTGCCAGTTCCACCCGCAGCAGCCCTGTGGTGAGCGTCGCATGTGTCCAGAGCTGCAGCAGCTGCTCATGCATGTGTTCATTTTGAAATGCCAGTGTTTGCTTATCTATATTATACAGTCAGATAAGTAAATGAGTTGCATTAGTCTAAGCCATGTATTGAACTTAAGTTTGAACTTAACTTATGCATTGTTTGTGTTACGAACATTAATAATACCTCAAATTGTCGGCATGTCAAGGGGAGGTGTGCAGAAGTGACTGAACTTATACTGTTTATGAAAAAACTTAATAGACCGTGAAGAAAGTACAAAGCTATACCCTACTATTCAAAAGTATGTGGTTGGTAAGATGTTTTTAATGCTTTTGAGACTTGTCATAGGTAATAAAATAATAATAAAACTTTACATTTTAAATCTCAAAGTGCTACAAACAAAGTCATAGTAATTTAAAACAATTAGAACAATTAAAAAACTGCCAACTGAGATAGACACAAAAGTTTAAACATTAGACATTAACCTCTTAAGACCCTGCAGCCTCATATGAGGACATTTATATTTTAGTGAATTTCTCTGAGACTATACATGCCACAGTTTTAAGTCTGGATGTCACATTCAGGGATTTTCAGAGATACCAAATGATTGGATGTTTCACCATGACCACTCCCTCTCCATGGTCTTCAAAAATGTCTGAAATTAATTCAGTGACAGTGAAATATGATAATATTTTGTAATTATCATTTAAATCTGTCTAATTTTTAAATTGATCATAAATCAACATCTCAGGAAAATGTTATGGGGTTTCAAATCAAAATATGGCTTTCTGTTACGAAACAGGACGTTGATTTCATACATGTCCTCATATGAGGACACTGGGACTAAAAGCATGTTTATTACGCATTTTGGGAGACATAACAAATGAACAGGGACAGAAATTATATTTCAATATTCTATGAAATATTATATATTATTATGAAAATCTGGTCAATTGTTACTCCCATTATTACACTTCTTTTTTCATTACATGTTGCCCCAAAAACACATTAATATGCAAATTAGATTTAGTTTATAGATACGTTGTATATAATGAGAGAACCCGTTTCTGGCCATTTTACACACATTTTGCATAAAGAAAAAAGGTATATCGAATCATTCTGTTATAACATAGTTGAGAATCATATTTATACAACATATGGTAAAAAAAAAAAAATCGTAAACTAAAAATCTATTGGTGATTTTAAAAAAATCAATTGTTTTTGCCCATGCATGTTCATTCATGTCTTTTTAGTTTTTCAAAGAAATTGAGTCCCGATGTCCTCAACGGAGGACATAGATTTTTTTTGTTTTTTTTTTTTTTTTTACATTATTCTAAATGCTCTAAACAATTTAAAGACATGAAGAAAAAAACCTAATTTTTTCCTAAAACTTTTTTCTTGGGTTTTAAGAGGTTAAAAGACTGTTTACAGAAGTATGTTTTTAGACCCCTTTTAAAACCATCAGTCATTTGTGGAGCCCTCAGATGTTCAGGGAGGGCATTCCACAGGCGAGGGGCGGCAGTGCAAAAGGCTCGATTCCCAATGGTGCGGGTCTTAGTCCTAGGGGGGAGGAGACGATAAGTGTTTTTGGTGTGGAGGGAACGTGCTGTAATCTGTGGGGTGAGGTGTTCTTTAAGGTAAATGGGGGCATTGCCATGGATGCACTGATGTGTGAGGAGGAAGACTTTGTATTCAATCTGGGCGGAGATAGGGAGCCAATGTAATGATTGAAGAATTGGTGTGATATGTTCGTATTTACGCACTCATCAAGATCCTAGCAGCACTAATCTGTATATGTTGGAGTTTCTGGATGCTCTTGCTAGGGATCCCGATGAGAAGAGAGTTGCAGTAGTCCAGTTATCAACATCTGAGCCAAAAATTAAAGCCAACATTATAGATGTAGTATGTCCAGAAATGTGTTAAACCTTATAATATGTAATTAAATTCAGTGCATGAACGGAAAGTATGAAAAATTGGATGGATTGTTGGCGTTTTGATAGGTTAGTCTCTGAAGGTGGGGCAGAAATTCCGCCAATGTCTTTATTCTGCATGTGGTGCATTTGTCTAAACATCTTAAATAGCAATGACCAATTGTTTGATGACTTGTCACTAATACAAATGGAGTGCTATTAAAAGAGTGACTTCATTGAAATGGTTGCATGTTCTGCTTAACAGTTATTATGACAGATGGTTTTTGGTTTTTTCCCTTTGTGATTTGCATTTCTTTTGAATCATCCTCTCTTAAACCTTTCAGTCATCCTCTGATGACGATTCTGGCAGCACTGTATCCCGAGGTCGACGTGGGAGAAGGGATAGTGTGGTGAGCCAGAACAGAAACTGTGACCGCATATCCAGTGTTCAGACAATGCAACCGCATATTCTGTTGTCATTAAAACAGTAATATATCATAAAAACTTTTCCACTTCAACTTCTTATTTTCTTTCGCTCTATCATGTTCTCGTCTGTCTGTGTGTAGTTGTCTGATTTCTCTGATATCTCTGAGACGGCTGCTGATTATTTCAGCCGCTCTAATCGCAGAGGCAGCATTGTCTCTGATCTTGATGATCTGAGCATCCCAGACCTGGACAGTGTAAGTCAAGACATGCATGAAGAATTAACCCATGTGACACGTTGACTAAAGAGCACTGGATGGTTACTTAAAGGGATAGTTCAGTTATTAAAGTTGGTTTACTCTGCATGGCTTGATACTGTGTAATAATTGCATTCAAAATGACTCTACTGGACTCTGTTTTATTTAATGACTGCTTTTAGGAAGGTATATATATTATTCCTGTATAAATGCATCTAGCCTAACTGTTGTGTGTGTCTCTCTTGGTTGGTCAACGTCTGGTTTTAAAACAGGGAGTTTTGGTGAAGTCTGGCTGGAGCACTGACTCTCTGATGGTTTCTGGTTAAATTGTATGAGTTACGTGGCATGATGTGTGCCTAAAACAGGCTACAAGAAGTAGCATCATACTAACCTTTTTCTTTGCCTTACTTTAGGACGAAGGCAAAACCCAGGCCATTCAAATTGCTTTAAGTGCATTTTTCTAAATGTAACCAATGAGACTATAATGGTGTTTTCTTCTTTTTCAGCTTGATGAGAAATGTGACAAGCAGTTTACAGACACCTACAGCCGGGTAAGAGGAAGAGAGACAATTTTCCACTTCCCTGTGTTGTGAGATATTTGACACATAATTAAGACCCAAGTTTATGTTTCTCTTCTCATTAGGGGAAGTCTGTATTTGGTCAGTTTTTTAATTCAGTGCTTAAGTAAAATGTCTGGATATCTAGAGCAGGTTCAAGTGATTTGTTATTTTTGTTATCATTTTTAAATACACCACTAAAAGTTTGAGGACAGAAAGATTTTGTTTAAAGAAATTAATTTTATTCAGAAAAGATCAATTAAATTAATATAAAGTGTTAAATAAGGTTAATATTTTATTACAAATATCGGAATGTAATTTTTTTTTTTTTTTTTTTTTTTTTAAGAATCCTAAAAATATATATCACGGTTTCCACAGAAATATTAAACTGCACAACTGTTTTCAACATTAATAATGATTATAAGTTTCTTGATCAGCATATTATGATTTCTGAAGGACATTGTGAACCTGAAGACTGGAGTAAAGGCTGCTGAAAATTCAGTTTTGGGAATAAATGAAATGAGGAATAGTCACAGGAATAAATGAAATAACCAAGTTGCATCTGCAAACTAGGGGTGTGGAATAATGACAAAAACTTATATTTCATCTGCGCCTATAGCCTTGTGGGCAGTGTAACAACATACAGGTGTCCCGAGTTCTAATCCCGGCTCGAGGACCTTTCCCGATCCCACCCCCTCTCTTTCTCAAATCGCTTCCTGTGAACTCTTAACCGATCCTATCACAATAAAAGGCAAAAATGCAACAACAAAATAAAGATATCTCAATCATGCTGAACTTGTTATTGTGCTGGTATTTTGACAGGTTTAGCACTGCCGTGGACAGCTGACTCCCAAAGCTTTTGATATTCTTCATATTTTGTGGTTAGTTTGTAGGAGTAATAGAAATTAACTTTGACAATAAGGTTAAATTGATTTTTACGGGCATTTTCACCTTTTATAATGCCAATTTTTCTAACCTAATTAAAAGTATGCATCATCTTTTGTGACATTCTTAAATTTAATCAATACATTTAAATAGTAAGACACTATAGGGCTGTTACCAATCAAATGAAATTAGTATCAACAAAATCTTTTTGCAATGCAGAAGTGGCACAGAATCTGTACCTGAAGTGGCATTTAGATGCATTTATAGACTATTTAATGCAGGACATGAATGCATTAACCTGCAGTTACAAATGCATAAAAAATAAAAGTTGTTGAATGCGGATGTTTGTTAATGTAAACCTAAAATCACCATTAGGTGGCCGCTAATCACTGTATGGGTGAGCCATTGAGTCATTTAGTCAACTGATTCGTTCAAACAGCTGATTGATTCAGTAACAAAACACCGCCCTGTGTTGCTCAGAGACGCTAAACAATTCAGCTGTGGCTTTGTTAGAAACTATTTGCGTTGAAGAAATGGAACATAAACAAAAACTAGTCTAAAATGTAAGTCAACTAATATTAAGTTATGTGACTGTTTTATAAAATCAATATTACATTGGCAATCATACTGATATTTGGAGAAACAACTGTACTCTGTGTGTTATTAACTTGTTCAGATGATATAAATATAAAAGACATGTCATACTGGGGCATTTTTGCCCCCTTATTTTGAATTTTGGGGGAATTCTAAATGTATTTTAATAGACTAAATCATGCAGTGAAAGTGTGAACTCTAACCCCCGGTTTTACAGACAAGGCTTAAGCTAGTCCCAGACTAAAATGCATGTTTGAGCTGTCTCAACTGAAAATATCTTGCTCTGACATATCTTAAAATATGTCAGTGTCATTGTTCTGTGTCAAGATGCACACCTTAATGTTTTCTTCTATGGCATTTTTGTAAAAGTTGCTTAAATATCTTAATTTAACTAAGGCCTAGTCCTGGCTTAAGCTAAGCCCCGTTTGTGAAACCGGGCCTATATGTGTTAGCGCAGTAGTCTAACCTACATCATGCGTGCATTCTCTGGCTGTTTTTGTTTTTTGCAATATACTCGGTAATATAAAATCACTTATTGTTGAAACTATAATTACGGTATTATCGTAGATTATATATATTGCACACCCCTACTGCAAGCATCCTACTGAAGTTTTGCTAATAAATTTAACCAACAGGTGTTACGGTTGTTGAATAATGTTTTGATTCATTGTTGATGGGTGTTTTGTGCTTGCGTTTCCTCCAGCCATCCTCTCGATGTACCACCCCGGCGCTCTCTGCAGCTGCCCTGGCAACTCTGGGAGGGAGCAGTTCTAGAAGGGGCAGCGGAGATGCTGGAAGCATCGTTATGGATGCAGAGGCTTCTGTCAGCGAGTTAAGGGTAATTATGTTGTTTATTTGCATTGCACAAACAGTGTATGTATTTCTTGAAACGAGATGAATCTACCTGCCTTTGAAAATATTTTGGCTGAGCATAGAGCATCATACTTTCCTGTTGAATGCATCCGATCTCAGAGAATCGACTTGTGTTCATTTCACAGTTTTATTTGTGTCTGTTAATGCTTTCGTTTCTTTCCTCCTTGTTTCAATGCCTTCGGGAAGCTCTATCCTTTTTGTGTTTGTATGAATGTGCAATCAGAGGTCATCGCTCTGACCTTCAGTGAATGCCAAACCTTTCCCATGATTCATTCCTCCATCTCAACAGGACATCTATGATCTAAAGGACCAGATTCAGGATGTAGAGGGCCGATACATGCAGGGTCTTAAAGAGTTGAAGGTAGAGGGTCCTGAGCTCAACGCATGCCTTCCCTCATTCTCCACTAACACACCAGGCTCTAAACACTCCTAGTCTGAAAGCATGGGCCTTGCATGAGTCTTTCACTTACTACTTTAGCTCTTTACAATCACGTTTAGCCCACAGTCATGTTGCCTGAAGACGTAATTGCTCTAAAGGGCCGAAGTCACATGGAAGACTTCTGCCTCACTCCTAACTGCTGTTAATAAAGATGGACGAGGATGCAGACATACATATTTAATCAGCTGTGCAAAGGATTTCAGTGTTTGTCACATTTGAAAGTTGTAGAACCTGCTTTGAAAATACTGATATCATTGAGAGACTGTGAAGGAACTGTATAGGGATGTGCCCAAATAGCGAATCTGTATTCGGAAAGGCACGGAAAACGAATAATGCGTTCTACAGATCCACAAAAGGGACATGGTTAGCCGCTTACTAGCAGTAGCCTAGTACATAAAATTTCACTTACCACATAAACAGAGAGCAGTAAGGACTAAGGAGAGATGACCGATAGGACGATGTCGAATGATTTGCAGATCCTGAGCACCACTGATAAACATCTAATCTTGTGAAATGTGTGGTAAGTAGTGCCGCTGCTTAGTAGATTAGGCTGCGTGTGATCGCGAATCTCAAAAGTGAAAGTAAAAAGCAAACGCACATTCTTAAGTACGCATATTAGTAACGGCTCCCTGAAAGCACTGAAATATATTTTTCTCGTATATCTCGTATTTACTCCCTTTACGGTTGCCGTAGTACACATCATTACCTTTCCGAATACCGGATTCGGGCACATCCCTAGAACTGTACATGAACAGACAAGGGTTAATGTGACAGATATGGAAGTTCCTTCTTATATCTGATGTTATATACCTATTTAGGGACTTGATTTTTTCTATTAAGAATTGATTTGATTGTAAAAAGGTGGCATTACAGGAATACAGGAATAAATGACAGATTCATATAGAAAGTTATAATATTTCACAATATTGTTGTTTTTTCTGTATTTCTGAATAGCTAATGCAGCCTTGGTGAGCATAAAAGCATAAAATCTTAACAACCATAAACCTTTGAACAGTAGTTTACCTGGATGGGACAAGTGATTGGAGTCGATAAGGGAAAATAATTTCAGAGGCGGAGCAAGTTATTATCTTTTTAGGACGAGTTACAAAGAAATGTAGACCGTAAGACCAGGAACATGCATTTAGTAAGTATATGGGACCATCTTGATTTCATTTTGATTTTAAAATTTCTGTTCTACTTTATAATATTTAGTTGTATTACACTTTCACTTTTCAGTTTTTATCTATACATCACTTTTTTATTCTTTTTTATCTATTCTTCAGTGCAGTGGTCAGTGTGCACTTTATTTGCCTGTTATTACATTCTGTATTAGTTTTGTAGCATGTAAAGCTACTCCGGTGTGAAGGATTTTTCCTCCTTTTGATCAGGATTCTCTGTCGGAAGTGGAGGAGAAGTACAAGAAAGCCATGGTGTCCAACGCCCAGCTGGACAATGAAAAGGCAAACCTCATCTACCAAGTGGACACACTCAAAGACTTCATCGAGGAGATGGAAGAGCAAATGTCAGAGCTGCACAGGGAAGCAGAGGCCAAATCAAAGGTGCTTATAACAAATTAGCATTTTGATTCATTTGACAATGATTTATCAGATTAAAAAAACATTGTATGGTCCAGCTGTCTTATTGCCACAAAATGCACAGTCCCAGCTGATTGTAAATGCCATGTATTATCGGAGGTTTATTTCTGAGACATTTATTAGATGCTGGAACCCTGTACACAAGCTTTGGCAGATAATGATGTGAATGTGTTTTTCTTTTGATTGACAGGAGTTAGAGCGGCAGAAGCACACATGTTCAGTCCTACAGCACAAACAAGAGGAAATGAAGGAGGGCATTCGTCAGCGAGATGAACTTATCGAGGTAGAGCCCAGAACAGAAATCGACCACAAATTCATTTGAAGACATTAGAAACATTTGCATTAAGTTAATGTTTTGAAAGCTTTTGCAGAATAATCAAGTTATAGATGAGTTGAAGTCTTGGAGTGAAAGTGTGCTTTGTTCTTCATGAAATTGGAAGGTTCAGAGTCTTTGTCATTCACTTTCCTCCGTTGAGATCCTCCTGTTTTCTTATTTCATATGTTCTGTCTCATCGCTTCTTTGTTGTCTATTTTGAATCTGTCCTTTTCTGCTTTATTAAACGCATCTCCAGGAGAACCAGAAAATTCAGCAAAAACTAGATAACCTCACAAGAGAGGCATTTGACCTGCAGGAAACTGTTAACTGGAAGGACAAAAAGATTGCGGTAGGACGGTTTAGGAGATGCTGCTTGGATTGATGGCAGAAAGACTGATCAAATTAACTGTTTATTTAACTCTTAGTCATCTATGAACGTTATTTTTGCCAGGCAGCCTTATACATGTAAACATATGTATATAGTGTCATCATTTTTACAAAGGATTGATGTGTGGCTAATATAATGTGCATGTAAAAATGTAAACATTTAGAGCTTGTTCATAAAAACAAGGGGAATATATTTGCATCAGTTTTTGTTTGAATGGATTTATGCACAATGTATGAAAAAAGTGCTGCCCTCTGCTGGTATCCCATGAGCCTCAGCTGTGTACGCCAGAAGTGCTGGGTACCGCAGAATAGTGTTGAAACTATTGAAGGCACATGGTGCATGAAAATATATTGCATCCAAAAGATTGATTGGTTTTACTTTTGATATACTCCTGCATGAAAATCTGCGAATTGCTTAAGATAGTGGTTTTCAAACCTGTCGTGGAGGCACCCTGCCCTGCATTTTTTGTATGTCTCCCTCATCTAACACACCTGATTCAACTCATCAGCTCGTTAGTAGAGACTGCAAGACCTGAATTGGGTGTGTCTGATAAGGGAGAGATACAAAATGTGCAGAGCAGGGGTGCCTCCAGGACAGGTTTGAAAACCACTGGCTTAAGATGATTAAAAGAAAAGCGCTATACAGACTAATAACAGCATTCCTTCACTTCTTGCACTGTTCATCTGTCAGCATGGTCTATTTTCATCCTGCCATCTGTGACTAAAGCTAGGGCTGGGCATATATATTAAAAATGCATATATACATATATTTTACGATATATGCTGGTAAATTTTGCTGTGTATATATACTGTCAGTATCATTCTTATTGAAAACTGTTGAAAACATGCCTTGAAATGCCTTCAAGAAAGTTAAATATCAAGGTGTATATCAAGCATCAAAAGCTGATATATATATATGTGTGTGTGTGTGTGTATATATATATATATATATATATATATATATATATATATATATATATATATATATATATATATATATATATATATATATATATATATATATATATAATTTTTTTTTTTTTTTTTTTTTTTTTTAAGCTATATTGCCCTGCCCTAACTGAAGGCTCTTCATTGTGTTTTCTGCTGTCTCTTTGTCTACTTTTCTCTTCACTCCTCTCTTTTCCTGCCCTTCATGTGGCCAGGCGTTAGAGAGACAGAAAGAGTACTTTGATTGCATTAGGAATGAGAGAGATGAGCTCAGGGATGAGCTGGCTGACCTCAAGGGGAAAAGCCGAATGGGAGAGGTATGTCCTCGAAGGATGAAAGCTTGACATGAGCACTGTAAAGTTTTTGGCTTGCTGCCTATATTTGTTTTTTTTCTCTGAATTTCACTGGCCATGTAAACACTGCCAACTTTGAGCATGACATTACAGTAGTATTGTTGACTATTTTCTTAAGTTGTCTGCCATCTTGGATCTTTTTTTTCCCTCATTGAGCCTGTCACAGTGCATTACGGGGTGGCCTTCTCTATAAAGGAGACATGCAGTTCTGTTTTAGAATCTGTCCTAAAGAAAGCATCTTAGAAGGAAACTCAACTGTGTTATTGTTTTGTTTGAGTTTTTCACTCAAACTTTGTGTGTCCAGAAGAGAAGTGACAACTGCACTGCAGTGTGTATGTGGCCAGTGTCCATTAAAAAACATTTATACTTTCATTTATTGTGACCCTCCTGCTCTGGCAGAAACACGGGCTGGTCATCATACCCGAGGATATGCCCAACGGAGACATCAGCCACGAGTCCCCTACCTCAGGCATCACTGTGGTCACACAAGAGGCAGCGCAGGTGCTGGAGTCAGCGGGAGACGGACCATTGGGTGAGTCTCCACATACACTTCCAAGCTTATATATATTAGTATGAAACAATGGCATAATGCTTGTTTTCTGTGTTCATACCCCAGATGTAAGACTACGAAAGCTTGCGGATGAAAAGGATGAACTTTTGTCCCAGGTATGATTGTACATGAAGTGAATTCAAATGTATTATTGCCATTGTTGAGTTGAAGTAACACATATACGCTCTTTTAGATCAGAAAACTGAAGATGCAGCTGGAGGAAGAAAGACAAAAACACTCAAAGATTGACAGTGTTTACACAGAAGGAGAGCGAATGGAGAACGGCACTGACCTGCATTTCATCGAGATGCAGAGTACGACCTGTGACGCATGCTGTGCACACACTCATGTTTGCATTAACATCCTTTACATGTACCATGCTTTAATACTATCTGTTTCCTGTAGGGGACACCAACAGACAGATAAGTGAATACAAATTCAAGCTCTCCAAGGCTGAACAGGAAATGGCAACGATGGAACAAAATGTGAGTTTATAATTAGAACAAAATAAAGTTATTACAATAGTAAGTATAATCTATGTAACAATAGTATATGAAAGTAATGTAACTGAAGTATTATTGATTTATATAATGGCACAGAAAATGAAGTCTGTTTAGGACAAATAGGATAATTTAGGTTTGTGGCGGTTTCAAAACAATGACTTTTTCATGTCCCCACTTTTTTAGTTTAAAAAGAAAGAAGTCTGTTTGATCGCCAAGGCTGCATTTCTTTGATCATAAGTACAGTAAAACACAATTGAAAATAAAATGTTTATATTTTTCTATTTGAATGGAAACTGTGATGCATTTTTTTAAGGATTGTTTGATTAATAGAAAGTAAAAAAAAAAAAAAAAAGGTTTATTTGAAATGGGCATTTTTGCGACAACATAATGTTTGATCAGTTTAATGCATGTTTGTGTGTTTATACTTTAGTTTTTTGGGCAATTTCCATTTTTTATTACTGAACAAATTTAAATCTAAAATAAAAGTCAAATTTAAAAGAATGATTTTATACATTTAAAATATTAATTGCTAATAATTACAATTATTGTAATAGTAAAAAATATTTAAAATATAAAATATTACCACTTTTTATTTATTTATTTTAAATCCTGGTTAATGCTAAAAAATAATCGAACATTTGCATAACTTTTTTATGCGTCTTGCAGGTAAACAGACTTGAAGGACAGGCGTCCAGATATAAAGCTGCAGCAGATAATTCAGAAAAGATAGAAGATGAACTGAAAGCAGAGAAAAGAAAACTTCAGAGGGAGGTATGAACCCAACACTGAGGAAACCTGCCTTTCAAACATCTCTGATACTGACCTACAAGCATTTCACAGATTCAGTGTCCCCATAATTATAACCTGACACTTTAATCCTCTGATTTCTGGGCCTGGGAAAGTCATGGAAATAGAAAACATCTGTTAATTTTAAAGAATAGTACCTGATCCAAGCATAGAGAAGATCAGACTCTTCTCATATGAGCAGTCACAGTCAAGAGTCTTCCTCACACATCCTTTTTTTCTTTCGTAGCTGCGTACAGCCCTGGATAAGATCGAAGAAATGGAAATGACCAATAACCATCTCATAAAGCGGCTGGAGAAGATGAAAGCAAACAGAAACGCTCTCCTGTCCCAGCAGTGAAGACACACTCTCCAACACCAAAACAAATCTGCAGGCCCTCATGGTAAAATACAGATTTACACCCTCCTAAGGCAACACTGTGAGGGACGAAGCCTCTGAACCTGAGAATATTGTACTTCTGTTGGTTTTGTTGTTTTTAAAAGCTTGGCACATCACGGTAGCTCGGACTGGGTGCTTTTTCCCCCTCCTCTTGTAAGTTGCACGAGTATAAAAGCGCTTTTTAACTGTAAATCGACATGACTGCAGGGCCCTCGACGTCCATGTAAATGCTTACACAGCAATGTGCCTTCACAGGGAGGACGAGGGTTATATGCATTATAACACTATACAGGAAAAGCATATATTTCTACCGGTACAAAAAAACATTAATGTGTTTAATAAAGGGTACGGCCATGAGTTGAACAATATAGAGAATCAATCATGTCTGCTATGGTTTCAATTTAAGTGTTTTTGTTTTGTTTCTCCAAATATTTAAAGTATTTCTTGAAAATAAATGTGTAAATGTATGCAGTATGAATGGGCGGGTGATTCACGAATTATGATTGTTTGCAGGGCACATTGAATTTTGTTAGGTTTTTTTTTTTTTTTGAAGTGCTTTGTCGCAATGGACTACATCAATTTTACACTAAATATAATGATTTTAACTCCCAGTAAGAGACCGATGTTTCTACTGTGACATTTCGAGATTTCAGATTCAAGTCCCAGATGCCACTTGATGCCTTTCACAACGCTGTTGTATTCAGGTTTGGTGCAACTTTTTAATCACACTAGAAACCAATTGTCTGACACTTCATGCACACAGTGATTGTGACTAAAGCAGCTGCAAAGTATATTGTAAATAAACTACACGATTTACAAACTGACCTCTCTCAGTAATCGTTTTTGGACTTTATTTAGGTGAAGTGCGATTTCTACACCACAGAATTTGGTTACCCTTTATTTCGATAGTCCACTTTAGACATTCTGCGAACTTTAAGTAACTTTGCCACGACATGTCAACTAATTCTCATTAATTTGCAACTACATGTCTACTAACTCTCAGAGTAGACTGTTAGGTAAGGTTTAGGGTTAGTGGAATAAGTTGACATACTTGCAAAGCTGTATGTTGTGGACCCATCAAAATAAAGTGTTAGGAGATTTTAAGCAGACAGTCTACTAATACTCTAATGACTGCTAGTTGACATGTAGTTGCAAAGTTACTTACTGTTAGTAGAACGTCTAAAGTGGACTATCGAAATAAAGTGTTATCCAGAATAGCAATCTGTGTGATGCAGCCCAACATAACAGTACTGGCTAAACCAATGGCCACATGCATGTAAAAACAGCCTTTAGTTCATACTACGATTAATTGAAATGAAAGAACATTATGCAATGATAAACAGTATTATGCTGATTTTGCACATGACATTATGATATTGCATGTTTAACATTAAAGGAATAGCTCACCTAAAAATGAAAGTTTGCTTAATTTCCTTAGGCCATTCAAGATGTAGATGGTGTATGGATTACTTGTGAATTATTGTGATATTTTCATCAAATGTTTGAACTCATATTCTAACGGCACCAATTCACTGCAGAACTATTCCTTTTTTTGGTGTCGAATCGATAGTGGTGTAAAATGACACATTTCACTTTAAATGTTATTTTGACTATTTTATGTGGCATCTAAATCATGCTTTTGGATTTATCCAATTAGCTTTAAATAAAAGCATCTGGCAGATGCATGTGTGTAAGTGCATTATGGTATTAAAGTCAGTTCCATCAGTACAGTAATGAAAACGGTTGTTTATTATTTCAAAATACTTTCTTCAAAAGTCTTTTTTTAATCATTTGCAATACAAATATTCATACATTCTTAGTTTAATGTTAGCTGGTCACCTGAAATAATGTGACAGGCTGTTTATTGTCATTTTCATTTAGTCAGTTAAAGAAAACGCGTAGAAACGCAGCCATTTTTGATAGTACAGCATTAAAACGATTACACAACAGAGTACTAAAATTTAGCATCTTTCAAAGACTTTGTAGAGTTCAGGCAGGCTGGCTATCTGCAGAACGCTGCCATCTTCACTGAAGTGTTTTGGAGGACTGAAGAGAGTGCGGAGCGCTTTGAAAAACACATGCTCCACCTTCCACTGCCAACTCATCTCTGCATCCTACAAATAATTCACACAAAAACATAAAAGCTCTTGGGTTTCAGTTGATTTTCCTACAAATCAAAGACCATTGACATAAACCACAAAACACCTGAATGCATTATGTTCAGATAAGTATTTCTGCAGTTTGTGCAATATGTATTTATCACCCAAAATTGTTAGAATTTTGTGTGTAGCATTTGAACTACCTGCGGCTCTTCTGCATCTGGCTCCAGTGTGTATTGTTTCCTTATGGAATAGAAGTGACTGCATTCTATGCTGAAGTCATGAAAACACTCCTTCTCTCGATCCCAGTTCACCTGCATCGTTCATCAGTCATTAAGTAGCATCTGGATTTTATGTTTTAACTAATGCCTAGCATATACAAAACCCAACAAACTACAATTCAGTGAAATGCTGACCTCTGTGGCTAAACGCAGAATGAACATGGGAAGTCCTTCCATAGCAGGAGTGTAATTATCAAGCAGCATTGGCAGACCAGTCAGGTTCCCTTCCTGTAAAGAAATGCTTCTCTTTTGTAAAAGCAATAGTCCAAGTGATTTTTTTGACCATGGTTATAAAGAGATTTTTAGCATTTAAAATTAAATAGAATAAAAGTCTCGAGTTTATTGTGAATCAGTTTTACTGATGTAAGTTTACTTCATCTATTTCCAGAGAAAAGTACTCTTCCAGCATTTCAGCTTTCTGCTTCAGAAAATCCACGATATACTGGGCCAGTCCTTCTTTTGGACCGTCCTCCTCCGTCCACCCACTCTCCTCCGAATCCAGAGCCAACATGGCCAAATCATAGAGCGGAGCTGGATTCTGAAGAAACACGACTTTAGTTTTTCATCTGTATCTGATGTACAATATAGTTAACAGATTATTTTTAATAAAAATGCATTGTTATATTTATAAAAAAAACATGTATAAAATGAATGCAACACACACCGACAATCGAAGAACCCCGAAGTTACCAAAATCGTAGATCAAAATTTGATAAAACAGCGCCTGGCTGTAGAAAACAGGAGAGAAAAGTAGGTTTGTTGACATAAAAATCAGTAGAAAATGCTGGAATAGAATTAAGTTTGAAAGCACAGTCAAGAATGGAGTGACATCAGCAATTGTTGTGGTTCTAACCTGAGTTTGGTTGTATTGAGCAGGTAGAGTTTGGTCTGGTGCTGCACTAGAGTCCACTGAGGATTGACTGAACCTACAAATGAGTGATCCTGGAGAAGATCCTGTAAACCTGTGGAGGACAAAACGCTAAATTCATTACATTATATACACTACCATTAAGAAATTAATTCAGCAATGATGCATTATACTGATCAAAAGTGACAGTAAAGACATTCGTTTCTAACAAACAACTGCTATTCCAAATAAATTCTGTTCTTTTGAACTTTCTATTCATCAAAAAACCTTGAAAAAAAATTGTATAGCAGCTTTCACAAAAATATTAAGCAGCACAACTGTTTTCAATATTGATAATAAAAAATGTTTCTTGAGGAGCAAATCAGCATAATAGAATGATTTCTGAAGGATCATGTGCCACTGGAGACTAAAAATAGGCTAAATAAGGCTATAATTGTTTAACCTTTGTGTGTTTGCTGCTCAATATCTTCACGGAGCTCCTTTAGGCTGCTCAGTTTAATGACGCGTCTCCTGGGTAGAGAGGCGGCCGTCAAATCCTCCTTCACCTCCTCAACATGAGGCCTTTTCCTGAAGACCAAACAAATAACAGCTTGATCTTCTACTTAGAAAGCAATGTGAGTAGAGATGTTAGTGACTGGGGCAATTTTCTCAGTACAGACAAAGTTGTATATCTACTTCAAAACTGGAACCCTAAGAATTAAGTAACAAGTGCAGCAACTTGCCCCACACAAAACTCATCAACAGCCAGTTTCCTGCTTTTCACCTTGGTGGTGCTTCATCAGGAGGAGGTTGGCTGTCTGTCTGTGGATCCTCTGCGTCACACGGCTCCAGAACATCCAGAGCAGTCAGCAGCTCCGAGTCGTCTGGTTCGGCTGAACCCTGAGCAGCAGTGGAAGAGCTGGAGGCTTTATCTGACCTGCTCTGAGCAGCAGAAGATGAGGCTGATGGCTGGAGAAACGCATCCAGCTTCTGGACTTTGCTGTCAGTGCGGACCATCTGATGGGCGTATACTCGCTCCTGAGAATCTGCTGAGGAACTAGAGGCTTTTGTCACACTGGTGGACGCCGAAAGTCCTGGAAGCAGAGTCTATGGATCATGCACATCAGTCAAGTGTTGGTCAGATTAGAAGATGTAAAAGATTGAATTGAAGTATCACCTGTGTGAAGTATGTGCGTGAGGAGTTAGAGCCGAGCAGTTTACTCTCTATGTGTTTCTGAATGCTCTCTATGATGCTGTCCTCATGCAGGAAGTGCACCTCGTGCTTGGTGGGGTGAACGTTCACGTCGATGTTTTGAGGAGCAATCTCTAAACTTCAGAGCGAATGCAATTGTAAAGTATTAGTAAAACATTTCCAGATTTGTTTTACATGAATGTAGAAAGCAGACTTGCACTAGCGTTCAAAAATTTGAGGTCTGGAAGTTTTTGAAAGAGGTCTCTTATGCCCACCAAGGCTGCTAATAATATTGCAATTTAAAAGAATTATTTTCTATTTGAATATGTTTTAAAAAGTCATTTATTCCTGTGACGTAAAGCTGAATTTTCAGCATCATTACTCCAGTCTTCAGAAATCTTTCTATGCTGATTTGGTGAAAGAAACATTTATCATCAATATTGAAAACAGTTATGCTGCTTAATATTTTTTGTGGAACCTGTGATACATTTGTTTTATCAATTTAATGCATCCTTACTGAATAAAAAAAGTTTTTCTTTTTTTTTTTTTTTATCCTACTGACGTCAGACTTTTGAACAGTAGTGTATACTTCCATTCTACGAAGTGATTTACCTAAGATAAAGAAAAGGATGAGTGTTTTTGGGAAGATAAGCAGTGTAGACAGTCTCAATTGCTTTCTTCAAGGCACTAGATTCCACCAAGCGATCTAGAAGACAACATTAGTCAGAATTACGAGTCTTGAATTGAAATGACAATGATCGGAACAGTGATTATTCATCATAAAAGCAACTATTTTTTCAATGCTTTTAAAAACTGAGATAGAAACAAACTCATAAGGCATACGGTTGATAAAAAGGATAAGGATGCATTTCTTGACAGAGTAGTTGGCATTGGAGATGTAGCCCTTCATTTTAAAAGCCAGTTTCTGATCTTCACACTCAACTTCAATCAGCTCCCTGAAACACACACATAGAAATGTTTGCTTTACTCATTATTTAACCTCAAAATCAATGTATTCTTTTTTTTTAAATGAGGTTTACAAAATGTTCACAGTACCTAAAAATGATCAAATAAAAGTACCTGCTAACAGCTACACCAAACACAACACGAATGTTGTCCAGCACAGAGGCGTTTTGAAGGGTCTTCACATCTGCAACCATCTCCCCTTGCTACAACAGAGGGGGGGGGGGGGACGACATTTTTATTTATTTAATTTTTTATTATTTCAGTTTTAGTTTTAATAATTAACTAAACGAAAATTAGACCACTAAATGAAATAATATTGGTTTAAGTTTGTCTATAATTCATTTTATTTCAGTTTCGGTTTATTTAAAGGAGCAAAAATGTTTTTAATTTTAGTTAAAGTTGGGGTAAGCGAATTCTGGAAGCCAACGTTGATTTTTAAAATCACCAAAACAAACACGCCGCTACTCCAAAAGGGTCTCGCCCCTATTTTGATAGCTCCGCCCCACACATACGTAGCCTATGCAACCCAGGCAACGATTAGTTCTGTGAAACAAAGCAAAACCAATGTTACACCATGTCTATACCGGACGCAAGCATCGCAAAAAATACTATAGAAGTCATTATAATCAGTGATGCTGTTTACACTGGATGCTGTGCGGCACGACAAATCCCCGACAGAAAACTGCTGCCGCTTTCTATTTATGACATGCTGACACAAATTTCAGTGTAGACAGGATTTAGCTGTTGCGTTGCGGCGTGTCTGGTGTAGACACGGTGTTACTCAACTATCGAGAAGAAGCAAAGCAACCTCGGCATCCGATCGCAGGGCTTCCGCTCCTTGAGTACCCTCCAGCGCTGGAAAGCTGATCAGATATTTAACAGGTTCTACTTCTTGCCTTATCGTTCCGCAGACGTTTTCCTCTTTTGTTTTTTATTGGCCATCTCTATCTTTCTGTCGCTGTTCACTGAATGCTCTCTCCTCCATATAATGAGTAGACACGCCCCTTACTGCTGATTGGCTGCAAGTTTGTTTTGGTACTCGGCCCCGACTAAAGCGTTTTTGAAAAATGACATACCCCACCTTTAAACAACAATAACAACACTGCTATGGAACGAGCATTTCACCTTCTTGACAGAAAAACTTTTCCCAGAGTTGTGAATGGCGTATCTGTATGACAAGAAATACATACAGGTTGACATGAATAATCATTTCGGATCTTAAAGCAGAACAAAAACCATCTGGATCTCATGAACACACCTGCTCAGAACCTCAATGATTCTAGAATATTCCTCACTGGGGCTCTTCAGGGCTTTCCGTCGGGTAGACACATTATAAAACAGATCTTCTACCTGGAATAAAAATCGATTAATTATGGATTTGTGTTGGTCCCAAGTTTGAATCATGGACCTTTCCTGATCCCACCCCCTCTCTCTTCTAAACTTTCTATCATTACACTGTCCTATTTAAATAAAGGCAAAAACACCATAAATAAATCTTTAGAAAAATGCAGTTGTAGCTTAATGACAGTTAAACCTACAGAAATCAACGTCCCTTGGTTTCCAGCACAGGGTTTAGGTGGAGCTTTCAGCTTCCCATCACAGTAACTGGCCCTGTAAACAAAACCAAAGTCAGACCTCTTTATATAAAAAAGCATAAATAAAACTAGATATGTACATTTCCTGAAGAAAATGTGAGTGGTGCTTGCCGTGGCAAAACTCGGTTGCTTGGGACTGTCTAGGCAGTTGCTAGGTTGGCATGAGTGGTTTACAGGGTACTGCTAGGCAGTTGTTAGGGTGTTCTGGGCGGTTGCTAGGGTGGTTGCTAAGGTGTTGCTACACAGTTGCTAGGGTACCTAGGGTGGTTGCTAGGGTGTTTCTATGCAGTTGCTGGGGTACCCAGGATGGTTGCCAGGGCTGTTACAAAATTATATAACTGTATAGCAATATATCATATATTTTATATAATATAAAATAAAAACATTACCTGTAGGCACATTTTGCATCAGCTGTTTTTGTGGTGATTGTGACATGGGCTACATGACTTATACTGGCGAGAGCCTATAAACGAAGAAGAGAGTTGATTTAGTCAAGGTTAATCAGTAACCGCACTGCGATCAGCTGAAGTGATTCATACCTCCCCTCTGAATCCATATGTTGCGATTGATGACAAGTCCTCAAAAGACTGAAGCTTGCTGGTTGTAAAACGCTCACAGACTACTTCCATATCATCTTTCTGCAAAAAATAAAAATGCAGCAAGCTCCAAATAAGAAATGTGTCATTTACCAATGTCTACAGTGTAAAAATAAGTGATTTACCCTGATGCCAGTGCCGTTGTCCTGAATGAGGATGAGCTTCAGTCCGCCCTCTTTCACTGTTATCTGGATATTTGTGGCCTTTGCATCCAAACTGAGGATTTAAAACAAATATTAGTGTCTCATATTGTCACATGCAGCTGTTTATATACCTGTACAATTTTGCTTTAACAATGAACATCTGGTGCCAACATTTATGCTTAATATAGACATTTTCAAACATATCACAGCATTGTGCCGTTTTAGTATAATTTTAAAGTTATTTTAGTATTTATTCATATTTACAATAATATTATAGTATTTTTGTAACAATAATGAATTAGCTTTTAAGTTTATTTTTTAAATTGCTTTTCATTTTAGTCATTTTGTTACTTATGTGCAGTCATTTATAGCACATATATCGTTGCTTTAAATAGATACGAAGAGAACATTTTTCTAATATCCGTTTTAAGTTTTTTTTTTTACAGTATATTTTATTTCAGCTGTATTTAATAGTTTTAGTTGAAGTTAGCAATGCCAACACTGGAACTGAAGAGCTTTTACAATAAACATGAGTGAACCTCTGCGACACCAGTTATTAGGTATAAATGAATAAAACGTCATCAGACAGAAGTTATTATAGTGCTTTCACCAGTTCTCCATCATCTCTTTGATAGCATTGGCAGGCCGCTGGATAATCTCTCCTGCTGCGATGCGGTTCACTACAGTCTCCTCGAGTCTGCGGATGACTCCCGCCATGATCAACTCTCACTCATTCACTAAATGATAAATAAACACGAACTGGCACTCCTTCACCACATCAAATATAAGCACTTTCAAATACACGTGAATGTTTGTTTACGTCTCACGCGACACCCGCTAAACTTCAGGCGCGAATGGCGAGCGCCCGCCTCCCGAGTGCTGTGATTGGCTGGGGGAAGAACTGCATCCGCCGACGTCATGCCTGGAGTCCGATCCAAAGCGGTGAAGATAAACCAGAAGATTGAAATGGTAAAACTAAACAGTTGCTTTAACCAGTTAACTTACTAATGTGCATAATTAAGCTATGTATAAAGATGTAGTTTTAATAGACTGTAAAAATATTTTCCTAGTAAGCAAGTACAAATTAATACAAATAATATAACCAATTAACAATGTACTTATATGAGCCATTTCCATTTTTTGTTTGGAAATGGTTCATATAAGTTCATATAAGTAAATTGTTAATTGGTTATATTGTTTGTACATTTGTAAACAAGTATGAAATCATTTGAATGTAAAGTCCCAATAATGAAAATGAGGACTCAATTTTCTGTATTTTATAGAAAATGTGTGTGTGTGTGTGTGTGTGTGTGTGTGTGTGTGTGTGTGTGTGTGTGTGTGTGTGCCTGTTTTTATATACCGGTGGGGACTTAAACCTGAATACACACAGACCTAAATTGAGGTCCCCATGGGTAAACAAGCTCATAAATCACACACAAGTTTTTTGAAAGTCTAAAAATGCAAAAGTCTCCTGTGAGGGGCTAAGTTTAAGTGTAGGGCAATAGAATATATGGTCTGTACAGTACAAAAACCATTACGCCTATGGAAGTCCCCACAAGGATAGTGAAACAAGTGTGTCTGTGTGTGTGTTGGGCCAGTATTTAAAGGGCAAGTATGCCTGTCATGACCAAATACCCTGAAAAAAATAAAAATAAATTGTCCTCAAAACAATTTATATAGTCACAAATCTTTTAAAGTTAGAGGTTTTGGCTTAAATGACTTCATTTTATCTTTTGATGATATGCTGGATACTGAGATTGTGATGATTAATGAAACCTGTTGGAACTGTTGCTTTAAATTATGGTAGCCTTCAACATAAATTATGCATATGTGGTTGGCAGATTGCTGGTTTGGTAAGGAAATGAGTAAACAGCTAGTGAAATACTGCTCTGTGTCAGCGATTTTAGACAGGTCATGCTTGTGAAGAAGGCTACCTCCACACCACTGTGTAAACTATCATTTTATAAGAGGTCTGTTGATGTGCACAATGTGATTCACTTGCTATATAATATCCCCAAAAATATTCATATCCTAGATATCAGATTTAATTATGAATCCAAAATATAATAGGCTATGTGTGTTATAGTTTATTTGTTTAGAGTTTGAAGACTGAATGCTTTGTCATAGCAGTAGAAAAACATCTGTTTTTATAGTGCATATTTAAGGCGAAAGAAACAGCTTTTCAGACTGCCATGATGTTTTATGGCGTTTAAGGGAATATACAGCATCACAAAACAGTCAGCAGGGGGCAGAATATAAGAGTGATTGCTTCCTGGTTACAGGGAAGAAGCTATTAATAAAAATTCACTTACGGTAAATTCAACAGTAAATTCTGTTACGAAAGTGAAATAATGCTGTACTGAGTTATTATGGTTCACACAGCTGACAGACTTATTTATTCAATGAGTCATAGACCACATTGCAAGCATGCAACCTGTTTTGTTTCATTGTTTGACAAATCTGTCTTGTTTGTTATGTTTCATGAATATGGAATTTCATGAATTTTCGTGAAAAACTCCTTATACATTAAGTTTAGCGTCATTTGATGGTCTTAAATAGCTGATAAAATGTAAAAACGGAATCCAATGTAAGTCGCTTTGGATAAAAGCGTCTGCTAAATGCATTAATGTAAATGTTAAATAATTTTGAAAAAAATAGGCATACAAATCATACAAAATCATATTGGTGGTGGTTGAGGAGTTTCCCCCCTTCTATGTAAAGTGCTTTGAGTACCCAGAAAAGCGCTATATAAATGTAACAAATTATTATTATTATTACATAATTGACAATTCTATCATCTCTTACTCATCCTCATATAACTCACTTTCTTCTGTGAACACAGATATATTTTAAACATTGTGTTGTCTGAATGAGCTCCAAAATTACGAAAAAGCACTATAAAAGTATCAAATAAGAAATATGTGACCAGCAGACCAAAATTTAAGGTATAAATTATACATTTTGTGATATACAGAAATAAGAACAACATAAAGGCGATGAGATTTTGCGTGAACTATTTCTTACAATGACTTTTCATTATCCTTATGTCTATTACAGAGATCAGTTCTGGAGGAATGGATAATAATGAACACATCACGTCAAGTGTTTTCAACTCGTCCACACTTCATTTTGTTCTAAATTCCTGTGGTTGAGCTCCACACAGTCTTCCTGCGGTTAGACATATGTCTTTTCTCGCTCGCTCACATGTAGGTATGTGAGGAATTTAGTTTCCTTGTTCTTTCATATTTTGAATGCAAATGTAAGTAATACCTGAAACCAGCTCCCTTACCCTCTGGGTTGAGCTGTAAGTCTTTCTCTTCAACAGTGTCCCATGTTTGCTGTTCTGAATTCACACTGAACCTTTTTACAAGCCTGTTGAATGAACTGGTCTGACCAATGCCGAACAAGAAACTATGAGTGCAACATTCCCTGTTAGGTCTCTCTCTTATGGTTTCTCTAAAGCTTAACCTGTGAACTAGATTTTCTATTTGTCTCTGTTCTGCATTGAATTAAAGCTAGGGGCTACATACATCTTTTTTCTTTTCTTTTTTTAACTTGGAACAATTAGGAGTTTGTGGGTTTCTGGACTGGTTCCCCAAACGAGTTGCGGAAAATCAGGAATCCAAAAGTCCACAAATCAATACCTACCTCATTTTTCCTCATAGCCAACATTTGTTTAATCATACATGCATATTTCTATAACCGGTGCTTCAAGCAACCTGGATTTGTTTACACACAGTATGAAGGTTGATGAAGGCCTATAACCTGAGAAGGGAATTGCCAGATCCCATTATTTTATGAGGTGTGTTCTGTAAAGTTGAAGCCTGTCTCATCTGTCAATCCGTGTTTCTCTCTGCTTTCACCCTTTTGTAGGTCTGACCTGATATTTTTAGTGTGGCGGAAACTTCTAGTGAGGTGTGTGTACAGTATGTACAATATGAATAGATAAAGTGGGACACTTTCTGGTAATTTGTCACTAGCATTGTAATAAAAGATGACAAATGGCTTAGCCCTTCACACAGTTCCATTTTGAATAGCTAAAGATTGCTAGTACACTATAGCAAAACCATAGCGTCCCACATTACCTGTATTATATGCTTGAACATGTACCTTAAAAATAAAAAGATAAGTTAAAAAGAGAAAAGCGGGGAAATTACCTACAATGATCTTTACACAGATTCGATTTTTGTCAAAACTGGTCACACTTGTAACACAGCTAGTCTGAACCTGCTGATATGCTTGGGTTGTAATAGTTTCCTTTATTATGTTGTTTTAATAGATGTATATATAAAAAATTTAATCTGTTACTTCAATTTGGTTATCATGTCATCAGACCCCCAGGTTAAGAAGCCGTATAGAAGTGTAACTGAGAAAGAAGCGGGTCAAGCACTGAACCCTGCAGCACCTCAGAGTGGTTTTGTGATATGACTTGGACATTCTTCCCCAATTGCTGCCCAGGAGGGAAAACTTACGAGTTTTAGAGAGAATGAACAGGTATAGAAAGATGGGAATGTTTTTTTCCACCAGACCTTGTTTCTTCTGTCTTTATGTTTTAAAATGTTATATCATATATCCACTTGATCTAAACCAAATTAAAGTAGTTAAGAAATATTCTGTAAATGAGTGTAAAGATTACTGTTGTTACTACCTTACTCCACTGTTAATTTTATTTTTAAGCTTTTTTAACATTCAAAATAGGGCATAAAAAGCAAACAAACAAAATCACATGAGTTAGTCACGCTGACAATTGTGGCAAATATGCACTGACCATGTTGTGCAAAATTTGTGAGCCCAGTAATACTTTGGAAAGTAGTTACAACCCTCCCCTTCTAAACAGTAACGATCATTCTTCTTTCTGTGTTTTGTGAGGATGTTAGATATCTAATTTGATCTAACGTGACTCCCTGCTGGTTCATTTCACATCCATTAACATAAACCAAATCAAATTATAAGCCATGTGTGAAAATTTATTTTTGTCCCATAATAAATTCCTATTCCTCAGGAGGGTGGTGGTAATTTCCAATGCAAATTTATTATTTGTTTTTCAGTGAAAAGCCAGAGATGAAAAAGGAGATATGTGAAGAAAACTCATAGAAATGAAGGTACATTTGCAAACAAGCAATTTTGCAAAAATGTGAAGGAAAATTACATAATTATGTGTTTTTAGGATATGTTTTTAGCTATAAAATGAGTCTTAGTTATATAAAGGACTCAGCCATTGTTTAAAAAAAAATATTCAAATAAAGTTCATATTTGAATATTTTTCATATTATATTATTTTTTGGATATAGATGCTATTCAATTAGTGCTGCTAATACAGTCCTTCCTCTCTTTTCAGTGCATGCAAAGGATATTCAACAGGATTCTGACAAATTGATGGAGAGCTGTCATTTGCATGAATCTGGCTACTGGCCAAAACATTATTTTCATATCATTTGTGTGCAAAGGCTTGCAGCATGTTTTGTAGATGCAGTTAGTGATGGAAAACTACATGCAGGCACAGTGGAGATTGTTAGCTGGCCAAACGCCTCTGATAAGGTTAGTACAGAAAATCTATATCTCAAACACTTTTTATATATATAAAGTATATTATTATATTTTTAAAACAGAAAAATATATATTTTTGCTTGGAATTGTGACTTTACACAATTGTGACTTTGCTCACAATTCATGCTTTTCTTCTCAAAAGTGCTAGTTTACATCTCACAGTTTGGACTCTGTTTCTCAGAATTGTATTTCTCAATTTGCAAATTGCAAGAAAAGACGTCTGAGTTGTGAAATGAAAGGTCACAGTCCCCCCCCCCCCCCCCCTCCCCCCCCCCTCCCCACACAAATGACAGCATCTCCCAGTAGGGGCTAGCCGGCTAGCCAAAGCTTCGCCCCTTATAATGCATAATGTAGCAAAGTTTTTTCCAGTCAAATGCTCTTTAAGATAAGAACGACCCTCCCTCTAACACTCCCTGCCTCTAACTTGCAACAGCAAGTAGCATTGACTGTGACTCAACTAATGGCTATTGATTATTAGATAATAAAAGGGGCTACGCCTTTGATATGTCTTTTTCATATATCAGCACTGTGCTTGTCAAAACATTTCATAGGGTTTTAAAGATCTGTGATGAGCATAACAAGTATAAACACATGCGGATTAGCTGCGAAGTGATATCTGTAAAAACATGTGACTTCTGCACTTGGAATGTTTTTAGGTACGAGTTCATGTACATCTTCACCCTTAACACTGCTTGCAATATGTGCTTTAGGCGGTGTCTGTTTAAACAATGCAGGATTGTTCAGGCATGCACTTGAGAAATGACATCATATCCTGTAGAACTCCCGTAGCCAAGTTTTACTTGGAAGGGAAACAAATACATATGCAATAGCATTATAGATGGCAAGCTTTACAAACATTGGATCAATAGCGGTTACTGACTGATAAATGAGGCATTTGTGTAAAGACTATAAATCAAAGTAGCCTTTGATTTAAAGGAACCGTTTTTGTTTGAGGAGCTGTCAACTATATATATTAGCACACCATTGCAATAAAAACAATTAAATGTAATGTATGTGTTACATTTTTTAACCTTAATCAAAATAAATTGTACAATGCACACTTAAAATAGTGGTGAACGTGACAATGAGGTTTGAAAAATGTTCAAGCATTTTGTGGCAAAGCATTGGCTGTAAAGTTAGAAGTGAAGTGGTTCCTCTTCAGGAACTAGTCACACAAAGATGAATCGCTTCCAGATAAACCATACTGAAGACCTTCTGTCGTAGAAATTATGTGATTTCATCTCTGTTGCCAATGGTGATGCTGGCATATATATAAAGTCACACCCTTATTCTGAAACTCTGCAAACAAGATGTTAACAATAGTGCTGTGTATGTTATTTTAGAGCATTTTGCTTCCAGCAAAAACGTAATGCATTCAGCATATGTCTGGTCAGATTTGCACCAACTGGATTTTAAATGCAATTTCCAAAAACATTTGTAGCATGGTTTGAAAAAAATGCACAGTTGCAGTATGTTTTAAAAATGTGGTCCAATCGAGTCATGTCTTCCACAGATCATCTCCTTTAAACTGAAAATTATTTCATCATCTACCCGCCCACAAGTCGCTGTGAACTTACATATCTTCTTCGTGTATAACATGAAGGGGAATTTTACATTGCATTTCAAGGAACATGCTGATCAGTTATTTAAAGTACAAGCAGACATGTTCATGTTATGCGTGTTCTTATATAAATGTATAACATGCATAGTTATATATTATTATATATGTATAGCACTGTAAAGTTGCATATTTCAGTTTTGTTCACATAGACTATATTTTTTCTTTTTGACCTTGCTGTTTTTACAGAAGTTATTCTGTTCCAGCCTAACAAGTTCAGGCTCATTTGACCCCATTATTTTATCTGCACTTCTATTGCACAGATAAAAATGTTGTCATATGCAATGTAAAATCAATCACTGGTTATCCAGATAATATATTTGACATATAGAATGTTCAGTTTTATGGCTTTATCCAAATACGTTCTAGTTAATTAGTATTATTTGTGCATTAATTCTTCAGTAAGTTAAAAATGTATTGACAAAATTACATGTATGGCATTTAACTTTCTTAATGCACATTTTATCCATTGACTAACATAGAATATTTAACTGTCCCACATTAGTCAAAACGTGCTGTCCCACTTTTGAAACATCCTTTTCATGGCCAGATTTCTGACATAATTTCCAGAAAATGAAGTGATTTCAATAACTTGGCACCCCTGCTTGAATTCAACACCAATCATGTTCACCTTAATTTTGTAAAAAAAGAGATAAACGCACTAAAGCTTAGGTGTCCCACATTATACTAATCCACCCGTTCTTGTTGATTAGTATTATTTGGGCATTAATTCATCAGTTAGTTAAAAATGTATGGCTATTGCATTGTTTGATATTGAATTAGTTGAGGGATTAAATAAAGCATTAAATGAATTAATTACTGATGACTTTAATAATATGTTTTGCATTTTTATAGTGTCTGAAGATCTGTGTTATTGTGGGTGGTTCTCCTGTGACCTCTGACTGACTGTATGTTTGGCCGACACATATTCTCAAATTTGTGTGTATTTGAGCTCCAGATCAAGTCTTTGTTATCAGGATCTTGTGTTAAAGATTGACTAGGATTGAGAATTATTAACTTTGCATATACCCTAATACTCATATGAAATCAATATGTTATGGATCATGAATGACATCTGTCTGTCCTTAACTTCTCCTCAGAAACTCACACAAGTGAATGGTCTTTTGAATAGATGGACAAACTCTTGTTTTGAGTAGGACTGTATCATTCTTTTTGTCTTGCCCGCGAACACAAACAGGTTTTGCATGTGTGTGTGTGTGTGTGTGTGTGTGTGTGTGTATGTGTTTTCCTCTTCTTCCACTGGAGTGAATGTTACAGTGTCTGTCGTTCGTCATGACGGTCGTGCATCGATGAAGGGGTTTTACACAGGGAATTAAGGGAAAACTGCACTTTAGATCGGTAAGTCGACTTGTGATCTATGTGAGGAAACTTTACCACGTCATTGTATTTCATAATTGTATTTTTTGTTGCTTGGCAGTAGCCTAAGTTTTCTAAACTTGGAGAGCTTCACGATTCTCGACTACAAAATTTTACGCGTCGATTCTCATGTGAAAGAAAACATGATTAAGTTATCAATCGATGATTTGTATTTTCATAAATACAAGTAGGGATGGGCGGATCGATACTAAAGTATCGATACTGGTGTTGTATCGAAAGTATCGATCCTCACATAAAAATATAGATTCTAAAGTGCATTTTTTTTTAAAACCACTCATTTTATTTATCAAGAAACTCGGTGCATAAAATAAGCTTCTAAATGGAAAAATAGACTATATTAGCGAACAATAGTGTTGGATAGAGCTATTTCTCCTGCTCATTGGAACCCTATGAAAAAAAGCTGAAAGACAGAACCAACCAATCACAGACAGCGTTCGCTGGTGACGTACGGCTCAGTCAAAGTGTTCAAATAGAGCTGCGTTTCCCAAAAGCATCAGAAGCATATAGATCCTAAGAAACCATTGCCACATTATTACATTACATTATCATTATTACTATATATAAAATTAATTCTGAAAAATGCATCACGATTTATACACAAATATGAAGCAGCAATAATAATCAGAAATGTTTCCTGAGCAGCAAATTATATTAGATTTATTTCTGAAGGATTATGTGACACTGAAGACTGGAATAATGATGCTGAAAATTCAGCTTTGATCACAAATTACATTTTTAAAATAGAAAATATTTATTTGAATGGTTATATTTCACAATATTGCTGTTTTTACTGTATTTTTGTTCAAATAAGTGCAGCCTTGGTGAGCATGAGACTTATTTAAAAAATATTACAAAATCTTACTAACCCCAAACTTTTGTGTACATGTAATATTTATTTTAAATAGGCTAGTTTGTGTAAGTAAATTTAAACTGTTGTTAAAAGTTCAAATGGATTCTGTTATGTTCTGTAATTGCTATTAATAAATCTGTCTAAAAAAAATATGCTAAAGTTTCACTTTTAGGAGTACAGCATTCTGGCAGCCTTTTAAAAAAATAACCATGGTTTTATTACAGTAACCACAGTATTTGTAGTAAAACTGTAGTAACCACAAATTTACCATGGTAATAATAATAATAATACATTTTATACTTACTATATGTAACACCATGTTTATTTTTCATGAGGTACCCTGAAAGGTACTGAGGTTTTGAGGTTACTGCCCCAGTAAAGGGCTAAAATACAATTTTAGTATATCTAATTTCTGACAGTATAAACAAAAAAGGCCTGTGAAATGTAAAAACTAAAAAAAACATGGCTTTAAAATCTATATTAAGTGAGTATAATTACTGACTATATTCGTTTAATAATTTAAAAGATCATTTTAGTTTACAGGTATCGGTGTCGACGATACTGGGCTTGAAAATATCGGTATCGGATCGAAAATAAAATAAGAGGTATCGCCCATCCCTAAATACAAGTTCAGCCCATAAATGGTGGTCTCTCTGTTGTTGCGACACATCTAGAGGTTGTTGAAGCAGATGTGAGACTGTCTTTACTCAAGCCATTCAGATTCATTCACAGGATTCGTGCTTAGACTGGTTGCAATTATTACAAGTAATATTTGTAACTAAAATTACTTAAATGTGCCTTTTAGACTTGAAATGGACTCCATGATCGTTTATTGTTTCTTTTCCATATTGTATTTAATCGGTTTAGTATCCATGTCGTATTTAAACCCTTCAGACACAATTATGACTCCAATTTCTTCCTTAAATGCATGATCATAAATCACCATAACTGAAAATAAACAAGCCTACGTTAAAAAAAAAAAAGTGAAAAGGTTGTGACCATTTTAACAGTTATTTCTGAATATATAATAAAAAGGTGTAAATTAATTAATTGAAATCATAGTATGATATTATGACTTGTCCTACTTTTATTTATGTAAAGTAGTACTACTAGTTTTAAACTACTACTCTTTTAATCTAAAAAGAGGATGACTATAAATTAATAAATAAATAAATAGCATTTAATTACTCAAAAAATGTTCATCATTGAAAAAAAACATTGGGTTACGTTTAAAAAAAATCTAAGAAACCTAAAAGGCTTCTTACATCTTTCCATTTATGTGAGCAGTCTTTTTTATTATTATTAAAACAAATTTTATATGTATCCAGCATATTTTTTGTTTGTTTATATAAAAATGTGTGCATTTACAATAATCCCACCACATGTTTTTGATTTATGTTTAATGTAACTGAGGAAGAAAACAGAGTGGTTGCCCTCACGTGGAATTAATGTGCATTGCCATTTTTCTGGTGTTAATTATTCTCTTAACTCTGTCTGCATTGGTGCAGGTGTAAATATGGCTCATCGTTCCCAGTGTTCCTCTGCCGGGGACAATCCCCTGGACCCCAACTACCTGCCCCCTCATTACCGTGAGGAATACCGATTGGCAGTTGATGCCCTGGTTGAAGCTGACTTGGAGGGCTACTATGAGTTTCTTCAGGAAGCTGATGTGGTTGATTTCTTATCCCGTTCAGAGATTGAGTATATCAAAAGCATGGTGCAAGCTCCGCATCACACTGCCCAACCAGAGAGGAGATACATGTCTGAGGATGTAGATGGGTCTTCTTCTGACACTTACTGGCCGGTACATTCAGACCATGATGCTCCGAGCCTGGACTTAGGATGGCCACAGCAATACAGATTTGTTGGACCCACTGAGGTCACTACATTGGTGAACCCGTGTGACCCCAAGATGCCCAGTATCAAAGAGCAAGTCCGCAGGATGATCAAGAATGCGCAACAAGTGAGTATCGCATGCTGTTCAAGTGCAGTATTAAGATATCATTAGTGCATGACAGAAGTCAGTAAATCCAGACTGTCTTCCCTTATTGCTCAGTTATTTTAATATCTTTGATACTGTTTTCACAAGTAAGCAGTAAGAGCTTAGTACAGCAAACTGGTCACACTAGTTTCACAGCTGGTCTTTCATTCTAAACTTGACATAATGACAGCTATTATGCACTCATTAGGGTTGCAGTATATAATGAGAACTTTGGTTTAATTTTTCAAACACAACTGAATTAACTTCTTTCAATTTAGACATTATAATTTCCAGTTAATTCAACTGCAAACAATACAAGTTTCGTGTTTCAATTTGCCTGAAGGTGCTAAATGCAAAATGCTGATTTTATGCCAAATTGACACAAGATCTGTAATGTAATATCATAATAGTTGGTGTAATCAAGCATATTCTGCAGGCTTGTTTTTTTTCTTCTTTCTTCTCCAAAATGTTCTTTTGTTAGACTGAATTCACAGTTGAGGCAGTTTGAGTTTCAGATGTTTTTTTTTTTACTTTGGCAGTCTCTTTCATGAACTTTTGCCGAATGTAAAATAGACTGAGCCATCATTGTTGACAATGTGGTAAACCGAAGTCTAAGTAAACATAAAAGTAGACAGTCTTTCCTGCCCTCCTCCTCTCTTCATCTGATATTGACCTCTTTGTCATTTAATGTATGTGTGGTTATCCTGCAATGTTGACAATTCACAAAACAAACTTGAAAGAAAACAAAAATTGAAACTTGTTCTGATATCATGTCATGCAATACATAATGTTTTCTTTGAGTAATGTATTTTTTATTTCTTGTTCTAGGTTATTGCTGTGGTGATGGATATGTTTACAGATGTTGACATCTTTTCTGATATTCTTGGTGCAGCGACACGTGGTGTGCCTGTTTATGTTCTTCTCGATGAACTGAATGCTCACCATTTTGTTGGGATGGTGAACAACTGTAGGGTGAATCTGGATGAAATAAAAGTAGGTACTTTTCATAGGTGTTTTATCTATATTTAAGTTGAGTAGTCCTTAAGAGTTTTTTTTAATAGCTATTTTCTAATGATTTATAGATTTACTACTTTGATACAATTTACTCAAAATCAGCATATATATTAATGGCCTTAGCATAATTTTTTTAATGAAACAGAAATATCATGAAAATTATAGAAATATAATTTCCTATTATAAAAATAATAGGACAGTACTGTTGCATACTTATTTTGAGTATTTTGTATGAACAATATATGTGAGCGTTATTAAGATTTTACTGTTTTTACCATTAGATGGTACACTTTAAAAGACACTTAATATTTGTTGTTTTAAATTAGTTCAAATTAATTTATCTACTTTTCACTTGCAGTTAATGCGGGTAAGAACTGTGTCTGGTAGTACCTATTTCAGCAGAACAGGAAAGACCTTCAAAGGTCAGATGATGGATCGCTTTATTCTGGTAGACTGCAGAGCTGTGTTAAGTGGCAACTATAGGTAAGTACATTTTATCTTTTGACAGTTAATTGCAAACTATAAAAATACCTTATATGTGTTTTTGGTGTAGTCGACAAATTTTCTCACTTTGTGTTGCAGCTTCATGTGGTCTTTTGAGAAGATACATCGCTGTCTTGCTCATCTATTTCTGGGACAGCTTGTAACCACCTTTGATGAAGAGTTTCGGATTCTCTTTGCCCATTCAGAGCCACTGGTTGTTGAAAATGTTTTGGCAAATATGCCACACTATGGTGGTGAACCTGAAAGCTACTACAACGCAGAAAAGACCCACATGTTTAACAAACAATATCCCACTATTGGCATGGAATGTGCTGGACGTACTACAGAAGATCATATGAAATTGGGTAACAAAATGTTACCCTTTAGAAGTGAATCCCTCCACAGTGCAACAGAAGCAAATCCCTCTGTTCAGAAGCACATGCTGCATGCTGCCCAGCAATATAGAGAGGATCATCAATTTATAGAGCATGGAAGTCAAATGAGAGGACCAAATGAAACGGTTGGCTTCAAAAGACATAGCTATGAAAATATACCTGATTATGAATACATGCCCCCTCAAAACCATCCAACAATGAGAGGAAACCAGTACATGGAGGGAGAAATGGCGCAGGGCGGGCACTTTGCAAGGGAACCACATATTTACCAGGGAGCTGGATTACAATCTGGTTATGACATGTATGGAAGGTTTAGAGGCCAAGGCCAACACATCGATCAGTTTTCAGGGCCTGTCTACCCTCATGAGGGGGATGAGGCTGAACCACCTGGAGCTTATGACCATATTCAAAGATACCTGCAGTCTCAACCTGCTATGGAGGAAGGACATGGTCCAAAAAATGTATTACCACCTGTGCAGTCCAATCTCAAGAGACATAGAACGGGACAGTCTTATACATGTCAGACCTCCCCAACACAACCAAACCCAACAGAACAGAAACGATTCTTCAATGCAATCCGCAAACCACAGGATATGAGTCAAAAGCAGGGCCTGCGGGACTGGAGGATCAGCTCATACCTCAGTGCATGCGATGATGCAGGAGAGCTAGATTTAGCTGAACTTGAAGGATCCACTGCATGTGATGATATTCCATGTTTTACACAGGAAGCTCCTTGTGGCCCCGTACGTGCTGAAATTAGACCAGGAAATAGAGAGTTTAACAGGATACCTTCACCTAGGGAAAATCCCACGTTTGTCCAAATTCAAAATGATTCTATTGTGCCTCACAGTTTAGCTAATCATCCATCTGATTTATCACAAATGAATATCAAAACAACACCAGCATCAACTTCAGAGTCTTCTTGCACCACTGAGGGTGACAAAGCAGAGGAGACGCAGAAGAGAGAACCTAAAGAGACTAACCGGATAAGTGAAGAGTTCCTGAAGAGGAAACCCAGCCAACCTGTCCAGAGGAGTTCCAGACTGAGACACTCGCTGATATTCAGTTCAAATCTAGAGCTGCATACGTCAGAAGAGATGAAAGATACTGCTGGAGAAAAAGATGGGGATGAAGCTTCAAAACTTTCAGCTCGTGTGTCACAAATGTTTGATAAAAGGAGGACTGGTTCTCCGTTTCAACCATTTCAGTGGAGCAATTTTGCAAAGTCAGCCACATTTGATAACTCCACCTCAGAGTTTGCACAACCTGAGGATGAACTGAACCAAATGGGTGAAAATTCTGATGTAGATAAGGTTGAAACCTGCCAAAATATTCAAACAGTTCCTGAAAAAAATAGCCAAAGGGATGAATGTCCATCTAATTTATTGCAAAAGTCATCTTCTTTCATAGATATGAATGACCCTGACTGTAGACTGAGGTATTTCAAAGAATTAGCAGCCAAACGCAAACTTGCAGCAGCAAAGGCTTCTCAGAGCAATCCGATGAAAGCCACCCAAACGTTTACTCTACCAGAGAAATCTTTAGGTAATGATGCAGATAAAAAAACAGGGCCTGTTTTGAAGACCCCAGAAACTCCACTCAAGTCAAAAAATACCCCTGCCACAGTAACAGGGATCAAAGAAATCTATAAAGACACCAAATGTGAGGAATCGAGTAAAGACATCCTACATAGAGCCACTGATGCTGAAAAAATTAGATTTAAGGAAAAACTTGCAGAAGAGTCTGGCTCAACTTTAAAAAATTTCAAGGGAGACATTGATCAAGCTTTAAAACCTGTTGAAAAGACAAAAACAGTATCTACATCTAAAAACCAGACACCCCCCATTTTAAAAATTGTTTCACAAAAGCCTCTCTGTGCCTTACAAAATCAAGTAGATTCTGTTGCATTAGATACAACCTCAACAGAATCTGGCCTCAACCAATATCATAGTCCTAATGAAACCGATCCCTCCCATGCCGTTCTGACTGAGGGTTGTCCTCCTGTTAAGTTACCACAGACAAAGTGTGTGTCACCACTACGCACCAATCCAAATGAGGGAAGTCCATCTGCAAAAGACTCCCAAATTCTTGCACAGAGCTTAACCAATATTTCTAGCATATTTTCTGATACTGTGCCTCTTGGTTCTAATTCAACAGCAAACCTGGCAATTGTAGATCCTTCTGTACCTTCAAAAAATGACCACAAAAATACAGTTCCCTCCCCAGCATTTCCTACAACTGGAATTAGTTCCACCAAACACCAAAATGCAAGAAAGGCTGACTCTTCTCAGCCCCCCACTAAAACTGAGACAGATTTTTGCCAACAGTCCAGTGCAGCAGAAAGCAGACAGACAAATCCTACTACAGCAAGACATAAATCATCCCAAATGTACACTGCAGTATCCTCAGACTTTTCCAAACATCCCCCTGCAGTGGGGGAAGACACTTCAAAACACCTCACTGGAGCAGAGATGGACTCTTCTCATATGTCTGCTGCATCTGTGGAAGACTCTATGCAACACCACGTGGCAAAAGAAAGTAAACATTCCCTAAAACCCACTGCATCAAGTACACAACCCTTCATACAGCCAAATGCTTCTGCTGCAGCCTCTTCACTACATTCCAGTGCTATGGAGACAGACTCCTCCCAGCAGCCCACTGCGACAGCCAAAGACTCTTCTCAACACCCCACTGCAACAGCCACAGATTCTTCTCAGCAACCCATTGCAAAGGAGACAGACTCTTCTCAAAAGCCTATCTCAATGGAGACAGACACTTCTCAGCAGTCCACTGCATCAATGATAGACACCATCAAAGAGCTAATTGCATCAGAGGCAAACACTCCCCAGTCCCACACTGCAACAAAAAGTGACCTTTCCACAGAACCTTTCAAACAACTACCTTTATTGGGGGCAGGCTCTTCTCAACAGCCCACTGCAACAACCACAGGTTCTACCCAGCAGCCCACTATAACAATCACAGACTCTTCCCAGCAGCCCGCTGCAACAGATATAGTCTCTTCCAGGAAGCCGGCTGCAGCAGACAAAGACTCCTCCCAGAAGTCCACTTCAACAGGCACAGACTCTTCAGACACAGAATATTCTCAGCAGTCCATTGTAACAGTCACAGACTCTTCAGTCACAGACTTTTCCCAGCAGACCACTCCAATAGTCACAGACTCTTCCCAGAAGCCCACTGTAACAGTCACAGGCTCTTTCCAGCAGCCCACTGCAACAGTCACAGACTCTTCCCAGCAGCCCACTGTAACAGTCACAGACTCTTCAGGCACAGACTCTTCCCAGCAGCCCACTGCAACAGTCACAGACTCTTCAGACACAGACTCTTCCCAGCAGCCCACTGTAGCAGAGATAGACTCTTCGAGAGAGCCCACTGCAGCAGACACAGACTCCTCCCAGAAGTCCACTTCAGCAGGCACAGACTCTTCCCAGCAGTCCGCTGCAACAGAGACAGACTCTTCCCTAAAGCCCACTGTAAAAGACACAGGCTCTTTCCAGCAGCCCGTTCCAACAGATGTGGACTCTTCCCGAGAGCCCACTGCAGCAGACACAGGCACTTCCCAGCAGCCCGCTGCAACAGTCACAGACTCTTCCCAGCAGCCCACTGTAACAGTCACAGACTCTTCAGGCACAGACTCTTCCCAGCAGCCCACTGCAACAGTCACAGACTCTTCAGACACAGACTCTTCCCAGCAGCCCACTGCAGCAGAGACAGACTCTTCCCTAAAGCCCACTGTAAAAGACACAGACTCTTTCCAGCAGCCCGTTCCAAAAGAGGTAGACTCTTCCCGAGAGCCCACTGCAGCAGACACAGACACTTCCCAGAAGTCCACTTCAACAGTCACAGACTCTTCCCAGCAGCCTGCTGCAACAGTCACAGACTCTTCCCAGCAGCCCTCTGCAACAGAGACAGATTCTTCCCCTGAGGCCACTGCAGCAGTCACAGACACTTCCCAGAAGTCCACAGCAACAGACACAGACTCTTCACAACAGCCCACTGCTAGAGTCACAGACTCTTCAGACACAGACTCTTCCCAGCAGCCCACTGTAGCAGAGATAGACCCTTCCAGAGAACCCAGTGCAGCAGACACAGACTCCTCCCAGAAGTCCACTTCAGCAGGCACAGACTCTTCCCAGCAGTCCGCTGCAACAGAGACAGACTCTTCCCAAGAGCCCACTGTAAAAGACAAAGACTCCTCCCAGCAGCCCGCTGCAAAAGAGACAGACTTTACCCAAACACACACTGTAACAGCCACAGACTCTTTCCAGCTGTCCATTCCAATAGAGACTGATTTGTCCCAGCAGCTCACTATAACAGAAAGTGAATTCTCCCAAAATCCCACCAAAACGGAGGCAGACACTTCCAAACATCCTATTAAAACAGAAAATGAATCCCTTCAAGACATCACTGGAACAAAATCTGACTGTGTTACTGAGAAAAAAGATGATAACTTATCAGAAGCCGTTACCAAACTAATACCCATTCTAGAGGTTAACATTACTCAAAAAGACAATAGCACATCTCAAAATGCAGTCATCACAGCCTTAAGTTCCCCAGCTGAACATTCCCAATCTGATACTGTTACACCTTGTGATAGCCAAGTGGAACTAAACCAAACACAAGCATGTATAACTCATACAGTAAAAGACACAGAAAATTGTGTTTTAACTAGACTTGATTCAATGGAGGTGAGCTCAACTCAGCCTCAAGGTTCACCAGAACCTTGCCTGTCCTCGGATGAGATCAACTCAACTCAGGGAATTACACAAGTACAATCTAGCTTATTATCAAATCCTATGGAATCTAGTTGTCAAAAAGACTCAAAGCCTGAGAAAACAGATGGGTGCCAGACATCTGACACCATTACAGAGCAAACTGAGAGTCATGACACTCCAGCTATAGATGCAGGGCCTCAGATAGAAGTTTCTACAGCAATAGACTCTAACGGGGTTGATAAAACGAAACAAACAACATCAGAGATAGAAAACACTATGACTAACATTGCAGAGGTGCCAGAAAAATCACATTTGACTGTACACAGTAATTCAGAAAATCAGTCTTCTGTTGCAGAGAATGCAAAATCGATTGTGTCTGCCCATCAGACATCTACTGCAAATGTTATCTCTTGCAGCAACCTTAGAGATGACACTAAAGTTCTTTTAGAGCAAATTTCAGCAAAAAACCAAAGCAGATCTTCCCTGTCCAAGCAGACTCTTGCTTCACCCAATGAAGCCAAAAAGGCTGAGGTTAGCTCTGCAGATAAATTGTTCTCAAATCATTCAGGAAGGCCCTGGTCCTCCAAGGCAACACCAGAAGAACGGGAGATGTTACTACAAAAGATGGAGCAAATGCGTAAAGAGAGGAAGGTCTACAGTCGTTTTGAAGTATGTTGTAGGATTTTTTCACATGAATTCCAAATTTCTGAAAATATTGATTGTCTGTTGCTTAGATTCAATGTCTAAAAGCACAATATCTAAAAGACTGAAGTTCAATGTTTAAATGTAAATTTACATTTCCTTACATTACTCAAGCATTTCTATTTGGTATTTTCACAGGCCTCATGAATTAAACCACTGGAAAAGGGGCTCCACTGATGAACAATAAGAGGAAAGCGATTTAGCCAGATTTTTTTTTTTTTCTTAAAGTCTTACCTCATAACTGTGAACCTGCAAAAACTTGGATCGAAGTGTCTTATAACTTCTGATTATACTAAAGAGTGCTGCCTATGTTGGGAGAGTGGAAAATCTGCAGGGCTTATGCAGATGATCGGGATGACAAAAAACAGGAACTTTACCAGCTGGAATAAGCTTTTGATAGGGCAGGTATTTCTTAGTGTGTATATAGCCTATATGTGACCCTGGACCACAAAACCAGTCTTAAGTCGCTGAGGTATATTTTTAGCAATAGCAAAAATCTTGCCCTATCCTAACAAACCATACATCAATGGAAAGCTTATTTATTCAGCTTTCAGATGATGTATGAATCTCAATTTTGAAAAATTTAATTTACACTTAAGACTGGTTTTGTGGTCCAGGGTCACATATAGTATAGCTGTGAAACACATTTCTAAATCTTTTGTAGTTGTTGGGAGTTCTGTATCTAGAAATTATAATCTGTTATAAATACTGTAAATAGAGAGTTGTTTACCTAACAAAAACAAGGAGTTCATTCAAAATGGAGCCGCCAGAGACAGAGCATGTGAGCAATGTGGAGTGGGGGAGGAGTTGCATGATATTGCCAGGAGCAAGGAGTTTCTGAAAGTCTCCAACATCGTTCTGATACTACTTCAACATGTTAACGGAGTCAGACTATTGTTTGTGTTTCAATACAGCATAAAACTTTTCTCCAAGTATTTTTTTAATTTTATTTTTTTCAATTATAGTATTTTGTGCCCAGGTGTTATTAAAAACCAACACTGAAAGAACTTCATAATGGATCAGTAACTGGGCACACATTTTTCTATGTAGTGAACTTGAAGCAGTGAGCAGCAGGAAACGGAAAACATGGAACTGGAAGTGGAGCTGGATGCACAATAGACACTCCTAAAGCACGTAACATATTAATGTGGATAGCATGCAGCACCTTTTACTAAAAGGAATTTCTCAATATACCAAATCGATACAAAAATGTGCAATATTATGAATTTAGGATGAATTACTGATTTATTTAAATTGTAAAATACGTTTGTCAAAATTTGTCAGTGTATTAAGACATCTGTTTTTGATGGAGGTTCCCATAGGCTACACGTATAGAGAACCAATAATGTCTGTTACATGTTCCCACCTGTTCCAAAAGTTGTGTTTGAATCATGTTTAGAGCAAAATGAGTAATACTACACTGAAATAAACAAATAAAACTAGAACACAAGACATGTTCTTCAAATATTAATATCTCAAACGTGTGTTATTTGCTTTTGTCAGAACAGTTATGAAACTAAATGCTCAGTGGGAAGAAATTTATCAAACAGATGGAAAAAAAATGTGTTTATTAATCTTCTGATGAAAGACTCGTTACACAATGTCTGTTTTTGTTCAATGTGTTCCCCTTTGGTACAGTTATGGGTGTTTTATATGGGAACAAATTAATAGTTGGCTCAAAAATGAAAAATTCTGTTATCATTTACCTTCATGCCATTCCAAACCTATGTGACTTTCTTCTGTAGAACAGAAAAAAATGATGACAGAATTTTTAAGTCAACAAATATTGCAGTGAATGGGGGCTATAGACCATGTTACAACTTGTAAAATACTTATGAGTATCATCTTTAGAAAAAAACGTGAGCTTGTTTATGTGACATCACTGATCTTTAGTTAGCCACAAGGTTTGGGTCATGCTGCAAAAATGTGAGCCATGCAGTTATGCTTAAATAAACCAAATTACAGAACATATTTTTTTTAGCCTGTGATATTTAAGAATGTGTTACATAATTGTTCTTGGAGTGAAGAAAAAATTCTTAGTATGTATGACAACAACAGAAAAACACAAGGCCCTTAACACCATGTCAAATAAGCAAGTCAGGTTAGGCTAATCTCTCAATATAAACTTTATTCTCATAAATCTGAATTAGTTCCCCTGGCATTTCTTAAAGTCTCTTGCAGCTGAGAGGAGAACTCAGTTCATGGTGATGAAATGTGTATTTCAGCAACAAACCGTAAGACTGCAGACATGGCTGACATGTTGAAGAAAGTTTACCACATAGTTGCTTTCAGCTGGTATATCTTTGTCCTTCAGTCTGTTTATGCAAAACGAAATTCAGATATACCACCTGGGATGTTTGTCTAGTGGACCCTGGAAATACCTCACATTTTTAAACCTGGTAAGGTGCCACCCTTGTGAGGACTCTTTTAAAATTGTTCTGATAGACACAATATTGGAGGTTGTGCATTTCTCAGGTCTTACAGATGGTGTTTTTTTTGGACTGGCATCTGTGAATGACCTTCAGCCGGTGTGGAAAGGCTCCAAAATGTCACTTTTCTGCCTCTGCAAGGACTTGCTCTTTTCTGTCTTTGCGTTTCCAGTGGGAATGGTGAGTTTGGATATTACTTGTCAGTCTGACTTTTTTTTACCTGCTATAACAGAAAACTGATGTAGGCTGAGTGTACCAGTCATAGAGATCAGATTAGTATACACTCTCAGAAAAAAAAGGTCCATTTACCCCTATAAGATACATATTAGTACCTTAAATATACATATTAGCCTAATAGCTATCGATTAAAAATGACTACTTTGTCTACATTTTAGTAGTCACCTTTAAAAAGTGTACCGCCTCAGAGTGTAGCTACAGTTCAGGTGTTGCTCAGTATTGTTGTCAGGATCATTATTGTTTCTGTTTTAAAATAGAATAGACCAAACCATAAATGGTCAAATCTAATTTGTATGCTCAAATTAAATTCAATACGAAGTACTGTGGCAAGCACTTAAGCTTAAAGGTCTTTGAAAGAATACCATAGTGCTGCCATGGTACTCCAATGGTGATTTTTGGTACTTTTTTTGTTAATAACTACAGCAATAAAAATAAATGATATTTCAAGAATCAAAGATAAGTAGATCTTCACTTACTGTTGTTGAATATAGTCCATCAGAACCCATTAAAAGCTGCTTCTTGATAGACATTTAGATTTAACAGAAATGCATAGAAATGTAACCGATGAATGTGCACCATCTATTGGTGGTTAATAGTAATAAGTAATATTTCTAATGCATAAGACTGAATACATATCAGTTCTTCAAGTTTTAATAAGTAGTTTCTTTGCAATTGTGTGCATCTTCTATATTTATTTGAATTATTTTAAGTTTGTAGTTCTGCTGTTTTGGCTGATTTTTGCCTATGATTGACAACTGGTCCATCCAGCTTCGATGGACAGCCTCTTCCCTCCATGGATCAATCATGCTATGGTTTGTTCTCTATAATGTATGATACATTTTTTAAAAATGTAAATTAAATAATCTTCCTTCACAATTAAATTGACCTTTTGATTCATAGACTGACTAATACGATGGCTTTGTATGCTTGCCTCATAGCACACTCTTGTTCTCCCAATCGTGTTTGGTGAGATCCTGGTGGAGCCACATATCTATCCTAAAACCAAGAATGGTTTGGCTGCTTTGGGATTTGTTAGTCTTGCTTACTTAGGATGGTGAGTTATGATTATGTGGGTGACTGTGCTAGTTATGAAACTATTTGCCAGCAACACTAATACATATTCTCCCTCTCTTTTAGGGTGGCTTAGGTGTATCTAATGGTGGGAATCTGGGTTTACCCTATACTGGGGCTGTTCAGGAGCTCACGATTGAACGTCTTCTTTTTTAACATGCTTGTGCTGACGCTGCTGTCCTTACTGGGACAAACTTTGAACCGTAAAGTTTGGGGTGAGAAAAGAGCAGAATCATATTTCTGAGTTTTATTTTCATTATGTATTTTTATCTATTGGAATATTTGTGAGAAATATTGTGACAGCTACAGTATATAAATACTTAACCAATACCAAGTTACTAATTCATAATTCCTTTTACTCTTCCAGGGAAAGAACAACCAAAATTCACAAGAACATGATGACACATGATTCCTGTAAAAGTGTTCTGGTGAACTGGCCTTATGAATATCTGATATGAACCATTTCCAAGTGATCTGAGTGGCGTCAGTGCAGATGTCTGATGTTGCTCATTTGTAATAAGTACACTTGCATTATAGTTTTGTATATTTTTATCTGTGACCACTTATGCTAATGTAAATTTGAAACTACAATATGCATCTGATGTTATAGACATTTCTGGGAACTTGCAGTGATAATAAAACTAGTGTCCTCTAACATTTATTGAACAAGTTAAATCAAAAACTGCATAAGTGGTAATAAATACCTTAGTAAACAGTAGTATATTTAAAATATATTTATTTCATACTAAGTATAGTTAAAATCTATTAACATATGAACTGACATACTCAAGGCTTACTAATAAAAAAAAAGATAATAAAATTTTATTTGGAGTACACTCTTAAAAATAAAGGTTCTTCACAGCGATGCCATAGAAGAACCATTTTTGGTTCCACAAAGAACCATCGAGTCAAAGGTTGTTTAAAGAACCGTCTCTTCCTTACTTTTTTATAATCTGAAGAACCTTCTTTCACCACAAGGAACCTTTTGTGAAACAGAAAGGTTCTTCAGATGTTAAAGGTTCTTTATGGAACCATTTAGACAAAAAGGTTATTCTACGGCATCGTGAAGCACCTTTGTTTTTAAGAGTGTACAAAGCGCATTTCTTAATATTAAGCCTAAAATGTGTTTTAATGTCACTGTTGATGAGGATTATATGATCTTTGAATAATATCAGTCTTTAAATGCAAGATGTTTAAAGTGTGCCTAAAGTATACTTGCAATAGTTCCACGTTAGCACAATGTATCTTTAGTTGGAATTTAGCACTACTTCTGCCCAATTAAAGTGCATTAAGTACAAATTTAGTTGTTAGTTGTTCCAATTTAGCAGACTTTAAGTATAGTTTAGTATGCCAAAAGTACAAATGCAGGGTATTTTTAAAAAGCATATAAATATATAAATGTTTGTTAGCATGAAATAAATGCACAAAAATACATTTTAATATATTTATATTTCACTAAGGTAGCTGTTTTATGAATTTGTACAAAGCTCAATATGACTTTGTTAACTGTTTATACATTATAGCTTCATACATTAAACAAAATTGCTTCAGTTCATTTCAGATTTGAATTTTGGGTTAAAGATGCCAAATATTTTCTGTACATTGTGCATGTGGGAATATGTTTAATGCATGCTGATCCAAATGTTAGAAACATTCTCTACCCTAGAGAATGTTTGTTCTTCTTCATGGGAATTGGTGCTAGCATCATTCTTCTTTATCCATTTCACCGGAGTCTTTCAGAACAGATGATCCAGATGTTTTGGATATGATTTCATGAGAAAGTGCTTCACAGTCTTTGGTTTGGGAGGACAACAGTCTTTGCCATGTCACATGTTTCCACATGTTTCCAGTAACCGAAGTAAAAGAAAACCGGTCAGGTTTCCTTTATAAGGGTTAATGATCAGGAAGCGAAACTCATAATCATCCGGATGACTCTTCCCCTCTTAGGTTGAACTTCCTCGCAGATCTCTGTATTCTTTTATATGGTGCAGAGTGTTTGGATCTGCATCCACCAGCCCAACAGAGAGGAGTCTAATGATGAGGTGAACCTCCTGATCATTCATTCTCCACTGCAGGAAAACAATCAGATATGAATGTGTATCCTTCAGTCAGCAGTAAGAGAACGAGATTGATTTTTAGATACAGTATATAGCCAACTACCTTGTTTTTGTAAAGTATATTTTTTTGTTGGAAGGCATTTCCAACTTTGGGATGTATCTGTTTTGGAGACAATACTGTGAATAAGCATGTAAGACAACATTCAAACCGCTTTTGAGAAAAACAGCAGTATTAAAACATTCCATTTATCCACCTTCCTGTTCTGAACTGATGACTGTTCAAAAAGCTACTGAATCTATTGCTTTAATGCAGTTTCAAGATGCTCAAGAATGACTCTTCTCGAACTGCAAACAGTACAAGAACCAAACTAACACATAACATCAGCATTATGTAAGTGTTAACTCCCTCTCCACCTGCTTTTGTCGTATTTTTCTCTTCTGACTAGTTCTGCACCGCCTGATTCTCCCAACAATAGATGTAATTGCAATTGTGTATAATTTGATTTGTTGCTGACCATTACATCCAGATTAACCAGTTTTGAAAACATTTTTAAACATTTCCTCTCACCTGACTCAGACCACGTGACATGCACTGGATGATGACAATTAGCCCCAAAGCAATCTGTCAGAAATATTAAAATTTTCATGGAGAATTCAGAAAAATATGTTTGCAAAAAGATCCAAATGAAAGAAAAATGCATAAGTGAAAGAGAAACGATACAAATGACACACTAGTCTATTAAGATTTGATTTATTATTTATTTATTGTAAATGATTTTAAAAGAAGTCTCTTGCTCCCCAAGGAATGCATTTATTTAATCAGAAATACAATAAAAACAGTATATTGTTGCTAATAAAAATAACAGTTTTTTGTTCATATATTTTCAAATGTAGTGCTGTCAAACGATTAATCGCGATTAATTGCATCCAAAATATGTTTTTGTTTACATAATATATGTATGTATTTATTATGTACTGTATATGAACATACAAGTATACACAATACACTTTTACGTAAGTTTAGTTTCTGTTCAGATGAGGTGAAGTTGTCGCTTTTTAAAGCATATTGTACAACACATTATACTGCTCATTTGTGGTGAGCATCTAGTTAAGCTGCAAGTAGCTTATAATGATGCAATGAGAATGCATAGATGGCATGGTGCAAGTGAAATGTGTGTGTGTGCAAGAGTAATCACTTTTAAAGCACTGTTACGAAATCTTATGTATAGATTTATCTGTCGGCTTAATGCTTCTAAAAATTAGATTATTGTGGGTTTATCAAACATACACGGTATCAGTCAAAGCTGTGGAGACACTGGTTTTGCTGTATTTTGTAAGTCTGTGAAAGATGCTGTGGGTTGTATATGTTGTCTATTGTCTTTTTAAAATCTGCACCTTGAGTCTGTAATAAAGTTTGATTGATTGCACTCTGTATTTATGTATCAACATAGTAGACAAAAAAACTCAAAACCTTAGAACTACTGAAATATAGCCTTTGTGGCTGATAGATCTGGTGTCCCCTAAAATACTGCATGTATATTTAATTGTTTTTTAGTTTTCATATATCACACACCAAACACAAGCATTAAAACATGGTACTAATGCAAAAAGCTGGTAAACTTACCCCCATAATGTACAACATGAGTGTTTCTTTGTGTGTTCCTCTTGTGCGTGTTTGTCTCTGTTCAGTGCTGTGATTTATAAGAAGCTGGGCATCATGTGAACAGAACCAGATGTGCAGGTTTAACACGTATGTCAAACCCCAAGGTGACAATGCCAGACAATCATGAGCTGATCACACACTGACAGCTGGAAAATCACGCTGACGCACACAGTCCTGTGACAATTCTGGACTATTGACGTTGTTTTTAGAGCAACAATTAAACCCCAGTGTTTTTCTTTTCATTAGTAAAGAGGGTTTCATAATGGCACATGTGAAGTCTTACATTCATGTGATCAAAAAGACTGAGAGGTGACGCACAACATTATACTTCAAGCATCACAAACCAATCAACAAAGAACTGTCTCCTTATCAAGATGTTGTTTCATTATGTTACACAATTCTGTAGGTTCTTCAGATGAGCATACAAGTTTAAAGCAGTTGTTATTCGAAAGAATTGAGAATGAAAAGTTCTTGACCTACAAGTTTTCCTATGGCATCAGTCTGTGTTTTAAACTTTTTATTTTTAGAATCACCAAAATACAGAGCAAACACTTGACTGTAAATGTTTTAAATGCTTCAAAAAAAAGTGAAAGAGATGGATATACACAGTGTTGGAAAGGTTGGAAATGTATAGGTTATAGATTACAAGTTACACTATCTAAAATGTAATAAGTAGTGTAACTATTTCAATTACTTTAAGTAATGTACATTGATTACATTTGATTTTTTTTCATTACCGTTCTAAATTTAATCATTGATGTAAACCAGACAGGGTTAACCTTACAGTTGCACCTCAACACTGATTAATGTCAGACTTCTGAAATCTTTCATCACGTGAATTAAGATTATAATCATTTCATTTTAAAGCACACCCCCCACAAAATCAGACTTACTTTAAAGATCATTTTGAGGTTATATACAGGAAATAGTTTAGTAGTTACAATACTGTTTTTGAAATCAAATCTTTATGACAGGAAGAAACAGTTGATCTTAAAAAATAAAGCATATATATAAACCCAAATAGAAGATAAAACTGTCGAATAAGCATGTGTCCTGTGTGTATACTAAACTCCTGAAAGATGGGTGTCTCATGTTTTACAGCAGTCAATGCAATTTATAAAAGAAATCAATTAAATCTGTATGTGGGTGTAAATGTAATTTAATTACACTTTTTTTGTGTGTAACTGTAACTGATTGCAATTACATTTATGTACACAAGGTGTCTTTGTTCCAGTGTAATTATACATATACTGAGTAATGATAATTATACATGTACTTACTATATGGTTAGGATTTGGTTTAGGGTTACTTGCATGCAATTATGCAGAATTTAGTGTTATTATAATAGTAAGTACATGTAACATGTGTAACAAGGATATCTTAAAGTAAACTGCTGCCTTAACTACTTTTGTAGTAACTACTTCCCAACACTATTTATAAGTAAATTCAGTGAAAATCCAAGAATGAAAGTGTGATAATCGAACTGTTCCTATACAGAAAGAAAGAAAACAGTGCAGTTGTTTTTTACTGTGATCTTGGTAATGTTACAGATGGACAGACTTTAGACCAATAAAACCAGTATGCTTAATGCTTTCACACACACACACACACACACACACACACACACACACACACACACACACACACACACACACACACACTCAAAGCAATGTTGTCATGACAACAGAGCATTTGGTCTAAAACCATTTAGAGCATGTTAAATTCATTTTTAGAAACTAATGTGGAGCCTTTGGTGAAATGCAACATTAAGAAGAAGAAAGTGAAGGAAGAGTTAAAAGGCAAATGGTTTATACAAGGATATAGTACAATACCAAATAGTGCACCGATGAAGAATGCACATTTATTTTTCCACATGCATCAATATAATTAATAATCACAAATCACAAATCTCCATCAATAGCGCACTGCCAATCTGAAGAACCCATGGGTGCCATTATAACATTTGATGTGGACAGAATGTGGACAGTATTGGATTTTATTATTTTGTTTGGCATCAAGCCATCATCGTTCTCAATGCTTCTTGTTTTTGAATATATAGCAATTCTGAATATCTAACAAATAGCCTAAAATAAAGTTTAAAATGATCAAATAATTAGGTCAGTCAGTTATCACAAACAGGTGAACATTTCTGCCATATTTAAGGCTTCACATAATGAGGTGATGACTGGCAAGTTTGTTGCAAGTGAGTCTAGTCCCTTACATAAAACAGTGTGTGTTAATACTGTGTGTTTCAGTGTGACTGTGATCGTCAAACCTCACCAGCTAGATGAACACACTCTGGGTCACCATCAGAGGGAGGCAAAACACAGAGAGAAACCACATCAACCATGGGCTGCGTTTCCCGAAAGCGTTGCCAATAGAGGTCAGACGTAGTTGGCTAACGATGCTTTTGGCAAAACGCACCCCAGACCAGTTACAAAAAAACATGGTACAAACTCAGCCAGGTTCAACCGCAGTACGTTCACATCCCATACTAATCACATCAAATGTAGGGAATATCCAATGAGTTATTGTCTGTATTTAGTTTAAAATAAAATAGAACCTTTATTGCAATATTTAAATAATATATTAGACATTTAGTATTAAGCAATGTAGATTTATTATGAAACGAATTGGCATATACATTTCCACGTTAATTAAAGTCAAGAAATGTTTTAATTATAGCCTATTTTAAAGGGAAAGAAAAGCACAGACACATACTTCTTCAAATTAAAATACATCAACAAAGGTATAATTGCTTAAATAAAAAAAGAATAAATACACATACAAAAATAATCATATACATACACTTAGCCAACATAAATATTTTTTTTCTTAGTTTAATTTGTCATATAAATATTTCCAGAAGTTTTCCCATCAGATTATTTTTCTCAAGTCTTTGTGTAATTTTCCATGAAGTGGTCATACTATCATCAGTTACGAGGAACTCTGTGTTACAGGATTTAAATAATTTTATTCAATATCTCAAATACGAATTTGCAATAATTACATATGCAAAATAAATGTTGCCCACTCAACATTATAAAATATTTATACTGAAAATTTGATTAAAAACTTGTTTCCGGAGCATATTTTTCTTGTCCTGTGCGCGTCATTTTTGAAAAGCGCGTTGTGATTGGTCAGCTGGAGCCCATGTAACCAATCACAGCGCGCCTACCATGGAGGAAGGAATAAATGCAAGATGGCTCCTCATATAAAACCAGCCGCCTGGCTTCTCTTTTGTGATCAACAAAATTATTTCCCCCCGTTTATTCGATTAAAATACCGTTTTCGGGGAAGTGCCGAGGGCTAAATCAATCTGTACGCTGGCGTAGGTGTTACTCGGCGTCTTCGGGCGCTGTGGGGTATATTTAATAAGCGAGGAGACCGATTTTGAGGCAGTGCGCGAGAGACCGGGCCTGAACCGAACCCCGCGCCCGGATCCAAACCCGAGCTGCTCATATGGCTGTTTCAAGGTGAGTCTGTGGATAAAGGTTGATTTGCAAAAGGCAAATGCGTCTCCACCTTTGACATTTCTCATTTTTAATAACTTACTATTGTTATATACATTACAGGTCAAGTGTATGTCTCTCGAGCTCTTTCTAACGGGCAGTGTTTTTAAATAAGTTAACGTAACGTTAACTCCTCGCAACTGAAGACTGCAGAAGCAGTATAACCTCAACAGACTGAGCTGTCAAATCTCATGCGGTAAATCGTATATTAGCAGTGTTTTGTGTGACGTGCGTTATGAAGCCAACAGTTTGTGGTCTGCCATAATGATTTTACTGTATGCTGGGAAATCTCCGGTTAATGTGTAAATCCGCGGGTGATTAGTGGACTAACCCCACGCTGTGTCATCCCTCTCTGGGCTGGGCACTGTCAGTAAATACAGTTTTAACATCCAGACTCACTGAATTCTCATTTCTCCTAATCCATGTCTTCAGTTGATGCAGTAGATTAATGTGGCGTCTTATATAACATGATGGTGTGAGGGAAGCTGCTAGATGTCTGTATTTACACGTAAAAATATTTTTTAGTAGTTAAAATGTATGCAAAGACATAAATTTATGTGAGACCCTCATGGAAAACATCTGTTTTTCATAAGTCGGGTTGCCCCCTCATGGGATGATCACGTGACCCGTGTTATAATAAATGGTTCGTAAACAAATGTAATGCATCCAGACCATTAGATAAATATGCGTCCAGTGCCACTGGTGCTATTAGGAGGGGGGAGGGGAGGGGGGGCGGGGAAACAGCCCATATACCACCTGAAATCTCTTTTTCATGAGATTTTGTAAAGTGAATTTCACTACACACCAAAATTAGTTTGGTGGTCTCTCATCTGAAATAGCTCAAATTCAAGTCTTACTTGTACACCGCTTTTATGCATTACACACAGTACGTATTGTTTCAAAACTGCCATGAAGCTAATTCTTCTGTTTGTATATCTTTTAGATGTAGCTATATCTGTATAGGCATGTAAACTCATGCAAATTACATGCATAATACTGTTTATACTGTATATCCAACTTTACATACATATTGTTTGGTGATGGTATAGTTTACTTTTTGTGACGACATAAACAAACAAGCAGTTTTACTTGCTAATTAGCACATTGCTTTGTGACTGTACTGTATGGGAGAGCTTCAGGTTTGCTTATTAGTATTTGGAGTATTTGTTAAATTATGAATTTATGTTTTTAAAAAAAAAGACTGACATATGACCCTTGCAGCGTGTGAAGACTTCGAGCAAGCAAAATTTCTATTGTGAATCTGGCTTCAGTGGTGATTTTATAAGATTGTACAATTGTATCGCCAGTCAGATCTACGTTGTGTTAATTATAACATCCTGTCTCCAGGTTGGAACGGCTGTTTATCTTACTGGATACAGGTACGACTCCTGTTACCCGTAAAGCAGCTGCTCAGCAGTTGGGAGATGTTGTTAAACTTCATCCACACGAGCTTAATAACCTGCTATCAAAGGTGAGTGTAAAGACTAGTAGAATATCTGATTTTTATTTCCTTTTTGACATATCAGACTCATCTAGTCGTTTGTAGTCTGAACAGCAAAAACACATTAAAGAACAATGTGATTGCGTTTTTGTACTAGTAGCACCTGTTTGTATTTGTACAGGAAGAATGTGTTTCCTAACATGCAGCGTGCCAGAATGCTTGCTTGCCATCTGTTATTCATAATGCTCTCAGATGTGATGTGAAAACATTGTGTGAACCGCTTGGACACTCTTGAATGTAAATTTTAAAAGAGTCTTTTGGCATCATGCTGACACTTTTATCATTACTATTATTGCAATGGTTGTAGATGCTGGTTGTCTGTCTGAATTAATGGGTTTAACTTTATTACTTGCAAAATGCCAGTGTAGAGCTAAAGATTGGATTTGAAAAACAAATCAGAATTGAACCAAGATTTAGATGTGCAAAACTGAGCTGAAAGAATGGCTGCACCCTCTTACAAAAATGTGATATGGTTGTTTCAGATGTTGTTATCATGGTAGTTTGACATTACATTTCTGAAAAACACTTTTTTTTGGCTTTTTTTTATTTTTTATTATTTATCCTCCCCTTTTGGTGACATACAATCCTTTGTGCCATTTAGTGGTGCTGTAACAACCTCTTTGTATGTGTTTTTTATTTTTTTTAATGACTGTGTTAATGATTTTAATTGTGAAGAGCCCTTAAGATGCTACCGAGAAACTTCTTAATATAAGCATTGAGGTAAAGGTTTGGATGGTTACTTATTTGCCTAATGTTTTGTATGTTTGAACACAGCTGCCCGTAGCTGAATTTTAACTCTTTGGATTATTGATCTGTTTCTTTTCCTCTGGGCTCAATAGGTTTTAACATACTTGAGGAGTCCAAATTGGGATACACGAATTGGAGCAGGACAAGCTGTCGAAGCCATAGTGAGGAATATTCCAGAATGGAACCCAGCTCCAAAGCCAAAAGACGGTGAGCTGATTAAGCCCAGATTGCATTACTAGAGAATTTGTTTTGGGATTTTCTGTCTGATATTTACATGAAGGCATGTTGTTGTGGTAACTAGTTGCGTAGTTTTTATCAAGGTTGTTTAATGCAAATCAACACCAGTTTGATCCTGCAGTGGTAATGCCACATGGCACGTCAACGGCTAATAAGTCTTAAACTTCTGTCTAATGATTGTCTTGAGCAGAGAAAGTGCTTTAATGCATGTTGTCTTTCTCAGAGGTGTGTGGAGAAGATATGTCTCCAGAGGACATCTCCTCAGACAGGCTGAGTTTCTACAGGTTTGATATCTCCCGTCTGCTCAAGCACGGTGCGTCGCTGCTCGGCTCTGCAGGTGCTGAATTTGAGCTGCAAGATGACAAGTCAGGTAGGGGTATATCTCTCATGTGTGTGTTAACACTGCAGATTTGTAACGTTCATGCTGTTATTACACTTGTTCGTGCTTGGCTTGAGGTTTGTTCAATTTCTCAACATCAACTCGTCCTGCACATTTTGTACCACAGACGTATATTATCTTAAATGCAACTAGGGCTAATTCATTGTTGCCTATGAGCAGATAATAGAACTCCACATGAAAAAGAAATTTGTATGATTGGATACGATTAAATTTGACTGGAATAAGGAAATTAGCAATTGCTCATTTGACATTCTTTGTTATAGAGGTGGAAAAGAGGTGCAGGTGATAAGTGTGCCTTCATTTGCATGTCAGTATGGAAGAAATTTGAATAGTATCTTTGTCATCAATCTTTCCATGCACACCTTGATTTATTTATTTTTTTTAATTAATTGATTTATTTTCCATTTCATATGTGGTGTTAGTTATTAACTTGTGCTGTTACTTTTCTATGCACGTGATTTCATTTTTTTTTTTTTTTTTTTTTTTTTTTTATGTGGTGCATAGTAAAACGGGTGATATTGAGAGACCAGAATATTATAGATAGTTTTGTCTTGGATTACAAAGCAAACACCTAGAACACCCTTGTTGGTGATGACTTTTGTTTTGCAATTCTTACTCATGACTACATTCTGTTCTCAGGTGAGACAGATCCCAAAGAGCGGTTGGCCCGGCAGAGGAAGCAGTTACAGAAGAAGTTGGGATTGGATATGGGTGCTGCGATCGGTATGGACACAGAGGAGCTTTTTAATGATGAGGACCTGGAGGACACTTGTGCTTCCAGTACCAACAGATCACAGCCTGGTAAAAGCCTGGGCTGTCACTTCTCACGCAACCATTTGGTGAGTGGTGCTGGAGTCTCTTACAAATGCCAAACACTTCAGAAAGCTTACAGTTTTAAGGCAGACATCAGAGGAGATGGTGAACACATAAATCACTGCAACTATTGCTCAGTGCTGATACCAGGTGTAAAAGTGCCCATTATTAAAATGTTCAGTTTTGTTCTCCTCTCCAGCTGGCTGCAGAGCTCATAGATTCAGAGTTTCGTCCAGGCATGAGTAATCGGCAGAAGAACAAAGCCAAGAGGATGGCAAAACTTGTGGCAAAACACAGATCCAGAGACATGGATCCAAATGATAAGAGGTAGAGATGTCATGCTAATCAATTTGTAATTATTTCTAAGCTTTTATTGCTTTAATTTAAGCAAAGACTATAGAAATACAACGACTGTTCACTCTTATACTTATGAATGGGGAAAAACTGCAATGCACAATATGGCGGAATAGTCCTGTCTTCTAAATGAAAGCGCCAGTTGCTGATTGGTAAAGTCATTGTGTCACTGCAGCGGCCCTTAGAAGCTCTGGTTCCCATAGAAACCTGAGGCTAGATCAGCCGATGCCGATTAAAGATGACAACAACCAAGCAACTTTATTGATCTAAACTCTAGAGGGAATCTTTTTTTTTTTTTTTCCTAGGGCTGTCAATGTTAACGCGTTAATATTTTAACGCAAATTAATCGTTTGATAAGTTTGAACCCAACTTCTTGCCGTCATCGCTATCGTTGCCTGTGTCCCAATGTGCACACTATCCATCCTAAATTCTATGTGATATTAGTAATTTTCAATACTATTTAGGGCAGATAGGGTGGATAATATGCACATTGGGACACAGTGATTATGAGTTGCAGGGCTAGACAAAAGTGAAGCGAACGCGGAGAGAGAGAGTGCGTGTGTCAGAGAGAGAGAGAGCAACAGTGCACGAGAGATATGTATATTATGTGATAAGGGTACAGCGAACCAGTGTTGCCAGGCTTGCGGTTTTCCCGCACAATTGGGCTATTTTGAAAATACAGTCGCGGGAAAAATTACAGAACCGTGGGTTGTGGTTTTTTGGGCTACTTTTATAATGTACCGCAGCCGCCCAAAGTGTATACACGTGATCGCAAAAGTAAGTTATTACAAACACTTGATGGTGGTTTAAAGTGAGTTCTGAGTAAAAGTATACTAATCTCAAATTGTCTTATGTAGCATGACACTAATGTTAGCTCTAATCCACCTGCAGAACTGGTCCAATTCTTCTTCATAATGGATTTTGTCATAATACTTCATGTAAGTTCGCAAGAAAATGTTTTATTTCAACACATTTACAGGTAAATTCTAGTATTTTAAATTTGCGATTAATCGTGATTAATCATAGTCCAGGACTATGATTAACACGATTACATTTTTTAATCGATTGACAGCACTTTTTTTTTTTTTTTCCTTTTTTAATCTACCTCCCCTATTTTTATACAGAAAACACTGTTGTCGCACAAAGTTGATTATTCTTGTGCAAATTGTGCAAAAACACATGAAGCAATGTAGACTGAGTGTTTAAGGTCACTCTGCAGTGTTGCATTAGCACAGAAAGCTTCAAAATCGCTTCTGATACTGGGTTATCATACCTGCTATTTCTGTTTTTGTTAGTGGGTGAAAGTAGACATGTTCTAAAACCGCTTTTATGCTTTTCACAGCCACCTTCACTTTTCAAAGATTTGCACTCCTAGAGATGCATTAAATCATTTTCAGAATCAGATCGTGATGTACCTGAAGACTCCCTGCCCTATAAACAGTGTTTCATGTTGAAGATAATGACTGTTTATGGGGGTGTGGGCGGTCAGTTTGACCACTGCTATTATGTTTCCTTGCCACAGCAATGACAGTTTTGAGGGAGAGCCAGAGGAGAAGCGCCGGAAAACCACAAATGTAGTCATTGAGCAGCCAGCAACCGACCGCAAAGTCTTAATTGACAATGTTCCTGATAACTCCAGTTTATTTGAGGAGGTGTGAGACATGCACACATGCTTGTTTGTTTCTTCCACACATTGAGCCGTTGACATTCAACTGTCAGCTGTGTCTGTCATATTTATTTATTTTTTTGTTTTGCAAAAACAGAGATAACTCTGTTAGTTAGCGGGTTTTTTTTTTTTAGTTTATTACCTAGTCATATTCTTTTTTTGTTTCACAGACTCAGGAATGGCCCCTGGAAAGCTTCTGTGATGAACTGTGCAATGACCTCTTCAACCCCTCGTGGGAGGTACTGAAAAACACATTAAATAGAACTAAGCAATTATAACTAAAATGGCTGGAAAACAAGGAAGGATCATACAACTAATCTAATCATTCCGTGCTTAGGAAAATGAATGGCCCAATAAAAAGTGCATTCAAATATTGCCATATTTCACAATGTTGCGTAACTTTTATATTACCATCTAAATCATTGTGAATATATCATAAATATTTAATATATCTTCCAGCCCTAGTTGAGTCTGCACATTACCACAAATGGAGCTGTAAATTATCTGGCTGTCATGTCTGACAGAATTATTTTAGAATTTTTATTACTATAAAGTACATTATTTTGTTCACTTTTTTTTTTTTTTTTTTTTTTTTTTTAGTAAATTTATGTGCTTTCATTTATTTTGAATTTAGCTTAATTTCATTTTGGTTTAGTTTTATTGATTTTAGGACTTTAAACTTTTACTTAAACCGTTTAATTTAAGAACGTTTTTTTAACATTTATATTTTAGCTTTTTTCAATTTTTTTTTTTTTTAAGTTATATTTTTGGGCTTTTATGCCTTTTTTTTATTTTTATTTTAAAAAATTGTGTTGACAACATGAAAGCATAGGACAGAGAGAGGGGAGCGGTATCGGCACCTGTACTTCAGAATCGAATGTGGGTTGTCGGAGGTGTAGTTGCGCTATATGTTGCCGCACAAACCACAAGGCCATTAGAAATTTATTTTTAATAGTTTCAATTCTAGTTAAAAACAATACTAATGCCTGCTGGTTGGGTGCTTTTTGAGACAAACCAGTTTGCATTTACATGTGAACTGAAAAATGAAAACTATTTTACTGGTTGGTCAGTGAGCTTTTGTTTGGTATTTTTAGATTCGTCATGGTGCCGGCACGGGACTGAGGGAAGTGCTGAAGTGTCATGGTAGTGGTGGAGGAAAGACTGTTGGCAGTACAGCAGAACAGGTGTTCACCAGCTCATTGGACATTATCACTGTCAGAGTTTAAGTTCCGTGTGTGATGTTGATTCCTTCTACATTCTCAGATGGAGCGACAACACCAGGAGTGGCTGGAGGATTTGGTCATCCGGCTTTTGTGCGTCTTTGCTCTAGACAGATTTGGAGACTTTGTGTCAGATGAGGTTTGTCATCTTTTTCCCATCTTTTGAATTCTTTGACCTGATGCCCCCTAGTGGTTGAACAAAATAAATATTTTTTCCATTCTATTTATGGCAAGGCTTTCATTTTCTTGGTCTCATCTTGAAGCATTTCTTTTTTTCTTATCTTTCCAGGCGGTTGCACCTGTCAGAGAGACGTGTGCCCAGACTCTGGGTGTGGCCTTGAGGCACATGGAGAACAGCGGCGTTGCCATGACTGTGGACATTCTGCTCAAACTGCTAACTGAAGACCAGTGGGAGGTTCGACACGGAGGCCTGCTGGGCATCAAATATGCTCTTGCTGTCAGACAGGTGGAAAAGACTCAAATTTATATTGGCTGAGATTGAAAGTGACATTTGTAGATGCTGCAGTGTGCTTAACTTGTGGTTGACTTTCACATTTTGCTGATCCTCAGGATTTGATCGCTGAGCTGCTGCCCCGGGTTCTTCCTTCCATTACAGAAGGCCTGCGGGATCTGGATGATGATGTTCGTGCAGTGGCAGCAGCAGCTTTGATCCCAGTGGTGGATGGATTGGTTCAATTGCAGCCTGCTGAGGTCTGAGCTGAAAGTTCGAATTTGACCGCTAATAACAAAGATATAATAGCCAATGCGGATGTATCGAGAGCATGCCTAATCAACAGATTCTGATAATCTTAAAATAGTCTAATATTGGCCAGTTGGTTTGTCACTGCCAGTGTCTGTGCTTACAGCACTCTGCATGTTATAACTCCTTTGTGATAATTTTTCCAACACATTTAAATCAGTCTAAAGGAAGGCCCTGATATACTCGCATACAAGTTCTTTTTCATTTAGTGGTTAAAAGAAAGTGGAAATGTCAACTTCAAGAACACACTGGAAAGCTGTTTTCAAGTTGAAATTGATGAACTGAACAATAGAAATAAACCAGAGAAGATTTCACTGTCTTAAGAAGGTGGAGGTCTAGAGCTCTCCTACCGATTACGTAATAACCATGTTTACCAGCTAAAGCAAACTTTTCTTGAAAGTTTGCTCTCGCAAGTTGTTTTGAACTCCCAAGACAAATTTCATTTTTGCCTGATTGTGTTTGAAATGGCTTCACGGTGCTTTGGTTTTTGCTTGAATTACATTGGGGCCTTTCACATCTAGCACTTATTTGCAGCAATTGCTCTGGGTTAATTCCTCCATATGTATAACCTGCATGTGTGCGTTATAGGTTCCCTTCATTGTGGACACACTGTGGAATGCCCTGCTGGAGCTGGATGATCTCACAGCTTCGACTAACAGCATCATGACCCTCCTGTCCTCCCTGCTCATTTACCCACAGGTTCGCCAGTGCAGGTGAGATTTCTCTATTGAAATATGAAAAGAGGTCTCGTGTTCATTGCTATTAATATCACATTTCCTAACAACGATAAAAGGGAAGCTAAAACCCTATTTTTACATTCCCAGCACACACCAGTTTCTCACAGTGTTGGTTCCTCGAGTATGGCCATTCCTGAGACACACAATTGCTTCTGTTCGTCGGGCTGCCCTGGAGACCCTCTTTACATTGCTTTCCAAAGCTGACCAGGTTGGATAATCTGTGTGAATGATTGGCAAAACCAAAATATGCAGTGTCTGACATTTTCAGTTTCAAGTATTATTTCTTTCCTGTTTTCTGCTCTGATTTTTGCTTTTCCCTCCAGAGTTGTGCAGTGTGGCTGAATCCCATCATGCAGGACATGTTAAGACACCTCTTTCAGTCCTGCATCCTGGAGAGCAACCAGGAGATCCTAGAGTTGATACAGAAGGTATTTCTCACTCTGTTCCACTACTTGAATGTTTAGTTTGATTGATATGTTAATTTGTTTATTAATATGTTGATGGTTTTCTAGGTGTGGGGGGAGTTGTTGCGACAGGCCCCGCAGCAGTATGTGGTGGCGGCCAGCTGTCCTTGGATGGGTGCCTGGCTCTGTTTGATGATGCAAGCGTCACACATCCCAATTGACCCCAACATGCTGCTGGAAGTGAAAGCACGCTTAAAGGTAAGGGTGGAGGTCAAAATCTTTACCTATATTTCGCTAGAATAAAGAATACATTTGACCTTATACAGCATCACGCATGCATCTTCAGATGGTTTTACATACATAGACTACCATATTGTGTTTAAAGAAATACTTGTGTTCAGCAGCCTTAAAGGGGATTAAAAGTTTATTTTATTTTTTTTATTCAAATAAATGCAGTTGTTTTGAAGTCTGTTCATGAAAGAATCCTTACAAATATATTACACAGCTTTTCAACATTGATATTAATAAGAAATGTGGTTAATTAAATTGATAAATTTTCACAATATTATTGTAGTTTTGATGATATACATGTTGCCTTGGTGAGAGGGACTTAAAAAAAACATTAAAAATCATGCCAACCCTTTTCGGCGCCAATAGCCTCATGGTTAGTGTGCCGACATATAGCGCAACTGTGCTCACGGCGACCCAAGTTCGATTCCTGTCTCGAGGTCCTTTGCCAATCCCACCTCCTTCTCTCTCCACGTCAGCTCTCTACTGTCCTGTCCCAATAAAGGCAGAAAACGCCCATAAATATAACTTTAAAAAAAAATCATGCCAACCCTGAACTTGTACATGTGCTTTCTGCTTGTCCAAAAGTAATAAGTGCAGATAGAACTCAAAGAAAGCAGATTTTGCATTCTAGATTAGCATTCACCAGATTGAGAAAGTGCTTTCCAGTTTCTGTACAGCGAATGGACTGTGGGTGGTCTGTGGGCATGCTGTCTGAGGCTGAGACTTATCCAGCCTACAACCTTCACACTTCCCACTCATCCAAAAGCAGATCTGCTCTTAGCTTCATTCTGTTATTCTGCAGGAGAAGGGTACTGGGAAGACCAGACAGGGATCTGTTCCAGTCAAGGAAACTGTCCAGGAGTACATCGGTGGAGCGGAGACTATTACCGAAGACCATGCCACACGAGACTATGTGGTGACACGTGCACGTCTAATGGCTGCAAAGTGTGTGGGAGGAAAATTCTTTAAACTTTTTTTTTTTTTTTCTCTGTGCCATATGTGAGGCTGACTGCTTTTGTGTCCTCCTAGGCTGTTGGGGGTGCTGTGCAGTTGTATATGTGACCCACGGTTGAATAGCTCTTCCCAGGAACTCCGGCCTGCCGAGTCTCTAGCACAACTTTTACTGTTCCATCTCAATTCCAAATCAGCCCTGCAGCGGATTGCGGTTTCCATGGTGATCTGTGAGTGGGCGGGCCTTCAGAAGGTGAGAACGGGAGAGGGTCAATCTCAAGTTTATTTTGAAGCATGTTAATGACTGTTAGTGCTGTCCTATATCACAGGAGTGTGAGCTGTTGTCCAGCGTGGTTCAGCCCCGATTGCTGGTCATTCTCTCAGAGCAACTCTACTACGACGAGATCGCCATTCCTTTTACTCGTATGCAGAACGAATGTAAACAGCTCATAGCATTGCTGGCTGACGCCAACATTGACGTGAGCGAACGAATCAACTCCACTGTATTCACCATCGATCAGGCTAATGAGCTGGTTAGTAAAAGACATTAAGAGATACAAAAAACTCCAGTTCTAAAGGCCCATTCACACCAAGGACAATAACTATAAAGATAACGATAAAGATATCGTTCTAAAAATCATTCTCAATATTAAAGAATAGCAGAGTTCACACCACAACTATAACGATAAAGGCACAGAGAAACAATGTCATTGGAATCACTTTCAGAATGATTTTTTTTCAGAGCACAAACATTAACAGCCAATCAGAATCCATCCTGCTATAATGAGCTTGAGAATTTAAAGCGACAGGCGTGCGTGCGCTTTGAATAAACAGACGATATCGTTTGCTGGTGTGAACGCTAATATTGTTATCTTTCTAGTTATCTATAAAGTTATTGTTCTTGCTGTGAACAGGGCTTAAAGTATTCTGCTTTTCATTTACATTATTGTTATTACTACATTCATAAATAATAAAAAAATATTGTGTAAAACAATTACTAAACTATATATATATATATATATATATATATATATATATATATATATATATATATTAGTTTTCATTTGTATTAATAGTTTATAATAATAGTAATATAATTAAAATGTTTTTGTTGTATATATTTCACGTGTGTAGAATTTATATAGATATCAAAAGGATGCCAAAACTCTGGAGCTCTTTTCTAAAACCATGTGTATTTTGTAAAGGCAATACCATAATGCTTTGTGATAATCTCAGCAGAAAAAAAACCTATACATTTCAGTAAGACGGGGCATAGCAAGGCAACTAAGTAGAGCCTGTATGTGTACTGTATGCCACACTGAATGAATGTCTCAAATGACTAGTTATTCATCCCCTAATTCTCTCTAGGTCACCACCATCTTTTCAGAATGCACCTCCTCTCTGAACCTCAAATCACGTCAGTTCCAGCTGCTAGACGGCAAGAGGTTGCAGGCTCGTTCCACTGTGTGCGAGACCAGCACAGAGTGGCAGCAGCTGCAGCTGAGAGTTCATACCTTCGCTGCCTGCGCTGTGGTTGGACTTGCCATGCTGCCGGATAAACTCAATCCTGTTGTCAGGCCCCTGATGGAGGCGGCCCGCCGTGAAGAGAACACGCTCGTCCAGGGTTATGCAGCCTCCAACATTGCCCGCCTGCTGCAGCTGTGTGCTGCCAGATCTCCTTGCCCGAATGCCAAGATCGTGAAGAATCTCTGCGGCTCGGTGTGTGTAGATCCAATGCTCACCCCTAGTGCTGCATGTCCTGTCCCGCCAGCCAGCACTCCAGCAATACAAGAGAGCAGTAAAGGTGAGAGGAAGACCTTATCCACGATTCCTATATTTTCTATATTTATGAAACTTGATCAGAACTAATTTGTGCATAAATTGTTTGTAAAGTCTCAATTTAATGCAACATTTAAGTGAATTATTTGTAAACCATTTCTACTAATTCTACTTTTAAGGTCAATTCTGACCCATTTAAAATTAATTTTATAAAATTATTTTAAAAAATGCAAAATTGCAACAACAACTTAGTACATACAATACAAAGTTTTTTTTGTTTGTTTGTTTTTTATCTTGGCAATCATATTTGTTAATCATATTGATAATTTCCATAAAGAAATATTTTGGTGCATCCTATTTCATTTTCATGTAGCGGTTTAATTTTAAAATGTGAGCCCTGTTTCAGGGATTTTAGAGGTGTTGTTTATTTGATCTATCCTGCAGCATCTGTGGCAGAGAAGGATGCAATGCATCACATGGTGAATAAGACAAAGGGCATCATCACCCTTTATCGGCATCAGAAAGCAGCTTTTGCCATCACCAGTAAAAGAGGACCCACACCCAAAGCCCCCAAAACTACCAACAGTGACCTGCCCCTCGGAGGCAGCATTACCACAGAAACAGATGAGGTATTTACAGTGTTATAATTAGCAGCTGTACTGTGTTCTCTTCAGTGATCTCATATGAGTCTCTGTGTAATCCTAACCTAGAGCAAGAAGCCATGTCTTATCCAGAGGAGAGGGGCAGAGTTCTGCTTGATGACAGTTGCCAGGCATTTCGGTAAGGAGCTGACCAAAAGTTTGCCATATCTGTGGGAGTCCATGACCGGTCCACTGAGGAATGCGCTGGATGCTCAGGGATTTGGTATGTCTGCTTTAACTTTGTTCATAACCTTTTTTGTTTCCCCAGTGGAGTTTTAGATTAAAATTAATTGAGATTTGTGAAAAGCTCCTTACTTCACCAAAAATACATTTTTTATTAAATTGTGTTCACCTTCAAGGCATCCAAGATGTAGATGAGTTGAGAACAGATTTGGAGAAATGTAGCATTACATCACTTGTTCACCAATGGATCCTCTGCAGTGAATGGGTGCTGTCAGAATAAGAGTCCAGACATCTGATTTAAAAACATCACAATGATCCCAAGTAATGAACAAATACATAAAACATTTTTAAACTACTTTTAAAATATGAGTCCTCTATAATATTGCTTTCACTAGTGGAAAAAGTTGTCTTGTCTGAATCAGGAGAGACATACGCACAAGCACTGTTTATAACTGAAAACATTTCAAATACGCATGTCAGGAAAATGACTTTCACTGGAACAAACTGGGGGGAAACTGGGGGATTACGGACTCATAATTTGGCCTAAAGCTGTGATTTAAAGTGAAAACGCCTTAATTGATTTATTACAAATACACAGCTTTTTTGTTGATTGCGGTGCCTTTATCATATTGAACTCATTCTGACGGCACTCATTCACTGCAGAGGATCCATTGTTGAGCAAGTGATGTAATGCTAAATTTCTACAACCCTGTTCCAATGAAAAAACAAGCCTCATCTACATCTTAAATGGGCTGAGGATAAATTTTCATTTTTAGGTGAAGTATTCCTTTAGTAAATGTTCTTCCTTCTCCTCATTTGGTGTTTGTTGCAGATTCCAGCCAGTTGCTGAAGCAGGGAGACCCGGTTGCTCAGGAGCTTGTGAACTCTCTGCAGGTGCTGGAGGTCACAGCAGGAGCCATGTCCCAAGACCTCATCCCTTTAGTATGGACACACTCACACATACAACATTCAAGAACATCTAGTATCACTACATGAACAGTGGCAGTGTTATAACTGGTCTCCTGTTGTCTCTATATCTGCAGTCGATGGAGCAGTTGCCTCTCCTGTGCACCTGTCTGCAACATCCATACACGGCTGTACGTCACATGGCCGCACGCTGTGTGGGCGTGCTCAGCAAGATCGCTACTATGGAGACCATGAATGTGTTCCTGGAACATGTGCTTCCCTGGTTGGGTGCTATTGATGACAACACCAAGCAGGAGGGAGCCATCGAAGCCCTGGCTTGTATCCTCTGCATGTCACAAATGAAAATCAAGCTCTTCTTTTATTATAAAATGTCTTTGTATTTCACGTAGGTGTTCATTTATAATGCTTCCTAAATTCTTAGAAATAAGAGAGTAGTAGTAAATTATTTTACTCAGTAAGGACACATTTAATGAATCAAAAGCAGCAGTAAACAATTTATGTAAAATTTCTCTTTCAAATGTTTCTTGAGGTGCAAATCAGTCTATTAGAATGATTTCTGAAGGATCATGTGACACTGGAGAAATCATGCTGAAAATTCAGCTGTGCATCACAGGAAAAATTAAACTTTTAAAATGTATTAAAATAGCTGACCCAGACGAAAGATTGGCATCGTGAAACAATCGTGGCAATTTCTGTGATCGTGGCTCCTAATCGGTGGCCCTGTGTTGTACAGTGAGAGGTTCAAAGATGGCTGTTGTCACTGTCTTGTGACCAAAGATAGCCTATGATACAGCATCATTGCACAGTGTGTTTGCTGGTACGATCCACGCTTACTGACCAACCAATAAAAATGCGACATGGCGCTAAAACACAAAACTGTTTACCTCAAGCTCTTATCCCTAGCTCTTTCGCCACTTCCACTTTTTTCAACACATAAATACAACTGCTAAAGTGTGAATTATGCTCAGCGCATGCTGATGACATTTTATTATTTTATAGTAGCATACAAGTCAATAGGTGTCATCGTACAGTTTACACACATTATTATATTTGATCCATGTCGCACAGTGTGACATGCAGTGATCTTATAAGATTGCTTGTGTTTTGGGCTTAAGAGACTTCAAAAACATAAAATCTTACCAACCTCAAACTTTCAGACACTAGTGTACAAAAATTAAAAACGTACAGTGTCGTTCAGAACACAAATATTATCCTGAGTACAGTGCCCAGGTGTGATGGAGCAATTAGATGTGGATATTGTGCCCTACATCGTGCTGTTGGTGGTCCCTGTGTTGGGCCGTATGAGTGACCCCTGTGACAGCGTGAGATTCATGGCCACACAGTGCTTTGCAACCCTTATCCGACTGCTTCCTCTTGAGGTGAGTGATCAGTAACGAACATAGTCCAGCATTCATGCATCTCATAATTTCTAATAATGCAAGACTTTCAGCTAAGAGTTTGAAGTGAGGAATGTCGAGGCATGTCTGTTCTCAGTACGGTGGAAACCGTCACTTTGTTGCATAACTTCTGTGCAGCTATTTTCCTTTTCATCTTAGTTTTTTTTTCTTTTTTTTTTTTTTTCTTTCCTTTCAGGCTGGAATCCCAGACCCGCCGTCTATGTCTGAAGATCTAATTCGACAGAAGGCCAGAGAACGACACTTCCTTGAGCAGCTGCTTGATGGAAGGAAACTGGAAAATTATAAGATTCCTGTGCCCATCAAAGCAGAGCTCAGGAAATACCAGCAGGTGTGTTTGCTTTTTATGCTTCTGTCTATGGAAGTGTCTTTTTATTTTTCATTTTATTTTTTGGCAAATCCAGAGATTGAAATGAGGCTAATAACTGTAATTAACAAAAAAAGTCAGCATAAATTGCTGGTGATTTGAATCGGAGTTTGATTCTGAAGTTCGTCCTGCTCTCTTTTGTAGGATGGAGTGAACTGGTTGGCATTTTTGAACAAGTACAAGCTTCATGGGATCTTGTGTGACGATATGGGTCTGGGTAAGACCCTGCAGTCCATCTGTATTCTGGCAGGCGATCATTTCCTCAGGTACATCCCAAACCAACTTCATCCTTCCTAGAGCTTTGCAGCATTTCTATATAGTTAAAATGCATGACTTCATTTGACCTGCTAAACAATGTTGCTGCATGTGTGCAGGGCTCAAGAGTACGCCAGGTCTAAGGCTCCCGACTGTTGCCCTATGCCCTCCATAGTTATGTGTCCGCCCACCCTGACGGGACACTGGGTGGATGAGGTTGGGAAGTTCTGCTCTAAAGATTATCTCAATCCTCTGCACTATACTGGCCCCCCTACTGAAAGAGCATGGTACCATCATAAGAAATTACTTGAGTAAATATAGAGTTGTTGTCCAGCCTAAAAAAATGTAATAGGAAATGCAGTTTTGTGTTTCATTCTTTGCAGGTTGCAGCACCAGGTGAAGAAACACAATCTTGTTGTTGCCTCGTATGATGTCGTTAGAAATGACATTGACTTTTTCAGGTAACAACTCGTTAATTACATTTATCATTCTCAGACTTCATATACAGTGGGATGAAAGAAAGCTTCAATGTTTTCTCATACAGGGATATTAAATTTAATTACTGTATCCTTGATGAGGGTCACGTCATAAAGAATGGAAAGACCAAACTTTCTAAAGCGATCAAGCAGTTAAATGCCAACTACAGAATAATCCTCTCAGGAACGCCCATTCAGGTGAGAATTGAACTCTTGGATGGCTTGTATACGCTACTGTTCAAAAGCTTGGGGTCAGTAAAAACAATAATATTAACAAAGGAGAATGTTCAGGAGACATTGCTCCAGTCTTCAGTGTCACATGATCCTTCCGAAATCATTATTTTGATGCTCAAGAAACATTTCTTATTGTCAGCGATTAAAACACTAAAGCATTTTTTTTTTTTCTTTTCACAATTCATTAATGATTAGAAAGTTCATAAGAAAAGCATTTATTTGAAATTAGAAAATTATAACATTATAAATGCCTTTCTATCACTTTTGGTGAATTTAATGTCTTTGCTGAATAAAGTAGCCTATTCAGTTATTTAAAAAAAAAAAAAAAAAACTTACTGACCCAAACCTCATGATAGTGTGCCTTTTTAGATTTTGCTGACATGTACATGAATTTTGGCTCAAAAACTATCAAGTTTGATTTTTACAAGCTAATGTTTTTTTCTTTTGTCTCTGTAGAACAATGTTCTGGAGTTGTGGTCTCTATTTGACTTCCTGATGCCAGGCTTTCTTGGTACTGAGCGTCAGTTTGCTGCCCGCTACGGCAAGCCCATCCTCGCCAGTCGAGATGCTAAAAGTTCCTCACGCGAACAGGAAGCAGGTGTGATTTTTCACATCTCTCTGTCTCCTCATTGTAGGACCACAGACTTCTCAGTCTGAAGCTTTTCTTCAACTTTTTATGCTCTGTACTAAGGGAATCACTTGAGACTGAACCCTATTTTGAGACCATGAAGGTTTTTTTTTCCCCCGTTGTGACGGTTTCAGGTGTTTGATTTATGAAGGAGCTCTTTAAGTCGTTTTAATAATGTTTCTATCTTTGGTCTAAACTAATGTGTGCTTTTCAGGTGTGCTGGCAATGGAAGCGCTGCATAGACAGGTTCTGCCCTTCTTACTGAGGAGAATGAAGGATGATGTGCTTCAAGATCTGCCACCCAAGATCATACAAGATTACTACTGCAACCTCAGTCCTCTACAGGTACTAAACACAAACAAAGGATGTTTATCAAGGATGTGGTAAACAGCAAGATTCTGTGATTTAATTTTATGTCAGAGGGGATCTGTACAGTGCCACTACAAACTGTGCATAGTTCACTTTAGCTTTCTTAGTAGCAATCGCAAAACATTAGAAACCCTTCAGTTAATATGAAATAAGGGAATTATTATTTTTTTAAATATTAGTGATGTAATTTTTGTTCTATTACCTGTGCCTGCTCAGGTTCAACTGTATGAGGACTTTGCAAAATCTCGCGCAAAGGTGAACGTGGATGACGTATTTTCCACAGCGTCTGTGCAAGAGGAGGAAGAGAAACCCAAATTAAAGGCCACCGGACACGTCTTCCAGGTTGATCCCAGCAAGTCTTATAAGAGCATAAGATTATCCTCCTCCTCAGTCGAATAGTCTGTAATGTTCTTGTTGGATGTTTCAGGCTCTGCAGTATTTGAGGAAGCTGTGTAATCACCCAGCACTGGTGCTCACCCCTCAACACCCAGAGTACAAACACATCACAGAACAGCTGATCAGCCAGCACTCCAGCCTCAGAGACATTCAGCACGCCCCGAAACTCTCAGCCCTCAAACAGGTGCGTCCACTTATCTGTACTACCAAAACATGCCCTTGTTACAAGGTAGAAATGCCTGAGAAAACAGACCAAATCAATATCAGATAATATTAGTGTTTATATTAGTTTAAGCAATAAATATCTGCCAATATTGTTTTTTTAAATCCAAACCAGGCAATATTAGTGTTGTTTATCAATATTGTTGTGGAGAAAAGTCTTCTGTCTTGCAAAATAATGCTCAGGAGGCAGAATTCCGGAAGTCAAAGTCAGACTTTATTGCAAGCCAACAAAGCTGAGATGCCTGAAGAACATCTGGACATCTGAACCTCATCTTTGTACAATGTCGTTATCAATCACAGTCCAATGAGCGCCCAGACCATTCTTAGATACTTCATTCCCAGTAACACTTGCTTTCATTGTAGAAAACCACCTGCTAGTCTGTTTTTCAAAAGATAACTTCTCTTATCTACCACTTTCCGGGTGCCCAAGGTTGTAGAGGCATATACGTTTTAGGATCAAAATGAGCTGTCAGGATTAAGGAGTTTTACACATTATCTATTTCTCCATTATCTCAGCCTGTGGCATCTCCCATCTCTGGTACTTCCTTCTGTATCCTCTATTCAGAAGCGCATGCACGTAGACAATGAGGCCTACAGTCCGTCAGTTTGGCCTTGAGGCCTTCAAATGCACCCAGCTCAGATATGAGGCAAATCAACTTTCACAAACATGAAAGTATCTTCTTCAGTCCTTTTCTGTAAGATAACACATTTCATCAATATCGGCCTATTTTAGTGGCTTTTTAAATCTGTGTTACCTAATATTAGTGTTTTTATTGATATCAGCCAATTTTATATTTAAATTATTTTAGTTTTTTCTTAAATTCTCAATATCACCAATATATTTTTTAAATCAATTTTTGAAGGCAATTCATTAATATCAGCCTTTTTTTTTTTTTTTTTTTAATCATTGGTCTTAATCCAATATATTCATTTTGAAAAAGAGGAAATTAAAAACCCCATCCAATAATGGAAGATGATTTGATATATGTATATACGTGTTTTTTTTTTTTTTTTTTTTGACAATGATTTTTTTTTTTTTTTATCATTATGATCCGTCATTGGGTTTTTTTTTTTTTTTTTACTGAATATCAGCCAATTTTTTTTATAAATCAATATCAGCTATACAGCTATAAGTCAAGTGTTTTTGTTCTTTTTTTTTATCAGCCAGTAGAAGTTTTCTTTTTTTCTTAAATCACATTTTTAAACCAATCCATTAATTAATATCGGCCAATATTTGTGAGGTTTTGTTGTTGTTTTTTTTTTTTTAATTGGATACTTTTTTTTTTTTTTTTTATCCATTTGAAAATCAAGTGCCATCTAGTGCAAAATACGAACAAACAACAGTAGTAACAGCAGCATGTTTATTTTTGCTGTTCTCTGTAGTTGTTGTTGGACTGTGGACTGGGTTCTGCTGGAGCAGCTGATGGCGGCACAGAGGCTGTGGTGGCCCAGCACCGCGTTCTGATCTTTTGCCAGCTGAAGAGCATGCTGGACATCGTGGAGCAGGATCTGCTCAAAGCACAGCTGCCCACAGTCACCTACCTCAGGCTGGATGGAAGCGTTCAGGCCGGCCTCAGACACTCTATAGTCTCCAGGTGAAACACCCACGCAAACTACCCTGGAAATATTTCATCTCATCGGCAGATCGATTTGGGTCACTATATGGGTTTTCTTTTTTTACTTCTACAGGTTCAATAATGACCCGTCCATAGATGTTCTGCTGCTCACTACCCATGTGGGTGGGCTGGGTTTGAATCTGACTGGAGCAGATACTGTGGTGTTTGTGGAGCACGACTGGAACCCCATGAGAGACTTGCAGGCCATGGATCGAGCTCACAGAATAGGACAGGTACGGAAGAATTTGTTTTGTTTCATTGTTTTTCAATGTTTTCGCTTTTTTGTGGCTGTTTTAAAGTTTGTTTTTAGTTGTGCTTTGTTTGTTTTTGTTTTTCATTTTATTCCTGTAGCTCAAATAGTAGAGCATGGCGTTAGCAACGCCAAGGTCATGGGTTCGATTCCCATGGAAAGCAAGAGCTGATAAAATGTAAAAACTGTAACTTGAATGCAATGTAAGTCACTTTGGATAAAAGTGTCTGCTAAAACAATAACTGCCTTTATGATTTAACCTTTGTTATAAGGGTGTGCGATTTATATATAGTTTGCGACAATTTCGTAATTGTTGTTTTAAGGAGTGTATTGCAAGAATCAAAGAAAACACACATACAGAGTGCACGCGTATAATCGTCTAGGTTAGACTAGCTCACGTGCAAGAGCGTTCATTCGCTGCATGATTCAGTATTACAATGCATGAAGAATGATCAGAAAATTCAAGATGGGAGCAGAAAATGTATATTTTATTTTTTCCTCTCCGGGCAAGTAACTTTTATACTCGGACAAGTAAATGACAAATTTACTTGTCCAAAGGACAACCACATGAGTGCTTAATGTCAAGCCCTGCTAGGATTTACCTGTAAATGTGTTGAAATAAAGAAATGCATGACAAACTAGTTTAAGGAAACCATAACCTTTCACATCTCCGCTAGGTATGGACATAATCCTTATTATTTTTGTTTTAATTCAGCCACTATCAGCCTTTATGCTGGCAATAAAACATTTACCAAGCCACATCGCTTCAATCCCAGTACACATTTACCCAACTATTATCAAAAGTATTTCTAAATAAATACAACAAAGCATTTTCTTGCGACCTTACAGATCTTCCCATCCCTACTAAATGTACTAAAGTCATGTTACAAAAATAGGGAAAAATCAGATTTTTTTGGCCACATTTAAACTGATATGTGAACGTTTGCATCCGTACCACGAATACATGTCTGTGTGTTTCAGAAACGTGTGGTGAATGTGTATCGTCTCATCACACGGGGCACGCTGGAGGAGAAGATCATGGGTCTGCAGAAATTTAAGATGACCATTGCAAACACAGTCATCAGCCAAGAGAACGCCAGCCTGCAGAGCATGGGCACAGAACAGCTGCTCAACCTCTTCACACTGGACAAGGTCAGTCGTTACAGACTGTTGCATGCATACAAAACACCATCCCATGAGGCAGCGCTGCCCTAAACGCTGGTTTTCCACATGAATTTCTGCACAAACATTAATTTAATACAAGGGAAAGACAGAAATGCACATTCATACTGATGCTTTGTGTTGATGTTTAGGATAAAGCAGAGAAGAGTGAGGCGGCAGCATCGTCGTCCTCTGGTAAAACCGGTATGAAGTCTGTTCTGGATGGGCTGGGCGACCTGTGGGACCAGCAGCAGTACGAGAACGAATACGACCTGGACAGCTTCATGCACTCACTTAAATGAGCCCAGATCAACATGCACAACAAAACCAGAAATGACTTTAAGCCATCTGATTGGTCAACGGAGAGATGTGCGCAAGCACTGTAGCTATCGGCCTTAAACGCTCCAGTCTAACGCTTGTCACAGTCTTACAGCTCTTCCTGTCGGTTCTTACAATTCGCTTGAGATTTGAGATCTAAAACTGTCCGTTATTAATGTGTCACTGGAGAAGTCTTAAAGCTAATCTTAAAGTTGAGTGTTGTACAGATGACAACATTTGAACCTCAGGATTTCCAGAACTCACCATCAGTATCCATGATGACCGTATTTCAGAACTGAATGAAGGGAGCTGGTGCGACGAGAACTGGAACGCTTCCGCAATCGCGTAGAATGACTATCGGTTCATCCAGACCACTAGGAGGCGCTTGACTAACTCCTGTAGGATTATGAAGGGCTTGTAGCTGCTGCTCCAACAGAAATCTTAAAAAGAAATGCACTGAGATCTTTAGGTACAGATGGAAGAGCAGCAGGACAATGGCCTCGGAAACATTGTTCTATTTTTTCCATTTTAAAACTCTACAAAATATTTCTGTTATTTGGGTAAGCTGGTAGAATTTTAATAAATTCTAATGAGCACTCTTTAAAATGTCTTGTCTGTGTCTGTCTGCATTTATGGAGTATTTAAATGTCATGTATTACAGAATTCACTCAAGTGTGTGTATATATGGCAATATGTAAGAAAAAAACAATTGCTACATGACACTTAAATGCTTCATTATGTCTGGTATAGCTGCTCATGTTTATATATTATTTTTAAACCGTAGCCAGGGTTCAAAAAATTGTTGGCATCTGCTTTTTTTTTGTTTGTTTTTAACGTCAAGGAACACGCATGCCATGTTTTGTAGAATATTACTGTCTTTTCACAACTTCTCATGTACATCTGTAGTGAAGAGTGTCGGGAAAAAATAAGCCCCATTCGACGCTATTTTAGATAATTCATTTGAATTTCCTGCAGCAGGTGGTTTATTTGTTTGCTTTTCAGCAGTGAAATTTTAAAAGAAGAGAACGAGACCGTGCAAAAGATGACCACGTTTCACAGTGTCATACAATTACATTTAATAAGATTTGCTGTTTAGTACAGAAAAGGGAAAACTCATGAAGGTGGGAAAGCTAGTAAGCATTAGCAGCACTGAGCTTATTTTATCCAAAAGATCCTTTAATCACAGTTTTACTGCAAAGTTAGATAAGCAGAGGTCCAAGATAACAATCTCAAAGCCTTGTGAAGATGGAACCAGATGTGAAATTGAAAGTTAAACTGTATCGGGGGAAAAAAAAAAAGTTAAGCATTTTTAAAAATGACAAATGGAGCTAAAAGGGTGGTAGAAGAGAGAAACCACAAGCCAAAATGACCAGGCTAGATATTAGACAAGATTTGTTTTGTGTGAAAGTGTCACTAAACACAGGACATTTTATAACCGTACAGCACAGCTTATAAAAGGATTCAAGTGGTTACAATATAGGAAACTCTTAAGACAAAGATGGTTTGAAAGAAAATGAGGTACATCTTCGTTAGTCAAGGGAATTTTCATGTTTGTGACAGTGTTTCAAAGGCCATTACTACCATCAAATCTACTACACTCATAAGGAAAATGCATTCTGGGAAATATCATGTCTCACAGACTGTATTGTGACTGTGAAAGTGGAGCTGTAGAGCTTCATGGATTTGTCTTGACTGGGTTTCACCACAACAACCTCACATTTGCTCCATTCTGCCGTTATTTTTGTTTTTGCCCATCCATTTGTTACATTTCAAATCACATTATATATTACTAACCATGATTGCTGTTGATTTTCATGTGCATTTTTTTTCTCCCCAATCACACTTATGAAAGCAACAAGCTTTGCATTTCAAAAATCTAGACATTTTAGTAACAATATTACAAAGTTTTCAACTTCAAAAAAACAAAAAAGTAAAAATTAGCGTCATAAAATTAATTTATTCCACATAAAAATACAAAATAATATTAACGACATTGACCAGATATGAAAGTCTCCCCCAGAAATAGCTAACATTAATGGTTGAGGAATAAGTGAAAAATAATGGAAAATGTTTTAATTCTTGTCTTTTTTTTTTGCAAAAAATCTCTAAAAAATAATGAAAAAATTTCTCAGTACAAAGGCTACATTACTACTGGAAGGTACTAGCACGTCGAGTAAATACACAATAGAAAATGATTTTAGTGAATCACAATGCTCGCAATGAAAATAAATCTGCAAGAAAGATTTATGCCTCTTTTTCTGTTCTTTTTTTCTTTTTTACAAACAGTACAAACCGTATTGCACATTACAACAAAGAATCGAGGTTCTCAGCCTTTTAAAAAAGGGACTAATTCAAGTCTTGGGTCAGTAGAAGGCCACCGCACCAGCGACGCATCTGGGGCTTTCCGTCAAGTTAAAGTCGAAATGTTTCATATCTTTCCAGCTTCCCAAATTAACTTTATTTTCTCTCCATCTTGCCATAACCTTATATCGTTTAGGGATAGCAGAAAAGTTAACAAATCGGGGCGTGCGCGCTTTACAAACCAAAGGGGAACATATTTCACCAAACACCAAAATATAACGAACAGAAGATTTTCAGCATAGTAAAGGTCTGATTGTAAATATATATATATAAAACGTAAGTAGTATGTTTATAAGCACCTGACGGCCCGTTGACCCTATAGAATATATATATTTATAGAAAATATATATATTTTATGCTAGTAATAAGATCAGATGTTTGTTTGTGGAACACTGTGATGTTGCAGCGGGGATAGCAGCTGTACTTCAGCTTCCTACAGTATTAAAATAATACAGCTCTAACTCCTTCAGTTGTTTTTTTTTTTCTTTTTTTTTTTTCCAAAAATAAAATTAAAAGCAAATAAGCATGACAAAAATAAAATTAAGCATCTGTTAAATCATTTTTTTTCTCTAGCAGAATTAAATTAATATATATATATAGTTTTTATCTGAATAAACGTACTTAGAAAATATCAATCTCTCTCCTATTATATTTCAAAATTGAGGTATTGCAAAAGATTACGTCAGTCAGAAAGCACACATTTTTCTATTAAAAAAGAAAAAGACAAAAAAAAAAAAAAAAAACAGCGCTGACTGTTCAACCATCCAAATACAAAGAGTAGTGCATAACAAATCTACTACACAGAAGGAACAAACATAGAAAAATCTGGGCAGGGAAAGAAATATCACACAAACACCCAGAATTCACCATCATTGGGATCGGGGTTACCCACAATCCTCTTTTTCTCTATCGGTACAAAAGTATTGTTCGCTTTTGTCATTTTTTCCCGACTAACGAACTAAACGTGCCAACCTAAAGCTGACCGTTTTTTTGACTCTCGGATAAGCAGCCAAGACGCGTTCCTCTCCACCATCTCTCAATTTAGGTTCAAATGTCCACCGTTGACATGGTTCTACTACTTCAAGCTTTGCTGGATAATCTGGGTATGAATGCAGCGGTTACGCGAGGTAATTCCGCCCGCCGTATCTCAAAGTTAGGTAAGTGATTTAGAGCCAGTGTTTGCTTATTCTCCCAGAGTCATCGGCCGGACACAGTATCGTGAGTCGTCGGCGTGCAACGTAGTGTAATTGGTCATTTCCAGTCGGACAGCTCTTTGGTTCTGACGGGACGCTAACTAGCAGAAGTGTGCGAGATCCGTGGACAGAAGGGACCGTATGTTTACATTATGCTAGTTTCACAGGACGTTCCACGTCAGACATCAATAACAGTTAAAGCGAATCACAGTTCTAGGCGTCGTCTAACCCAACTACATAGTGTAGAAAAATTGCACAATTCTATGAACAATCACTGCAAAAATGACTTAAAGACATTTCTCTAGAGGATCCTACATCTAACTGGGTTGAGCGGTTCGGTTATCTGGCCGGTCTCATGTTTTTTTTTTTTTTTTGCAGTGTCATGTCATGCCCAGTTTGTGCTCTGTGGAAGCTTATTTCTGCCACAGAATAAACTTTTTTAAATTCACAATTCTGTGTTTTTATCTCACAACTGTGAGAAGTCGAACTGCAATTCTGAGAAAAGTCAGAATTGTGAGAAGTCAGAATTTAAAAAAAAAAATGAATTGTAAGCTTGTGAGTTTCCACCATGGAATACAAAAAAAAAAAAAGAAAAAGAAAAAAGACTTTATGGAACCATTTTTTTTCCTCTTACAAAATTAAAAATTACAAGTTTATATCACAATTGGCACATTTTTCTCACAATTCTGACCGGTCTCAAAATTGTAAGAAAAAAGCCCTAATTGTGACAGAATTCTGACATTTTATCTCACAATTCGGAATTTGCCAAAAAATAAATAAACAAAAATTGGAATAAAAAATAAAGAGGTAATTGAGACTTTTTATCTCACAATTCGGAATTTTTTCTCTCAGTTTCAAGTTTATCTCTCACAATTTAGCCTTCTCTTCTCAGAATTGCAAGTTTATCCCGCAATTATAATTTAACATCTTATAATTCTGAGTTTAAATCTCACAATTCTCACAATTTTGAGAAGAAAAGTCGGGATTGTCAGATATAAACTCTCAATTGTGAGAAAAAGTCAGAATTGTGAGCTTGTTTTTACCATGGAATAAAAAAATAAAAAACAAACTTATCTAACAATGACTTTTTTTCAGAGTTTATATCTCAGAATTCAAACTTTCCCCCCCTCACAATTCTGAATTTGTCAAATTTTTCCCTTCCCAAGTCAGATTTGTGAGATAAAAAGATGCAATTACCTTTTTTATTCTGTGGAGGAAATAAGCTTCCATAGTGCTCTATATCGCTCACCCATCGTGGGGGAAATGAAAGCGAGACCTGATTTTACAGCATGCATCGTAGACTCATTTAACATGCAGTTTCGGTGCAGACGCAGACCCTTCAGAGCGCTCGTTTGCCTGAATAAAGTATGATGGTATGGACTCATACCATGGATTTAGCAGCAAAAGCTATTGCAGCATTACATGTAGATAATACTAAAAAAACTCGCCTAAGAAACTGAAGTAAACGGAAAGAGATGCGTGCATGAGGTATTACTATTCATGTCAACATGGAGAGCAAATGGCGTTTTACTCTTAAGTGTTTTTTTTGTTTTGTTTTTTTAACAGCTCACTTAAACATGATTTTCGTAATGAATTCATTTTACCTTTGGTAACTTTTTTTTGTCATCATCTAGGGGGGAATTTCCTACCACTGTTTTTCACAATACGTGCATGCTTCTTTAAAACGTCTGACACCCAAAATGTATTATCTATGTGTATATAGATAAATATAAAATAAAAATATATCCTTTTTGTAAATGTACTGTGTATATATATAGTCTCACACTGCCTAATGTTACCTATATGGAGCACTAAACCGATCAAACGAAGGATAATGAGAGAATTAAAGCACAACATCCTGATAAGCGTTAACATCGACTGTTTGTGCCAAAGTGCAACGTTTGAGCACGCAGACTCAAAATTCATATTTTCCTAAGTGTTTGTAAGCAGAGAATATAGTGGATAGAGATACCATGATATTTGTTTTCTAAAAACACAAGATGAGAGGGGAGATCCGTGTGCGGTTACTGGTCGTGGTGTTGAAGGTGTTGGGTGGGTGGAGAGGGTGATGTGCCGCTTGCCATCAGCTCCAGTGGAAGGACACGTGCCGAGGTCGATCTCCGCCCTCCTTCACCAGCGGTTTGTGGAACTCGCGGCCGGCGCGCGAGTGGATGCTCGCCCAGCAGTACTCGCAGTAATACTGCAGACAGGTGACGTTGGCACAGAAAAAAGGGGCAAACTTTCCTCCGCAGCGAGCACCCTGACATTCATCGCACATCTGATCGTCCAGCACGTACGGCTTCACCTCCACCTGCGGACATGGGCAGAGAGAACGATTATACGTTTCTAAAAACATGTGTCTAATGAGGAAGCGCATACATGCATGTAAGAGCGTTCAAATATATACACACACACAATATATATATGTAATATTAACGATTATAATTTCTGGTTTTACATATTTAGATAGATAGAAGAACTAAATGCATTAACAGGTTTAACAAAGCAAACTTAAAATCTCTCCATTTGCCCATCAGACCTTGCTAACAACCCCTTAAGAATCACTGTGGTAGAGGATGTCAGCTACTGACTTTTGTTTCTAAATTCACATTTACACTAACAGCTCAAAATGAACTTGTATTTGAGAATGTGTCATATAGATGGAGGGGTGATTCTGGTGAGCATCTAGTTTTAGTCCAGTGACCATCAGCTATTTACTTCTGAATAACATTCCCAAAACAGTCCAGTAAGTCCAGTGTGTACATATGCGCACAGGAATAGCATGGAGCTATAATTAACAAACGCCACGTCTGAGACTTCAAATGGCTGTCAGGCCTCCAGAAGCCCGTGGTCATGTTGATTACACACAGTCTGCTCTGGGGTTTGCACAGTCTGTATTGTTGGCCGTATGGAAATGGCCAGCAGGAAAACCACGGTACAGAAACTGCCACTATGCAATCACATCTAGAATTACAGTTATAAAAGTACAGTATAAACCTCTTCTGGGACTAGTCTAGTTAATAATTTTAGTTAATTAGTTAAATAGTTAATTTTTAAAATGGCCAGTGATTATGCAGATTTCCAGTTTGTAAAGAGTCTTTGACACAACTGTTCTTCAGTGCATCTCATGCAAACAGTCTGGTAAACTCTGGCTGCGTTTCGAAAGGTCAAGCGGCGTCAAAGTTCAAATCGTTTCAAGTAAAATGTCACATTATAAAGTGTTGCCAACAGTATCGCTGTAGCTTAATGCTTCATTGTATAAAGTTCATTGCACTAGGACCAGTGTTATTTTAGATTAACTGAGATACCACTATAGTTTTTAATTAGTTTTTATTTTTACATTTTTGACTTTATATTTATATTTTTTGTGGTTATTTTTATTTTATAAGTACATTTTATTTTTTTCCCATTTCATTGGAATTTTAGTTCAAATTTTAGTAATTTTATTATGTTTTTGTTATTTGAATTATTGTTTTTTAATATCAATAGTTTTTATTTCAGTTGTAATATTTTAGCACATCAATTTAAACTAAATGAAAATAAATAAGTAAAAAAAAAAAATAATAATATTATTTATATATATATATATATATATATATATATATATATATATATATATATATATATATATATATATATATATATATATATATATATGTACGTATATATATATATATATATATATATATATATATATATATATATATGTATATATATATATGTATATATATATATATATGTATATATATATATATATACATACATATACATACATACATATACATACATACATACATACATACATACATACATACATACATACATACATACATACATACATACATACATACATACATACATACATGTATGTATGTATGTATATATATATATGTATATGTATGTATATATATGTATATGTATATATATGTATATGTATATATATATGTATATGTATATATATGTATATGTATATATATATGTATATGTATATATATATATATATATATATATATGTATATGTATATATATGTATATGTATATATGTATATGTATATATATATATATGTATATATATGTATATGTATATATATGTATATATATATGTATATGTATATATATATATGTATATATATATATATATATATATATATATATATATATATGTATATATATATATATATATATATGTATATATATATATATATATATATATATATATATATATATATATATATATATATATATATATTAGAATATTTCAGTATTATTTTATTTCAAGTAATGTATTTTTTATGGTTTTAGATTTAGTTTAATAACCCTTATTAGGAATCATAAAAAAAGTGAGAACTGAATTGAATTTTACTATTCAATCGGCTGTCTTCTGCATCGTGTGTAATGACAAACACTGCAGCTCACTCACCCGTTTGTCAATGTCATTATGCTGCAGCTGGACAAATCTGGCGCTGATGGCAGCGATGTAGCTCTGCTGATTGGAGAAGGCCACTCGGCCCGCACCTTTAGGGTATTTGAGTTCTGGGTCAGTGTCAATGCCGGCGTAACACACACCTCCATACAGTCTGTCCATGATCATAGCCAGCTCCACTAAACACACAGAGAGGAGAAACACACCATTATACAGAATATGATGCTAATGCAAAAGACTACAACAAATGACATATTTAAAATTTGGGAGGACCACAAGAGATAAAATGAGTGAGAAATGTACCTGCTCGTAGAGGTCGTGGAACGCCTCCCACAAAAATGGTCTTGCGTGGGTCGAGAGGCTGAGAGCCATCCATCACGAAATCACTGTCACTCAGGTTCCACGGACGAATCTGGACCTGAGAACAAAAAACTGTTCATCTCTAGCAGAAATTCAATACAAGAGGCATGTTTTAAGACCTAGTAGGGTCAAACTAGTTTTCTGTGAGAAGGTGAATTTGTGCATCTCATATATATACCCTGAAAATTACATTAGCTTATTACACTATTTATTTATTGAAATATTATTTAAATGCATTTTATATAATTAATATACATAAAATATACATGCAAGTATGTTTCTAAAATGAATGTATATTATTTTATTTATGTATATGTATATACACACACACACACACACACATATACATACATATATATATATATATATATATATATATATATATATATATATATATAATCATTTAAAAATCTAATCCCCTCTGAGCAGTGTTTCTGTCTAGACAGAGTGCTAAAGCATATTTCTCTGGATGACAAATCCACTACACTGAGCTTCAGTGGGCTGTGGCAGTGCTTCACTCACTGGTTTATCTTTAATAGTGGGGCTCGAGACACACAGGTAGAGTTTCCCATCTTCCTCGATGCAGGCATCAATGAGGGCCTGGACCGAACTCTCCTCCTGGAAGAGCAGGAAAGCATAACCTGCAGAAGGAAGAGCATGAGAGATGAGACAATCTCTGGCTGCACCGAGTCAGACTGCAGCCAAGACCAGAAGAGCTCAGAACACAGGAAGCACGTAACCGCTGCTGACGGCAGAGACTGAAATGAGTCTGCATGTGGAGGAATAAAGACAACCAGCCTGAAACTAACTGTAACCCTTCATTCATCCTGGTGATCAGAGGACTTAAACTCATGATGCATATGTAAATACACACTTCACATGCATTAACCTGCTGTCTGTCTATCGGTCTGTGAATTCATGACGTCTATCATTCTCAAGCCCTTCTGAAGGAGTGGTTTTCCTCTATAACACTGCAGTTTGACAACATCAGGATCAGAGCCAGCAGAAAGACCAGAGGGAAGAAAAGAACAAGGTGTTCTGCCTCAGGGAAAGAGAGCGTAATAGAGTGTAAGGAGTCGAAAGAACAGAGAAATATCAACAACCTTGGGAAATTTAGTCAAAGACATCAAAAGACATCAGAGGAGTGTGTTGAGAGAGATTCATGAACAAGCATCTGATTTAAGAGTGCTTAAATATAATAAATAAAAATATTTTCAGATGGGATTATTCTAGTGAATTAGAAATTATGAATAATAAAGATATATGAGAGATTTTTGTCTTTATGGAATTATTAAATCATGTAAAGAAATTTAAATGTAATAAACAAATATATAATTAAATATATTTTACATACTAAATATTTTTTTATATAATTTAAAACTATGTTATTTACCATTTTTATGCTTGCAAAAAATAATTTATCTTATCTTAACTTTTGAATGGTTTGTAGTAAAAACAATTGCTGCACCCTCCAGCAGGGGCTGACTGGACCATGTTAACCTGCTAAACCTTGGCTTCACTTCCATCCTGCTTTCCAGCTGGTTTCTGAACAGATGAGCTCTTAAATAAATCTCAGCGTTACTGATAAGCGTGAACAGCACCTGAAGAAGGCATTTAACCCTATTTAATGTGTTTAGAGCCTCAGCGCTGACCTCAGTCCTGCCCACTGTGAGTCATGATGCTTTACACAACACTGGATGGAAAAATGACCAGCATCTTCCATTCACTCAGTCTGGATCAGTGTTTCATGTGAGCTGGAGGAACAATGAATACATCTGCACACGGTGACTGGACAGTGCAGGCACGAGGACTACTGCAGTCCAAATAAATTAAATCCACAAGTGTAGATCATTATACAGAGCAGAAATCTCATAAATGAAGAAAAATACAGTGGCCTCAAAAAGTACTTGGACACTTTAACCGTTCTTAATGTGTGAAATCATTGCATTATATAACAGAACATCAAACCAAGTGACATTTTTTCATAATAATCTCACCAGACATTGTCATCACTGAGCACAGGACTTTTAACTATAAAATTCTAGAAAATATTTAATTAATAATATATTTAATAATTATAGTAAATATAATAATTACAAATGTACATACACATACATACATATATATATATATATATATATATATATATATATATATATATAAAAACACACACACAATATTTTATTACATAATATAATAAAGAAAATGATATGCAAACTGTTAAAAGCTTTTAACTTTTAACAATAAAAAGCCAGAAAATAAATGAAATTAATCAACATTTCTTTTAATTAATGTCATTAAAGTGTTTAATCGACTGAAATAAATCTGTATTTAATTATAATGTATGCATGTGTGTGTGTATATAGTTTTGAATATATCTGATTAAAATTAACTACAATTACTATTATATTATTAAAAGCATGAATGCACACTTATATAAATAAGATAAATAAGAGCAATAAAATTAACAGTGAAAGTAACAAAAGCTTGAACAATACATTATAACAGGCATAACTAAGTTTGAAAATAACTTAAGGAAATATCTATTTGCTAATTTAATTAAGCAAATATACATACATATATATAATATGAAGTATATAGTATTTTTGTTCAAATTTCAAGAATATATTGAACCTGTGCTCCGTTTACCCTTCCAAACAATCTGTTACCTCTTTCCAGGTCCTCACACAAACATGTACGTGTGTAACATGATCAAATGCAGCAGGTTTCTCCCTCTAGGTGTGTATCTGTAAGTACTTGTCTGTTCAAGCCACAGCAATGATCACCTGGAGGCACTTTGAAGCGATAGAGACACAACACAACAGTTTCCCGACTAAACACTGACCAGCATCCACACAATAGACTCATTTGAGGTGCATGCTGATTACAAATGCTCTCTGACCGGCTGTGACGTAATACTTTCACTATTTTCACTGAAACGAAGGAAATGTCAAGGGGACTCATACGGTCACTGACTTGTTAAACATCTGCAGCTGTATTGAAGTGCTGCAGGAGAGATGATGTCAATGCCATTACCTTTAGGGGGAAAATAGGATTTGCTTTCTGCTTTATGAGGCCAGTCCACCACCAGGTGACCGTAGCGACGGAAACTGTTGGTGATCTCATCTGTTGGAATAATGGAAAGTATTTAGGCCAGAATTACGGATTTTAAACATTGTACTAAAGCAAGCAGTCGCTGCATCTCCTCTGAATAACAATGCTGTGGACTCGGATTCTTTCAAATGCAGACATTGCTATGAAAATCTAAAATCTTTCACCTGGGGTTTTTCTGTGGCTAAAAGTGCACAACCCACAGTCTATATAATATTCTGGTCTGAAGATATACTTTGAGTCAGTGGCAAATTTATGGGAATGTTTATTTTATTTTCATTCATTCATTTCATTTTATTGACCTTTATTGGCAACCAGGTGAAAAACAACTCTAAATGATAAGAAAAATAAAGTTCACACATTCCCACAAACTGTCATAATTGTTTTTATAATTTTTTAAAATACCTTTATTTATTTGACTATTTTAACAACTATACAGAAAAAGCTGACATACCTCAATCTTTCTTCAAGGTAACACACAGATTGGTGTTATTTAACTATTTATGTACTATTATAGTTGTAATATTTTGAATTTGTTTTTATTTTTTGTACTTTTCATTAAAATATTAGTAAAATGATGTGCTTTGGTCATTTTTGTTAGATTTTGTTACTTCAATATAGAATATTTTAGTCATTTTATTGCTTCAATTTAAACTAAACAAAAAAACAAAATTTAAAGTTCATGTAGTATTTATATATTTATTTCAGATTTATTTCAATTAACAGAAAAGTTTTAATAGTTTTGGATTTAGTTTTAGTTAAAGGGATAGTTCACCTAAAAATTAAAACGGTCATCATTTACTCACCCTCAAAAATATATTTTGAAGAATGTTGGTAACCAAACAGTTGCTGGTAGCCAATCACTTCTAGTATTTCTTTCCTTATTGAAGTCAATGGCTACCAGCAACTATTTTTCAAAACATACTTTAAAATATCTTGAGCGATCAGAAGAAATTGAGGGTGAGTAAATGACAGTTTTCAATCTCTTTAATGATAATAAACCTGAAACAGATTCATATCCGCACTAAAATCATTGTGTATATACTTTTCGATTTATGATACTGTACCTTTAACACACATAATATTTATTAAATATTAATATTAATTAACACACCCTCCAAACTCAAGCTCAGGACTAAGGAGTGTGTATATGTACCTTCGTCGATGTCTGGTGGCAGTCCACCGACAAACACCTTCCTGGAGTAGCGCTCCATCCTCTCTCCGTTCTGACAGCGGGTGGGCGAGCTCAGGCCAGGGGTCAGCGACTGGTCACCGTGACCGTCGTCCAGGAAGCCGTCCTCGAAAGGAAACAGTGAAGAGCGACCTGCAACAGGAAGTAGAGACAACAAACAGAAGAAAAGGAGAAAAGGAGGAATCACACAGGAAAGGAGATGAAAGAGAGAGAAAGCCAGAGGCGAGAAACTGATTAGTGGACAAAAAAAAGGACAAAGACCTAAAGACACTTAATTTCTACACCAATTAATTTAAACTCACTGAAAATTATAATGCTAATTTAATATAATATACTACCATTCAAAAGTTTGGGGTGACTACAATTAAAAAAAATAAAAAATTAAGTAAAAAAAACTGTTTAACATTGATAATAATAAGAAATGTTTCTTGAGCAGCAAATCAGCATTAGAATGATTCTGAAAGATCATGAAGACTGGAGGAATGATGCGGAAAATTCAGCGCTGCATCACAGAAATAAATTACATTTTAAAATACATTCACATAGAAAACAACCGTTTTAAACTGGAACATTATTTCACAATTTCACTGATTGTACTGTATTTTTGATCAAATAAACGCAGCCTTGGCAACCATAAGAGACTTAAAAAAATCCAGCAAACCCCAAACTTCTGAATGGTAGTATATACATATATTATTATGACATTTATTTCAATAATGGCATAAATAACCATACATTTTGGTTAAAAATTGTTAATTAATTAAATAGTACATGAAACTGGAAAACAATGAAGCTTTCATAAAATTATACATTTAAACACCATAAACATAACAATCTCAAATAATTGCAAAAGACGATTAATTTCTTTATTTTCTTACTCGTATTTGTGAAGCGTTAACCTGAAGACATGTTAAAAAACAGATGCGATTGATAAAGTCAAAGCGTCATAAAACAATGCTGCAATGCAAAAAAAAAAAATTTAATTAATTAAATTAATAACAAATTAGTGCTGTGATTGGAAGACCTTTAGACATAAACACTGATATCCCTTTTCCATCGTTATTCCTAGTTTTGAGAACCTATTTAAACAGGCAAATTTATTTAATTTAGTTTCAAAATGCTGTCTTAATTGATCAGTTTTTAAAACATGTAACAAAAACAATGAACTCAACTTTATGATCGCAAATCAATTGATTTTAGACAGATGAGGAATGAGTCGAAAATAGATCCTGCCACATTTGGGACTTTCAGACAGCTTCGGTGACTGTAGTTTTAAGATGTTAGTGGTTCATGGTGGAAAAGGGTTATGAGAGGAATACTAGAAACAAACTAGAGCCAAAGCCAACATATGTGAGGTGCAAAACTGACACACCGAGTCTGAAATTTTCATACGTTAAAAAATAAATACGACCTCACGTTATGTCAATCACGTTTACACTGCCTCTGAAACTTTCGTCTGTCATAAAACATTCGGATCTGGTTCAATTTTCTGCGTTTTCGCATCTGTAACAAGCATTTTGATAGGAAAAGATGACGAATATGAAAAAAACGCATATGAACATTTTGGACTCCGTGTGCAAGGACCTTAAAGGGGTCATATGATGCGATTTCAAGCTTTCAAGCTGTTTGTGCATAGATCAGATCCCTGAAGTTGCAAAGACTAAAGTCTCAAACCTAAAGAGATATTCTTTATCAAAGTTAAGACTCTGCCACACCCCCCTAACACGGCTCGTTCAAACACGCCCCCACATGTCTACGTCACGATGTGGAAATATTTGCGTAATCCCGCCCAACTGTTCACGCAAAGAAAGAAGGCATGGTTTCAGTAACTGCATTAGTGTTGATCCAGCCATGTCAGGGAGACTCTGTGTGTTTCTATGCGAAAGCAAAAGCACTTTATTTATGTATTTGCTATTGACTGTTCAAATGCGGAGTTTTGTGCATATGTGTGTGTGTGAGAGAGTCATTTGTGTGTGTGTGTGTGTGTGTGTGTGTGTGTGGGAGAAATGGTCACACAATCGCGCTTGTGTGCAAACACATACGAGCTTCATCACTGTGTCTGTCAGCCGACTCTGTTCCCCTCTCGGGCTTGAACTGATGGTAAAACTAAGGACATTATTTACTGTCTTTCTTTACTATAATTTTTAAAGATGAAGCTTGCGATTATGGAAAGGGGCGTTACATTTCCGACACGGCTTGTGGTGTTCGGCCAATCACAATGCACTGGGTCAGCTGGCCAATCAGAGCAGACTGTGCTTGTCGGAAGGAGGGACTTGTTTGAGAGAGACGGGGCATAGAGGAACTACAATAATGTACAGTATATGAAAAATAATGTTTTTTAAACAATAAAATGTCAACATATTCTGTTACACCAAATACACAAAATAACGATCTTTAAAAAAGCATCATATGACCCCTTTAAGTCCAACACTTGAAATGAGAGTTGCAGCAAGCCCATATGATTCACTTCAAACTGATTTTGTCAATTTTCTAAATAATATTCTGTTGATCATTTTCTTAGGAAACCAATAGCTAAACTATACCTTTGTATGTATGCAATAACATAAAAGGAAGCAATATTTCAATTAGCAGAGAACAATGGCAAAATCAACATGAATTAATGCAATCACTGCACAAAGGAAGCATATTATGACCCCCAGTGACCCTCACAGACAATGAAGAATTCAGCCCGAGCAAAAGCCCCATCATTTCTGCGAGCACAAACATAAAAAAAGGCGACAGGTTACCTCTTCTGCGACCATAGCTCCTGGCTGCTCGAGAGCAGAGAGACGGGTGAAGAGAGAGAAAGATGGACAGAGAGGGACATGAACGAGGGGACAGACAGACAGAAGAGGAAGAGAGACAGACAGGGTTTTTTTCAAGCTTGTTTTCACTTGTCGCTGCATTAAAAAACACTTCAGTGCAAAACGTGTATGCATTGCATTTTGGGTGATGCCACAAGAGATTTTTTCATGAGTCTTCTCATTCATGTGAACACAACATAACCTTCCTGTTTGAGCTATAATTAGTTAAACTGACACGTTAGCTAACTAATGGAATAACAAATCCCCAATAAATCCAAATGACAGAGACCGTGAGGAAATTTCATGTGTACTGGATTTTTTTTTTGTCAATTCTTATTTTTTGTTAAAAGTATTGTATAAATTAATTTATAATGCTACCACCAAATAAATAAATAAAATTGAAAATGCATTATATTTTTATTTGTATACATGTAAAATTACTGTTTTCTATTTTTCATATATTTCAAAATGTATTTTATTCCTACGATTGAAAAGTTGAATTTTCAGCAGCCATTACTTCAGTGAAAATGATCAATGTTGAAAACAGTTATGCCGTTTAATAATTTTGTGGAAACTGTCCTTCTTTAAAGAATTCTTTGACGAATTAACTTTTTTTAAACTTTTGATTGATTTAATGCATCTTTGCAGAATTATTTTAATTTGTTTAAAAAATGTATTTCCTTTTATTCCCCAAAAATGTAACCTCATTATTTAACAATATCCTGAAGTAGTCGGTTCTAAAAGAAAGCCATAGAGAACGGCTCCGAATGCATGACATTTTCAGAGTTGGAGCTATTGTTCTCATTCTGCGGCGTTTCACTTTTTTGGGTTTTCATTAAAACTGTTGCCACTGCGTACATAGAGACGTCTAAACGGCGTTGTCAGGGGGTCTCATACTCCTAGCAACAATGAAAGGAGAAAGCTACTGTGTCTGGAGTGAGTCACCACACACTCTGAGAGACGAATGGGGTATTTGTTCCTCACTGGGATTTGAGAGGTGACTGTAGGGCAGCAAGAAAAAGGAACGTTACAGTGATACAGCAGTTTCTCGTTCTGTTAAAGAATAACCACTGTCACATTTAAGAGTGAGAAACCGCAACTGGTGGAAGTCCCTTGGGCTGATTCTTAATACAAGTCACAGCATATCACACACACAACCTTGGCACACTGGGATACAGAGCAAGAACACGGAGTGTGACAAACTCGGTCCTCTAAACATGGTGTGAAATGAACACCCGCCAGGCATTTTTTGTGCAGTTTTGCTTTATAGATGTGTGGACCCAGACCATCAGGGGTTATAGTGAAAAAATCTACTTGTATACATATATATATACACACACACACACACACACATACATAATAAGACTTCAGATAAAAATGTGGCTGGTCAAACTGGGCAGTGGCTAGTGGGCAAAAGTAGTTAAATAATCTAAATCACTAAAAGATTACAATTTAAAGACTTCTTATCAAACTTCAGTCTGTGCAACTTTGAACTTTAAAGGCGAGTTCATACAAACAGACATGGAAACTATTCTCCCAGTTAAATTGTCCAAATTAGAGGTTTTAAGAGTGGTCACGGGCCCTGCCGGCTCCTTCCTGTGCTGCTTCCACCAAACGGCATCCATAAACCACACGAATGACACGCCAGACCTCAAACATCCCACTCGAAGCTTTTCAGCGGTACCTACAGCAGATACACAGATACCTACTACAAACATCAGGCTAATGAGCACGATTAGATCAAGTCGTCACTGTGACCCTGGCAAAAACACTCCTGGCGTTTCCTCCCTTTCGTGTTTGTTCCTCTGGCCGTACGCCACTGGCTGAGGAGGACCGTGTGTATATAAGCTTTCGGGGCTGCTAATCATAGCAGGGGAGATGCTTATGTGTGCGGTTTGGTGGCACCACAGAAGGAAACAAAGGGTCAGCACATTGCACTGGGGCCTACAAGAAACTAATGAAAGACTGAAATGGGTTTTGCATTGGTTGATTGGCTGATATGGGAAATTATAAGAGAAATATAACGTCTATATTAATACAACACAATTTAATTACAGCAGAAGAGATCTAAATAAAATTGCTCAATTAAATGCATCGGTAGATTTTGAAACAGACACAAGGGGGAGACACAAAGTGGTACTGTGCAAGTAAGCATATACACTACCATTCAAAAGTTTGGGATCAATAAATCATGTTTTATTCAGCAAGGATGCATCAAGTAGTTCAAAACTGATTTCTAATGCTATAAAAGACTTCTATTTCAAATAAATGTATCACGGTTTCTTCAAAGATATTAAGCAGCACAACTGTTTTCAGCATTGATAATATATAATAATATCATACATCATATCTATATCTCTATATATCTATATCTATAAACCCAAAATTTTTAATTGTAGTGTATATTGAATAGTTTGTCTCAGCAGATATATGAAATATGAGGGGATATACAACAACATGTTTGCTGCCTTAGAAATCCAACACTGTGTTCATCTGAAATGAAATGCATGTGTTCATTAGCATTAATAAGATACTGTAACAGAGAGATACTCACAGTTCAGTGGTAATATATGTTCCGCTACTGGGTGGTGAAAGTTGAGACCCATTCGACCTACAAAGAAATGAGAAAAACAAGCCATGAGAGTTATGACACCATTGAGACATCTGATCTGACATACTGCGAACCAGTTTATTACCCTTCTTTTATGCAATATTAGAGTTTAATTCACTAAACTGACATGAACATCAGATGTAAGGCTTGAAACACCAATATTTTTAACCAATTCACCTGGAAGACTATTCATTTTAAATTCCTATCTCTGCTTTTTGTGAGCGTTTAGTAGTGCAGATGAATTTTAGCATACCGATTGCTTTAAAGCTAACAAACCTACTGTTATAGACAAAAATCCAAAGTGTATTTGCACTGTATTATGAATTGTGCTTTAGCTCATTTCAAAATGTTAATATAGTGTGCTTAAAGTTAAATTATAACCCAAGCTCACTAATGAAACACTTGCATTTTCATTTTAAAAACACCTATTTATGAATTGTTTCAAACTCAATTGTCATAGCGAACATCTAGGCACCTCACAAGTAAACACACGAGTTCTCTGTAACTACATGCAGAGTTAATTTGCATGGCTGTAAAACAGCTGTTGATTTATTTTCAGAGTCAGAGCTGTAATGTGCCTGCATTAGCAGTTTTGGTTACAAATGACAGCAAAGCTCCCATGGGCGTCCAGAGAACGCTGTAAGCAAGCCTCGACGGGCTCTTACGCAAATTCTGAACCGTTGCAAGTCACATTTGCAAAGTTCTTCCCCACAGCGCACCAAGAATACTAGCGATGCTCTGCCCTTCAGTGGTTCAACCAATGCCAAATAACGGCAAGCGATAAGAAATTGCGCAATGTGGTGTGGTTTCAACAGGTATTTGGGTAAGTGAGATTGGAAATTGTACAGGGCATATGTTTCCCAGCTTGCATGTGTTGTTCGGACTAGTGTGCTGTGCTATATATAGTGTCTCTGGTGAGAACCAGCAGCTGTGCAGAGAGCACATCCTTCATATTTGGACTATTTTCTCAATAATTCAAATCAAAGCAGCTCAACCGGAAGCACATGTGCCCATGATAGCCAAAGCACACTAATAAAAAGGTTTAAAGTTGATTCTAAATGAACGGCGCATCACGATTTGATCATAAAGCATCTTTGAACACCCCGTGATTCATCTCATCAACAGCGCAATGCCCTTTAAAGAAAGCCTACGCTTCAAATACATAATCATTTGAATTAAATGTCACTGCTGAGTCATTCTGAACAAACAATACTCACATACAATAAACATAAAACTGTTATTTGTCAGTATCTTTCTCTTGTTTTCTAGACTATATAACTATAGTTCTAAAAACAAGATTTTATGTGCATTAACTAATGCATTGGGCAGAGACGTTTACCCAAAGCGACTTGAGGTATGGTCACATTTGGGAAAATTTTGTGGGGCAAAAAATGTCAACTGTCTATTGCCAATTAGTGATGTATGAAGCACAGCACAAACAGAACTCATTTCTAGACTGAGCAGCGAGTTTGCTTGACCAAACTGAACCCATTACGAAATCTGAAATATTTCGTCCTGTATTGAAACGTCTGAATCTCACCTGTGAAATTTTAGTAAAGTAAAATGTGCATTCAACATATACATTTGTATATGTATTTTATGCATTGCTACAAGAAGTTGAATTTACCTGAAGATTAGTTTTTCAGAAATCACCTTGAATTTAAGTGCATGTTGTGTTTACATTCATTTAGGCATAAAACTAAATTTAGTCACTAAATTTGGTCTTGTATCTAATTTTGTTTTAAGATATTTGGACTTTTGCTGGAACACAAAACACTTGGTACTAAAAGAAATGAACAAATACTTCCTTTTCCACATACATTTGGTTAAAACATTCACCGTGAGAGAATTTGCATGAGCTAATTTGAGGTCAAGCAGATAATGGGAGACACTTATTGATATGTAAACTATAAATAAATGAGTATGGTTATAAACAAAGCCTAAACCTTATTGTAATTCAATATTTTTGCACTTTCTGGTGAGTATTAAAGTGATGCATGTAAATATTTTAGAGTGGCTGTAATTCTGAGGCTGGTTTTACTTGCTTCAGACTTCAAGATAGCTGGAAGAGTTGGTGTTGAATAAGGTTGTTAACTGACTGCAGCTGTGTTTCTTCTGACCCAACAGTGACATAATGGACAGACTGAGTATCTCTGCCGGTTTGAACATTACCACCTTAAAATGATAGCTTAAACATGTTCCAAGATGGTTTACGGGGTTCACCAGATGAACTACCAAGTATAAAACCAGGCCACAACTGCTTCAAGTGGTCAAGCTGGTTTTGAGAGCTTTGTAGCTGTTTACTGCAAGGTGGTCTACAAGCCCAGCCAGGTAATAGCAGTCTAGCTAGTCAATCACCTAAAAACTAGCTAATGACCAACTTGGACCTGTTAGAAACCGGTTACCATGCTCCCATCTGGATTTGCCAGCATTCTCATGCAAGACACACCTACTTTTAATGGAAACCTACAGCTCACATTCAATTTAATATCAGTAATATTTTGACAGGGAAGAGACACCTCAAAGATAAAGCCAAACATGGTTATGAAAATCATGCATTTCCCTTTCCCCTCTCGCTGTTTGATCAGGCCTGAACTCTGGAAGCAAATGTCAGCGTCTTTCCTTCTGCATGAAAGAGGGCGACTTTCTAGTCTTGTTATGACAGATACACATAAGCCAACTTTTCCCCTGACACACCATCTTAAAATAAAGGTTAGAATACAACATCTAAGGACTTGGAGCTTTAACAACAGGGCACAATTACCAATGGCATAAAGATTGCGTCTCAAACCCTGTAGAATATATATCAAACACTTAAACCTAATAAGAAAAATATTCAATCTGACCATGGTTTTAGACTAAATGATGCAAGGCATCATGAAATGTTAAATTTGGTTAATTTGATTACATAATTGTATGTTCTATGCAATTGTTTTGATAGAGACCATATACATTGAGTTTCAACATTAAAGACACACCTCTTTAAATACAATAATCTGCTGTTTGCAAAGTGACCTACATTTGATTTTTGACCATTTGAAAATTTGCACATGGAGCTGCATTGTCCTCCGTATCCCTGGTATTGAACTATATTGGATTTGAATTAGGACTCTAATGGACAACATTATTAAATCCTGACAATTTCAGAGTCTCATGAAATTGGCTTTAGGAGCCATCAGTACAAGCTTTTGCTGTGGAAAATCAGACTGAGATAATGTCCATAATGTCCTTGAAATTGTGCAACACTCACATCAACATTCACACACCTTGAGCTTCACACGGCCACCCTAACAGGGCAGCTTTAAGGAAAGACAAACCATTTTAAACTATTAATAGAAAAGACCCTACAGTGAAATGTGGTGCACTGAGAACTGACAAACTGCTGAGATAACAGTTAAAGATAGTTCATCCAAAAATGAACATTCTGGCATCATTTACTCACTCGTATGATTTTTAACAATGTGTGGTGCTTTTGTTGTCCATACAATGAAAGTCAGAGGGGTTTAATATTATTTTGGTCACCTTTGACATTTATTGTCTGAACAGCTGAAGCATTCTTCAAAACGTCTTCTTTTTTGTTGTACGGAAGAAAGCAAGTCATATGGTTTTGGAATGACGGGAGAGTAAATGATTTCACTTTCAATTTTGGGTGAACTATCCCTTTAAATCTAGTCAATTAAATAGGTTGGTGACACTCTAAAATTAGGTTTCATTAGTTAACATGAATAATACTTCTACAGCATTTATTAATCTCAGTTACTGTTAATCTCAACATTTTTAAGTTATATCTGTTTGCTAATAAACAAATGAGACCTAGCTTCAGGTTATTTTTTAAACGCTTTTAAGGCATTTATTTTATTTGACTTTGAAAAGTTCAGTATAACTCTACAAATGCTGCTTAGTTTCCTTTCCTAAAAAAAATAATTTTATTAATTGCATTAAAATATAAAAAAAATGTTAACTGACAGCCCTGTTGAATACAAATTTATCAAAATGATCCAGTTACATCACTAAACAATACTACAATATTTAAGCAAACTGAAAAACCTTTAGAATGAAGGCTTATCTTTTATTGTCTGAACACACAATCTCAAATAAGAGTGACAGATTGAAAAATGAGACATTTTGTTTTACGCTCTTTGTACATATTATCCTGGGCCTTCGATACGGGACGAGTTGAACCGTGAACCCTGAGACACTTTCATCAATGTCAACATTCAAAGTCACACCAGCCTAGGCTTGACAAACATCTTGCATCATGATCTTAGCTACCGTCTCAACTTTGGCCTACAGGGTCAAACTGAGCTCTGACTGAACCCAGCGGACCTCAGAATCCCAGATTACAGGTCACCCGGTCAAGCGTTTCCTAGTTCTAACTGTAATGAGAGGAACCAGTTTGTGCAGATGTGAAGAAACAGTATCCTCAAATGTATTCCTCTCATCAGCTAGCTCAGTCTGATCATTATGGCTGAGTTATTGAGCATAATGAAATCAGACTGCCGAGCTGTGACTGTCACCACAGTATCAGTCAAGCTCTGGAAGATTTTTCAAAACCTATGACGTGTAGGAAACAACCGATTTGGTTCAAACCTTTGGTCACAGTTACACAAGACAGATCATGTGAGAGGGCCAAAAGAAATCTGTGCGCGTGTGCTTGCACAAAGGCATCTTTGTGATCGTGTGTGTGTGTGTTTGTGTCAATGTTGGGACCTCAGAAAGCGAGCGAGACTGTGCTCGGATGCAGATTACTCTGTTCTGCATTTCAAAACACAACTTTTCCTCCAAATTCAATCGGATTAATGTGGATTCAGAAATGTGAACAGGCTCAAAACACCTCAGAAGACCCTTTGAACCAAAGGACATCTGGAGAAAAACCAAGAAAATCATCCACTTCAGACAGAGAGCAAACTTAAATGGTTAGTTCAGCCAAAAATTCAAGTGCCGTCACACTTACCTGTATGACAAAAGAGGATATTTAAAGCTGCAGTCTGTAACTTTTTTTGGCTAAAAATGAGCCCAAATCAATATTCGAGCAAGTACATATCCAGCCAGTGTTCAAAATTATCGCCTTCCTTTAGCCCGATTCATAACGGTTAGCTTATAATAATGTTTTCTAATTTGGGTGGTACAGGTAGGTTTTCTCGAGCATGGCACTGCATCATTATGTCACGTCTGTAAACATAAAGAAGTTTTCCCGGCTACTAGGCTATGTGAGGATCCTGCAGGGGGGGGGGGGGGGGGGGGGGGGGGGGGGGGGGCTGTTTATAGGCTTTTCTCTCAGCAGCTGGAATAATTAAATGCATCATTTTGAAGGCGGATTGTAATCCAGAAAGTATTATGTGCTTATGAAACACATGTGAATGAAATTCCAGTTTTAAATGTGCTTCTGATTACAGAGAGCCTGGGATTACACAAGATTTGTATTTTGAAGAAAACCAGTTTGAAGGGAGCATAGTTTGCTTTTTGGGTTAAAATAATTTCTTAATATGAAATCCAAATTGTATGACAGTTAGATTAGACTGTACAGAAAATGAAATCTACATGCTAATACACACTATACTCACGCAATGCTGATGTTGTTAATTTGAGAATAAAGTATAACAATAATAATAACTTGCACGGTTTGATGTGATAGGAGCTAACCGATCTTTAGATTAAATCACCATTGGTAGCACGATTTATGGTAAAGTTTTTTTTCCTCAGTTGGTCAGAACAAATATGACTGACCTGTAGTTTACTTGTTCAGATGACAATATACGGTGAAAATTCTTATTTGGGTTATATATTCCAAGACGTAGACTAAAATGTGATTAAGAAGTACAGTAAATAATCACACAGAGGCAGTGACTGACTGCCACACATTCACCTGAAAACGTTAGATTCATCCACGCTGGAGCCATGCCAGAGAACAACCCCACGCAGGCCAGATAATTACGCAAGTAACTGCAATTCCAGGTTTTCAAACATAGATGGCGACAAAGAGGCAAAACTTACGGACTGCAGCTTTAAAAAAAAAAAAAAAAAGCCCTTTATTGTCCATACAGTGAAAGTCAATGAGGGCCAATGTTGTTTTTATTTTCAAAATTCCTTCATTTGTGATTTCCACAGAAGAAAGTCATTCAGGTTTGAAACAACATTAGGGGGAGGAAATGATGACAGAATTTTAATTTTTGGGCAAACTATTCAATTCCTTTAAAGGAGCCATACCATAATACCATGTTCTTTATGTATTCTAAATCAACTTACTTTTTGTGCCAAAATTAGTTTTTCATGACCATTTTTTTCCCTCTTCCTCCCCTTTAAAGAATTAAACAGGTCTTTTTTTTGCTGCTGTGCCTTTAAGACTCATTTTAAAACACCCTCACATGTGAAATGAGGCCATACAATCAATAGATAAACTAATAACAAGTCAAAATTTCATCACCCGTTTTATGTTCATGGTGTATACACTCACCTAAAGGATTATTAGGAACACCATACTAATACTGTGTTTGACCCCCTTTCGCCTTCACAACTGCCTTAATTCTACGTGGCATTGATTCAACAAGGTGCTGAAAGCATTCTTTAGAAATGTTGGCCCATATTGATAGGATAGCATCTTGCAGTTGATGGAGATTTGTGGGATGCACATCCAGGGCACGAAGCTCCCGTTCCACCACATCCCAAAGATGCTCTATTGGGTTGAGATCTGGTGACTGTGGGGGCCATTTTAGTACAGTGAACTCATTGTCATGTTCAAGAAACCAATTTGAAATGATTCGAGCTTTGTGACATGGTGCATTATCCTGCTGGAAGTAGCCATCAGAGGATGGGTACATGGTGGTCATAAAGGGATGGTCATGGTCAGAAACAATGCTCAGGTAGGCCGTGGCATTTAAACGATGCCCAATTGGCACTAAGGGGCCTAAAGTGTGCCAAGAAAACATCCCCCACACCATTACACCACCACCACCAGCCTGCACAGTGGTAACAAGGCATGATGGATCCATGTTCTCATTCTGTTTACGCCAAATTCTGACTCTACCATCTGAATATCTCAACAGAAATCGAGACTCATCAGACCAGGCAACATTTTTCCAGTCTTCAACCGTCCAATTTTGGTGAGCTCGTGCAAATTGTAGCCTCTTTTTCCTATTTGTAGTGGAGATGAGTGGTACCCGGTGGGGTCTTCTGCTGTTGTAGCCCATCCGCCTCAAGGTTGTGTGTGTTGTGGCTTCACAAATGCTTTGCTGCATACCTCGGTTGTAACGAGTTGTTATTTCAGTCAAAGTTGCTCTTCTATCAGCTTGAATCAGTCGGCCCATTCTCCTCTGACCTCTAGCATCAACAAGGCATTTTCGCCCACAGGACTGCCGCATACTGGATGTTTTTCCCTTTTCACACCATTCTTTGTAAACCCTAGAAATGGTTGTGCGTGAAAATCCCAGTAACTGAGCAGATTGTGAAATACTCAGACCGGCCCGTCTGGCACCAACAACCATGCCACGCTCAAAATTGCTTAAATCACCTTTCTTTCCCATTCTGACATTCAGTTTGGAGTTCAGGAGATTGTCTTGACCAGGACCACACCCCTAAATGCATTGAAGCAACTGCCATGTGATTGGTTGATTAGATAATTGCATTAATGAGAAATTGAACAAGTGTTCCTAATAATCCTTTAGGTGAGTGTATATTCTATGATAAGATTGCAGCAATTAGCAAATGACAACAATCCAAACAATTCCAAATGGACAAAATCAACTTCTGCCCTATATTCTTTTTCATTCAAGAAGCTGTTTCGCTTGAACATACATCATAACAGGGAAAAAAGATGATCACAATTTCCATTTCATTCCAGAAAAACAACAGACTGATTTGGAGTGACGAGTCTGTTTTACAGATCGTTGATCTGCTAATGACCTCTTGTAACCTTATGAACAACAACATAAATGTCATGACAAGCAGATGCCAAAACTGCAGAGACTCACCACATTTCCCAAACACACACACACACACACACGAGAAGCACAAGTACTATTAATGCAGATGTAAGATGGGAACAGGTTTCTTTGGAAATTTAAATGGAATCATTTGGAAAGGAGTTCCAAGAAAGATGGGTTTGATGCAAATATTTTGCCATCTTTTTTTCTGTTTATAGTCTACTTTACTGACATCTGCTCGAGGTGAGCAGTTTTGCCAGGTTGTCTGGTAGTCGGTCTGGATTTTCTGCTTTATTCCAGGGGTGCTCACTCAAGTATTCAGATCCTATAACTGCCAAATTCTACCTAAATCTATTCCCACAATGCAGCTCTTCACAGCTCTTCTCTCACCCAGATCTGGAAAAACAGCTCCGCACCTGAGACAGGGCCCCTGATGTGGCTCTCCATGCATCCAGCACATAAAAACAATTTCCCTCTCCTCCTGTTTTACACGCTTCCATTGTCTACAAGAGGAAAGCCATCTCTCATGAGACTCTAGTGTGATCTTAAAACATCGCATAAGAAAAATTTCCCACAAGAACTAAACTTTCCCTTCAGCAACTGGTCTGTACAGAATCGCTGAATCCTGAGAAATACTGACCAATATTATGGAAGAATAAATGTGAAAAACCTAAAATGCAAACAAATACATTTTACAATCATTTCTGTACAGTGTGGGGTTTATGAAAATAATCTCTTATGCTCACCAAGGCTTCATTTGTTTGATCAAAAATGCAGTAATATTAAGAAATATTATTATAATTTAAAATAACAATTTTCTGTTTGAATATATTTTAAAATTAAATTTATTCTCGTGATGCAAATCTGAATTTTCAGCATCTTTTCTCTAGTCCTGTGTCACATGATCCTTAAAAAAAAATACAAATCATTCTAATATGCTGATTTGCTGCTCAAGAAATTATTATCAAAGTTGAAATCAGTTGTGCTGCTAAATATTTTAGCATTTATTTGAAAAATAAATCATTGTAAATGTATTTACTGTCAGTTTGATCGGCTTAATGTGTCCAGGCTTTTGAACAGTAGTGTGTATTATATTATTTAAAATATTTAAGCAATATTTTGTAACAATTGTTAATAAATAACAATTACTAAAAGCACAAATTAAAATGTAGTGGCAGAAAAATACACCAAAACAAACAAATATCCATAATTTAAGTTTTGAGTATTTTGAGGTCAAAAGAAGCATGGATGTATAAATAGTCCTAACCTGCAAAATGATTCCTCCATATAATATCAGCGATAGTCACTGGTGGGCCAGCAGCAGGGTGATGTTTACCTTTGTCATGGTTTGTCCCAATCATGTCCATTAAGGAATTCTCCAAAGTTTGCAAGTTGAATGGGTCAAAGGGGCGATTCCTTTCCTGAAAGACAGAAGGACTGGGTCAAAGGTCAGAAGTTAAAGATGAGTCACTCCATCACCATTTCACCATTTCTTGCAAATTAGCATCAGCCCCGAGGTTAGGGCCAAGTTTAGACTCCAACAAACTAGATGCCAGAAATTGTTTTGAATGTCTTCTACATGTTTTCACTCTTCAGTAGCAATTTTATGAACATATTCAAGTGTTGAACAGCAAAATTCTACACCTCTGTAGCTTATTTTGACCAGGAACCACCCAAATAGACAATAAGAAACTACCTGACTGATATGTAAAGTGAACAACCACAGTTTTTGTTTGTTTATACATGTCATTTATGGGTGGCTAAATCTGAAATCAACTATACCACCAAAAAAAAACAGGCTGGTGTAAAACAACTCAATTCAAATCCAGTCCCTGACAGTGTTGTTACTGTCAACGAAAACTATTAAAAATCCTTTTTGCTAACTGAAATAAAGCTAAAATAAAATTACATTTAAATCTAATTTTAAGATAAAACGTTAAAAAATGTGAAAATGATAAATGTCGCTTTGGCCACTAATCACTGAAGTACTAAAATGACCGAAATGGAAATAAGGTTAATTAGAAATAGTAAAACATAAATAAAATTACAAAAGCACATCATAAAATTATGAAAACTTATCAAAATTAAAATGAAACCTGAAAATATAAAAGGCAAGTGAAAATATTAACAAATATATACAAATTAACATTGGTCCAGAAATGACCAGAAAAATTGTGATCAGAAATTCTGTCTCTTAAAAGGTGACTAAATACAGATATATATATATATATATATATATATATATATATATATATATATATATGCTTGAAATTAAGTGCCTCCAACAAAACTAAAGTGAAAAGTGAATTAATTCTTCCTTAAAGGTGCTCACTTTAGGTACTTTTTGTATTGTGTACTGTTTCCAGTTGTTGAGATGTATTGTTTCTTTTTATTTTTATAGTCTCTTATTGCTTCTAATATTTATTATCTTTTTATTATATTGTTTCTATGCTCTTCTACCCCATCTTTTCAAGAGAAAGAATTTCATTGTACTGAAGTACAGATGACAATGATCTTGAATCTTTATAAAAGCAACTATTTCCAGACAGAACGGATGAGTTTAGTCAGCTTTTGCCATTTTTTGGTCCGACTGAACAGGCTGTCAGTTTGTAGCAAATGTTTATATTCACAGTATATGAACACAGATAAATAAAAAACAACATTATCTATTTTTTGATCAGAAGCACTAAGAATTTCAAACTTGTGCTGTGCCGCATGACTACTGATCATCTCCACCTGAATGTTTCTCAAACATTCAAACACTAATCAGGTGAGATGACTGCATGCAATCAAACAAGTTAAAGACAATGAGCAAGCGAATAATGGGAGAGAGTGAGCCGGTGAAAGTGTGTGGATGACTACGGCAGTGGGCAGAGGCCAACCGAGGGAAGCACATTGTTTGCACATAGAGCCCTTTGTCACGCAACTGGCTGAGCATTCAAAAAGCGATATTTCCCCTCTCAGGTTCCAGATAAAAATCTGCTCACTTTGTGAAAATCATGGGCAATCAAAACGCTGAGCTCTTCACTTCAGTCACTATCAGACACGAGCCACACATATTTCAGCATTAAACAACACACACACGCCACATCTTGCCTGTTTGCATACCTTATATATTTTACCTACTAAACTAAAAACTACATATGTTCCTAAAAATGTGGTCTGTCAAATAGTTTATTGGTTATATATTTTTTGTTTGCTTTATTTACTTTGCATTAACTCCAATGGAAATGCCCTTGATTTGTTTTTAATGAGGGTATTGTATGGATTGCAGACGTTCACATAATGATAACAAAACTGATCTACAATATCAGGAAACTGACAGCATTGTGGGCAAAAGTGCATGACATCAGCCTTAAAATAACACTTTTCATGTGAAAAACATTAGTGGTCAGCTAATGTGTGTTTTTCGATGCCCGAGGTTGAGTGGAATTGTCATATTTGTGTTGCAATTTAATTAAGAACACCAAGGTGTACATCCAAACAAATAAATACACAAAATTGACTAAATTCACTACGATATTTGAAATAAAAAAATATGCATTTTTAAGAAGGTGAACCTCACGTGCTCAAAATCAAACCTGTCATAAACAAAACCTGCATTCTGAAAATAAATGCAAATAACATTTTTACTCCTTTAATTGCTGCTCATACTCAGTATTTTTGTTACAAACTTAAAATTAGAAAATTTTCAGTTCACTTAGTTTCATTAACATTAACAAAGTGTAATTTAAACAAACTCTTTATCTGCGAGCATGACTCATCCAAAAAAATTATAATTAGCATTATAATTTCAGCCAATTATGCAAAAAACATTCTATCAAATACAGCAGAATCCGATAATGCTTCCAATTTGCTTTGTTGAAACAAAAAGATCAATGTCCTCTATAAGTCATCATATAAGTCCACTGTGTCAATAGTATGCAATAATGTTTCTGCTCATGACAGTCAGAGCAGGCCCCGCCCCCTCACCCAACAAGCACCAATCAGATTCGAGTGCTGTTCCCTTTAAACGCCCCCAAAGAGCTGCAGGAGAGCCTCTGATGGGAATTTGAACCCTTCCACCTTAAAATAATCCAAAACAACTCTTCCTTACAGTCAGAGAAACAGAATAATAGGTATTTCAGTGAATTATAAGTATATATAAAGTTTTGAGTCTCATCTGTAGAAATTTGGGCACACAGTCATATCCTTCAATACATAAAAATAAAACAATAAAATTACACAAAAATACAATGTTTTATTTTGAATATATAATGTGGAACTGTTTTTGATGTATTATTATAATGTAACGTCTATAAATGACGTTTTATGATAAATTAAGTCTATAAATTGTTTTATGGGGAATATGATACAGTATGGATAAATACAAAGGTCTGTATTTTATGAACACTTTGATGCATTATTATCACTATATATTCACACATTTTTATAACAGTTATAGGCTATATAAAAAAATAAATATTTAAATAAAAATGTTATTCCTAATTCTATTTTTCTGACTTTTATGTATAACCAATGTATTATATACTGAGGAATCTCACCTGAAATGGCAGCATGTTGTTGCTGTTGTCGGTTCTGAAGGGCTCCGGAGGCTCTGAGATCATCCAGGGTTTCTGCAGGGCTCCTGGTCTCTGGTATTTCGGGGGCGCGATGACATTACTCGGGAAGGGCTTCTTCGTCGGGGAGATGGGGTTGAGCTGAGACGGGACGCCGAGCCCGAGCGCTCTCCGCGGGTCTCTGCCGCTCCAGGGGTTCGCCGCGGAGCTCCACACCGCGTTCTGGTGGTTATTCCAGGCGGACGAAGAAGCGGACGACGCGGACACTTTATTGATGAGCGTCTGGTGGCTGTAGGGGTTCCTCTGGTTCACACTCAGCGGAGACCTTCTCATCTGCGGGGAAAAATTACCTCCGAACACCGGGTTGACGTGATGGGGAAAGTTTTGAAAAAGCATCGTGCCGTTTACCGACGGAATCCCTTGGAAAAAGCCTTCGTCTACGGCGTTGGTGGACCAAGTGCTGCCGAACGACGGCGAGAGGGATGAATCCTGAGGGAAACCCAAACCTGGTAACACCGGAGACTCCATGGCGACCCGCTCGTTGTGACCGACGTGGTTCTGCTCGTCCAGGACCGGAGGCTCGGAGGGGGTCGGGGTGGATGGAGGCTCTGTATTTGACGGCTCTTGGTGCTGGTGAGGCTGAGCTTTGCTTTTGTCCATCAGTAAATCATCCTGCATGTTTTGAGCTGAAACACAGATGATCAGTTGTTATTGATCACAGCGACCGGGCTGGGGTTTTTATTATTAATGAGCCCCTGATCAGCCATGAAGCTATCAGGATCTGTCTGTACTCAGGTTTTGCCCCCCTCGCAACACGAATAAAGCAGAGAAAAGCTCGGAGGTCACCGATATTCACCAATTTTCGCCACGTCTCGTTTTTCTCTCACCGGAACTCCAGACAGAAATGAGAAACTGATTCTTGTTCCTGTTTTTTTCCCCCTCATAAGCCCCGCCCCTCAATTTGCATACGTCAATAAATACAGCTGCGTCCTTCAGCAAGGTTAAAAGAGACGAGGAAAAGAGGTTTGCAGAGTTAACTTTTAAGCGTGCACAGTCATTTGTTTGCAGTCATCTTTTGACAGCTACTTAGCCAAATACAAATGTGCAAAAGTTTCTCTGCAGTTTGCATGCTGCTGATATTTCATGTGACTTCATAATGTGCAATAACTTCTGTGCGTCGGTATTGTGTCAAACGATAGTTTGTTGTGTAGGCTATTTATGATGTCTACATGTTTATTCTTACAAATTTATCAATTTATTGTAATATATGTTATGCAAATTATTGTGCATCTTATCTATTTTTGTGTATTCATACAATCAGTAAAGTACATGTATAGCTAGTAAGAAAAAACATGTACAGTGAAGTTTGTAAAGTATATGTTCACACATTTTGACTTGGATGGTGTGCAACAGACCATGGCACAGCTCAGCAACTAGGTTATATTTGCTGCAGGATCTTAGGTTACACCCAGCAATGCTGCACAAAACATCTACGCAACAGAAATCCCTACGATGCCAAATATATTCCCGTGAAAAACAGGCGAATGCGACAGTTTCAGCGAGCTTGATGCATTTATGAACTCAACCTTTAATCAAATTTTAATCAGGATAGACGGAGAGCGTTTCTGCCAAATATTCCGTCCATTAATCCTCGTTTTGCTGCATATTCAAGGTCATTAAAGAAATAATCACTTCAGAGCACGCGTTGATCATCTAAAAGACAGTAAATAATATTGCTTTACACCGGCACAACACATGCATGTATATTATAATGCACTTATAAAATGCACCGGGTTATTGGAAAGAGAAATAAATCAAATCCAACACTTTAATCCGCCGCACACAACTCAGAATAGCTATTATTAAACACACATAACATGCATCTGATGGGTTGACTTGTGTCCCCTTGCTTTCTTTTTCCCCCGCTGTACATGAATCAGATTTTACCTTATCGTTCACCTTTTGGGATTCAGTAAATAAGGCTATTTCTGTTTGTCTCGCCTGGGTTTTAATATGACAGATGAGCTGCTCTTCTGCAGTCGCCTCAACAGCTGATAGACTGCGGCGCATGGCTGATGCACTGAGGGATTGTGGGAATTGTAGTTTTTCAGTCAATACAGCCATCAAACGCACTGTATGACATGTTGTGAAGCTTATAATCTAACATGCAAATCACAGTTTAACCCTTTAGGATACAGGCCCAATATATTATGGTCCAGATGCTTTGGCCTTTAAATTGGCTACTAAATATTAAAGACACAATTTTTAAAGAAAATATGATTTTATTCAGCAAAGCACCCTTATTATGATAGAAGAAATACTACCTGACATAACAGAAGTTTGATATGCAATAATACAATATGATATGGGAGGTGCGCAGTGATATGATGAACAGGTTTTGTATCATATTTGTTGATATATTGTGGATTTTAACATGCTGGAACGCTGCACTGAACAACAAGAAGCCAGGACAAGACCTATTCATTTTATAAGCAAGGTTTAGTCGCAGTGTTTAAATGCACAACAAAATTACCTTTAATTGATTCAAGAATACAGTTTTAAGCATTCATATTACTTAGGCGTAGGCTATTATATCAAATATCAAGATAATAGCAAAATAAATATGCAAATCTGCTACATAACTCCATATTCACTGCTCCTGTCATGGAAATTAATTTATGAAATAACTTAAATTATATATCTAAGATATCTATTAATTGACTAATACTAATAAATAAGTTAATATGAAATACAGAGAATATTATAAAATGCAAAAAGTGATTGAAATTGACCAATGTGGGTGAAATTTTTCCTATAGAAGAATAGTAGAGTTAATTTTACAGAAAATAGCAGATGTTTGTCACTTCATGTCTCTCATGTAGCAATGAACTCAATAAAAGACAAATTAACAAAAAGAAAGGATCAAAATCATAACACATCAGCAATGCACAAACACCATATAATTACCTCACCATATGCCATATGACAAGGCAAATGAATGAAGCCCTCACTCATGTTATTATTATATCCTGGATGCTCTGCCATGTTAAATAAATATGCATTGTAATCATTTATAAATTGCACTGAAATATGTTGACTCTCCTTACCACAGTATGAGGTATTCTGAAGCCAGATATGTATCTTCATGTTGCTCTAGCAGGCGTAGTCCCTCTCGCTCTACGCTGCCTGCCTCTTCGAGAACATAAATTTTTATATTTTTGGCTACATGACACCAAGACTACACGTCCCATAGTGCACCTGTGCTCTCGCGAGAGTCAAGTTAATGCTCGCGCAAGCGCGTAGTTGCGTTGCGTCCGCTCGCGTTTTCTCACGCGCAGTCAATGGAGTCGCTGCGTGTTTCTGGAATTACTGACATTTATGAATATTCATTAATAGATCGATTTATAATAATCAGTCTCAATGGTTTATAATCTGATTACAGCCGTTGTTTAATGACGGTAAGACGCTCGTATGCGTGTTTAGCACGGCGTTAAGATTCCCTGCGGCCTGACGATTAAATCTCTATCGTTAAAATATTTAAATACTGCCATAATTTAGTTTTCAGTCATTAATTAAGCGTGTGGACTCATGTAAATATGGCAGAAGAGGGAGCGGTTGTGATGCAGCAGATTGTGGACAGGTGAGTGAAAGAAATGCAATGTAAACAAACGGCTAATGTTAGCTAAGCTACATATCAACCTGTCAGTAAAGAGACATTTGTGGGCTTTTATATAGTTAGAAATATTCTTAAACATATATAAATATTCTTAAAGAACAATTAGAGCAGCTAATGAGTGATTGTTTGCAGGTTTTGAGCGTTTCTGCTCTTATAACATAGAGATGCTAAGTCTGTTACTTACATGATGGGACGTCTTTGGCGAGGGGGCGTGACCTTCATTTGGCCTTTAATTTTGTTTTGATTCAGTCTTGATCGTTTGATTATATACTTTTTAGATCGTTTATGTTTAACGTCTAAATATCCATCTATTTATAACGTCTGATACACTGATTTGTGTCTGGAAACCGACACAATATTAGTAAATAACATTAGACTTCAACAACAGAATATGCAGTATTGATATTATTATTATTTTTTATTATATAGTTATGTATTATAAGTGTTAACATTAATTATAGAAATGTTAAAGTTGATAATTTTAGCCTTTTAGCAGTGGCGTAACGTTTGGTTATATGTAATTCCTGATTCCTAAGCATTTTTAGTTATCTTAGCATGTGTCATGTGAGTGCATATATTACTGGCTTTATCAAGTTTACATGGTTAATACAGGAGTTTTAAGCAATCAGTTTTAAGACTTTATAATATGTTCGTTACATTACCATTTTTGTTTGTATTGCAAACTGTGCAACAAGCTGAAATGATGTATTGTGCAAATCAACACAATGACAGCTTAACTCGTATTGACCCCCAAAATATTCCTTTAGTAGAACAGCTTAAGTCATAAGACGCTTGATTGCCTGTTTGATCTGACTTGCACACCTGCTCAGGTCAGTGGATGATTTGGGAAAGTTCATGGTTAAAAAAAAAAAAAGCTCTTTGCCACATGACTTGCGTGATGTTCGTCTTAAGAATTATGAACTTTTACTTTTAATTAACCCAGCAAAAAGGACAGTGTGTCCTGGAGAAGTTTATAATGACACTGTCGCTGTGGTCAGTTTTTTTCAGATTGACCCTCAGGGGTCATAAATAAACAGCACTATCGAATATTCCATGTAATTGCAGATTTTTTATATATATATAGGAGCATTTTTTGGTAAATGACGTGGACAAGTTTTAATTTCAGTAATTATTCATTGGGTTGAGTTGAGCTGTTCGGTGTCCTGACCTTGTCCATGTTTTTCCACGCAGGCTGTCCTGTTTGCCAGAGGGCCAGCACTTGCAAAATAAACTAGATTGCACTGGCCTGCTGATGGGACACAATTGAACGGATCTGTCCTTCCAGTCAAAAAAGAAAACACTGCTAAAATTGTATATGTTAGTATATATCCATTACCATTCAAAAGGGTTTTTTTTGGAAATAAATTAATACTTTTATTCAGCAAGGAAGTATTAAATTAATCTAAAATGATAGTAAAAATATTTAAGTTACAAGATTTCTACTTCAAATAAATGCTGTTTTTTTTTAAGAATCCTAAAAAAAAAATGCAAAAAATAAATTTTTTGAGAAAAAAATTCAAATGTCATTGAATCAGAGTTTAATAACTGTTGTTTTACCTACAAAATATTGCATAAATATTGTAAATATAAATATAATATTTTATATAATGTTAGTTCTCGTAGTAGTAATTCCAGTTTTTATAAGACATTAATATTTTTATTTAGCAGCGATTTAGTACATTGATCAAAAGTGACCATTAAAGACACTTACAATCATTTCTGTTCCAAATAAATACTGTTTTTTTTAGATTTATGATGTCCTTAATCAAAAAACCTTGAATTTTAATGTAGCATGGTTTCCACAAAAATGCGTAGCAGTCCAGCTGTTTTGAATATTTATATGAATAAAAAGCAAATCAACATATTAGAATTATTGACATTGAAGACTGGAGTAATGATGCTGAAAATTCAGCTTTGTATAACAGAAATGAATTTCATTTTAAAATATATTCAAATACAAAGCCATTATTTTAAATTGCAATAATATTTCACAATATTGAAGGTTTGGCTGTGTTTTTGATCTAATAAATGCAGTTTTGCTACGAGACTTCTTTTAAAAGTCTCACCAACCCCAATCTTTTGAACGGTAGTAAATTTGAACTTGTCGTCTCCTCATACTTGTTTACATCTGAGGAAATATGAGTGGAGAGGAAAGTCCTGGACTAGCTGGTGTTGGTAAAGTAGTTTATTGGCACATTAGGTGGTTTGTAGACATATCTGTGTCAGTTGTCACGGTGAATGCTCTCATCTCCCTCAAATGGATCCTGCATCCTTCTCTAATGTCCGTCACTGAGGCAACAACCTTCACAGGTCTGCGTGGAAGCAGATAGCTGTACGCCAGCGCGCAGCTCTATCAGACTCTAACACACGGCCTTATCGAGGCCTGCCACCCGCAGCTGCTCTCTCTGCAATGCAGCTCTTCGTCTCTTGAAAAGATGGGGTCATGCTTAAATCCTGTCTGACCTTTACGTGGCAGACACTCTATCACCCTCTTTTGTTCTCGTCGGTATTCAGAAAGCCGGCTCCATTTATTTTGGCTGTTTTTAAACCTCACTTTCTCTGCCTTATTGTTTTTCCCATCCAGCTTTGATGTGTTTCCACATCATCATGGAGAAAACAGGCTGTCTTTTCAAATGTGTGTCTGAGTCATGTTTGAAAAGTTTCTGGAAATAATCCACCATCATTTGGACCTTTGGTCTTCTGTTCGGTTTGAAAGTCAATAAAATGCAGTTTTGCATGGTGCCTATGCTAATTGCTATGGAAGCCCATTTCTAACATGGAAAAAAACAGGTAGCCTAATTGAGACTTTTTATCGCAAGTCTGAGAAGAAAGTCAGAACTGTGAAATAAACACAGAGTTTATAACTTAGTTTTTGGAGTTTACATCTCGTAATTCTGACTTTTTTTCTTTGAAGAAAAGGCAATTGCGACTATTTTTCTTGCAATTCTTTTTTAAAGATGTATTCTTGGGCTTTTTAATTTTTTAACCTTTACTTAAGCAAATGACCACGAGACAGGATTTGAACTCGAGTCACCGCCAGTGCAGTTGCGCTGTTTGTCACCACAAAGCTATTAACGCAGACTTTAGATTTTGCATTTAAGTCTGAGTTTTGAGATGTAAACTCAAAATTGCAAGAAATAATATTCCATGGTGGAAACTGGCTTTCATAAATCGCTAATATTCCACTAGATTTTAACGTTTTCTCAAGAAAATGCTTGGTCAAAACTGATGGCGATGCTAGGTGGCTTCAACAGTGTTTGTTAGCAGTTGCAGGAAATGGGAAATGGCTGTCAGGATTTCAAATATAAATGTAGTTTTAAGTAACTATAGCTGTTCAGTCAAATGTGACTTACTGTTGCACTAAAACAGACATAGAGATTTTTTAGAAATGCTGGTGATTTTATGTGGTCTGTGAATTTGTGTTCCCCCTGGCTTTATATATTTGCTGGTGAAACGTGATCTTGTGGATGGGTCTTGTGACTCTGTGGAGAGAGTGAGAGTGAGCGTGTGTGTTTATAGATCAGCAGTGAGCCACATCTGACCCCTCCTCAAGAACAAATATAGACCACAAGTTCAAGATGACTGGCGATACTGGAAAACAGTGACTGAAGTTACATGAATACTGTAATGTAGCTGGTGCTCGACCGGTGCACCAACTGTGGACTAGTCACAATCTAGGCAGGTGAATAAAGTTGGCACTGAGGGATAGAGACGAACTTTGAGCAGCAGTTGTTTTTTAGTAGCATTGATATACTTTCATAGTTTTTTTTTTTTAGTCTATATTGTAATTTTAATTACTTTTTAAAATAGATTTTGTTACAGGTTTTTATAATTTCAATTAGTTCTTGATTTTTTTTTTATATAAATATATTTATATATTTATAAATTTTAACTGAAATAATAATAAAACTTAAAATTTTATTTCAAGTATCAATTTTAATGTTTTTAATTTTAAATTTGGTGACCATAACACTTTGGTGACAGTAACATAATAACACAAATAATTATTTGTGATAAGGTCCATTAAGTTCCATTAAAAATTGACTTATTATAATTATTAATAATAATATTGTTTTTTATTTTAATAATTAATTGAAAGTTAAGGCAAATATTTTAATATATAAAAGTACTTTTCATTTAAAATATATATGTATTTTTTTTTTTACCCTGTACATTATTGTTTAAGGCTTATATTTATCATTATATTACCTGGTATGATATGAATAAAAATGCAATTCAATGGCTAATAGCAGTTATTTATATGTCGCTTTATTGCCAGACAAAATGTCCTATTTGTGTCAGTAGTAGGAACGTCTGGGATCTCAGCGGTTTCTTTGATGCTCGACAACTACTTTCACTCACTGACTGTTGGCTGGAAGATCATTCAGGTTCCCACAGTCACGTGACCACAGCCGAATGAATAAACTCATTGTGCGGAGATTTTAAAGCCTCTTTAAATGCAGTCTGACCTGTGTAGCAATGAGAACATGCAGGAGAGTTTGCCATTGTAACACTTTGTGAATCACACCGTTGGAGTTCTTTTCAATGCTTTAAAATTATTATTGCTCATACTTAGTTTGAGGTTTAAGTAGTTTACTCAGTGTTGAACTGTAGATGTTTAACGCTTCCACATTATCTGGCCAAGAGGAAGCACCTAAACTTTCACAGACTTATTCCTGTTTTTAAAGCAACATCAGTCAACAATAGCAAAATGAGCCACTTTATTCATGAAAACTCATTCTGTGTGAAATAGGAGCTGATGTTATGGCTCTACAGTTCAGGATATTTAAACTATTATCAGGGTTATCGGTTCCCAAGACCCCCCTCGCTGTTGTATAGATTGTCTTTCTGTGTCATGTAACCGGCTCTTAACATGTAAAGAAAAGTGAGCGGTATCGACTTTCTGACCTCCTGATGGTATCTCATAGACACTACAGCTATATTCTGCAAGAACTCAAGCAGTAATGTGAATCTAGAGGTAGAGAAGTGTGTTTTCTGGGCATCTAAGAGGGATTTTTGTAGCATTTCTTCCTGGAATAGGATTTATTGGGAAATGGTCCGGTATATTGGAGATATTTTAAGCATCATATATTATCACAAACAGTGCTGAAGGGTAATTATTTCATGTGTCTTCAGTAACAGCAGTGAATATGATCACAGTTGTTCAGCTGGGCAAAGTCAATGTTTTATTAGCCATATTCAAAAGTTGTTTGTTTTGCACGTGTGGAGATAAGGGGCTGTTATAAGCACATGTTTATGTTATCATAGTAAAAATGAACAAAAGACAGCTCTCCTGAAGAACAAGGTGTATGATGTAGTTTGCATGGCCGCAAAATATTATGGCTGGGAATTTTTAAACGCCTCCTTGTGATTCAGTTCTGTATAATTTAATTTTGAGAAACATTCACTTGCAAACAAGAAAAGAAAAAAAAAACTAACCTGCATTATAAGGGGAGAAGGTCCAGTCATATATAAATGAACATTTCTAGTAATTGTATCATTTATTTTATGTTGTTCATCTAAATTTTTGAAATACTATAAGTATTTATTATAATTTTTTTTAAAGAATTTAAAGATTTAATTTAAAATAAATAAAAATTTAATTTAAATAATTTTTCTCCCACAATGCAAAAATCTTTTCATCAGTATCCTTATTTGTAAAGCTTGCGTTAAAAGGGTAGATGGTCTATTCTTAAAATAATTAACGGGAATAATTTATTTTTGATAATTAGTACTTTATTTATTTGTATAGTTCATTTAATTTTTTTTTAATTTTTTAAAACTACCTGTGCATTAAACAGTTTTACTGCATACCTGCCAGCCAATCAGAATCCATAATCAGACAGACCATGGAATAATTTATTTTATTATGTATTAGCAGTACTTTAATATTTATTTGTAGTTTATTTAAAATATATTTAAAAATTATATTAGTATATATTTTATTTATTTATTTGTGTTTAAAGCACAATTGTTAACGAAATAGTGACGTATCTGTGAATCATTTTTCTAGATTGTCCATTCTTGCAAAAATCAATGGGAATAATTTATTATTGATAATTAGTTTATTTATATATATAGTTCATGTATTTGTTTTAAATGTGCTATTAGCATATATTTTATTTTATTATGTATTAGTAGTATTTTATTATTTATTTGTATAATTTATTTAAAATAAAAATGTTAAATAAATGTTATTAGTATATATTTTATTTATTTCAGAATCAGAATGAGCTTTATTGGCCAAGTATGTTTACACATACGAGGAATTTGTTGTAGTGACAGAAGCTCCACAGTGCAACAGAAAGACCGCAACAGGACAGGACACAGATAATAAAAGAATTATATACAAATAGGCAATGTACAAAACAGCAAAAACACAATATATAATATAGACAATTATGTGTGTACAGGTCTGATATGTGCAAATTTGAAATGGAAACAGTGTGGTGAATAAATAATGTATAATAGAGTTGTGTGTTCCGCGTTTATTGTCAAGTGTTCATGAGATGGATTGCCTGAGAGAATTAACTGTTCCTGTGTCTGGTCGTTCTGGTGCTCAGAGCTCTGTAGCGTCGACCAGATGGTAACAGCTCAAAGAGGGAGTGTGCTGGATGTGAGGGGTCCAGAGTGATTTTTACCAGCCTTATTGCTCACTCTGGATGAGTACAGTTCTTGGAGAGTGGGGAGGGTTGTACCAATGATTCGCTCAGCAGTCCGGACTACCCTCCGTAGTCTTCTGAGGTCAGATTTGGTAGCTGAGCTGAACCAGACAGTTATTGACGTGCAGAGAACGGATTCAATGATGGTGGAGTAGAACTGTTTCAGCAGCTCCTGTGGCAGGTTGAACTTCCTCAGCTGGCGAAGAAAGTACAACCTCTGCTAGGCCTTTTTAACAATAGAGTGACAATAGTGAATTTCATATTTGTGGTTTAAAGCAAAGTGTTGATAAAAGAATTGTGATGTATCTGAGAATCATTTTATTCCTCCCGCAAAACAGACAAAAATCTCATCATGTAATCATGTTTCATATACCTTGTGTGAATTTTACTGTGGATAATATAGCCTGTAGTTTGAAACTTTACCTCTGTTGAGTGAAGGCAAACAAGCCTAAATCAGATTGTGTTTCACAGCACAATTTGTTGTTTATTGGCTGATAATCGTGTTGTCTGACCTTTCACGGTGCACCTTAATGAACACAGCTCTTAGTGTGTAAATCCATGTTATGCGAGTGTGCTTGAGTGAGGGGCGATGGTGAGGTGTCTTGGGTTTCACGGGGGTGATTGTGTTTCTGATGGTTGTCATGATGGAGGCAGAGTTACAGGAACAGGAGAAGCAGGTTCTTAAGGAACATGGAGAAGCATCTTTGTCCGTAGCACTGATCTTGTGAAGATCTCCAATCATTGCGTCACTCTTTATATTGCCTCTGGTCTTTTGTTCTTCATCTATGAGAAAATTCATCCAGACACAATCTAAAATCATTTTCTGGCTCTATAATTTGTCATTCCCAAAACTGGTACACATTTTCCACCTTTTTTGGTTTTGTATCTAAATATTTTGTGCAATAGTTCACCTCGAAATAAAAATTTTGCAGAATTTTCAGGCCATCCAATATATAGATGAGTTTGAACAGGTTTGAAGATCACGTGCTCACCACTGGATCCTCTGCAGTGAATGGGTGCCGTCAGAATGAGAGTCCAAACAGCTGATAAAAACATTACAGTAATCTACAAGTAGTCCATTTCAGCTCTTCAATTATAACATTCTGTGAAGCAAAAACTTGTGTTTGTAACAAATTTTTCATTAATTATCAAATTATTCAATTGTTCAAATTATTCAAAACACCCTCGTCTACATCTTGGATGCCCTGGGGTCAGTATATTTTCAGCGATTTTTCATTCTCTTTCATTCAGTTTTGCTTTCACCTACCAATAAGCTTAATTTAACCATTTTAAGTTTAAATCAATATTTTTTTCCCCTCAAAAATAGCACCAAAATTTATTTTTGTACATTAAACTGAGATATTATTTCAATTGAGATCAGGGGCCTGTTTCATAAAACAAGTCTACCAAATAAGCCAGACTTATTTCAGTTAGTCTGACTTATTTTGAACCAAATCAACTGACAATACGTCAGACTAATTGACATAAACCTTATTTGGTGAACTTGTTTTATGAACAGACCCCAGGCCGTGTTTTAAAGAAGATGCAAAGGTGCATTAAAGCACAAATCTACAGTATGTGTTCTTTTTTTGGGTCTGGGATTGTCGTCTGATGGTCCTGAGATGATCACAGGAGGTTCATGATGACTGATTTCGGTCACCCGAGCGGCTCTTCATCCCTCATGTTTTATTCAGGAACAGACAGAATGGAAAATCAGGAACCTGAGAGAACGGCCAGGTCTCTATCCCGCCTCCAGCAGCGCAGGAACACAGAGAGATTTGACATAGATTATTTACAGGATCATCATTAGACATTGTCGTTGAAATGCTGGATCAATTGTTAATCTTGGCTTCTATTCAGTCATTTGCCACAATAATATACACTATTTTGGACTTTTCTCAGCAAACAAAGTAATATGCGATTGTGCATGGTTATTTTGATTATGAGTGCTTTTAACATTAGTGCTTAGTCACTGACCCATATTACTCTGCAGTTGCCTCACTTTCTATTTTTTTGTGCCAACTGTCCCTTGATACTTTTAAGAGTTGAACTATAAAAATAGCTCATGGAGCCTTCAACTTTACACAGTTACATAACTTTCTCCTCACCTTTACATTGTTATACTTTGCCCTGAATGAAACAGCGACCCGAGTGCTGATGTGTTTCTGTCTGTCTGTGTGTGTGTGTGTGTGTATGTATTTTTCAGGAGTTGTTGGGTGTGTTTTGCTACAGATGAGGATGACCGTACAGCGGAGTGGGTGCGTCCGTGCCGCTGCCGTGGTTCGACTAAATGGGTTCATCAGTCGTGTCTTCAGCGCTGGGTTGATGAGAAACAGAGGGGCAACAGCACTGCACGTGTTGCCTGCCCACAATGCAATGCTGAATACCTCATCGTGTTCCCTAAGCTTGGTATGACAACTCTTTAATGCTGAAGTGTGTGAGTTTACATTCTCAAAAATATGTCTTGGATCCCTGTTTAATATACGGAGTCAACTATACACCATTTATTAGTTGATTTTCCTCATTTTTATTTTTTGAAAGAAGTGTCTTTTGTTTAACCACGGCCTTTATATGATCAAAATATGGTAAAAATTGTAAAATATTATTACAATTTAAAATAACTTTTTGTTTTTTTGTTTGTTTGTTTTTCTCTGTGAATCTATTTTAAAACCTAATTTATTCATGTTATGCGAAGCAGAAATTTCAGCATCATTACTCCAGTCTTTAGTGTCACATAATCCTTCAGAAATCATTGTAATATGCTGATTAGCTGCTCAAGAAGATTTCTTATTATTAGCAGTGCTGAAAACAGCTGCTTAATATTTTTGTGAAAACATCATAGACTTTTTTCAGGATTCTTTGATGAATGGAAAGTTCTAAAGAACAGCTTTTTTTTTTTTTTAAACATTAGAAATGTCAACTTTATTAACTTTTTCTGTAATTTAATGCATCAGTTTAATGCATCCTTTCAAAATAGTATTACGTTCTTGCAAAGGAAAATAAAGAGTAGTGTGGTTATATTTATTTTTGACGTTTTTGGTGTGAACGGGTATTACAACCATTTTTTTTAGGTTTACATCAGAGATACACTTTTAAAATATCTCTTATAAACTTATAAGAGATATTCTATACTTGTATACTTAAAGAAATATCATAATACTAGCTTGTGGAACTAGTTTAATGACTAATTAATGGCTAAAGTGGAAATATTTGATACATCACCCTGCCTTTGCTGGGAATATAATAAACAGTTCACTTTCACATACCACACATGACGAGCAAAATTCTGGACATTTGTGACATACTTTCACATTCAGACTTCATCAAATGTAACTACGGTAGTTATGAATAGTTGCGCTTGTTTATTTAGTTTTTTGTACTTAGTAGGTCAATCCTGATTCCAGAGAAATCCCTCTTTTGATATTTGTGATGAGGCTTTGCTTGTGATTCCAGTAATCCGCTGCTCATGAAATGAAATGTCATTTTTCATCCTCTTGTGTTTGGTCTCTTATGTAAATTGATCAGGTTGAGAGTATAACAGCATTAGTTTCTCTTCACGCTGTGCTAATAATCTTCCTCTGACTGCATCTCCTGAGGGCCAGTCTGTCGTCCTCTCTCGCTTTCTGTCTCTTTCCACAGCGATGGGTTTATTCTGGGATACGGTTGTCAGGGTGACCGTGGCCAGCTGTGAAATTGCACCAATCATGCTCCCCGTTTAACTTTCAAACTGTAGGAACAAGAGCGATGCAGTCAGACAGAGACGAATGTCACAATTCGTGAATATGACAGTTTCCTGCACCGCTGCTTAATCTATGACTCCACTGCAAAACCATTTCATATTTTAGTTGTATTGTGAGCTTGTCTTCCGAATTGAATGTGATGATCAAGAAAGACTGGGAAACAAAAAGAAATGCCATGTGAATAGTGGAGTTTCACCGATTCTTCTAAATGAGTTGGTTAAATTTCTGAATCTTTTTTTATTAGTACTTTCCAATATTGAATGAAATATTCACTGTATTCTCTCTCTCAAAAAAAAAAGAAATTAATATTTTTATTTACCAAGGATGCATTAAACTTTTATTTTAAATATTTTTTATTGCAAATAAATGCTCTTCTTTTGGACCTTCTATTCATCAAAGTTTTCAACGTTGATGATAATAATAATAAGACATGTTTCTTGAGCAGCAAATCAGTATATTAGATTTATTACTAAAGGATCATGTGACACTGAAGGCTGGAGTAATGATGCTGAAAATTCAGCTTTGATCACAGCAATCAAATACATTTTAAAATATATTCAAATATAAAACATATTGTTGGCTTTCTTCAATTTATTCCTTCAATTTTCTTTATTTGGTCATTAAAATGACTTAAAGTCTTAAATTTGCATTCATAAAACCTGAATAAACTTTCAGCGGATAAAAATGTGCAAAACTAGGTTGAAGTTCATGCAGAGATCTTAGAGGAGATATTGACTATTGACAATTTTAAACAAAATCGTGCTGATTTGACGGAAGGAAGTCACTGACAGAAGCAACAGGAAGGCATTTCTGTTGTTCATAAGGTCTTTGTGTGCTCCTGATATCAAAGATGAAAATCCTGATGGGGTTACATTCAGGTATTTGATTTCAGCGGCGCGTGGACAAGGACGTCCTTTCACATCAGACAGACGGGACACACTTTACACACATTACTATATAATATACATTGCAGTACTTCACAAACACTCTCCCATTTCTTCCATAGGACACACTTTGTTCCCTGTTCGAGGGATTTATGTAGGTTATAACAATGAGTGAAGTCTTAGTGGATGCAGTACTCTTAATAAACCCTTCTGGAGTTATTTCACGTATTAAGCCTTCAGAGTTTCAAGTGATTTAGACATTCTTTTCCCTATGTCGAATTTAGCCAGTAATTGAAGTACCTAAGATTAACATTATTGTCACATATTTAGACACATGTATTTGTCCTGCTCTACTTGACGATACAGCACCGTTCAAAAGTTTGAGATAAGATTTTAATGTTTTTTTTTAAAGAGTCTCTTATGCTTACAAATGTTGTATTTATTTGATCAGAAATGCAGTAAAACAGTAATATTGTGAAATATCGTTACAATTTAAAACAATTGTTTTCTATTTTAATATACTTTAAAGTGCCCCTATTATGGGTAATGAAAGGTTCATATTTTGGTTTTGAGAGTCCCCAACAACAGGCTGACATGCATGCAAGGTCAAAAAACACATTCATATTCTTATAATATGCATTTATTTTTACCTTATTTGCTCAACGACTCCCAAACGGTTCATTCAACGATTAATTTTTCTAAACCCCCCCCTTTGCATGACGCTAATCTGCGGTGATTGGTCGATTTACTTTATGTACAGCCGTTACGGGGGAAATTAATAAATTTTTATTACTATTAATACTATTAACTATTTTTAATGCTCCAAAAGTAGCACCTAGTGGCAAAGAAGCCTGAATTTGCGGTTTCATTCAGACCAACGCAAAAATCAAGTTTTCCCAGGTCTGTGCGCGCAACAAGTGGGTGGGCAGTCATAAGCGCGTTGTAAGCGCGTTTGGGGAAGTCGTGGCCTAATGGTTAGAGAGTCGGATCGTAATCCAAAGGTTGCGGGTTCGAGTCTCGGGCCGGCAGGGATTGTAGGTGGGGGGAGTGAATGTCCAGCGCTCTCTCCACCCTCAATACCACGACTGAGGTGCCCTTGAGCAAGGCACCGAACCCCCAACTGCTCCCCGGGCGCCGCAGCATAAATGGCTGCCCACTGCTCCGGGTGTGTGTTCACGGTGTGTGTGTGTTCACTGCTGTGTGTGTGCACGTTGGATGGGTTAAATGCGGAGCACGAATTCCGAGTATTGGTCACCATACTTGTCAGTATGTCACTTCACTTATCACTTAACTGCGCATGCACATTGGCTGGTCTGGCCTGGACTGAAAAATAAGCTTTTTAAATGCTATTTGAGCATAAGAAATAACATACATGGGACAGTTCATTTCAGATTTTGTTGCTCATTTGAAATATGTAATTTAATCGTGAGTTCAGCGAGCAGTTTTTGAGATTTCAGGATTCCCCCATTCATTTAGATAGGACTTGGTCTTGTTTGAGCTGCCGGAGGCGTTGCAAATATGGCAGCCGAGTGAACGGACTTTCCTTGAAAAGGACTTTTAGAATACCCAAGGCGTGTTACTCGTATAGTTTTGATTGGGGAAAAATGCAACGCTTAATAGAGTGGGGGAACTATGACATAAAGAGTAATTCGCCGAGGGTTCTTTCGAGATTTTCCTATGGGGTTTTATAATAGGGTTTTTCCTTTTATGAGTAAAATAAAGCCTGTGGTAAACATAACTTGACAATACCTTTATGTTTTGTTCTACAATGTAAACTGCACACACTCACAGCCCAAATGTTCTTATCTAGTTACTTATTAAAAACATACGTTTTCAAAAATGAACATAACTGCTTCAAATTTTTAGTTTTGGGTATGGATGCGTGTAATTTATGTTGTAGAACAAAACGTAAAAGTATCTATATCTTCTATACTCTTTGACGAAGCCCCGCCTTCTGAGCCAAAGAGCCAATCGTTAAATGGTCGCTATGGAAACAGTCGCCTAGGACTGCGCATGCGCACTGGTGGGTCTAGCCTGAGAAATAAGCTTTTTGTTTTTAACACGATTTGAGCAAAATAAACAACATTTATGATACAGTTGTTGCCAGATTTCATTGGTGATTTCAAATATGAAATTTAATCATAAACTTGGCGACCAGTTTTGGAGAATTTGATGTTTCCCAATTCAAAGAGATAGGAGCTGCACTTGCATGCCTGAGAGGCGTTTCAAAGATGGCTGCCGAGTGACATGACTTGCCTTAAAGGGACTTTACTTGGGATTCGTTTTAAAAATGACTCGTTTCAATGATTCAGAGTCGACTCTTTTATTTTTGATAGACAATAACTTTATACACGGTGCACTTTCAGATTTAAAACTTTGCAGGATGTTTTCAGTCACTTAGAGCTGTGTTACACATGTTTTCTTACTAAATTGTTGCAATGCATTATGGACTTGTCATATCCATGAAGGGTGCATGCATCCAAACCATAGAATTTGGACCAAATGATTATATCAAAATAAATTATATTATAAATTAATTATTTTTCTTAAAAAAACTAAAACATGAAGCCTAGTTTTATGACTAAGATTTTTTTTTTTTTTACGTTTTGATACAAACAAAATCGAATTGTTATAACTGTAATATGAAAAAAATTATCCATGAAGGATACATGCAGTGATTCCTTAAAATATATATTTATATACATTTAAATAGAGATAAATTGAAGCCCACTTTTATGACTATTAGAATTTGTTTTCTTTTCTCTGTTTGAGGCCAAAAGTTCCCCCAAAAAAATCTATGAAGGATGTATGCAGTGATTCCTTAGAATAATTCTAGCTAAAATGATTAAATCTTAATCTCAGAAGGCAGCATAATTTAGCTGTAGTGTATCTATGATGCCGTAAAATGCTCCCTAGGTAGGTAGCTGAATATGGTTTGGAATTTTAGTTGGTCTTTTATATATGCCAATTTTTCGAGAAATTGAGATTTATACATCATCTGAAAGCTGAATAAATAAGTTTCCATTGATTGTATGGTTTGTTAGGACAGGACAATATATGGCCGAGATACAACTATTTGAAAATCTGGAATCTGAGGGTGCAAAAAAATCTAAATATTGAGAAAATCGGCTTTAAAGTTCTTAGCAATGCATATTACTAATCAAACATTAAGTTTTGATATATTTACAGTAGGAAATTATATAATTAAAATATCTTCATGGAACATGAACTCTACTTAATATCCTAATGATTTTTGGCATAAAATAATAATAATAATAATAAAAAACAATGTATTTTTTACAATGTATTTTTGGCTATTGCTACTTAAGACTGGTTTTGTGGTCCAGGGTCATCTTAAATAGTACACAGATCTGCCACTTTCTTAAGAAAAGCCATTACATAACTATGAAGGTGAAAGACCATCTGTCGTTTTCAAATATACTGCTCCTGATTAACTTTCAAGATGTTCTTCAGACCAGTGCAGCTGACATCACATTGAAGTTGTTTTATGTAGCCTGGCATTGGAGAGGGTTTGTAGGGAACAGAAAGTCCTTGTTCCACAGCAGTTCTTTGGCAGAGCAGCGAAGCTGGTCTAAAACGAGGAAGAATAGACTGCAGATGTATTCCTGCTAAGTGGAGTTTATTTTTAATGATCTTAATAATGGAATCTGTGGCCGGCAGCAGAAATGCCTGAGCGTTTCCTGTTGCCAGTAGCCATTAGGTTGATGTTGCAGCGCTCGAGAGAACATGAACCAGATTCCGACGCTGTCATCAGAATATTCCATATTAATATTCTCGAGAGGGGTCAGTGATCCCGACACACGCACACACACACACGCTGCTCTGCATTTGAGAACTGAATTAATGTGCTGAAGGTTATTTTACACACACAAACTTCAGAAATTATGTAAAATTATGCTAAATCGTGCAGTTTTTATGAAAATATTGTCACATAATAATTGTCCATAATTGTTATGAGGATAGTAAAAAATGTTTTCTTTTCCTTTATATTTTCTCTTTTATTTATTATATATATATATATATGCATGCATGCATGTGTGTGTGCATCAATATTGTCTTTTTTACAGTTTCCGATCAAGATGCACAACTGTTCAAAAGTCATTTATTTGATCAGAAATGCAGTAAAAACAGTAATTATTGTAAAATATTGCAATTTGAAATGACGATCTTCTATTTTAATAAAAAAAAAAAGATTTATATATCATTTAAACTTATTTTTCTTTCGATTTTTCAGGTGAAATCTGAAATGGTCTTGGCACATTTTGTGTTAAACTCCTTTTCTTTTAACTTCTGTAGTTGATAAAGCTGCAGTTCCATGTACAGTAATGGATTAAAATGCTCAGTGTATGATATATGTGAAAACTGGAAATGAAAAGGAAGTCATGATTCACCAGAGAATGAAGGAAATGAACGTGAAAATAACCTCTCGAGTCTCCAGAGCATCGTCCTAGACATCTCCTGCAGTGGAGGGTATTTATAGGTTGAGAGGAAAGCAGGTTGTCAGTCAGTAAATATTACATGATTTCCATCTTGAGTGTTTCCTCATTCCTATTTAGGACTGTTACACTGTGTGCTATGTAGTGATGGTAAAACTTTATTTAGGATGTAGTCCTCATCGGTCGAGCGTAGAACACTAAAGTGCTTATCACTCCCATCAACTGTGGTGTGTGTCGTCATGATCACAGTGAACAGCAGTAACTCTCATTGCTGTGACGTCTCTTTCTGTGGACACTCTCAAATTTGGATAAATAACCATATATTATCAGCAGAGCATTTGAAGGCCTGTTAATTCCCAAAACAATGTTTCCACATCATAATATCATCTTCTGCCCCCTGCTGGAGAGGTGGAGAACCAGAGACACTTCTCTTTCATTTCTGGATTCATCATCACCCACTTGATCCTCATGTGATAGTCACATGATTCAGACCTCATTATCACCTAGTTTTGTATTTAATATCCCTCTTGATTTGTGATATTGTTTCTTAAATGGCTTAATAGCTTTCTTAATAGTCTGCGTGATTATATAAATGGCAATATAGAGCCTTTTACAGTTTCCTGAAAAGATTCACTACATTTCAAAAGTTTGGGGTTGGTAAGATTTAAAAAAAAAAAAATTCCGAATAAGTATCTTGCTTGCCAAGGCTACATTTATTTGATCAGAAATACAGTAATTATTGTGAAATATTATTGCAATTTAAAATTCTATTTAAATATACTTTAAAATATAATTTATTCCTGTGATGTAAAGATGAATTTTCAGCATCATTCCTCCAGTCTTCAGTGTCACATGATCCTTCAGAAATTATTCTAATATGCTGCTCAGTTTCTGATTATTATCAATGTTGAAATGAGAGAAAATTGTTAGTGGATTCGTAGATGAGATTATTGACATTATGCTATAATTGTTTGGTATGTAAACATAAGTTTATTTAGTTAAGTCTGCCAAAATATTGTTTGAAGAAAGTGTTCATTTGAATTCAACAATTTTGTGTATATCCTGTTATCATTACACCGTATCTCTCAGAATTATATAGGCCACGACTTTGAAAATGTTGTCATAGGCCATCACCCTGAAGTCAGTGTGTTTTTGTGTGCAGGGCCGGTGGTGTATGTGCTGGATCTGGCCGACAGGTTGATCTCGAAGGCCTGTCCGTTTGCTGCTGCTGGTATCATGGTGGGATCCATTTACTGGACGGCCGTCACATACGGGGCCGTGACAGTCATGCAGGTGAGACGTCACTCACAGATGAAATGATTTTACAAGTATTAATCGATTCTTAAGAATCTGTCTTTCTCTGTCTCTCAGGTTGTGGGTCATAAGGAAGGCCTGGATGTGATGGAACGAGCCGATCCTCTCTTCTTGTTGATTGGTCTGCCAACCATTCCAGTTATGCTAATTCTAGGGAAGATGATTCGCTGGGAGGATTATGTGCTCCGCATCTGGAGGAAATACTCCAATAAGCTTCAGATCCTCAACAGTATTTTCCCAGGTCAGTGGTGACTGGACAAGACTCTGTGTGTGTGTGTGTGTGTGTGTGTGTGTGTGTGTGTGTGTGTGTGTGTGTGTGTGTATTCGCCTAGGCTGCATTTATTTAATCAAAAATACAGTGAAAATATTAATAATATATATATTTTTTTTATTATTGCAAATAATAACAGTTTGTGTTAATATATTTTAAAATGTAATTTTATTCCTGTAATGCAAAGCTGAATTTTCAGCATCATTCCTCCAGTCTTCAGTGTCACATGACCCATCAAAAATAATTATAATATGCTAATTTGTTATTATTATTAAGTTGAAAATGGATTGGGCAAAAGGCTTTCAAAATAAGTATATTTCTAATATCCGATATAGTTCTTAATATAGCCTAGTTTTACATCATTGCATAATATTTTAATTGAAGGGGAATAGATTATCTAAGGTCCACAATTATACTTTTTAAACTCAAATCAAATTAAAACACAAAAAATAAGATCCAAATGAGACAACCAAGAAGAATAAATTAATATCTAACTAAATAATAATAAAAAAGTAATATTAGTGCTGTCAAATGATTAATCGCATCCAAAACAAGTTTTTGTTTACATAATATATTTGTGTACTGTGTATATTTATTATATATATATATATATATATATATATATATATACACACACATAGAGTATATATTTTGAAAATATTTACAAACATTTATATAAAAAAATATAAGAATATAAATATATATTTAATATATAAATATAACATATTTTTCTTAAATGTATACATGCATGTTTGTATTCATGGTATATACATAATTATACACCGTATACGCACACATATTATGTAAACAACTGTGAACTTTTATGTTGGATGTGATTAATTGTGATTAATTGTTTGACAGCACTAATTTATAAATATCAGTTGGCTGTACCAGTTTCATACATATTCATTCACTACATTTACAAATACCATCTTTATGTAATTTTGGACATTTTGATATTCATACATATCCACATTTAATCATCTTTTATTATTTTTTGTTTTATTTAATTATGTTTATTATTGAATAATTACAGTCCCCTCCAAAAGTATTGGAACAGTAAAGACAAAATTGCTCTGTTGGCTGTGGAGTCAAGACATTTACAAATATGATTAAAAGATGGATATGAGACAAAACTACAATGTTTTACCAGCTAAGAAGTTCAGCACTTTTAGAGTTTCATCCCTCGATCTGATGTGAGCATATAAGTATTGGAACAGTTGCCTCACAGGTCTTTCTAAGTGATCAGCTGTGTCCTGTTAATTAATTGTTAATTAATAAATTTTTCAGATATTAAAAGCAGGGAATGTGTCGTATCAGTTATATCCATTACTTCTGTATTCTGAATCTTGTATTCGATGACACACACAAACCAGGATGAAGATGAGGGAGCTGACTTTGAGAGAAAAGCAAGCAATTTGGATGATAAAAGAAAAGGAGGAAGTCAATTAGAGCTCTAGCAAAAACAAAGGGCATGGAGAAATCAAGAGTTTGGAAACCACCAGAGACACCAGCAACCAACAACTACCTGATCGACTGAGAAAACAACAGTAGTTGATGACAGACAAATCATAAAAGCTGTGAAAATGAATCCTAAAAGACGTGTCTGTAAAATCCCCAACAACTTCCAGAAAGCCGGGGTGATGCTCTGACAATCTACTGTCCTCAGGAGACTTTGACACAGAATTACAGATGCTACACAGCAAGATGCCAACCTCTGACCAGCACCAAAAATAGAAAGGCAAGAGTAGAGTTTGCAAAAAAGCACAAAGGTGAGCCAGAAGAGTTTTGGAGCTGTGTTTATGGACCGATGAGACAAAGATGAACCTTTACCTAAGTGATAGGAAAGCATACAGCCTCATCTGTAAAGCATGGTGGAGGTGGTGTCATGGCATGGGCATGCATGGCTGTCTCTGGAACAGGCCCTCTCAACTTTACTGATGACTTAATGTATGATGACAGTAGCAGAATGAATTTGGAAGGGTACAAAACCATCTTGCCTACCAATATTCAAGAAAATGCCACCAGATTCATTGGGAAGTGCTTCATTTTGCATCAGGACAATGACCCAAAACACCCTGCCAGTTCAGTCAAGGAGTTTATAAGGGCAAAGAAATGGAAAGTCTTAGATTGTCCAAGTCAATCTCCAGATTTAAATCTGATTGAACATGAATTTCACCAGCTGAAGAGGAGAGTAAAGGCAGAAACTCCCCAAAACAAGCAACAATTGGGATTGGCGGCATTAAATGCTGGGAAAAGTATTTCAAAGGATGAGACCAAGAGTCTGGTGATGTCTATGAGTCACAGACTCACTGCTGTGATTGTGTGCAAGGGATCTGCATCTAATTAATAGCGTTTAATCTTTTATATCTGCCTTATGTTCAACTGTCCAAATACTTATGCTCACATCAATGAGTGGGATGAAATCTAAAAGTGCTGTTCTTTTTATTTGCTAAAACATGTATGTGTTGAAACGGCTAATAATAAAATATGACATTCTGTAGTTTTGTCTCATATTCATCTTTTAATCATATTTGCAAATGTCTTTACTCCACAGCCAACAGAGCAATTTTGTCCTTACTGTTCCAATACTTATGGAGGGCACTGTATATGTATTATTTAATTTAAATACAAATGCTCTAATATTTTAATTATTACATTTATAGACGTTATAGACATTTCCTAATATATATTCTAAATTGCAAAGTTAATTTGAACACTAATATAAAATGTAAATTAATTCAATATTTACTCTAAATTCAGTATTTGAAACCAGTTTATCACAAATTTGTCACCAAAAAAGTTGATCTTGTGTCATGCGCAGGTATCGGCTGCCCAGTGCCGAGGATCCCGGCGGAGGCCAGTCCTCTGGCCGATCACGTGTCTGCCACACGCATTCTGTGCGGCGCCCTCGTCTTCCCCACCATCGCCACCATCGTGGGTAAACTGATGTTCAGCAGCGTCAACTCAAATCTTCAGAGGACCATTCTGGTACGAGAATATCATGGAAAACTATCACAGTGATTTATACACGTGTCCTCACGCTGATGACGTTTCTCTCTCTGACTCAGGGTGGCATTGCGTTCGTGGCTATTAAAGGGGCGTTCAAGGTTTATTTCAAGCAGCAGCAGTATCTCCGACAAGCTCATCGCAAGATCCTCAATTTCCCTGAGATGGACGAGGCCTGAGCTCATCATCAAACCTCCACGTCATCCTGATTTCACGCAGCTTTGAGAGACACTACCGGACTTTTCACAGACGCTGGATTTGGCTTTCTCTTCCTTCTGAATGTGACTATTGCGTTTGGAGTTTGAACAGTGATTCAGCTTTGTTTCAGTTGATAAAATCAGACCCGAGAGTTGTGCGTTACTTATTTTATGGGCTTTGACATTTTAAGAAAGAGACTGAGGAAAATAAATATTGAAAGAAGGTTTTATATTAATAAGTGGTTGTTTTATATTGAATTAGAAATGTTCAGGTGAATCATCTTTAAAGCATGCTTAACATGCAAAAGATGACGCGTTGTTTCACTCGAAGCACTTTTGTCCCTTCCTTAACAATTAAAATACTAAAGGAAAACGTAAACATCTAAGCAGTTATTTTCTCGTAATAATGTTATAAAATAATCTTTTTTTGTGGTTGTTCTTCTCAGATGAATTTCATGAAGACATTTCCCCATTTCCTATTATATTTCACACCAAAGTCAAAAGAAATAAATTGTTTTGCATATAAAAAAGGCAAGTCTGACTGAACAGTTATTTTTTTCAATTTGAAATTACTTTAGTAAATATCACAATACTATTAAAATATCTCTAATTGAAAATTAGTTTTGTATGAAACCGTGATTTTTGTTTTTTAGCATTTAATTATGGAAATAATTTCACAAATCAAAAGAGTCACATTGCTTTATTTGATTTTTTTTTTCATGTCAATTTTGGGATGAAATATGACGGCCTCTGTGAAATTCACCATCTAGCCTGCCTTCACATAATTGAAGCAATCAGCCGATCAGGTTTAATTTCCATCTCTGAGCCTGTGCTGTTGATGTCTGAGTTTCAGGGAGTCGCTTTTATAGAGTCTGTCTGTTAAGGACCCTGTACAAACTGAGAATCCAGTGTTTGGTCCTTAATCGGTCACTTTATTAAAACATTATGGTACCTTTTGACTTATAACTGCTGTTAATAAACCCGTTTCATTATATATTCCCAGTCTTGTATAGAACAGTGAACTTCAGAGTATTAGTGGCCTTTTTATTACATCAGGACAATATATGTGTCTTAAAGGTTACAAGGTTCAGACAGACAGGTTTAGTTGGTGAACATGCCAATTTTTGTGTTTGATGACTTCTAATTAATGTAGTGCTTCTGTTTTCTCTCCAGCCATTAGCAACTGTGAAGTTTCCGAACAGTATATAAATACAATGCATACTAGTACTGTTTTGTAATGGTAGTACACTACAGTGGGCAGTGAGAGGCAGGTGTTTTATTATAAAGAGCTTGAGTAATTAATTAAACTTCTCACCTAATTAGCTATTGGAGTGCTATTTGTCCATATAGAGCTTAAGTACATCATTACAGCTTCTTGATGATAGGCGTAACCCTGAAAGGACATACTTTATGTAGTTGCTAAGAAATAGTGTTTATGTACACCAACTGCAAGACTAGAAGTTGCAGATGAGTTTTTCTTTTGCCTTGAATATGATTTTAAATTCAGCATCTAATTGTGCTGTATAATCAGTGGGGTACGTCTCCTGTTGTACAGATGAAGCTTAATGCCAAATACAGAACGTGTATGTTGTACAAATGGATGCGTTGTACAGATATGGCTTCTGAATTTATAGTTTCCTGGTTGATTTATGTAAATAAATGTATTTTTCCAATGCCTGACTGTGTGTGTTGGGCAGTGAGTTTTTAACTTGTTTTAATTGTTTGTGTCACTAATGATAGCCTACAAATGGACTGCAATTGTGTGTTGCTGCTCTCGGTACAGAACGTATGTTTTCAAGCTTTTTTAGGACAGCAGTAAACAAAATAAAACCTGTGGGCCAACACAAATCCTTTAAGAATTAACTATGGGTTTTTTTTTTTAACCTTTTTTTTGTACAACCAGTTTTACTACAAATAACATGGTTTAAATAGTAACCATGTTTGGGCTTATTTATTTTTTTACCTAAAGAGGACATAAGATGAATATAGAGGTGGAGTTTCCACTGCTTTAGGATGAACAGAACTTTCGGTATACTTCTAGATCAACATTGAATAAAGGAAAGAGAGCCAGGTTTAGAGCTTTATGTATGTGAAATTTAGCTTGCAGGAAACACAAATTAAGTTATATTCTCTTTCGAGTAGTCAAACAATCCAAAGAAAACACATTGAAACAAAGAAAAGTCACTTAAATTAAATTGGATGAACATTTAAAAAATGTCTGTGTGGGTACACTGTCAAACAAGTGAATGAATCTTCATCAAGAGTTACAAAAACAGCAACTCAATTTAATGTTTGACATAACTGTCCTTAAGCTTTTGGTGACATTTAGAGCAACTCATCTATCTGTGTGACCTCTTCATATTTAAGGAGAGAACCGTGCCTTATACACAGAGACACTGTCATGTTAATAGAAAAGGCTCTTTTCCAAACTGTTGCTATAAAATTAGAAGCACACAATTCCCTAGAATATCATTATATGCTTAAACATTAAGATTTGTACTCATAGAAATTACTAAAGTAGTCAAACATGTTCATTAGTAGGGGGTGACCCAATACTTTTGGCAATATAGCGTATCTCTAAAAATCCCTAAATTAAATGTATAAGGTTCAAGAACCTTCAAAGAAAAATCTTAAGTGGAGATCAAAAAGAGAAAAACAACACATGAGTTCATACGATTGTTTAATTATCATAAAACACCGAAAGCTCTCCCACAGATACACATTCCCCAGATGCACTTCAAAACCACCTAATAAACGAGATCTCAACCGTAGAACCGTTTCCACTTCATGACTGCGGTTTGGTACATACAAGCCCATTCCTTGGATTTGGACAGAATGTAACATCTTTCATTCATGCAGAGTTACTCTCATTAAATCCTGCTCTTCTAGATTTCTTTACTCTAATATTCTGCCTACGGTTTACCACAGTATGAGCAAAACACGTGAGACATCAGGTTACAGGAGACCGTGAGAACCACAAGCATCTGCTGCGGTCACTGACCTACAGAACTCGGAGCTGATTCTAGAACAGTTAAAGGGATTCGGGGTGCAACAAATGCTCCGACTGCATGTGAAATGCATCTTTGGAATTTAATCTAGAAGTTCACCCCCCCCACGAAATTAAAATAAATACAATGGTGTCATTTACTCAGTCTCATGTCTTTCCAAACCTGGTGTCTCTATATGGAACAAAAAGATGTTTAGCAGAACATCCAAGTTGCTTTTTTTCCACAAAATAAAAGCATTCAGTGACCCAGAGCCAAATAAATGATAGATTATACAAAAATAAAAACACTTTCATCATTAACTTGCCTTCATTTTGTTCCAATCCTGCATGACTTTTTGTGGGAAATATTTATGTCCCCACAATGAGAGTCAGCTGGGGCTAAAATAGTTTGGACCCCAACGTTCTTCAAAATCGTTTACAGATCTGGAACAACACGAGGATGAGAAAAATGACAATTTTCACTTTGGAGAGCAATACCCCTTTAAAAAGGCCATGAAATACCAAATATGTTTTCCATCTTACTGGTTGTGCAATAATCCAAATAATTTGAAGCCATATGACTGAATTGTGATGAACAGACAAAATAAACATTACATTAAAGCGGCTATAATTTTCAGAATTATGTATATACTATTATAGCATTTATTCATATTTTTAATTAGCTTTTGTTTTTGTATTTTCAGTTCATTTTAATTTGAAGGTTTTAGTAATTTTAGTATATGGCTTTGTAATGTTTATTCCTTTTTTTTTGTTGTAATTTTACTAATTTCACTTATTTTCTCTCTTAATTTTTTCCAAAGTTTTTCCTTCTAAAATGTTTTTTTTTTTTCTGCTTTATTTCAATTACTGAAGTGATTAATGATGACAACACTGTCACAAAGCTATCAAACGGCTTCAAAAGATTTGAAATATACATTGCACAAGTCAAACGGACTACTTTTATACCGTGTTTAGAGCTGATCAGTCACGGTCCCCATTCACTTTCATTGCATGGAAAAGAACTGCATTAACATTTCACCAAACTTCTTTTTCCATGAAAGAAAATGTCATACAGGATTGGAACGCCATGAGAAGCAATACAATTCCTAAATTGAAATTTATGGATGAACTATCCCTTTAAATTCAAAAACAACAATACAGACCACTAAAACCAATGCAGTGAGATGCCGGAGTATATCCATCTTAGTGATACAACCAAACTAATCTAAGAGGCTGATAACAGTTTGTTTTGCCGAGCAGGAAACAGTATTCATTATTTTGATGGAGGCGGTTGAGTTTCTAAAAAATGCAGCATACAGTCAATTTGATAGGCCTGAGTAAGTCCAGAATAAATCTCAGCACTAGAAATACAAGTGATGGTGAAGACTTGGCTCTAGACAAGACTAACACACACCTGAGATGAGGACACACATGGAGTACAGACTGACATGATGTTCCTGTGTCAGCGCAGGTAAATTACAGCCTTCAAACACGTCACAGGAGGGTTTTCTGAGCACAGAGCAAGTCTAGTCCTCATCTAATCCGTTTCTCGGAACCAAGCTCAAACCGTGTCAAGAAAAGCGCCTAGTATAGAGTATAAGACACTAGTCATAGGTCCTGTAAATCACATTATTGCTTGTGAGGAGTGCATAATCACAAGACATCAGAAGTAAAACAAACTCCGTTAAAGGGGATTTCAGAGTCAGTTTCACGCAACAACTCCTGAAATGTGGTCGTGTTGCTTGAGGATATCGGTATATGGGAGAGTTGGGTCAAACGAAGCATCCTGAAATACACAATCTGATCATATTCATGTTAAATCGTTTGAAAAACCAGTGGTGTATAAACGGTTGCCTTCGATTGTGTAAAACTTCAAACTCATATCAAAAATGTCTTAAAACATTCTTGTGTGAGGTTTTCACAAACGATTTACATAATTCATGTTTCATGAGTGGAATTTGTATTTCTATTATGACACTGAGCTTAGGTCAGAGGAACAGGGTTTTAGGTATATTATGAATTGTTTATATCATGAAGGACAAAGTAACTTCAATGAGCAAATTAAAATGATATTAAAATTGTTTATGATGATATTTCTTCAACCGCAAATAAAAATCAAAACCCATCAAGTTAACCACCTTGCATTTACAACACTATCCTTAAAAAGGTAAAACTCTGCCAACATGCACAGAAACTAAAAACAACGCAAAGCAAATCGATTAAATTAAACTTAAAAAGTACCAGAAAATCTGATCACTGATTAAAATCATCTTAAGGCCAGTAATTTCATTTCAAGAGACTTATTTTGATAAATTACACAACAGCCTCTCCAAACAGTTTCACGTGGTTTTGCTTAACAGTGGTGTAAATGAAATGAAACTGAACCATGAGAAAGTGTTGTCGTGGCCAGCGAGTGATTCCTATATTATATAGGGATACAAATTTCCTGACAGAAGCAACATGAATCAAACATTGTATGTTTTCTATGTATCTATGAGATATCAGGTGTGCATGTCTGACGCAGAGCACAACTAAAATTGTTGCAAGCGCCTCCGTTGTGGACTTGCCTGCTTACACGCACACTCACACACACACACACAGACACACACACAGACAACAGTGTTACTGGCTCCATATTTGGGTGTCTCTGACAATCCCATGATGCTGGTCACAGTTTGGCAGCCATGAAGTTGATGTGAGGTTTGGTGAGAGGGAACAGCGGCAGACTCCTTTTGAATTCAGTCATATCCTGAACCAATGATGGCTGAAACAACACAAAGCAACACAATGAGTGTTTTTTTTTTTTAAATGCGAGTAGTGCTTGGCTATGGGGAGGAAAAAATAAAATAAATCACCAATGAGCATAGCATTTGAAAGTTAGGGGGCATATAATGTTAATAACAGTAAAATAAATAGAATTACAGTAAAAACAATATTGTGAAATTACAATTTAATCACTTAATATTGTGTCAAATGTAATGTGACAGCAAAACTATTTTCAGCATCAATACACCAGTTTTAGGGTCACATGATCCTTCAGGATTCATTCTAATATGCTAATTTGCAGCTCAAACTTTTTCAATGTTGCATTTTTTGAAATTTAAAATTAAGATTATATAATTTAATGTTATTTTTGAACAATTTAATGCATCCTTGCTTGAGTATTCCTCTTTAAAAAAAATCCTACTGAACCCATACTTTTGAACTGAGAACAACAATTATCTGACATTTGGACAGTTTTCTTGAATTATTTCCATTGGCAAAAATGCATACCACAAACAGTACATACACATCTATGCAGTACCTGAGGAAGTGAGGGGGCAGGAGCCAGATTGACATCATTTTGTGCAGGAAACTCTCCAACCAGTGGACCTGCAGGAAACACATGGTAAAAATAAATGAATGTGCCGTGCTGCTTCTGTCAGTCCAATCAAAATGTTTCAACCTTATTGTGTCAGTACTCACAGGAGTCCATCTCTCTAGACAGCACATGCACGGACACTTTGTGTCTTCTGGGAGCATCAATGGCCAACAAGTCCTGGAGAGAACCGACATGATGATTAAACCTTATGGCAAGATGAGGAATTGAATTTTTTTGGAGATCTAAAGATACATTATTAGTGTTTGCAAGGGCAGCATTTTATTGAAAGTCAATTTAAATTAAGCATTTAAAAACTACTTGTACAAAGACTGTGCACTGTTTTATAAAAAAAAAAAAACAATGTTAATAATATTAAATATTTAATATATATTTTTTAATAGAAATAATAAAAAAGTAATACAAATCTGGGTAACACTTTAGTATAGGGACCAACTCTGACTATTAACTAGTTATATTCTACATCCCTAATCCTATCCAATACCTAAACGTAACTGCCAATTAACAATCAGCAAATTAGCAGTTTGAGGCAAATGTCGCAATTAATGTTTTGTTAAGAGCCAGAACTGGACCTTAAAATAAAGTGACCAAAATCTCCCTCCAACCCGACAATGTTTAAGAATGCAACTGGCAGCAATGGCCTCACTGAAATTTGCAAATGCCGTTGAGATTGATCCTTTTTGCATGCATTTGCATACTGAATTGTGAAGGGTCTATTTATCATGCATCTGCTTTTACAAGGCAAAGACTGTGCACACAGTGTGCCGACTCATCCATGAAAAGATGTGTTTTATGAAAATGACATTTCCACTGAACCAAAGCCTAAATCCTAACATTTTTATTTTGCTGCAAGCATGGACATTGTCTTCATGACATGCAAATCTAGTTATGATTATGCTGCAAGAAACAGCATCTGTTTCAGTGTGTGACAATGTATTCAGATCATTACCAACCCTGTAAAACTGCATAGTATGTTCCTTTGTCAGTGTCTTCAGGTAAGCCACTTCAATATTATCTACATCAGACAAGAAAATCAAAGTCAATGATTTGAAAACTTTAGATACTTGATGCTAACATGAGTTCATTTAAAAAGCTCACCCCTGTCAAAGTTGTACTGTTGGGAGATGATTTCTCCCCAGTACTTGGCGCATTCGGCCGCCAGCTTCTTGGGTTTGTCGAGACGGCGAATAGCCAGTGCCTGGATGTGTTTCTGAAACGCTTCCTCTCCCATCTCCTCCACACTCCTCTCCATCGTCTTGAGGAAGGCCTCCACCCGAGACTCCAGGTAGTGAGGAGCTTTTTCCGACTGGATGATGAAACGCAGACCCTGCACTCCATTGGCCCTGCGGGGGCCGCTGAACACTATGTAACCTGATTGGACAGACACCGAGAAATAAATAATGTTCTTAAGAGTAAAAGTCTGAACAGAAACTCTCCAATCATTACATTGATAGACGACAAGCGAGAAAATTGTATTTCCACAGACAACTGAGAGCATTTCTCCTGAGTGTTTGTGTTACCCAGCTGCTCTTTGGTGCGTAGCGTGTTGAAGCATGGCTCAGAGATGATTTGACAGAAGAGTTCCAGCAGCATGTTCTCATGGGTGTTCTGCATGTCAGTCTGATAGTAAATCTCGATTCCACAGTTATTATGAACCTCATTCCTCTGCTGGTAAACATACCAACCACCTGATAACCACAGAGAACTGGACTTAAACAAGAACCATGACAAACACACAAAACAAACACACAAATATCACAGACCTCAAATTACACACCACAGATTAAGTTTAACACCAGTCTTAATACCATCTTATTTTCTTCATTCCCATGAAGATGTATAGATGGAATAATGTACTATAAAATGTATAAATTTTGCAAACATTCTAAAAAACATTTTTAACGCCACATAGAATTAATAAAAAAAAAATAAAAAAAATAAAGTCAAACTGATCTGAAAGTGTAAATTTTGTTTTCGACTGTGAAAAGTCTGAAAGAACTTTCATGACCGTTTTTGTTATACAGGTTCTAATAAAAACGTAAAGTCAGTAATTTTATGATTATGATTTAGGATGCATTAAATTGATCAAAATGGATGTCAATATTTTTATTTCAAAAACTGAAAACTTCAAAAAGAATCCTGAAAAAAAAAAATCTAGTTTTTTGACAAAAGCAAGCAGCACAACTGATTTTGCAATTGATAAATGCTTCTTGAGCATCAAATCTGCATATTAGAAGGATCATGTTACACTGAAGACTGGAGTAATGATGCTGAAAATTTAGCTTGGCCTCACAGGAATATTACAATTTAAAATCTATTCCAAAAGAAAAAGTAACTTAAATGCAGCCTTGGTAAAAACTTTCAGGTACACAAAATTGACCAACCCTAAACTTTTGAACAGTGGTGTATATTGTATGTGTGGATACAAAGCTCAAAGTTGGAAAAAGCTGAAGGAAAGACTTCAATGTTTTATTAGCAACTTCAATGAATTATTAGGTCAAAAAAGCTTATTATTTGATCTCTCTAAACGGTCTAATAATAGAAAATAAATTAGAAATAAGCCAAGAGAGGCTATGCAGATCAGTCGATCAGAACTTAAATCAAAATTATCCATTATTTAAGCACTGTTTCTGAAAGCATGCAAAAAAAAAAAACGGTCCTTGAGTAACAACTTACGTTTCTAATGCATACACCCTCGCTGAAAACATTTCTATCGGATTTACATATGCGTGTAAGTCCAGCTCAGATGTTGCATAGGTGATTGTGGTGTTAAGCACTTACCGTCAGGAACCTGCACTTCCCTGTACCGAATGAGCTGACTCGGCAGGAGGGGTTTAGTGTGAGAATGCTCAATGAGAGTGTCCTCCAACATTTGCATCATGCCCAGAGCAGACTGGAGACAACAGACAGACAGTTAGACAGACTGCACTGTTCATATTACATATAACGTTAGATTTTGCTTTCAAGATCGTGCTGTTTTGTCAACGTGTGAACCAATTCAATGAATTACCAACTTACAAAAGAACAACAAAATTCTGAGATTCATCAAGCATACAGTAGACAGCAAACAGTACGGTTCATTTATTTTAACAGGAATAGTTTCAACCTGTCTGGAGACAGACCTGCCTTTTCTGTATGTCATCAAGGAAAAATGCTTTTCAAACCTGTTTGGTGATGTTGCCATGCAGCAGAGCTTCAATGTGTAACCGTGACAACAGCTGCGGTATGAACGCCTTCAGACGAGGTAATGTCACATCTGAGAAACACAGGTGACAGCATGAACACACATGCAGGAGACCACTGCACTCGCTTTAACAGAACAATGAAAAAGCATCGCACCATCCAGAGCGTCTCGGAGCTCGTCTTTGGTCCAGGCCACCTCAGTCATGAGCAGCCGCAGGTAATACATGGCATGCTGGTGAGGCTGCTCAGCGCGGAAGTTATTCAGAGACCTCATGTACTGAAAAACACAAGTTTCATTTAGATCACACAGTTACAGAGCACATTTTCTCATGGACACAGATCAGAAAATGGCAAATGACTGAATAGCAGGCATAAATCTACAGATATTTCTGCTAATGATGCATCTATTTCAGCAACTGAAAAAAATCATTCAGCATTACAAATGCACAAATACAGCTTGTAATTACCCTCAGGAAAGCTATTTAATGTCCAAAGCTCATTAATCATCTAGAAAAAACTCTAGAGACAAGCATTTTGCCAAATATATGCATTGTATTAGATATTATATTTTTACTTCTTGTGTTTGTGATGTCGTCATGTGTTTGAATAAACGGTGGCTGTAATAACTGTCATGACAGATTTAAATGTTTATGTTTGAGACAAATTGGAGTAGAAAATTGTATTAAATGGTATTGTGCAATTTTAAAAGTACAACTTTCTTGCTGGAGTGTTATGAGGGTTAGTTACTAGATTTTGATTAATTATTAAATCAACTTTTGGTTTCACCTAAATGAAAAAAACTTTAATTTTGGTTTAGGTGTAAAAACATGGTGAAATGCGTTAAGAGAAGCTGAACGCCAATTAGCCAAAACAAGTTAACTATTGTGGAAATCTCCATTGAATCCTGCGAGCGTAAATTTGTGCTAATAAATCGCGTCATCAGTTACTGTAGAAGTATCTTAAAGAGTGTTTGTTTCTCACCGCTTCCTTAATGATATCAAAGCGCTTTTCATCGATCTCAAACGCGGCCATTTTCTCGATGATCTTCTTCAGCAGGATGTGTTGCTTGTCATTATAACCTTTGACTGACAGCTGAAACACAGATACATTGAATATTTATGAAAATGCATGACAAGAAGAAAAACAGCTTAAGCAATGACTTCCATTATTCATCATTTGCATTACTTGTGAAATTTTGTTAGAATGGAAGACAAACATAAAATTCAGCAGACGCTTTCAGCAAATGCAGAACAGACTAAAAACAACATTTAAAGTTACTTTAAAGGTTTTATCTTCAGAAAACCATTAATGCAGTGCATTTAGATTGTGATGAATGTGTGTGTGCGCAAGCAGTAAGTGAATCACACAGCAGGTTACGAGCAGCCCAGCTTTGCCACATCACCCCAACATCAGTCAGCCTGTTTACATCTGCTATTAACAACCATTTCGACTGATCCCATCCTGTGATGGGGAAGCTACTTTAAGTACCCTACCCATTAAGGCAAGACACTACATGTACTGGTAAATTCTGGCTATTTACCTATAAAAAGGTCTTCAAAATGTATTTTTCTCCTACCCAGAGCTAAAACAATTATCCACTTCAGTAGCACTTACATACAAACATTATATTTTTGTTCCCATCTATATTCTGAAGGCTTTTACCTTTTCACTTGAACCTGGCTTTATCCAATGTTCAGATTTTGGCTCTGGAAACGTATACCAATTATTGCATATTTAATTAGATAATGCTTATTTTACATATTTAAACATAACATTCAGGAAACTTGTAATACAAAACAACTAAGGAAAAAAAAATAGCTACACTTTAAGAGACTAACCAAACTACTATGCAACTAATATAATTTGTTTTTGCAATTAAAGCAGTATTTGGCACAAAAAAAAATCTAAATTTGTCTGTACAAGTTTAATGCGGCCACCCTAACTGAACTCCACAAATACTATTCAGACTAATGGTATATGGGGTGGTGGTATATGGGGTGGTGATGGCGCAGTGGATAAGACACATGCCTTTGGTGTGAGAGACCCGGGTTCGAATCCACTGTGAGACACCAATGTGTCCCTGAGCAAGACCCTTAACCCCTAGTTGCTCCAGAGGCGTGCGACCTCTGACATATATAGCAATTGTAAGTCGCTTTGGATAAAAGCGTCAGCTAAATGAATAAATGTAAATGTAAATGTAATGGGATTCCTCTGAACAGCAGTTAACACTTGGACTAGTCAGGATGGAAGTCTTAATAAAAAAATAAATAAAAGCACAGCATTAGTTGATTAGATTGACGGTGCCTTAACTCAACCATCACAAACAAACTTTACATTAAAAACATTCCTTTGAAGAAGCCAAACATGCCAACATTAACGACTGCTTTAAGATACAGCCCAAAAGATGTGGAAAATGTGTTTAAAATGGCCCATTATTTTATTTTCTCCTTTCTGACCTTCAGCATAAGATTTGGGTGGACACAAGTAAGGGTCCCTAGGTTTAAACTGATGATTGGTCACAAAAAACATGGACAATTGATGTTACTGACATTTAAACATGGTGCATCTAGAGATATGCGCATTTCAATGTGCAAGAGAAAAAAAAAAGAGCTACGGCAAAGGGAATTAACTCTAGCTTCAGTCGGTTCTTTCAAATGTACATAAGAGAATTGAAATATAGCACAAGTCATATGGACTTGTAAGGTGTTTTGTCATTTTGTGCTTGGCATGCATTTACTCTTTCTGTTCTGTTCTTTTGGGCTTTAAAATCACCTAAACCCAACATAAAATACAATAACCCTTAACAGTTTCAAAGTACCCTAAGTGACTGACCAGACAGATATTTTGAAGTTATAACATCCCATTACTCTGCAGAAAGCAGCAGAATTTAACAGACAAGCGACCCTGCACACTCATAAGCCTCAAGCTCCGCCCTTCACCCGATGCCCCACCCCTTTCGAACGAGGGAGGGACTAATTACCATACTTACAAGGATGGCATTCATTCCTGAGGCTATGCCATAGACCAACCCTGCCAGGCGGGCTGCATATGTATACTCTCTCAAATCATCCTTCAACAACCTGAGAAACAGGTAAGTCATGTTGCAGTGCAGTGGGTCTGCATATAGGTAGCGACTAGCAGGATGGGGGGAAAAAAAAAAAGGGAGTGATATTTGTATGGACGGGTCATGACAAGACAAAAGGAAATGGGCTGAGAGGGACCACAGACAGAGTATGAATATGCAGCCTCAGCTCTGGCGACAATCTAAAGCTAGTCTACTTCTACATCCGGAAAAACAACACTGAAAGCCTGAGAAGAGTTTTTAGCTGTGTAAAGGCCATAAAGCTACATTTGGGGTTACAACCGCAAGGACAGCAACCACTGGTAGTCATTTGTTTGTGTGTGAAGTTGGACTGTCGTCCTCACAGGAGGAACATGTTGGGAAACAGCGGCATGGGGGAATATTAGGATACTTACATACATCCCATAGACGGTATTTTGAAGGTCATAGCTCAGGCCGGCTAGCTCGGCTGCATATGCATACTCGTTCAGGGAATCCTTGAGCAGCTCAAGGTACAAATACGCCATGTTACAATGCAACGGGTCCACGTATGCAAACGGGCTGTGGAAAAAACGCATGTGATATACCCTGTCACTTGTAACTTTAGTACAAAGGGTCGATCTCTGAAAAAAATTTATTGTAGTTTCTTAATGGTTTTGAGTAGGTAAAAGGGGATTTAACAGGATAAAAATAAATAAATCAGTATTTCTATAACTTTAAAATGAGCTTAGTTGATCATGTGACACTTCACTGCTGGGAGGGGGGGGGTTATCAGTAAAACCTGTAAACTAGTAAAACATTTTTCAAGTGAATCTCATGATGTCAAAATATGTCCAGACCATCTCTCACATCAAACCAAATTAAATTTTTATTATATTTTCATTATATCTGCAAATTATTTCACTTATTTAAAAAATAAAAACCTACTAATTATTAATATTATGGAAAATATGAATAAACAAATTGACAAGTCACTACTATGTACAGTTTTTATGCTGAACATACCTGAAAAACTCAAAGTTTAAACAAGCCTTGGGTAGGAAAAACTTGTCATCTTGTTTGAACCAAACTTTGGTCATTGCGGTGTCCTAAAGGAAAAAAAAATTTAAATAAAAGATTTAGGAAGAAAGAAAAGCCAACATTGAAACTGTCAGCAAAATTACTCCTAGCGTAAATTATACAAAATTGTTTTAAGCACAACACACCTTTATCAAAGTGGGAACAGATGGGGAATCCTTCTCTAGAGGATAAATCTCAAAGTTTGTCGGGATGAATTCATTCTTCATTGGCACTTTGAACTTTCCATTGAGGTCTGCATTTTGCCATTTCTGAAACAAACAAAAAAATATTTTTAACTTTGGTTTACTGTGTAAAAAAAGAAAAAGAAAAAAAAAGTCTGCTAGAGTAGAGTTTATAACTTTTTACAAAAATCATCAAGCTGACCTGCGTATTTCACAGCTCAGCACAAGGCTAGTCCCCCTTTGATAAAATACACATTGCTCATAATACACGGATAGTCCCTACACCCTTTTAGTTACCTGTCCAGACCATTTAACACTAGTCTAAATCTGAATGAAAAAGATTAGGTTTGTGTCCATACTTTGAACAGGAAAGAACAAACAAAAATCAAACAGGACCAAAACAAAATGCGTCTCACCTTAATAGCATCATCAGTAATAGCTTCCTGTTTGTACTGCGTGCCATACCACTCCTCAGTCCGGTCTGTCTGCCCTTCAAACGATTTAGAGACAACAGCAACCCTAAAAGGAAAAAAAGAAGTGAAGCCAGAAGATTTGTAAGATCACTGCACCAGACACAGCATGACAGTCCATTTCTCACAACTCCCTTGGGGAAAATGGGCCATGTAATTTTGCTTTTATCAGATCTCTGCCGCAGTAAATAGATTGGGAATTATGGTCATTACATCAATCAAAGGTTCAAGTTTCCTGGAGCTTCTCAATCTGCTGTGCAGGGCTTTAGATCAATGCACCATTTCTGGACAATTTAGACCGTCGACGATCAATAGAGAACCTTTGAAACAATGACGTGCTATTCTGGACTCCCCTGCAATCAACCAACTATATAAGAGCCCAGAATAGGTTCTGTCTAAAAACCTGAACACACTTTCCAGAAGTAGTCTAAAACACACAAGGTTACCAGAAGAATACAGCAGTTCCAGGCCATTCACCCACCGCCGGATGCTTAGTGCACACAAAAACGGCAAGTGCTTTCTAAATCTGGCAAGCTTTAATTTAATTAGTGCTACACAATTTCCAGCACTGAGCACAGATTTGTATTCAGTTCTACTGGAAAAAGTGGAAGTGTTGTTCACAAGGTACTGGGTTTCTACAGTGCACACTTCTGAGGAAGAACTACTTGATGTATCCTGTTTTTTCATGAACGTTGCCAAATCAAAGTCAAAATGTCACTTGCCACACTAAACCACATGCTAAATGTCACAATAACTGTGCCTAGTCATTTTAAATATGGTACAGATGGTCTCTAGCTGTCCAAGTTGGGAGTTCTCGGCCAGAAAAGGCTAGATCAGATTTTCACAGATAGCCAGAAGTCTGGCTATGTGAGACTCTGGTCATCTAGAGTTACAGAGATTTTACCAAGGTCAGTGGTGTAGCCAATCGCACAAGGAGAGGTATGACAAGCAGTAAATGACCAGATCTGAAGGCAAAGTCTTGATCTTGATCTGAACAGTTTGGAAATACTAACACAAAATGTAATACAGCAACCCCACAAGTTCTTCCATCCCAAAAACAACATGAGAGTAACAATGGTATGGGGTTGAGATGCAGTTCAAACTGAGACAAACTCTCTTTTAAAGCTGGAAAGGAAGTTGAATTTGAAAGCCTGTCGTCATATTGGTGAGAATCTGAAGTGGAATTCTTTCAAACACAACAACAAAAAAAAATTAAAAAAATCTTCAAAAATAGATTAAAAAAAAAAGAAATTAGCAATCTGAGCTCAGTTTGGCCCTGAGCAGCAATATATCAAAGAAGCTGATATTTGCTTTGCACAGGTTCAAATATGAAGCTCCTTCAGTAGGTCTTTGAAGAGAGCAACCAATGGCTATAAGTCTGTGCTAAACTAATCTCATCCTGAGGGGACACTAAATATCTTTCAGATCTGTCCATAACAACATTCTCATCAGGGGTAACACCAACGACACTGTTTTGGTTTAATATATGGGATTAGCAATTTGAACAATCCCTAAACAACCACCAATATATGAAAAAAAATAAATAAATAAATAAATAAATTAAGAACGCTTTTTTCCCCCACAGGTTACATACACACACTAGGGATGTGTATCTCCTTAACTGAGGCTGATGTGATGGACATCTCGATGCATAGCCGATGATGCAATACATTAAAGGTACATATAAAGCAGCTACTGATGTGGTGTGATACACCCCTATTACGATGCAGTGCGAATTGATTTCGATTTGATTGAACAATGTGATTCAAATGGTATACGAGGCAATGAAAAAATTAAATAAAATGATATACTGGGCAATATGAGCAAAAAATTCATATCTTGGCATTTGTTGGCTGATTAGCAGTACACATCTCTGTATTTTTAAACAGTGAATGCAAGCATGTAGGCATATATATTATGTGAAAAAAAGGGTTAAAAATCACATTACATTCTAACATCTTAACACTGCAAAAAAATAAAAAATCCTTTTAAAGCAGAAGTTAAAGTTACTAAGCTAAAAATGAAAATAATAAAAAAAAGCACAGACTAGTTGAGTAAAACGCTAAAAAAAAAAAATTTGATTACCCAATTACACTTTACAGTTTGTGCTATCATATAAATAAACTTGTAGGTTTAAAATTCTACATGCCACATATTGTCCAAATACAAATATTTGAGCAAAATGTATATTTTAGTTATTGCGCTCTGTCTGTTTGGTGCGCATGCGCGTGGCAGCGCTCGTTCTAAACGAAGTCTGTGAAGTTTAGCGGAGAATAGCAAAGCAAAAGCTCATGCACTTCTGACAGCAAAATGGAAATATTTCCGTGGCTTTTTAAACATTTACAGATGGAGAATATACCTGTGAAATGTAAGTTATGCATTAAGGAAAACAGCACACCTCAGACACATTCAACAGCGCGAGTAGCAGCTCTGTCACACGCAGCTTTTCTGTCAGAGCCGCTTTAAACTCAAACTATAGGCTAATAGATCTTACGAGTTTTTTTTAAAGCCCTTCATATAAAGTCGATTAACCGGTGGGAAATTTTCCTCAGTCACAACCCTACTATGCACCAACACAAAAGCAACAAAAGTGAAAGACCACCTTGTGTGTGCTCACCTGACATTCTCTGGTCTCAGTTTATCAAGCACCATCTCGATCAAGTCTGGCCTGAACTCCTCCAGCAAGTATTCAGCAGCCAAGATTTCCTCCAGCGGATAGTACTGACACAGAGAAATGGGCATTATATTCTGAAATATTATATCTTTTGCTCTCAAAGAATATCTGATCTTTTCAAAGCCTTTGAAAACTTTTCAGTGTTAAATTGTATACCCCCGGTTTCACAGACAAGGCTTAAGCCTAGTCCTAGACTAAAATGTAAATCTTAGCTGTTTCAAATGAAATAAACTTGCACTGACTGATCTTAAAATATATCAGTGACTTTCTTTTGTCTCAAGATACGCCCCAGTAATGTTTTTTTCTAAGCATGTTTATAAAAATTACTTAAATGTCCTAATTGAACTATGGCCTAATCCTGGTTTAGTCTAAGCCCTGTCTGTGAAACCGGGCCATAGTGTATTAAATGTATTTTACTGCATCATACAATACAATGCACTCAAAGTGACAAATGAGCCAGAAGCAATGTACACCGTGATTAACATCATTCTTGACCGATTATTTTAAACCACAAAAGTTCACAAAATTAGAGTAGAAAAACACAAAACAGACATTTGTCTTTAACTCTCGAGCTAAGTTACACAATACTGATTAATTGGTATATTAAATGCATACTCTTCCAAACACTATTTTTTGAAGTAGACAGAATACAGCATGCTGTCGTATGCTGTACACAAACACAAAATAATTCAAATGAAACTATGATCTCCTGACAAAACACTGAGGGGCACCCTGATGACACAAGCAACTGTAACCATGGTGACAACCTTTTAAAGTCTTTCATGAGAGACACCTACATGCAGTAGCCCAGCCACTTTAGACGTGTATCCACGAGGACGTTCCTTATCCTTAAATCTAAAAGCCACAGTGTTCAAATCCTGCAAAAACAAAATGTAGAGACAAATCAGTGATGTCCGAACCACCAAGTCTCATCGTCAGCAGCACTGTATTAAAATTCACCTTGTGTTTATAATACATGTTTGGAAAAAGATAGTTTAATATTCACAAACCCTAGTCTATTTCGTGATTTGATTCAGTGTACAGCTCTACTTTTGATTTGCCAAATTCCATGACATTTTGGGTTACATGGTGAATTCCATTTTTTTCTGACTGGAATTCATTGCAGGATTCTACTTTAACAAGCATGTTCATACCTTACACTCCTGAAAGACCCACTCTTGAGGGCCCTCTGTCCGCAGCTTCTGAATATACTGGAACATGTGGAAGATGATATCCTCGACATGCACTGGAGACAGGAAATACAGCTCAAGCCATCAAAAACATACTGGCCAGCACCACAACAAACAAAAACACTACAGGTCCTTACACAGCCCCTCTTCTGTCAAGTCCACATTAATAATGAAGAACATAAATCCTCTGGCTCCTTCTTTCTGGCCTCCGACTAGCGTGTTCACCCATCCTGAGAAGAGAGAGTGCATCCATGAATCCATGCACACAGTGCTTGGTTGAGATATAAATGTATGGATCCTTATATTTTAGTTTTAAGTCTTTGTCGCAAATTATCTTTAATTTTTCGTACATGTTATCATTTGGCCACTCAAAGAAAACGCTACTTTTCCTGACAAACTCTCTCACCTTTAGCTTTGAGCTCAGACAGAAGACTCCCAGGACCCTCATGTCCAATCAGATGGCCCAGATAATGACCTGGATTTGATTTGTAGTACTTCTGCAGGTCTGGGATAGGGAAGGTCACATACAAGTTTCTAATGTCCTTGATAGGCACGACTTTGTAAAATTGCTGTGGGGAAAAGAACAAAAAAGAAATAGAAAAATTGGCGATTGAATCAGACAATAAGAAAACACAGTAGCAGAGAACATTCCTTAAAAGAAAAGGAAATTATGTGCTGCATACTTGGGTTTAATGCAGTAGAAGTAGTCATTCACAAACTCAATGGTCATTAACTGCTTTACACTACTGTTTGCAGTCAGTAAAATGAATATTTTTATTTGGTAAAAATCCATTAAATCGTTCAAATGACAGCAAAAATATTTATACCCTTTAATATTACATTTTAAAGGCTGTTCTTTTGAACATTCTATTCAACAAAGAATCCTGAAAAATGTTAAGCACAGCTTTTTTCAACAATGATAGTAATAAGAAATGTTTCTTGAGTGCCAAATCATCATAGAATGATTTCTGAAGGATCATGTAACACTGAAGACTGGGGTAATGATGCTGAAAATTCAGCTTTGCCATCATAAAAATAATTCGCATTTTAAAATCTTTAAAAAACAGTTCTTTCAATTATAATATTTCACAATATTACCACTTTAATAAATGCACCTTTGCTTAGCAGAACACACTCCTTTGAAAAACATTAAATCTTACTGACTTCAAACTTTGAACAGTAGTGTATATACCAAAAGTTCAGTTCTGATTAAGCATTTCCGTTAGATGTCTCTAACAAGGAGCAGGTTTAGGGTGCAAGATGCATGACTTGGGTTTAGATCTTACCTTCAGGTGTTCTTCCTGGAAAGGGTGTGATGGGAATTCTGGGACAGGGACATTCTTGTTCTCGACCTCTCCAAAAAGCTTCACCACCATAGATGTTAAATCATCCAGCGACTCTGAAAAAAAATGTGAGAGTGTTAAACTCAAACTGAAACCTTCATCTCTGCACCCTTCAGAATACACACTAGTCTGTGTAAAAACAAACTATGAATCATTCCACAGAGTGACAAACAAGGCAGGTTTTATAAAAGATTCAGCATCAGACCGAAACCTAAATGAGAAATCTTCCGTGCCTTGAAAGGACCTCACAGATCATTGCGTTTACTGTTAGCTACATTTACGTTTGAATATCTGAGCCCGTTTGTTGCAGATTTCTGCATTTACTTTTTTTAAACAGCATGATCAGGAAATGCTTACAGTTTATCCACTAGCAAGTGTAAAATGTAAGAAATCAATTTAAGGTTAGTTTGTTGCCGATGACTGACCTCTGCCCAGCACACACAATCCCATAAGGTTGGAGGAATAGTAGGTGGAGTGAAACTTGAGCAGCTCCTCACGGATATCAATGCCCTGTTGAGATGGCCTTGTCTCAAGGGTTAGCTTATTGCCTTAAAGACAAAAATCACAAAAAAACGAATTATTGGACAACAACCAGCACTGATAAGAACATAAAGGACAGTCAATAAGCACTTGACAGTTTGTGAAGGCACCTTTATATTCACAGAGCTCACATATGGCTACAGACCTGCCAGAATTAAATGGTGATGAAGAAGCATTTGGAAAAAGTGACAGTGTCATGCAAATAACAGTTAAGAATGTTAACTTTTGCTGAAAAAAAAAAACAAACCAAAAAACTAACATATACATCTATTGGAGTGCATTTTATTTTTTGAATGCACATCCGTTTCTCTAAATGTTTTTTTTTTATCTCTTATTTTATTCTTTTTTTTTTCTCTACTTTTCTTTTTCTTAATATTTGTATTCTATATAATTGCACTGTCCTTGGAGCGGACCTGACTTACATTTCACTGCTGGTTATACTCTGTATAATTGTGTATGTGACGAATAAAAATCTTGAATCTTGGTTCTGGTTAGCATGAGGGTAAAGGACAGAACAAATCACTTTTTTTTTTTTAAGTGCAAGCCTTATATAACTCAAGGCCGCCACCATCTGGCTATTCTGGGCAGAGATAAATCTTTCCAAAGAAGATTAGGCTAAATTGATCTAGACATTATCATCTAGCTTTCTACTGTCCTTCATTAAGAATGAAGTATAGATAACATTTACGGCACTCCATGATGGGAAAGTATCTACATGAGAGAGATTAAATCAGGTGTGAAGCATTTCCATACCAGTGCCAAACTTGCTAAAAGGATGTTTAGGGTTCCCAGTGGCTTTCTCCAACTGAAACAGCCGCCATGCGTCATTCATGAGATTCTTCTCATGTTCTGAATCCACTGCGTTCACCTCTCGGTCCTTACAGCTCTCATCAAACAGTGGACAGAGAAAGAACTGGGCAAATCTATGAGACAGAGTCAGTAAAACACCATTTAATGCACTGTTTAGATAAAGTTTGTTTGAACAATCACGGTCAACCTACAGCTGCAGAACACTACTTGTTCCTGTTAAAAGTAATTTGCATAAATAAAATCTGAAATTAAAAACATGCAAATTGCCATGAATCGCAACTGCCATGCAAAATAAATGTACACAATGAGTGTAACAGCTGCAAGTGACATGGTGATATACACTGTTTACAAAAAATATGCAAGGGACAAAACACCTAAAATATGGAATAAGGTCAAAATATTTATTTAAAATAAAATGCATCCTTTCATAGCCTTTACGAGTTGCCACAATCCCACTATAATCTGACATTAAAAAGGACAAAAGGCAAGCTTAAGTGTGCCTACAAACTAGAGTTTAAGATGCATCAAAGCTCAAATGAATCCAATGACTTAAAAAAGGATTATGCATTACAAAAGATGCAATGCAGTTTGCAAAAGTGACATTTCGTATTGCAAACCACTGTTAGAAATACTAACTTTGGCTACACAACCCATTTACATATACATCTGCTGACCAATGAGAATTTTACAGAGGCGGATCGAAGTGTGCTTTAAGAAATCCTATTTGCTACACGTCCGATTGATTTCCAATGGTCGCTGATGTCTGATTGCCTCAGCTTTTTCAACACCCTCAAAATGCATCCTACACATTCCTACCTGTCAAACACTAAGTGCTTTCTAAAGTGTCCAATCTGAGTCGTGACCCAGTTTTTGGAGATTAATCATGAATCATTCAAATGTTTCAATAAGCAGGTGGTGTTCTGGGTCACAGAAGCAGATGGGCTCTGGGGGAAACTCTTCTTTCTATATCCCAGCAACCTGATTCCTCCTGAACATGTAACTCCACACCGAAAGGCATGGTGACACCTGAAGGTCTAAACCCGGTTCACCTTTTCATAAGTTCAAACAGTGCACACGTCACTCTTCAGCATCTAAAATAGACCAGCATTCCAGATGGCTCTTTAATAATTCACCAATTGCTCTTTTTTTTGGATTCATTTACCTGTCCAAAGCACCTTGTAGATGCTCATGGGATACATCAAAGTAGTAATTGGTGTGCTCTCCACTGGTGAAGGCATTGGAGCTGCCAGCGTGCTCGCTCAAAAACTGGCTGTACTCGTTCTCTTTGGGGTACTTCTCGGTTCCCAGAAACAGCATGTGCTCACAGAAGTGGGCCAGTCCTGAAATGTTCTTGGGATCTGACAAAGAACCTGCAGGACAGTAAGAGGAGAAAAGCAGGAGTTCAAGAAGTGCAAAATACTGTTAACTTGCACGAACACAAAGAGTGCTTGACAAACTTGTAAATCGAGCTGAGTTCACAAGATGTGAACGACAGGTTCGGGCATATTCAAGATCCTCATGCTTAAATCCTTAGTTACACAAAGGTTTGCTACAGTACTAAAGGCATTAGAACACTTAAACACCCAGCTCTAACATAATATATCAGTCAGTCAGACAGATAGGTCTGCAAGTCTTTGGAGCAAGGGTTCTCAACTCCAGCCCTCAAGGCCCACTTTCCTGCAGAGTTTAGCTCCAACCCTAATCAAACTCACCTGCCTGTAACTTTCTAGAGATCCTGGAGGAAAAGCTTACTAAACCAAGTTACTCAATTCAATAGGACGATTTACATTAGAATCAGTATTTCGACTCTGTTGAAAATTAATGCATTTTCAAAAAACTAATTCATGCTACACAAGCAGAATAAATTTGCACAAACCCCCTGTAAAACATTGTTACATTGAAATAATGAAAACCATTTTTTTTTCATTAATAAGTGGCCACTAAATAACATTGCGTCACTGTTTAAATGACTGAATCAGTTTATTGAGCTGGTCCTTTGGTCCTTTTTAGATTTGAAAACTAATTAGAATAGTGTTCAGCATGAACAAAGCCTTAGAAAAGAAAACAACTAACTCGAATTCAAATGGGATTCTTGTCTTATTATCAAAAGGCTCTTTTAAAGTGTAATAAGTGAGCTTAACTCCCGCTTTATCAAGTGATTGGGTTGTTGAAATCTGCTCTTTCAGGCAAGGTCTGGACTATTAAAAGTTGCTTTATGTGAAGTGGAAACCTACAAAGACACAGACAGAGGCAACCCAATCAATTCTGTTAAAACAGTTATTGATGGACAATAATGAATATGTCCTTCAGGTAACAAATAGCCTGCATTAAAATAGAAGGGATTAGAAAGCAGTAAGTAGAGAGATATATGCAGCAAACTCTTTCCGTTTACCTATCTGGACATCCAGTGCGGCTGATGATTTGTCAGTGGTGGGGTCACTGATGAGAACAGCCTTCAGCCCATTTGTAAACTCAAGTCCTCGATACTCCCGTTTGTCTTCTGGAGAACGAATGATATCACTCACCACCCTCTTTACAGCCGGATCACTCATTCTGGCGGACAGAGTTGAAACACTTCTGGATAAACAAGATAAAGAGTTAAGAGGCCAGACATTATTAAACAAACTCTTTATGAATCACTTCCTGTAACGAGGAATTTCAAAGGGAAAACACACTCCACGTGTCAAGTAAATTTCACAATCAGACAGAAACCTTAGATCAGAATCTGAATTAAAAATCAATTAGTTTTAGCTCTTAAATGTTACACTTTAATTAAATTTAGGCTCAGTCTGTTAAATTAGTTGAAGTGCTAGATTTAGTTTGAAAGTATTACCTTATCCTTATGTCCGTTTAGTCTGTTATCTTGAAACTTAAGTTCAGTTGAGACTAAACTAATGTTAGTGGTTTAGTTCAAGTTCAAGTTTAGTCTCGGTTTAGGCGAAATTGTGTCTTGGTTGAAGTATACATATGGACTGTTTAGTTTAAAAGTAAACGGAGATTATGTTTTAGATTAAGTCACGCTACTTTAGTGTAAGTGATTTAGTTAAGTTTAAGTCTAACGTTAATTTACGTTTAAACGGTCCAGTCGGTTTTCAGCGTTTTCGTGGGACTTTAAGTTTTAAATTGACTTACTGTTGAGTTATATAAAAACCAATGAGAAATTCAACAGACATTTTTAGACTTTAAACCAAAAATACGTTGAAATATTGTGTCATGAGCTAAAGCTAGCGCGCGCGACAGCAAAACACGAGCCCGCCGCTGAACGAACACAAAAAAACAACACATATATTTGACACTTACCTAATAGCTCGGATGAAAACAGTGGAAAATATCATAAAATCGGAAGATAACTCGCTGTAAAGGCCCACCGGTTAACACATTTCTAACAAAACTCTGCCGGAGACATCAGGACGCCATGATTTCTGCAGACAAAACCAATCAATCTCAGATCAGCCGCGGGCCGCTTTTACACGCCGTTGATTAATTTACATTTAATATGAGATATTAACCATTACATATACGTATACACGCACATGGAACATATATTGTTATCAAAAATGTTTGAGATACCCATTTGTTTCCCTGAAGCGGTTGGAATCGCTTAGTCACGCCTTGCCGCCGATCAACGTTACGAAACAGGCCACACCCACATCCAGGTTTAGAGCGAGCACGTTGAGTATTTAAAGAGACCTCTGATTTAAGCGTGCATCTCTCTCTCTCTCTCTCTCTCTCTCTCTCTCTCTCTCTCTCTCTCTCTCTCTCTCTGCTGTCATTGTCATTGCTTGACATTTAATGTTACTAGACAACAACAACTCTGAGTGTGTCACTGTCATAACGACCTCAGACAAGAACAAGAGCACATCTACTTTGCAAAAACTGCAGTTTACTGCTCTTAAAACAAAAGATCAGTTCAAGATAGTTTCCATTTATGTTGTTTTGGTGCATCTGGAAAATGTACGGAGTTAGAGAAAGCACACAGAAACTGGGTTTTACTAGCAATAACATTATACATTTAGTTCAGAACGGATTATACGGTACACCATTATACAATTATGCATACAAAAAATAAGATAACAGAAAAAATAACAAGAAAAGTGCCAGGGGTAATAATATAAAAATATTATAAAATATTTAAATATATATAAACAGCAAAATAATATTAAAAACATAAAATAAGTGTACAAAAGGGTGTTTATTGAATTATTAACCCTGACAGATATTAATTTCATCGGCTTGTTATATTTGCCTTTAACAACATTTCAATGACAAACAATTATACAAAATGTTCTGCCAGATCTAAAGATGCAGTTAGGAGCTGGGAGTTTTAATACTTTAACAATTTCACCATGACAAATAATGACACAGAAACATGTCACAGAGGTCATGTCAGCTGTTTGGGAGATTTGCAGAGCCAGAATAAGTAATCAGGGCTGCATTTGTGGTGATCTTATGCACAGATTTCTTGTTTACAACCTGAAAATAAATTGCTACAACAGCTGTTCATCAGAGTAACCCATTAAATGTGCATACTATCATCCTAAAGTCTATGTGATAGTCATTTTCAATACTATTTAGGCCAGATAGGGTGGACAGTATGCACATTGGGACGCAGGATTGATGTTTTAAATCTATATGCATGGTTTAGAATCATAAGAGCGAATGTTGCGCCTCGCGCTCGTCCTGTTGGTGGCTCGCCGTGATCGTATAGTGGTTAGTACTCTGCGTTGTGGCCGCAGCAACCCCGGTTCGAATCCGGGTCACGGCACTTTTATTTTTTTTGTGCAATAAAATCCCGAATTCATTATTACGAATTCTGAGTATTTACACAGACAGATCACAAAACGGTCTCAAATAACCATGAACGATTAATATGGCTGACCCGTCTGAACGTAGTCACGTTGTGGATGCGTCAGTGTCGTCTTGACGTCGAACACGTCATTTTGATCACTTCTGCTAGGTGCTGATATTATAATTAGGGGCCAAGCACCGAAGGTGCTTAGGCACCTATTGTTATTGTTAGATTTCCTATTATTATTATTCTTCTTCCGCCGCAAATGAATGGCAGCCCATAGACCGATTGCGGGAAAGTTGTAAAATTTGGCACACTCATGATACTGTAAATAGTAACCACACCAAATTTGGAGTCTCTAAATCAAACTCTCTAGCGCCACCACTTGTCCAAATATTCAATTTTGAAATGCTAATAACCTTTGAACCGTAAGACACAAAATGAAAATTATCTTTTCCACTGAATACTTGGCTCAAGCCGAGTCGAATGAAGTCCAAAATTAAAAAAATCGTAAGGTTTAGTTTTTTCGCTATCTTCAATTGTTCGTAAAACCTACTTTGTCGAACTCGTCCTAGACGATTTGTCCGATTCTGACCAAAATTGGCTCAGATCATCTACAGACCATGGAGGCCAAAAGTTATGGAATTCAAGTCAATTCGTCCAAGTGTTCTCGAATACCACACTAACGAATTTGCCGAAAAGCACACAAAAATAGATCTGAGGCTATATCTCTGCAAGGGTTTGGCATATTGACACAAAACTTGTTGAGTGTTATAACAAGCATGACCTGAGGCTACCGGCAGTGTTTCGGCACTGTGCCACCTAGTGGTCAGGAGATATGAAAAATGCATATTTTTGCTTATAACTTGTGAAAGGTTTGGCCAAAAATCATAGAAATGGTCTCTTTAGATTCGATGGATCATGCCAAGTCCAATTTTCACATGTCAGCCATTTTGGGCGTCGGCCATGTTGCATTTTGTTGTAAAATGCTCTATTTTACAAACGCATTGACATATTGTTACGAAACTCGGTATGCTTCTTCGGCACCATGCGCTGATGCTACTCAAAAAGTTTGGAGGCAGCGCCACCTTGTGGTCAAAAGTTATAATGAAATTTCTAAAAGTGCTAATAACGTTGGCTTATATTAGCCTATTGTAATAAAACTCATATTGATTGATTCCTTGGTTAATCCCGAGAACATCGATACCAATTTTGCTATAATTGGATGAACTTCTTGTCCGCCATTTTGATTCATGTCTAAAACCTACTTTTTCGAACTCCTCCTAGACCGTTAGTCCAATTTTCACCAAATTTGACTCGGATCATCTTCAGACCATGCTGACAAAAAGTTATGGATTTTGTGTCGATATACAAAACAGTTATCGTTTAGGGCGTCAACGAATTTGCTGGTAAGATGCCAAACTGCATCTAAGGCTGTAGCTCAGCGAAACTTTGACATATTCACACCAAAATTTGTATGTGACATTGTGACCTCACACTGACCACGCCACATCAGATTGGTATCAGCGCCCCCTATTGGTCAAGAGTAATAAGCCATTCATTAATGATTTATAATGAAGTTTACAAAAATGCTAATAACGTTTGATTGCATTAGCCTATCGTAATGAAACTGGTCTCAAATTATTCCTTGGGTCATGCTGACAACACACATACCAATCATGTCATAGTAAGTCGAACTTCCTGTCCGCCATTTTGATTTCTGTTCAAAACCTACTTTTTCAAACTCCTCCTAGACCTTTGGTCCGATTTTCACCAAAATCGAAACATATCATCTTCAGACCAAGCTGACAAAAAGTTATGGATTTTGTGTTGATAGACAAAACCGTTTTCACATACCACAACAACGAATTTGAGGCATTATGCCAAAATGACACTTGAGGCCGTATCTCTACAATGCTTTGGCATATTGACACCAAACTGTGTGTGTGCCATTGTCACGTCACACAGAACACATCACATCAATTTGATGACAGTGCCACCTCTTGGTCAACAGCGAAAAGTGATTCAATCATATTACTGGTAGTTTTAAGTAATTTTTCACTCATTTGGACTGCAATAATCTTAAAATGCCTTCAATTACTAATTTCTGCAGTTGTTCTGATGCTCCGTGCTATGCTAGCTCATGTGCTTGGCCCCGTCATTGCTGCTTGCAGCTATATTTGTCTGTTCTTTCTGTTTAGAAAACAGTGAAACATCTTTACATTTATTCTGGAATTGGTGTCATTTTGGTGTGACATTCTTTATCAGATGTTATGGGAATCCTACTTATAGTGAGTTTACTTATAGCAATGCCATTTTTGGCTTTCATGAATGTGAAAAAAAGTGATATTTTATAAACCTTATTTTCCTGTTAGCTAAATATCTTATTCATAAATGTTCTAAATTCAAACCTCTTTTTTTAAGATTCAAACTTGAAATTAAAATGTATTTTGATTCGAACATAAAAGCAATAAGAACAATGACTTTGTTGAAGCACTTCGTTTGGACTGAAAGACTGAATGTCCCTGAATGTTATGTTTTGACGATGACAATTGTTTTTTTGTTTAGTTTTTTTTTCTTTTTCAAGCATTCAATAAAAAAAATAAAAAAAGAGGAAACTCGGTATTTTCCAAAGTAACGATTGTTATTTGGGGTGCATTAATGAAATCTAATGAAAGCATGACGCTTATACTAATGTAAACTCATCAGACTAAATATCTAATCACACTGAATTACTGACTGCTGAAGGTCTAATGAACGTCTAATTGACTTTGTGTTGCTCCTCCTTCGTAACCCTACTTTAAAACTCTTAGAACTGAGTCACGCAGTGATTCCAGCAGACCACTTTAACTCTTTAAACACTTTAAGCATGGACTCTGGTTCCACATCCACGCATGAATCCAGCAGCAGTAAGAGGAAAGTGATCGCGGTGGTGGGAGGAGGTTTGGTGAGAATCTCTTCATCTTTATGACTTCATTACACATCTTACAATTATCTCAATCGACATCTATTGTCTCTCTGTCAGTGCAGTAATTAGATGTTTAAATATGTGAGTAAATGACAGAAAAGTTTATTAGTAGTAGGCCTATATCTAACTCAGTTGTTATGTTTTATTGTTAGAGAATGTTTTCTATAAAAGACAAATGGGCAATTATTTAATAATTCAGCCGTTGTTAATCACAGTAATTCAGAGAGTAATTCTAGATCTTACATCAGAAGAATGTTAATTATTGACTAAGTAGATCTGAAACTCTGTAAATGTTCCATGCATCCTGAATGATGAATCAAATAAGATCCAGACTTTATTGAATTTTAGTCTATGAATTCTACAGTTATTTATATGATAGTGTACTCAAGAATTATTTAACATAAATACACATGTCCATGACATGAAATGCCTTTTCTGTTACACACAGTTAATGAAAGCTCAGAATATAACATCTTATTATGGGTGTGTTTATGTTTTTAAATGTCTTTATGAGTTTATAGTTGCATAAACCAACTTTAAGGTAAATGTTTCCTCCTTTAATGGTTTGATCTTCTGATCTCATGCTCAAGGGAGTGACTTAAAAATGATTGATGATGATAAAAATAATAATAACAATACTGCACTTGGCATGAAGCATAAGAATATTGTCTGTAAATAATATATTAGACCAGTGCAAAACCCTGGCCTGAGAAAGTTCATTGGTACCCTTTTATATAGCTATTTTAAGTAAAATGATTAAAGTAAAATCATCCAAAAGTCTTCAGCTCTACATTATCTTTTTAATTCCCCTTTCCTTAATATACTTTGTAGTTGAGTACAAGTTTATAAGGAAAAATTAGGTCATTGCAAGCTTTTCAGATGCTCTAAGACCCTATGTTTTAACACCCTTATACAAAACTGTACTGTGACTGAATCATAGTAACATTATGGAAAATGATTGCCATTTTCATAGCCTACCATGATATAGTAGTATTTACATTGAACTCCAATATATTTCAGTGTACAAAATGGTACTAACATGGTACATATCCAAAAACATGGAATCATTTTGTCATAAGTAATCTATTTCTTATTCTAACCCTGCAGGTTGGATCACTGAACGCCTGTTTTCTTGCCAAACGAGGATTCGACGTTGCAGTCTATGAATCTCGAGAAGGTGAAAACATGAGCTATCTGTCACTAGCATTAATCAAGACTTTATTTTAAGGCTGTCATTCTGCATCTCAGTTATATCGCTCAACTTTTTGTTATTGCAAAATTACTAAGCTCAGTTATTTCATAACTGACAATTATAGACCACCACATTCTCATAATGTACAGATATAGGGTCTCAAATGTCTTCCTAACTTCAAATGCATTCCTAACCTCTTCATTTAAACTTTTATTCTGTTAGATATTCGGCAGGCAAAAGATGTGAAGGGTCGAAGCATCAACTTGGCCCTGTCACATAGAGGGCGCCAGGCCTTGAAACATGTGGGAATGGAGGATAAGGTGGGTTTAGTCCTTTCCCTGTGATTCTTGCGGGAGTTAAGTGGTTGTAGGGTGCATGTATTCTGATTTTACATACACTAGTGTCTTCATAAAAGAGCTGTTTATAGTTGTTAAAGCCATCATATTCAGCATTTTCTTAGGCACTTTAATTAATAATGCATAGCACAGTGTTTTGATTTAGTAAGTAGCCATTAGCAGATGCTTTGATTATGCAGCGGCTTACAGTATAGTACACTTAAGAGACATTCCCCCTGGAGCTGGGTTTATTATTTTGCATATTTCTATCACGATTCACGCATTTAGGAGCGCTGTTAGCATGCAGTTGCTTCTTAATAAACAACTTGACAACCAGTACAGTATGTTCTGTAACAGCTCATGAATTCAGTGATGGCTGAGCTAGTCTCAGGCTTTTCCACGGAGGGAAGTGTTGAAAGTACTATGAGGAAGTCTGACCATGTGAAACTAGGTCAAAATCTACTTTCACTCAATACATACACAGTCAAACTTGTCGTTATAGGAAGTGTTGAGTTTTATACTCTTGTGTCTCAGTGATTTGGTTATTTTGATTTTACAGCTATGCCAGATCAGGAATACCGTATGAACTCAACCCCGAGTTAACACGATTTTTCATAACTGACAGAGTGTGACAGGAAGTCTGAAGCTTTAGAGGCATAAGGTGGATGGATGGAGCTGTTGTGAGCTCTTGTATTTAAAATACGTAACATGATTTACCCAAATAGGACATCTGCCTGGATCAACAGCCTTTGTTTGTCCTGCAACAACATTCCCATCAACCCAGATCATTGCCAAATTAGATTTTAGGGTTAAGTTTAGTGCTTCGGTAAGGGGCTTCAACTAAATTTTTGACAATTTTTCATTGCTCTCTGGCTTTAGTTCCAAGTATTGTGCTTCAGTGACTTGTACAAGATATACAGTTATATGCATATCATTTTTATTTTATCTTTTATTCAGCAAAGATGTATTGAATAAATTAGAAGTGACAGTAAAGACCTTCACAAAAGTTCTATTTCAAATAAATGCGGTTTATGCTGAAATGGTTCTTGAGCAGCAAATCAGCTTATTAGAATGATTTCTGAAGGATCATGTGACACTGAAGACTGGAGGAATGATGCTGAAAATTCCGCTTTGTATCACAGGAATAAATTACATTGAATTAATATATTACAATAGAATAATCAAATAATGTTTCACAGTATTGCTGTTTCTACTGTATTTTTGATCAAATAAATGCAGCCTTAGTGAGTGTAAGAGAACATTACTGACCACAAACTTTTGAACGGTAGTGTATTACATCAATGAAACTGTATAGTATGTGCATTATTATTATTATTATTTTATTTTATTTTATTTTATTTTTTTTTTTTTTGTTTTTTGTAGGTAGTCTCTAAAGGCATTCCAATGCATGCCCGTATGATCCATAATCTGAATGGAAAATGCTCTCCGATACCCTACGGCAGGAAGGGACAGGTAACTATTTTCAGATTTGCAAATTCATATTCACACATGATAATTTTAAATTGCTATCCTCTAGATCCTTACCTCAGCAATTTAGAAATGCTCAGTCACACGACAGGTTGCAGTAAGGTTATTGCACGGTTACAGGGTTCTTAACCCACTAGTTGAGAACATTTACATCAGACATGCATTCATGCTTTGAGGCCGTTTGCTGATACGTGACCAGTGACCCCAGCAGAGTCAATGCAACCATCTCCCTTCAAACCAGCTTGTTAATCATTACAATCATAATGCACACATAATAGTGGCAGTTAGGATTTCGGCATAGCCATTTTTCTTTCTTTTTATGAGAAATCAGCAAATTTAGTTTCCCGTCACATCTACATAATAATTAGAATTATAAATGTGGAATAAATAAGGCTACAGTAGTTTGACAGGAATCTGAATGTAAATGAACACGGACAGGTTATGAACAATTATTATTAATAAACTAAAGTTATAGGCATATAATTTCTATAATTTTACATATTAATAAATGTGTATTTTAGGGTCTGTGTAGGTCATTAGAATATCATTGAAATTTATGAATATTAAGAACAAAATTGTGAGTGCTATATAATTTGAATTATTTTTCATATTAATAAATTAGTTTTTTGAGCCTGTATATCATCAGAATATTATTGATATTTATGAACAAACTAATTTAAAACTTAAATTTTACATATTAATACTTTTGCATTTTTAGGTCTGTGTAGGTCATCACATTATCATTAAAATTTATGAACAAAAAACTAATTTAAAACAGCGATATAAAATTTGTATAGTTTTACATAATACATTTGAATTTTGGGGTCTGTGTAGGTCATAATATCATTGAAATTTATGAACAAAGTAACTAATTAAAAAAAAGTAGGAGGTATATCATTTAAATAATTTGCATATTAATACATTTGCATATTTTGAGGCTGTATGTCATTTTATTTTTCACTGTTTTACACAACTTTTTTTTTTTTTAAATGTCCAATATTAAATATTGGTCATGAAGCAAAACCAGTTGAGCACCACTGATTAACACAACTAAATATCCTGTTTCACTGAAATATATCGCAGCCTGGAGATGGGTTGTGAGACCGTTTCATGTCCCTAAATATGCTTTGAAAAGAGTTGAGATGAAAAGCTCAGGGTTCTCTGGCCCAGTGTGTGTTCATTTTGTTCGTCATGAGGTTTGTGGGGATTAGAAATCATCAGATGGACTGAAACAGAACTGCTTTTAAACCATTATCTTATGACTACTGCTATGTAATCCCCTCACAAAACAAACTCAATGCGGCAAACAATGTGTGTCAAGGTGCTTTTAAACAGTTGTGACCTCTAAGCTGTAGATTATAGTGCCTTTCAGGTGACTGAACTCCATGGCTGTCATAAATCCATAATTTCAGATTTAATATGTCCCAGATAATCCAGAACATGCATAATAGAGATTAAAATTGTCATTCTCCAGGCTGACTGACTCTATCCTGGATGTTCCCTAAACATGGCTGTTCTTGCTGTTATAGTACATCCTCTCTGTGGACAGAGCTAACCTCAACAAGGAGCTGCTAACAGGTAACAGTTCATTTAACCAACGTCATTTCAAAAATGATTTTGCACTTAATGTGCCACTTTATAAATGACTTCTTGGGTTCTTTTGAAGATAAAACCCTATTTCGCCATTTGCATATCGATCCCAAATGATCTCCAATATTTTTGTTTCGAGTCCTCTCTTCATTTGCCCACTTTTTGGGATCTAATCAATTACTAATGGATAAAATCAAGTCCCTTTTTTGATTATCCAGTTTAAATTTGAAATACAGCTACCATTGAAAAGTTCTGTGAATTTTTAATTTTTAAATATTTTTGGAGAAGTCTCTTATGTTCACCAAGGCCACTTTTATTTGATCTACAGTAAAAACTGTAATATTGTGAAATATTATTATAATTAAAACTAATTGTTTTATATTTGAAAATGTAATTTATTCATGTGACGGCAAAGCTGAAAGCAGTTGTGCTTTATATTTCAGCGTGATACATTTTTTTCCTGGATTCTTTAAGTTCAAAAGAACAGCATTTATTCAAAATGTAATTTTTTTTTTTTTGTCTTTGCTTTCGCTTTTGATCAATTCAGTGTCTCCTTGCTGAATAAAGGCCCTTTCACAAAAAGAACAATAACTATAAAGATAATGATATTAGGGACCGTCCACACCAGCAGGCTGTATTGTCTGTGCACACTCGTCTGCCTCTTAAATTCTCAAGCTCGTTACACCAGGATTGATTCTGATTGGCTGTCAATTTTATTTTTATTTTTTTATCGTTCATCAGCTGAAGAAAAATAGTGATTCCAATGATATCGATTGTCTGTGCCTTTATCCTTGTTGTGGTGTGGACTCTGCTATTCTTTAATATTGAGAACCATTTTTAGAACTATATCTTTATAGTTATCGTGCTTGGTGTGAACGGGCCATAAATGTATTCATTTCCTTTAGAAAAACTTAACTCCCACACTTTTGAATGCCGTTTTTTTTAATGAACATTTCAATGCCATTTCATGATTAAAAGTTAGTAAATTTAAGTAGTGATGAGTTTAGTAACAAGAAACGCATTTCATTGACGTATTAAGTAGCCTATCACAGTACAATAATTATGTGAATTAGGATGCAGTCAAAGTCTTTGTTCATTTAATCCTGTTTGAATCTTATTCCTTTTATTTACTGAATAAATATACAGAATTGGATTTTTTTTTTTTTCTTGCAGCACTGCACTGAACTTTAATCACAAGCTGCAGGACTGGAGTCCAAAATCAGGAACAATGACCTTCATTGGGTAAACGGCAATCACATTCTGTCTTTCTGTCTCCATTTAGTGAATAATACTATGATATTGTTTAAAATACCTTGGGGTGCCATGTAAAATAAGTCACCCAAAAATGAAGATTCTGTCATTATAAACTGGAGTTATTACTGTAAACTAAAACTATAAAATCACAGTTTTGTTACTTGAATTTCTCATTTGTTTAGTTTAACTTTAAGTACTTAATTAAAATGAAATCATCTTAAACTAATGAATAAACTATATAGACATTAAAAATGATGATAATAAAAGAAGTCTACCATAACTCACCTTATTGTCATTCCAAACCCATATTTCTTTTCATTGAGCACAAAGTTTTCATTTTTAGGTGAACTACACTTAAGAAGCTTTTTTTACTGAGATCTGAGATCTTTTTTACTGAGTCACTGAGATCTGGTTTGGCTGCCCGGGAGGGTCATGTGATCACCAGAGTGTGTAAATTTACTTGAGTATGTGGAGATTTAGTTAGATTAGATTTCAGTAGAGAGGCAAATGAGGTTTCGTTTCTGAACAGACCTGATGGCCAGAAGACGGAGATCCAGGCTGATCTGATCGTAGGCTGTGATGGAGCTTTTTCTGCCATCAGGAAGCAGTACCTACGGCAAAGTCGTTTCAATTACAGCCAGACGTACATTCCTCACGGGTACATGGAGCTCACCATGCCTCCTAAAGACGGCAATGTAAGGGTCACAGCAATGTTATCTGGCAGTCTTCATTACATATCTGCCCTCATTTTGTCTGCTCACATCTTGTTCTCTCTGTGTCCTCTAAGTTTGCAATGGAGCCCAATTACTTGCACATTTGGCCCAGGAACACTTTCATGATGATTGCCCTGCCCAACTTGGTAAGGTAATAATTTTCTTTGCCTTTAACTAATATATTGTTGTTGTTTTTTTTTAATCAAATATATATTTATTTTACGGTTTATTAACTTTTTTTGTAATCCTCTATTATATAGTGTTTATGAGTAGTAGTAGATTATCCATTCATTAGTGTTTTGTTATTGTTATTTAAAAATAAGGAACATTTTATGTATTAAATTTATTTTATGCTTAGCCATTCATTCGTTTATTATTATTAAAGGATATTTTATTTTTTGTGATAAGCTATTAGTTATTTATTATTATTATTATTATTCATTATTTGTTGGGGCTCAACCATTAATTAGTTTGTTGTTTGTTATTACAATTAGGGGCTGGTATTATGTATGTGGTTTTCAAGCCCAACCTTTGGCATACAAATGCAAAAATTCTCAGTTTTTGCACTAGTATTTCCCAAATGTCCAAATTTGGCCTCCAAAAGTGTTTTGAAAGTGCGTTATATTGTGGTTTTCCTTGCAGAAAATCATGTTCCTTTTGATTTTCGTTTCTTAAGGATAGGACGTTCACATGCACACTCTTCATGCCCTTTGAAGAATTCGAGAAGATCCGCTCCGGTGACGAGGTCATCCGTTTCTTCCAGAAATACTTTCCTGACTCTATACCTCTGATAGGAGTGTGAGTATATCTTGTTCTCTCGCTCTCTTCCAGTCTCTTATCAGTATTTCTGCTTCATGCTTCTCTCAGGCCTGAAGTACATCTTAGTGAGGTGTGAAATTGCAGTCTAACAGACGCACAGCCCATGCGGGCGGGTTTTTAATATGAATGGTGCAGGTGATGAGGAGATACAGTACTGGTCTGGGATGATGGGGTGAGGACAGTGAGTCGTTTCAAACCTCACAGAACTGTAAATGAGTTTCATACAGCTCATTGTGAGGTTCAGCATTCGAGAATTGACTGAAGATGTTCTCATTTTGCGCAAGATTTAAATTTGGTTGTAAAAATGATTCGATGGTCAACCTGCACATATGAGGACAGAAATATGTGATTTTAGTCACATGATCCTTCAGAACTCATTCTAATATGCTGATTTTCTGCTCAAGAACCATTTCCTATGAACAATGTTGAAAACAGTTGTGCTGCTTATATTTGTAACATTATAAATGCCTTTATTTGTGATGAAATGAATGAATCTTTGCTGAATTTAATTTCTTTCAATTATGACTGGAGTAGGAATGGTAGAGTATAATATATTATTTCTTTTTATTTCATTTAATATTAATAAATATTATTTCATATTTTCATTTTATTTATATATATATATATATATATATATATATATATATATATATATATATATATATATATATATATATATATATATATATATATATATATATATATATATATATATATATATATTTTTTTTTTTTAAATAATTTAATACTAGATGTATTCAATTATTCATATCAACAAAATATTTCACCCAGAAAAATCCAATCCAAAGTAAATGGTGACCAATACTCAACTTTTGTGTTCCACAATGAAAAAAGTCAAACAAATCTGAAACAACATATAAACACATTGAGGATCAGTTGAAACATTTAAGATTGATCTTAATACAGCATGTTCAGTTGCAGGATTTTAGATAATGAGTTACTAGTCAGTGTAATTGTTCAGATTGTTGTTCTAAAATGTAGGTTTTTATTCAAATTAGCAGGAGGTTTTGAATAAGATTGTCCTACATTAAATGTCATAATTAACATAATTAAGCAGTGAGTCATTGTGCCACAGACAGATGTGACCGTGCTATATGTGCATGTGTTATCGACTGAGTGTATTTATGCGTGTGTGTTTTCACAGTGAGGCTCTCAAACAGGATTTCTTCCTGCTGCCGGCTCAGGCCATGGTCTCGGTGAAGTGCTCCCCGTACCATATGTTTGATAAGTGTGTTCTTATGGGAGATGCGGCCCACGCTGTGGTTCCTTTCTATGGTCAAGGCATGAATGCAGTAAGTGGGGGTGGTGAGGATATTCATTATGTCTCCAGCTGTAATTGCTCCCAATGATGTAAACATAACCTGAACACCGGATGAAATGTGATTAACAGTATACAGAAATATTCCAATAGTTCTGGAGCATATACACATCACTGTACTGAATAAAGGCTTGACCAGAACATGGACCAGTGATACTTTAGTATTTTAGTTTGCATTCGTTTTTATTGCTATTTTAAATTATTCAAAATCATTGTCTGTAATTAAAATATGTCTGAAATTATGTACGTGACCCTCGACAACAAAACCAATCATAAGTGTAAATGTTTTGAAACTGAGATTTATACTGAATAAATAAGCTTTCCATTGATGTATGGTTTGTTAGTTGCATCTCAGCCAAATATTGTCCGATCCTATTTGAAAATCTGGAATCTGAGGGTGCAAAAAAATCTAAATATTGAGAATCGCCTTTTTAAAGTTGTCCAAATTATGTTCTTAGCCATGCATATTACTAATCAAAAATGAAGTTTTGATATATTTACAGTAGGAAATTTACAAAATATCTTCATGGAACATGATCTTTATTGATATCCTAATGATTTTTGGCATAAAGGAAAAATTGATAATTTTGACCCATGCGCTGTATTGTTGACTGTTGCTACAAATATACCCCAGCGACTTAAGACTGGTTTTGTGGTCTAGGGTCAAATGTGTATATATGAAGTGTTCATTTGCAAAAACGCTTGTGTTTTTTCTTTGTGCATTCCAATTAATCTCAATCAAACTGCAGTTGGGTTATTTTGATTAGGTAAAAAATACAGCTAACTAACACAATAGAACATGATAACAATAAAAAATGATTTTTGAAAAAAAAAAAAAAAAAATGGAGTCATCTGCTTTTGCAAATAAACTTCATATACTTTATAGTTAACTATTATAACCCTGATATGGATCTTACTTAAAAAATTGAGTGCTTGTAAATGTGGTCATTAATGGTCTTGCAGATTGAAATGTTCAGCACAAGTGGAAGAACATTAATAACCAATAAGTGTCGTCTGTTTTTTTTTTTTTTTTTTTTTTTTTTTTGATTCACAGGGCTTTGAGGATTGTTTAGTATTTGATGAGATTATGGACCAGCTCAATGAAAACCTTGGTAAGACAGAAACACAAATTCAAGTTCACAGTATTTCTGAGATGAAATAAATTTATTAATTAAATTCTAATAAAAAAAGTTAATTCAAAACAAATAATTATATACATTAATATAAATCTTATTTATATAATAAACACAATAAAATTTATCATGTTCAATCAATCATGTACTTGTTGGAACATTTCTTCCCAGAGTAACATCAGTAATTAGCAGCACTGTTTAATGAGATCTAAGAGATGCCAAATATTTGTTCACAAATTAAATGAATAATTTTATAATGTGATTTGCCTGCAGCTGCTGTGCTTGAAGAATACACCAGAGTCCGTGTACCTGACGATCATGCCATAGCTGACCTGGCCATGTACAACTATGTAGAGGTAGGCCATCAACTCAATGTCTGCTGTAATACTGTATCTGAACACTAGGTGCTGTCACATGACTTCCATTTCATTCACTTGACAATAGTTGTTTGACTTGAAGCGGCGCTGCACATACCGATCGGTGCACGATATCAAAGTACCGCAAGAACGATTAGAGAGCAGATGGCTTTTGTTTCTTTGAATGGTAACCGGAATGTATCAATTATAAAGATGAATCCTGATGGATGGATGATAATACATTGAAAGACAAATGAATAGAGGATATAATATTCCTGTAGCGCCTCTTAGAGATAGCAACATCAATATCATGGGTTTTTCTGTTCATTAAGTAGTGTGTATGTGTGTATGTATGTATGTATGTGTGTTTTATATATATATATATACGCACGCATTGCTGAACAAACACTCACTGACACAGGAGCAGTAATGAGTCTGACCTGCTGATCGCATGTGACATACAGGCCACAGTGACACAGGTCAACCTCATTACTGATGGCTGGGTGAAGATACAGACACACACATTTGTTTTCAAGAGGTTTAGGCCAGACCGAGAGCTAGAGCGTTAAATGCTGCTGTTTGGCTCATGATGTGATCTGTGTCGCAGATGAGAGCACACGTCAATTCCAGATATTTCCTCTTCCGAAAATACCTGGACCATTTCCTTCACTTCATCATGCCAAAAACAATCGCCCCACTTTACACAATGGTAAGAGCCTTTCGGTGTTTATCATGTTTTTTGTTGGTGGTTAGTTCACTAATTCGTATGCCGGATTACTTTGCTCTTAGGTCACATTCACCAGAACACGGTACCATGAAGCGGTGAAACGCTGGCATTGGCAAAATAAGGTGAAGACAAATGCTGTGTGTGGCTGACAAACGACCAGTGTCAGTGTAAATTCAGGAACTGTGTGAGGCTTAAGTGTTTTAAAACGGCTTTTCCATTCTGAGCTATCAACAAAACATTATACGGGTATATAGATTTATTTTTTTATTTTTTTTGTATCTTTATGGTCAAAAAAACAAACATTTGAACTGTAATGTAGCCTATAATAATAAAAACCGAATGGTTTGTTTTTTTTTTTTTTTTTAACTACACTGTTTAATGTATTTTCATATAATCATAGTGCTTTTCATTTAATAATAAATGTGACCCTGGACCACAAAAACAGTCATAAGGGTCCATTTTTCAAAATTGAGATTTATACATAATCTGAAAGCTGAATAAATAAGTTTCCCATTGATGTATGGGATGTGATGTTATGATAGGACAATATTTGGCCAAGATGCAACTATTTGAAAATCTGGAATCTGAGGGTGCAAAACAATTTTGACCCATACAATGTATTTTTGGCTATTGCTACAAATATACCCCAGCGACAGAAGACTGGATTTGTGGTCCAGGGTCACAAATGTCCAAACTGAATGGAAATTGTCCTTCACAGCAGATGTCTTTATTAGACTACATGGCTCACTTAAAAGTAGGATTTAAAGTTCTTTAACTTTTTCATAGAATTGTAAAATAATGAATCATCTTGCTGGTCTTTTGCAGGTGATCACTCATGGTCTGTGGTTGTGTGGAGCTGTATCTGCTGCAGGCGGGATGTATGTCTTGATCAGATACTCTCACAAACTCCCCAGCATCTCTGCAGAGCACCTGTGGACCTGTATACTTGCCTTAAAGCGCGTCTAATCGAATGCACAGGAAACCCTGTCAGAGGAAGAACTCCCAAAAGATCTTTCTGTACTGGACCAGAATTGAAATCTTGTTCAATACACGTTAAGCTCTGCATTTTGTGTTAAGTTGTTGATTTCCACAGAAAATAATTGAGTAGTTTGTCAATGTAGTGCACTTAAAACGGGGGTACAGTGGGCCAGCTTTCCAGATGGTTTAAAGCAGAAATGTAGCTGGTAAGATTGTTAAAGCACTTATTTTCTCATCAATAGATGCTTTAATGCAAAGTGAGTTACATTGCATTCAAAGTCTAGATTTTATCAGCTCAAGCATTTCCTGGGAAGCACCGTGTTCTACTTGAGCGACAGGAATGCTGATTTTCAAGAATTACTCTGTAAAAACGTTGAGTTGTATTTTTTTGAAGTGGGAATGCTTCTCTTAAACACTTATACATTTTAATGTTTAGTTCCTGGTTCTGTGTACTTCCATTTTAAATGGAGATTATTCTACATGTTCTGTGATTATCAACTGTCTTGCATTCCTTTAACATTGAATCCAGAACATTCCTTTTAATAAGTCACCATGACCTTGCAATTGTTGTAATGGGTGTATAATTCTGTTTAAGGTTTAATCAGGTTTGCTTTTACTTTATAAATCACGTAGATTACATCTGTTTGGCTGTTGTGACCTCTAAGCACATAGATATCATTTCTTTAATTATATTAAAGTCAAGCTGATCACTGTCTGTTCTTTTAGATTCAAAATGAGTTTAATGTAACTGAATAAAATATTTTGTTCACTGAATGCTTGAACTCTTCTGCTTTGTGGGTCTGTCTATGTATACACTTTTAGTGCAACAAAATACTCTAGTTTTTAGGGTGGGAGAAATGTTAAGTCCTCCTGATGGTCTTTCACTGTCATGTAAAATCTCACATTAACTCTCGTTCACAAATCCTCCGCAAGGCATAATCCACGAATCAGATAACAGATGCTCTCTGCCCACTCAAACAGGCAGTCGGTCATTCAATTGCCATTTTTTTTTTTTGTATTACAAACCTTTCATAAAATTATAAATGCAAACTATTTCTTTAAAACCACCACTTGTTTTGATGCAACGACTGCTTTTCATCTTATGCTTTTAGTCATTATTTTTATATTTAAGCTTTACATGGTCATAAACTGGGAATTGTAATTTTTATTTTCAGACATGACAAATTAAATCGGGTGCGGTCACGTTTACCGTTTTCGGTGAATTTTCACAGACGTTATCCAGTAAGTTATTTTAATCCAAGCAATCAATGTAGCGTGAGGGTGAAATATTTTCACTCAGATTCCACAAATGTGTTTAAGTTGGTGGCAGTCAGAACAGAAACAAAGCCAACAGAAAATACTGATCTTAAATGTAGCCTATTTAAATACAAAATAGCCTACATCAGATTTTTAAAACAATATTTTGTATTTCAAATAGGCCTACGCAGGCTATTTTAAATACATGTATAGGCCTATCTGAAATACTGCCCATCACTGTAGGCTAATATCAGATATCACAATAATTTCTCAAATAGGCCTATTAATTGTAAAATAGGTTATGGCTACTGATAAATTTAACATTCACTTCAATGAGATGACTGGATGCTTTCAACTGATTTGTACCGTCACCAACTGAACTGCAGTGGTCAAACTATTTAGTGAATATAACTAGATCATAATGCTGCATAAAGCTGATTATTAATGCACAATGTTTCCTTCTAACATGCATTTTGAGGTGCAACTCATATTAATGTAGTTATATTAAGTCGGTTGAGGCTATACAGCTCTGACCGGAAACTAACAATAAAATAAAATTTTCTTCCTATTAGATTGTGGTTTATTAACGTCTATAGCCTACCTACCCCAATCCTAAACTACCCCTTACAATAGGCTAGTGCAAAAATAGTAGCTAATTAGTCTATTGTTGTACAGTGTTACAGAAATTCCACTATATTGATGTGTGCATGCTCAATAGTCACAGCTGTCTCCCTTCTAGCCTTAACCTCCGAAGTCCCGATCTGAAATGATGGTTCATGAATCTTTATTTGATTCAGATCGGAACTTCGGAACGCTATGACATGTCCCCACCAATGGCAAAATCAAACCTACACCCTTAGTAGGCCCTCACTGCAGAACACAAGATCCAGGGGGCGAGGTTGGATCCACGTCTATAGGGTGGAGATTGGTAGGTTTAGGGATGGAGATGGGTGGGTCTAGGGATCAGAGGGTGGAGACGGGTAGGTTTAGGGATGTGTCCGGTGGGAGGAGTTGGATCTGGGTCCAACCTCACCCTCTGGATCTTATGTTCTGCAGCGAGGACCAGGACTATCTCTACAACCCTTGCAAATCTTAAGTAGGCTATATTTTCTATAATAGAAAAGGGTAAACATAGCTCTTCTCAAGAAGCAACGCAATTTGAGGTAAACTCGCCAAAGTTTAATATTTAGGGGTTTGTTCAAAGCACTAATAATCTAAATATTGAGCAGTAGAAATAGTAATGTTTGGCTTGTTTTTCAAATAGGACACACACTTCGCTTCCTCCAGGTGGCGCTGTGGACCTGACTGACTTTATGTACAAGGTGGTGCAGCCTGACAAATGTCCCGTCCTAGAAGAGTCCTTGTACTAACACTGTGTTGCTAATCTATGTGAACACACTCACTAATGTATTCTGCTCACGGACTGAGCAATCTAAGCTGCGGATATCTCACCATCCCATGAAACTGGGTGAAGCTGGAAGTTTCAGTGTCCGAAAAGATAGAGAAGGAACACAATAGGTCAAAAACAAACTCTTATGTCATTTTCATAAAATACTTACAGTTACAATTGACATAATTCACACAAATCTTGATTGGGAACACAAAAAAGTCAGTTTATGTTGCATTACTGCTGCAACAATAATTATATTTTTTCTATATTTATGTATAAAAAAAAAAGTTTCTGTATATTATAAGCATTAAATTAGTGTGATGTTAATGAACTCCACCGTCCTCCTTTTATGTCACTAGTGGCAAGTGTCAAAGTGGTCGAACTTGAATTACATTGATGTCTGGATCGTCATTGCATTTGGAGGTAATATCCAGAGGATGAGTGTCATTGCTAGCGATGATGAATACGATGGAGGAAGAGTTGAAGGTCACTCTCTTTTTGGGCCGGTTGGGACGGCTATGTGACATCACAATAGGGCGTACAGGATGTTCGATGCGGGCGAGGGGACGGTCCTTAATGCTGTGCTGCAGAGTGGCCAGACGAGAACACAGCATCTGTAACATGCACCTGCGAAACTGACCAATCAGAAAGAGGAATGTAAGCTTCATACACACTACACACACACACAGTAAAATATTATTTTTCAAAAATTATTAAAATCAGTTTTTCTACTTTTCTACTTCAAAAATGTCATGTTTAATTCAGTGTACTGATTGCAGTTTCTTTGTAATAATTTGTGAAATCTACAAACATTTTTTTTTGCTAACAAGTGAAACTACTAGACTATAAACTAAACTTAAGCGCCTGTTAAATGCACTGAAAACAAATTGGGGTAGGATTTACTTTTAATACTAATTTGCCAAGAAATTGCTAGTAGGCCTACATTTCACAAAGAAACAGCAAGTAACAGAATTAAATAGATAATTTGAATTAGTGAAATAATCTTTATTTACAACTTGAAAATTCCACATTTTGTAAATTAAAATACTAAATGTAATTATCAGTGATGAAAAACATTTAATATTCCTTTGTTTTACACAATAGAAAAAAATAGTTTTAATATTTTAATATAGTAAATATTTTCATGTCACAGTTTAAAACTTATTTGCTTTTTTCATGAAAATTTCATTCTACTCCAAAATTCATGGAATAATGCAGATAAAATGCTGTTAGTATAAAAGTGCATCAAATGATTATTTATCATTAATTATTTAAAGTAATATTTAGTTATTTTCTTGTACTACATTTATTTAAAATATCAAAGGTTATCTCTTATACAGTTCACAGATACACTGTATGTTGACTTGTAAAGTTGGAGGATCACCAGACCTGACTTTAAAATATACTGTAATAAATGCCCCTCCATCAGAATTAAGTGACCTCTGCTGACCTTTCTGCTCATGAAGGCGTAGATTACGGGGTTGTAGGCAGTGCTGGATTTGGCGAAGAGAGAGGGAATGATGGCAACCGTGGGGGAGACGACACTCTTCCTGCCAAAAGCCTCCAGCATGGACACCACAGCATAGGGTGTCCAGCACACCAGGAAACAGGAAATCATCATTAGGAACATCACCGCCACTTTCTTCTCATATCGCAGAATCTTAATTGTCTGAACGGTCTGCAGATCCTGGATAGAGCGCAGCTACAGGAAAAGAACAGAAGACATTCTGTCATAAATCCCCTCATCTATGTTAAAGAATATATTGCACGACCTGGAAAAAAAGAACATCGACTTAGTCAACCTTTAAGTGGATTTTTGATATTGTGTGAAAAAATTAGTATATCATTAAAAATGTGATTTAACAAAAAAAAAAATCTGCTGAAGCTGGTTGCCTTAAAATTTTAAATTGGCTCAACTTTATTTTTTTTTACAGTGTAGATTGTAATTTAAAAGTGCTTTTCTAAAAAACTTATAAATCTTACTTAGAAAATACTTGTGATAGTAAAGACAGTAGTATTGGGATCTGCGGTTCTGTGTTATTTAAAAAATGATGAGTTTTTAAAACAAATGATTTGAGAAAGGTAGATTTTCTTTTAATCTGTTTTATAAGTAAAGTTACAAATCTAGAAAAGGCCATGCAAAAATAATGATATTCTGCAAACATAACATACCAATAAATGTGGGTAAAAGTTAAACATAATAAAAGGTTCAACCATAAATATCAGAATTTTTTTAATTATTCTAGAGAACAGAAAAGATAAAGGATAGAATAAAATAGAATTACAAGCACCATGCTGATTATCAGTCAAATTAATACAGACAATAAAACTTTTATCCCAATTTACACATCCATATCCACAATCTATATGTTAATAGAAAAATCCATAGACTAGGCTGGCATACTTAGACTTTAGATGAATATTGCACATAATGTTCCTGATGATGAAGATATATACTTTCCCAAGGTGACTGGCTTTGGATGGAGGTCATATGCTGCCCTGCTTGAAAGCATCATGCCCTAAAATCACTTAAGATGCTTCTTTAATTAAACACAATGTCCTCTGAGTCACACATGCATGCATTCATTCATTCATTTTCATTACACAACTGCATAAAATTTGCTGAGTTTGACTGAGATTCTCTCAAGGCGCCTGGCATTGTGTAACTAACACAGAACTGGGTCAGCACTTGGGGGCGCAATGGGGTTTATGTGAACAGCTGGTCCACACACTTTAAAACACTTTATCCTAAAATGGTATATAGTCAATCTCATGTTTGAGTTGTTTTTCCTTATGTCATGGATAATTTAAAACTGTCATGCTGCTGACATTGACGGGTATATGCAACTCCTTCATTGATTCATTATTCATTATTTTTGATTGAATTTGCATAAATATGTAAGGATTTAAGTGCATAACTTAATGCCTTTGACTGGCCACATTTAAGTAAATTTTTAATTCACTAGTTCATATTAAACTGTCCTGTGGTGGAATAGATGCTTTAAAATGTTGTAAAATCTATATTCTACTGTATGTTATGTCTCAATGTGAATTTTACTTATTCATTCAAAAATGAATTGGATCACTAATTCATTCATGCATTTATTGATTCCCTGATTCATTCATGTGCTTATTGATGCACCGATTCATTAATGCATTTATTGATTTTCTGATTCATTTATGTATTTATTCAAGCAGTTCCTGGCACACTTAACCATATTTACTCATACAGAATAGAATAATCAAGACACCGATCAAACACACTAGCAGTACTACAAAAAAAAAAAAAAAATTCACAGAAATTATGAAATAGTGGATTAAAATAAGTAGTCTGGATTATTAAGAATCTCCTGCTGTGGGGTTGATTTCAGAGCAAGAATACCAACACTGTGGTATATGTGTTTATGTACTTTCAAGAGAACAGGGGGCTAGTCTGGTATTGTGCCTCACGGGTTTAACTCTGAGTAATACTGACTTGCTTTCTGCAGTCTGTAAACAGTTCACCTTATGAAACTATCTAAATTATTAAACATGCTCTCCAGGTTTTTGTTTATGTTGCACTGGCTTTTTTTAAAAAAAATCTCTTTATTTTGACATTTATCAGTGTGGATGCATGAAGTTTGTTGATCAAGTACTTCACATTTTAACAACTGATGTTTATCAGTAGCTTTGTTCTTTTCAGTCTATGTAGTTGTTCTGTTTCAAATCAGTAACGTTCCTGGATTCAACCCAAACTGCTGTGTAGTCTGCAGGTTGTTGTGGTTTGTTTCATCGATCCAGCAGTTTTACACTTTCTGATTGACTGAAGGATCACATTGATCCACACCACAAGTCTGCTGTTTGGGCTCAGTAAGATTTTATGCTCACCAAACACAGTAAAACAGTAATATTGTGAAGTTATTACAATTTTAAAAAATTAAATAAAAATATATATTAAATTTCATGTGATGGAAAGCTGAATTCAGTCTTCAGTGTCACATGATCCTTCAGAAATCATTCTAATATGCTGATTTGCTGCTAAAGAAACTTTTATTATTATAATTGACTTATATTATAAAAGCATTAATTTCTTCAAAAAAACAAACAAACAAACTAAAACTTTTAAATGATAGTGTATATTGCAGTGCGGTGGATTGCAATGGATTGCAAGTACTTTGGCTGAATTGCAAGACTGTAAATATCAGGCTAAATTCATTAATAATTCTAAAAATTCTTTAAGACTCTATTAAATATCTATTAAAGTATTTTCTAGGCCACAGAATGACTGGAGTCTCATCATAATAATCATATCTGTCAAAATAGCATAATCCTTTCTTTATGTGCAAAACCTTTTGGAATGTTTAAAACAAGCTCAAAGGCAAAGGTACACATAAACTGCTTAAAGGTGAAGTGTGACATTTTTGCATCACTAACAACAGTTTTTAAACATGTTTGCAGAACACTCTCCCAGTTTGCCATTGGTCAGGAAAACGGATAGTCCCGCCCCAAACGTATGCCATTGGATCAGCCAGTGTTGCTGTTTTGGGCAGAATGCTTTTCAGGGGAATCAACATACAAATAGTTTAATTAAATCTGTCTATGTACACAAAGCAAAAAATAAGAGAAAAGACTGCACACTTCAGTTTGTGGTAAGCAAACAATCACTCATGTTGGAGTGGTCATGCTTTCCCCCATTTGGACAGCACACTGATAAAATCTGTTGCACCAGAGCTGTGCTGATGAAAATCGCAAGCTATTTACATACGCAATCACCGTCGCTGCTTATTTGCTGAAGGCACTTTCAGACAATATGGCTTTTAGTGGAAATAGACCATCAAACAGCAGCATGTCGGCACCTCTGCACTGCTAAATCATAGCAGCTTGACTGTGCATTTATAAAAGAACAAGAGAGAATGATGAAGGTTAAAGACAGAAAGAAAGAAACTGTAAGGTGCCATATGCAAATCACAGATCAGAAATGAGATGACAAGCGAGAAAAATGTTTGGAGAAATCAAGGGTCGATAAAATAAAGAAAAAAGAAAAAAAGAAATGAGCAAATATTCAACCAACTTTGCACCTGGAAAAGATTATCTATGGAAGAAAGCACCCAAAACCCATGCAAAATCTCCTATCTAGGTAGAAAACTCACTAGCTAGTGTGTTTCTAGTGCATCAGGTAACAGGGAATATATATCTGATGCATCCAGACAAGCCAGTGAGAAAATGACTATTATTAGCTAAGCCCATTGTTGCACCTGTTCGTCTTACCATTTTCACAGTGTACAAGATGTTTCCATAACAGTAGGCCATGACACCCACGGGGACGAAGAAGCATCCGAGGAGGAAGAAGAGAATGAAGGAAGCGTCATTGGGATCTTTGGAAGCCCAGTCGAGGGAGCAGCCTAACTGATGGACTTCCAGCGTGTAGCGGTTCCATCCGAGGAGAGGAGCTCCAGTCCAGGCCAAAGAGTACAGCCAGATGTGCGTGATGGCTCTCCAGGCCCAGGGGAAGTCAATGACCTTGGCATGAACCACACGGATGTAGCGCTCATACGCCAGACCGGAGAGAGTCATGATGGACACGATGCCTTAAAGGACGAGAAGAGAAATAAAAAGTCATATAGCTGACTGGAAATAGATAGATACATTAGGTCCTCAAATTCTCATTACCAAACTGTGTCCAGATGTTTGAGTCTGTTGCCATTCTCTTTTTTAAAGATTCTCATTATGGTACTAAATATTCATAAGGATCATCCTGTTTGGACACAATTCATTTTTAAAGATAAATTAGGATAGGTAAGGATGTGCTAATGGTACTATATAAATATAAATACAAAACAATGTGGCTTCACTCTTTAACAGAAATCAAGCTCCTAGCAAACAGTCTCACATTCAGCAGATGATGGATTATAGTAATTGGTATCATTTCTAAAAGTAAATAACGTCATCTCTGAACTGCAGTATCCGCAGAGACTCCTCTGGCAAGAGACTCACAGACACATCCCCCAATTACCCAGACATCCACAGTCCTCTGTGACAGAGGCAGCACTAACGTGTTTCCTCTCAGCTGTCAGGTGTATTCACAAAGACCTCTTTTTACTTCTCTGGGCTTAGTAAATTTGATGTGGAATATGATGCAGTATTACACACTGAGCTACATCTCATCAAAACTGTTAATATTTAAATGAGTCAGCTCTCAAGGGAGCAAAAATGGAGGTCATAGACACAAATGCCTCCACAAACCACTGTTTATAGAAGCATCAAACGCAGCAGTTTCACATCTAAATGGGTCAAAGGAGGCAGTACTGAAGCAATCATGTGTGATGATAATCTATCATCAGGTGTGACCTTGGGATGCATAAAATGACCATCTATTGTTCAGAAATGAGATTATGGTATGCTCCTCAAAGCATATCCTCTCGCAGATGCTTAGTTGATATTCTGCTGGATATTTCTGGACCATTAAAGTGTCATGACTCCATTTGACCTCATCTTTCCCTGCGCCAGATGGATTTTTATTTCAATAAATGTGTCATAGTTGTTTACGGATGCTTGGATTTGTTTCTTTGCCTGTTGTTGTAAATGGTCACATGATCAAGTGAATCAATTTAAGCATAAATATTCTTACAACTGTGAAGCTGTCTGATATAATTAGATGAGGAAAGCATGCATTTCCTTTAGATAATTTGATATGCTCTAATTTACTTGAATTAGATTGTGTTAAATGAGTAAAACGAAATCATTTGCTGTAGGAAAGACAAAATGACAGCGATTTTTTGTTAATATTGCCTTTTCCTATTGAGACAAAGCCCCTCCAATCTCACACTAGTGTTTAAAACGATTTCTCAATAATATTTCATGTTCTCAAATTTACAAAGATTCCAAACGTAGTTTATAATCAAAAGTCAGAGATCTCAAAATTAACTCGAGAAATATTTTGAGCTGCTATCTACATGCTATGCAGCTATTTTAATTTTATTTAGCCTAAATGACTTTCTTTGAATTCAAAGTAGACTGCTTGAAAACTTATTTCTATCGATATCGATACATTAAAGACAGAACTGACCGAATAAACTGTTGCTGAATCCATCCCAAACACATGTGGCAGAGTTAAAGACCCATCTTCTCTTCACGCACGAGACGAATGTGAAATTAACTCCGGTGATTGACACCAGCAGATCGCTGACACTTATATTCAATATTAACAGATTAGTCGGTGTTCGGAGCCTCTTGAACCTGTAGTACAGAATAATGACGATGATATTATTACAGAAGCCCAGGACACCGATAGATCCGATGGTGAACGTCAGGAGTTTATAAGTCTCATCGGCGAAAATATAATCATAATCCCCACCAAGGTTAGTCTCAGGCGATGTTTCATTGAAATAATTCATTGCTTTTCTAAGTGAATGTTCAGCATGATGATTGAAAGTGACCCGATTCAGCGCCCGTCCAGAAGCAATCAGGGCAGTCCACTATAGTGATTGTAGTTCAGTGTGTCAGTAAGGTTGAAGAAAAATGTCACCTACATCCAGAGAAAAGCATGAAAGTTCTTCCTGGAGAGCGTTTCCTAAGACTGACTGAACGCAAAGTGTGCAGTGCGCTGTTATGAACACTAATCACAGTGACGGTGATGCTCTGCTTCTACTGCGCTTTTTTGAAAACTTACACAAGAATGGTAGGCTGTGTAATGCATTGAGGGAAAACATAGTAATAGTGGAGATGATGCTCAGTACAGCCTACTGAGTTGTTCATGGAAACTCATGGAAGCAATATTCAATATAAAAACTGAATGGTGATGATCAATAGGCTATGTTATGAACAATCACAGTGATGGTGATGTTCAATATACTCTGTTTTAAAAACCTATGACAGTAATGGCAACATTCAGGCTTATATGAAGTCTTAATGTCTTAACACTAATGGCATGAGTGATATTCAGCATTTAATGTGCTGTTATGAACACTAATAGTGAAGATATGTAGGCTAATATGCTGTTAAGTAAACTAAATGAGAGTAAGCATTATGTTTAGTATTGGACTGGAATGAGCAGTCTGTTATGTTCCATATTTAATGCACTGATGACAGACAAATCAGTTAAAGAAAATCAACTATTAGTCATGAAAAGGTAACGAACTTTCACATTTAATTCAAGGGTCAGAGAGAAGGAAGTACAGTAAGTGGTAAAATGAAAACAGTGTAAGAAACTTTAAGTGGGCTTCAGGGAAAAACAGAAATATAAAAAAATGAACCCTGAGCTGCAGTGTGAAAAGTGTGATTTTTTTTTATTAGTGAATTTTTAGACGATCCTTTAGGAATGTTTGTTACTCAGTTTCATTCTGGCACTGCTGAAGAATCAGACTTTAAAATTAAAGCAAACGAGCTCTTCAAACATTCCCTCCAGTGTTGGAATTATTAATATTTAAAAATACATTTCAACAATATTTTAAGCATTAAAAAAACCTAGCTGTGTCCATTTTTATACTGCCTAGGTAATTAAACAACCTCAGACAGCCAAAGAGGCGATGCTTTTGCTCACTTAATTACAAACATGCAAATGAAGAACAGGTGATTGGGGAGCATCATCATGATTAATAATGCCCCTGCAGCCGGTGAAGGTTGGTTCCGATGATTCACCGCTCATTACATGTCAGCTGTTAACATCACATTACGCACATCTCCTTCAGGAAAGACTGAAGCCAGTGGTTCAGTCATATATAGAAAGTACCAAAAGTTGCAATAATTAAGATTTTTTAAATGTTTTTGAAAGAAGTACTTTCAAAGCTGCATTTATTTGATAAAAATGTTGTTAAATATTATTAGCCTACAATTTATTTATATATATATATATATATATATATATATGCATTATACAAAAAATATGCAATGCAGTGTGTGTGTCGTGGAGAGATAAGAGTATGGTATATCATTCTGAACACAGCCATAATGCAGTTAAACCATTTTTTAACCACTCTCCTTGTTTACGTGAGGCTTTTGATTTAAACTCCATAGTAGAATCAAGGATTCACAAGAACCTGAAAATGTGCAAACTGTACAATTATTTCAGCAGCTTGCAGTCAAACCTTCGATCAACCTTTGAAAATGTGTTTCATAAGAGGTTCTTCTCAGTACAGCTCTACGTTTGTGAAGAAAATATTCCTTGTTGATGAATTGGGTCACTGTTTATAGGAATTCTCCCAATTGTCCTAGAATATTCTTAATATAAATAATCTATTACGTACAAATCTGAGTTCTTATTGGAACAACATCAGAGGATATGATCAGTATTTTATCTTCCCTGCCCAGTGATATTTTCACAGCTCCCATCAGTGTTTAGAAGAAAGTCTAGAGATGTGGAGAAAGATTTGATTAATTTACAAGCTTTGAAGGACTTGTCTTTGAAATCAGCAGGAGTGTGAAAACAAAGCATTAAAGGCGATCCGTTGTAGCTGTCAGATCTCATTCACGCTTGCGCAAACTCAAAGAGAGTGACGCACACGGTCTGACGTAAAGCATTGGTTGTGGTACGCCTCATCGCAGATTGTTGCGATTAATAACTTAAATTTTAGTCTCCCATCATATGGCTTCAGAAGACAGCCATAGTTGTCATTGTCAGCCATAGTTCCTATATATTTGCTGTATAGAAAAGAGCAAGTAATACAGGTTTGGAATTATATGCGGGTGAGTAAATGATGAAGAATCTTAATGTCTTCACAATTTTGTGTTTTACAAGAAAATGCTATTTCAGTCTTGCTTCAAAATGTCACATTTAACTCAATACATTACTTGCTATTTCTTTGTAATTATTAGTGAAATCAGCAATTTTAGAGCGAAAACTGTATGATTTTTTCAGCGTGTGAACTATTCCTTTAAATGCACATTTTGCAAACTTTTGATAAAGTATGATTTAACTAATGAATTTAGCAGGTTCATGCAGCATTTTGTGACAGAATAACTAATTGTGATGCCCTCATGTGAAAACCCTTCATGATTAAACTCCGTATGCTGTGTGTTTTCAGTAATTACCTAGAAAAGAGTTTGTTACCCTCACAGCCTCATCTGACTCACGTCTCTGGAAACTGGGTCATTTCATACATGCATCTACTCTTTTTTTTCTCCCCTCTCTCTCTTTCTCTTTAATAAGAAGAGAATTATACAGTTAACGGAACAGCACACCAACTGCTGAATGGAGTCTAATTGTGAGGAGTTGGGATGTGAATGAGACCCTACAATCCCTGATGGGAAATAAAACTACACACTGGCCCAATTCTCTCTCTCTCATTCTCTCTTTGTTTTTGTCATCTACACCCATCCTTTTCCCTACATGCACAGGAATGTTTCGCACATCCAAGCTCATGCATGTTAATGCGTGCTATGTTTAGGTGATGGCATGTCTGCCCTTTTTCAGGCTGATGTACCAGCCTTCAGAGATCAGAGATCAAAGCTAGGATGAATTTCCATGGGGTATTGGTGGAGAGGAGTTGTCTGACAGACAAAAGAGAAAGTGATTTCAATGAATTAGGAAATGCCATAAAACTAGCGAGCTATGCAGTGTCATGAAAACATGGCTGAAGAAACCAAATCAGCTGAGTGAGTCAGTTATGCTGGAACTGCTCCGATTGAGTCAAACTCGTGACTTCGATCATTCACTTCAAGCAATTCACTAGCAAAAAGAGCATTTTTTTGAATTTTGACATCGCTTGTAAGGATTTTAAAAAGCTTGTGTAGTGATGGGTGAAATGAAACCGAATCAGTACCACTGCATTGCAAAATTCACTGTTTTGAAGCAAATCATTTGCAACTTTGGAGTACATATCGCGACGCAAATCATTTGATTTAGATCGGAACTTTGCATATTGCAAATCATTTGATTCAGATCAGGACTTCTGAGCACATATCGTAAACCACTTTATTAAGATTGGAATGTTGGAGTGGATTTGTGAATTTTTTTATTGAGATTGGAACTTCGGCGTAGAATTTAGTAGAGATACTATGACATGTCCCTACCAATATCTAATATCCTAGCAATAATTTTGATCAAACAATTAAATTTCTGTTGTCTGCCATTATGTCCCTACCAATACACCATATATCATAATATCAAGAAACTATTCTTCACAGATCAAGAGATGCGGTTCCAACCACAATTTTGTTACAAGTTTATTTTAAAGTACAATTGCATCCAATTTGCAAATAGGTTATAACTGAATGAAATGCTTTAGGTTAGATTAACTCACTCCAAAGTTAAGTACTTAATTCTGTGTCAGTGAGAATTGCATGAGAAATCTAAAATAAATCAACCTTACTTGACATGGTTGTATTTCCCCATTTAGAAGTGGGCCATTCAGTATCTGCTACACATTTAATGCATGAATGCCTAATGAGAGCACTTTAACAGAGATTTTATTGGAGTACAGTTTAGTGGTTTAAAATATGAACACATTTGCCTAGAGTAAAATTTATATATTCAAAGCAACAAGTTGAAGTTTTCAATAATCGTATGTGTTTATGTACATTCAGTTATTTTTTTCCTGTGATTCTCCTGATTTGACTTAAGTGCCTTGAATGTATTTGTGTCTTTCAAATGGCTCAACCAGGTTGTGGCACAAGAGTCCAAGCACTCATTAATTTCTCACACTGAGTGATCATGACAACAGCCTTGAGGCATTCAGGATTCGTGTGTGTGTGTGTGTGTGTTTGAATCATTTCCCCCTTCATTGTGAGCTCTTTATTAATGTCGGACACTGAGGACATTATATAATAATCGCAATGTTCTTTGCCTTTATAGACTCATGATGTTCTGTTTCTTTATAGAATCTGTTTATATCACTTCAGCACCATGACTGACGAAATGGGTCGCAATTTGAATAAGCAAAAGTAGCTGTCACTTAAAAAGAATAAAAGAAAAACCCCTTCGTCTCAGGCAATTTTCTTGGCTTGCCTGCATATATAAAGCAAAATTTAAAAAAACAAACATTTTCAGTAAACCATGCATTTTATAGCCGGTTACACTTCAGAACTATACTGTTCTCAGAACTATCTTTGTGTCCTCTGATTTGATTTCATGTCCAGGAGAACAATGTGACCTGTTTCTCAGAGATTCAGCTTTAGATAGCTGTTTGTTTGTTGCTGATGACTGATCAGATAATGTGTGAGATATTGATTGTATTTTTAGCCTGTACTTCAGGGTTTTCACCTGAAGGTCTTGTTTGTGCTTCAGTTTTATATATGTATAGCTCCAGATTTTTGTTTTCTAACCCACTTGCATTGCTTGCACTATCTGACAATAATGATAATAACAGCAGTCTGAACAGCATGAAAATATTCCTCATTTAGAGAAACAGTGTGGTGTTCAAACAGCAGTGTCTCCACTGGTGGTATATTATAACAGTTTATTGTGTGAACAGAGCAAAACAAATTCTTGTTCAGGTCATTACAGAGGTTTTTGGCTAGACAAGTTCAGCTACAGACTTTATATGGAGGTCAGAAATGTTTTAGTATTTTGACTCACTGGTACCTTTTGTAATAGTGTGGGTGGCTGTCAGCCAACTGTCTTGAAAGGTTTTTCACATTGCACGTCTCCTTTTAAACAACAGTTTACCCTAGTTCTACATGTAAAGTAATAATGGTCATTAGTGTGAAGGTGTTTCACAGAAACATTGTCATTTATCTGAAATGAACATCCACCACAGTGTAATTTTCACCATGTCTAAAATAATATGTGACCCTGGACCACAAAACCAGTCTTAAGTGTCAATTTTTCAAAATTTCAAAACTACATGAAAATCTGGTATCTGAGGGTGCAAAACAATCGAAATACTGAGAAAATCGCCTTTAAAGTTGTCCAAATGAAGTTCTTGGCAATGCATATTACTAATCAAAAATGAAATTTTGCGATTAGAAATTGACTAAATATCTTCATGGAACATGATGTTTACTTAATATCCTAATGATTGTTGGCATAAAAGACCCATACAATGTATTTTTGGCTATTGCTACAAATATACCCCAGCGACATAAGACTGGTTTTGTGGTCCAGGGTCACATATATTATGTTTTGATAGTATCTGCTGGAAATTACATTTGAAACATTTGAATTTTTAGTATGTATTTTCACAGTCTTTCGGATAAATTATAGCTTGACACACAATAAAAGTATTCTGCTCACTGACATAAGTAGCACTATAGCCAACAATACATTGTATGGGTATAAATTATCGATTTTTCTATTATGCCAAGAATCACCTTAAATAGGATCTTAAGTAAAGATCATGTTCCATGAAGATATTTGTAAATTTTCTACCATAAATATATCAAAACTTTGCATTGCTGAGAACTTTAAAGGCGATTTTCTTGATTTTTTTCAGATTTTCTGCCAAATATTGTCTTATCCTAGCAAACATCAATGGAAAGTCCATTTATTCAGCTTTCAGATATAAATCTTAATTTCAAAGAAATTACCCTTATGACTGCTTTTGTGGTCCGTGGTCATGTAGCCTTTTTTCTTTTAAAGAAATCCCCAGAATTTTTGATCTGATCAGAACGTCACATCCTCAGAATGCATATGATAAATTAATGATGACATACAGTCCTGTTTTATCTTCCTGCTCCTCTCCATCTGTCTCTCTCTCTCCTTGTCTCACTCCTTTCTCATTCTTGTCTTTATTTTACATTTGCTATAGCATAATAGCCTTTACTGACTCTGGTTTCTCAAGGAAACTGTCACTCTCAAGTGTGTCTCTTTGCTCTGTCATCCATTAGCACCTGTTCCTGACATCTCATAGTGATCTGTGCTGTTGCGATTTAAGCTCAGCGCTAGTCTTATGACATTGTGGACTTAATATCATAAATGATAATGACATTGTGGACTTAGATTTATTATATGTCTGGTGTGTGTTGTGTTCAAAGCTTCAGCTGAACTTATTCAGGTGTGGACAGTGGTTCATCAACTTTGAAATCTCTTCAATTAAATTTAGCATTGAAAATTTAAAATAAATAGTTTACGTGGAATACCTTAGCAGAAACTTAGCTAAACTGAGTAAAGGCCCATTCACTATAGTCTACAACACCACTATAATGATAATCACACAGGGAATGATATTTTTGGAATGAGTTTCAGAATGATTTTTTTTCCCAGCTGAAGAACGATGAAAACATTGACAGCCAAAGACCTTGAGCATTTAAAGTGACAGACAATAAAACTGCTGCATGTGCTTATGAAGAAAAGAACATTATCTAGAAGCTTTTTTCCACCACTGGTTAAAACAAATAAAAAGATTAAACTTTTTTTTAGCAATATTTTTCCACACATCTCACAATTCAGGTTCTTTAAACTCTCAATTGAGAGAAAGTCAAAATTGTGAGTTAAAAATTTGCAATTATTTTTTTATTTTGTAGCAGAAAAAGTCAGAATTCTGAGAAAAAAGCCAGAATTTGGAACTTTCTTCTGCAGAATTGCAAGCTTATACCTCCGAGAAAAAAAGTCAGGATTATGAGATATAAATTTAGAGTTTCAGAATGTTAACTTGCATTGCAAGGAAAAAATTCATAATTGTGAGATAAAACGTTGCAATTTTTTATTCCACTAATTTTGAGGTTTAAACTCCAAATTGCAAAAGGTATAAGCTCAGAATTTGAGAAAAAAAAGTCTGAATTGTGAGATACAAAGTCATAATTAGCATTTTTTATCCCATGGATTTTAATCCATATTATCATGCATTGGTGTGGATGTTAATGTAGTTATCATTATAGTTATCTTTCTTGGTGTGAACAGGCAATTAAATGATTTTCACTTTTTGAGGGAACTATTACTTCTCTGACAGAGCCTTGAGCACTTACCAACACACACTTATTATTTCTTAGTTTCTCACCTTTCCTTTTTCTCCCTGCTCTGTGAAAGGATTAAAGAATGCCAGTTCTCTTGTCAACTGAGACATGATGTGCTGCTAAATCTTTGAGCGTGTCTGTCCCACAGTGTTCTGCTCCACCCGACTGACAGCTCCGCTCCACTAACCTCCCGTTAAATGAAAAGCACATAACACACTCCTCCATACAAAACAACAGGAACTGTGCCACATTTGCAACACTGGAGTAGGAGGCTGATTTATGAGGAACAACTGAAGATCACACTATATCAAACTGTCAGCAAGCTATCAGTAAGAGCGAAGATGAGAGGCCGAGTCTTATAGATTGAGGCAAGTTTTTGCTATAATATCCTTTTTTTACTGATAGTATGTGAAACTGGAAGTAGCATACTGTGTGTCTCTGATTCACTAAAAATAAACGGTTCATAAGAGTCATTTATTCATGAATTGTATAACAATTTTGCGACCTTTTTTCTCAAAATTAAGAACCCCCCCCCCAAAAAAAACCCTGAGACTGTGTACGACCATCAGTGTTCATAAACCTGCTTTTGTTTGAACCACTTTTTCAAATTTCTTTGAAAAATTTTCAACTCTGTTTGCATTTTTGCACAAAATTGCAAGAAAAAAGACACAATTGTGAGATATAAACTCAGCATTACAAGAAACAATTAGATGTTTTATTTTTTTGAAAACAGACTTCCATATATTTCTTTTTCTGCTGCATCACTTTTTTGAACTCTTGTGCAAACGCTCCCTCTGACTGTGAAACTGGCAGATACGTGACCTAAAAACAGAATTTTATATTGTTGGTGAGGATTCGCCCTTTGTGATTTAGGTTAGCACATGGGAGGATGATGAAAGTGTGTGAACAGGTCACTGGAAATATGGTGAGATGGTGAGAATAATATCCAGCAGCACCTCCGGCAGCTCAGCTCACTTCCTAAAAGTCAGGCAAATGTCAGGGAACAACGGCAGAGCGGATTCACTGACGTGAGCTTTGTGTTCAGCTGAATGGATCCTTCAGCCCGTGTCCTTTCTCTGATCACTCACTCCTGTCTGAAAATGCTGTTTTATTTATGAAGTAGATACAGTGATGTTTGTGGGTCAACATTCCTGACAAAAGGTTAAAGGCCAAACCCAATTCCTAACATACAGAAGCCTGTTACTGTCATGGGAAAAAAGGTCATTTTGACGTTTTATTTCACGTAGCAAAACTATGCAATTCTTTAACAAGTGTAGAGCACACAAAAACTGGGTAATATATTGAGATTTCACTTGCTTTGTTCACCACCTTGGATGGCTTTTTCCTCTGCATTCATCATTATGGGATTGCTTTCTCTATGAAGGAAACATGCAATGCTGACAAAAAATGTACAAAAGAAGCCTTATGGAGCAGCATGCCTTTGATGCCTTAAAATTCTGCCTACGTAGAGGCTTCGTTATCAGACTTTATCACACTGGCATGCCCTGATTCACCAGCATGAGCTCCATTCTGGAATTGGATACATGAGCAGAATGGTACATGATGAGTTTCCACTGATCCCCACTGAATGATGCTAGATGAAATATAAATAAGGGTCAAAGAGGAAATCCAAGCTGGGGTTTATCATGCCAGTGACTCAATCAGCTCTAATGGGGTTGAGTCGAGTAGCTTGGCATTACAAGCAGGTGTGTGTGTGTGTGTGAGTGAGTGAACTGAGAGTCAGAAGAAAATGTGTCAGAGTGACCTTGTGAGCTGCTAGGTTGTGTCAGAATAGCAGGGTAGTTTTTTTCAATTTTAACCATTCCCACAAACAATTTTTAGTATATTTTTAGTAATTTTTATATTATTTGAAATTTTGTATTATACATATTAAAATTGTAATTTAATTTGACAAATTTTGTCTTTTAAAGTTTTAAAATGTGCATTATGCAGGTGCACTTTTAATGTATTTAATGGAAGATTAAACTATGGAAGATTCTTATGTTACCTGAAATATTTTATGTATAATATAATATTTTATATAATATAATATTTTAAATATGCACTATGGAAGATTTTTTTTATAGTATTATAAATATTTAAATATTTACATTATATGTACAGTTGTAATTTTATACATGTATGTGATTTTATACTTTTTTTTTTAGAATGTCTGTTTAAAGGTGCACTATGGCAGATTTGTTCTTAAAATTCCATTAATTCCATTATAAATTCCATTATTGATTTACGATGGTAAGCCTACAATAAATAATGATTTATATTTAGATTCATACATTTATTCAATAGCGAGGACAACGTTACATAGTGCACTTTTAACATTTATCCAAAGTACCAGATCATATAATCATCAATCTTGTGATTTTACTCATTTGTAAGTTGCTTTGGATAAAAGCGTCTGCTGAAAGAATGTAAATGTAAAAGCAACATTGCAAACGTCATAATCTGACTGACATGAAAAACACAATTCTTCCTGTTTGTTTTACATGTCATTTAGGGTTTGGATTATCTGAAATTGAGAAAAAAAAAAAAAAAACATTGTACAGAAAACAGAGGCAATCAGAAAAGACATTACCTATAATACAGTGCAAAACAGCCATATTTATGTGTTCTTAAAGTATTTGAAAGAAGTGAATCTGTAATTTTTGCCTTAAGGCTGTGATGTTTTCTGATCTTCTCACATGTCAGGAAAGTTCATCTGGGTGTGAAGCCAGCAAAGTGCTTTGTCTTGTCTAGTTTGTATCTGACGTTCACGCTTCGCTCTGCTCCCCTCATCTCAGCTCAGCATCATGGATTACACCTTCTCATAATTACGCAGGAAACTGCCATAAAGCACCATTGAGATGCAGAGGATGGCTTGACATTAGGATGATAATCCATACAGCACACTCCTCTGTCAGACTCAGTTCCCTCCGGAGGCATTGTGGGAATGATTTGCCTGCTCAGCTAGTCGGATTCAGTTCTATCTGTCGGAAAGCATAGTAATGAGGAATTTACATGCATAGGCCCGGTGGGTGACCTGTCCTTTCTGCATGCCAATAGTGCTACATTGAGCAAGAGGAAACCTTACAAGGTTGTTCACTGCATGTATTGTATATGCAACATTTTGTTCTGTTGAATCTAGCATTGCATGCATGAATAATTATTGTGATTAATAGTGATCTTGTTCTTAATCTGCAGTGCACGGAGTAATAACACTGTTTATTTCAGACAGCTGTCATCAGTGATTTTTCTCAGGTGCGAGTGTGATTAGTGCAATCAGCTGTATATGTGTCGTCAGTGTAATGGATGATGGGAATTGTAGTCCGTGGGTGAAGTGCAACAGTAGTGTGGCGCAAGAGTCAATATGATGGAGGGGCGACCTCTGATAGTAAGTGTACAGAAGACCATGAACCGGATTCGTGACATATTTATTATTTTTCATATAGTGGTTGAAAATGTAATTCCGTATTGACTGAAAATCTTAAATCTCATTTGTGTTTTTACACACACATACAAAAGTTTGGGGTCTGTACATTTTTTTTTTTAATGTTGTTTTTTTATTTTATTTTATTTGATAAAAATACAGTAAAAACAATAATGTTGTGAAATGTTATTACAGTTTAAAATAGCTGTTTTCTATTTGAAAATACTGAATACTAAATGTATTTTTTGTGATGCAAATCTGAATTTTCAGCATCATTACTCCAGTCTTCAGTGTCACATGATACTTCATTCCATGCTGATGCTTTCAATAGAAAGTTCAAAATAACAGCATTTATTTGAATTTTTGTTTTTGTAACAATGATAGTCTTGATTATCATATTTGATCAATTTAATGCATCTTTACTGTATAAAAGCATTAATCCATCCCCCACCAAAAGACACACACCCCTATAAATTTGATCAAATGCCTTTATTAGCTACTGTAAATTAATTAATTAATTCAATTCAATCAGCATGTTGTGCTCCCATCCTCCTGCTCACAATTGCTGAACACTTCCTTAGTTTTTGTTTTGCATATTTAATCTTTTCACATTCATTAAAAAGAAATTTTCCTATCAACTGCAATGCAGATGGTTATTTTAACAGGAGATCCAAAATAATTACTGTGCCAGTCTAATCAGCTCTGAACCCAATTTCACAGATCAGTGATCAACAGGCAAATCGGGCAGTATGGTGATGCAGTAAACTTCAAAGAGCGTCGGTCACAGAGTTGAAACGAAAGCTGATAGAGGAAGAACACTAATCAAAAACAGCCAGGAATATATCACTCATCAATTATGCATTGCTGCTTTTGTAGTTGCTTGTTGTGGGTCTCAACACAATGACTGTCAGATAACACTCCTCTACACACTCACAGCACAATGCCTTGTTAAGGCGATTTTGCTGAGGAACTTTGACTGGGATGGAAATTGAATCATGCCTGCACAGTGTTTGATGCAGAGGACTGTATTGTAAATTAGATGTTTAATAATTAAAAATTGTACCTTAAGGGGTACGGCAGCTTGTATCTTTTTGAACCTTTTAGGGAAATAAAGTACAAAGATGCCCCTTTGAAGGTATTGTCACAGTGACAAGCTGTTGCACCCCTAAAGTTAGAATTTTTGTGCATTTTATTTTCCACAGTGTGTGCTGAGGCAAATAATTCAATTGAAATGGTGAGGATAGGAACGCAATATGTGATTTCTTGTGATATGTGCCCTAATAAAACTATCAAAGCAATCTGTATTGTAATAAACAAATGAAATAACTGTTGCATGATGTTATTATGTTGGGTTGCCAATATTACAATATTGTCTGAGCTTGTGATATTGAGTTTGAGCACATTATCATTATTTTGAGGGCTAAATATTATTTCTCCTCCTAGAGCTTTTAGGTTACAGCCAAATCCATAATATCCACAATAAACTGTATCTGTCTGTCTAGTAACCTCACTGGAGAAAGCATTATTATAGATAATGGACTTATGTTTTATCTAGGAGTTTTGTGCATTAAATAGAATAAGTTTAATATTAAAATAATGTTAAAAATGTAACATAGCGTGAAGTAAATGCCTTTTAAATACATTTTAGTCCATTTATTTTTTACTAGGGAAGTCTGTCCACACAAAACTATGTTTGCTAGATTAATGTGAAAAAATATCATACAGATATAAAATCTGTATCTGTAAATGTAGCATTTACAAACGTAAACATTCTGTAAACACCTTTATAGTAAATAAAAGGTTTGAACAGAATGCCTTGAAAACTATCTTACGGATGATTTCTGCACGGTTTCCTAATGCATGAAAAATATTTGACTAAAATCCCTATCTGTCATTAAAAAGGGCGGGTGGTTTTGGTCAGATGCTGCTGAATATTGTGCTGGTGAAATATTATTTTTCACCCCCTTTAGATGTTTTGATTCTTTATGGTTTGCTGGCAGAATACACAAACTTCATAATGTTACATCCAGTTGATTTAGATGTGTTGTTTTGATCCCTGATGAAATTAAATTCCGGAAAAATTCAAGATGAACACCAGGAATACAAACACGCCTGTGCAGAAACAACTAATACCGGCTACTGTTAACCTGGTATACATTGTGTAATTCACATACTGATGAGGAAGTCGGTCAGCCAGAATATTGAACAGGGAGACTTACAGTGAAGGACCATCATTGATAAACAAGCAGAGCATTCAGGTGAAACATCTGTTTTTATCACTCAGGAACATTCAGTTCTTAAAGCCGGATCTCTCTCCAGACAGCAGCGCAGCAGAGGATTTAATATGGACAGGAATTAAAGACGGATTTCTGAAAAAGTGCTAAAACTGCTAAGCAGATTTGTGCCAAGAGTCTTTGTCAATTCTTCTCCTGTTAAGACTTTTTGAACTAAATGAGTACCTCAGGGAACCTTGATTATTACCATTTTCTAGAGATGCTAAGAATATCTATCCCCCTTTAACATTAACCATAGTATTCCATTTAGTAATAAAGATTCTTATATAAAATAAAAATCGTAAAATAAATCTTAATATCTCGACTATTTCTCCTAGACAGCAATGATAACAAATTAAGAGTGGATTGAGAACTTCGCTTAAGTCTCCAGCTTCTTAGGGTTTTCTTCTTTAAAGGCCCCAGTAATCTCATATGAAGTGAAGTGACATACTGCCAAGTATGGTGACCCATACTCAGAATTCGTGCTCTGCATTTAACCCATCCAACGTGCACACACACAGCAGTGAACACACACACACCGTGAACACACACCCGGAGCAGTGGGCAGCCATGCTGCGGCGCCCGGGGAGCAGTTGGGGGTTCGGTGCCTTGCTCAAGGGCACCTCAGTCGTGGTATTGAGGGTGGAGATATCTGCCTCCTCTTTACTTTTATGAGTTCAATAATGTCTCAAGCTGTGCTTAGATTAGCAGGGGTCCCAAAATTTGCAATGAAAAGTCAGAGATTTCCATATGACCTCTTTGTACTTTCAGCATTCCTCTTCACGTTCTTCCACAACCAAATTATCTATCCATATTGATGTTATAGCTCTTTACTCTTATGTCGACAACTATTCCATTTGTGCGTATTTAAAGAAAGAGGTTTGAGCTAAGTTGAATCATGAATAAAACATAACTGAGAACTTCATTAAATCTCCTGAGCTGAAAAAGCAACCTTTAAGCAATACAATTATGCTCACTTCAATGCAGAGAAAGAAAAGTAGCGACTCAGCAAAAGAAGGATTTTCACAAGGACAGATGCTTAAAGGAACAGTTCACCCTAAAATTAATATTCTCTCATCATTTATTTACTCTTACTTCTGTCAAGCACAAAATAAACATTCCTGTCATATTTCCAGCAGGAACTGTTCACGTGATAAATTTCAAGTCTGAAATCATACAGCTGTGTTTGAGGTGAGACTTTGAATCCATGTTTTTATGAACAAATCATTTGAGTGAATGATTCAGTGACTCTTTTTTATCATTCCTGAACGAATCAGTGTTTTTAAAAGAATAAATTGATAACTCACTCATAAAGATGGTCACTTGTCATGGTTTTATTGGCAGAGTTTAAATAAATCAAATATTAAAATTAATAATATATAGTGCATAAAAAGTTCCTTTAAAGCATTTCAATTTGGTTTGCATTCTAAAAGAATAATGAATTATGCTTATTAGTGTGATCGTTTTAAATTAAGTGATGTTCATTTGCATCAGTTTTTGAGTTTCACCGCTGGTTTTGAAAGTCATATTAATTGTGATTTGATTTAAAGAACATTTTATAACGGGACAAAAAGGTTGTCGACCCCTGGACTGGAATGTGGTTTTGTTAGTAAATGTGCAAATTGCTGTAAGGTATTCTTTAATGTCAGTACTCCTGTCAATGAGAGAGAGAGAGAGAGAGAGAGAGAGAGAGAGAGATCAGAACAAGGTCAGACAAAGAAAAGAAAGACGAGATGGCTGCTGACAGATGTCACAATGCAGGGCTTAAGCAAAGTCAAGTGCATGCATGAAAAATACACAGCACTAAAACAATCTCAGTGTTATGACATATAACATCCACATATAGCATCAGAGGGGTGATCGCCTGTCTATCTGAATGCTATCAATCTGGAGTACCACAATAGCAAAGCTTGTAGTTTAGACAAATGTCATTGTCTAAATGTCACAAGGATATGAGGCAAAGTGTCTTTGCAGAGGGATCCGGAAGTGCCTTGTTTTCTTCTGCTTCAGAATTCTGCATGCAAACCATGATTGTAGTCAGAAATGTGATATTTACAGATGCGGCCTGATCTGGAATTAAATAAACATGAGTGACATTTGATTGCTGTGTTTCCTCTGAGAGAAAAGATATTTTCGATCTGGTAAAAGATTGTTTGTTTTGATAGGTACACGGTGAACTTTGATGTTCAAGAAAGGTTTTTTTTTATATAGGCTGTTCTCTAAAATGAAGTGAAATATAAAAGATAATTTCTCATTTTTATTACTTTGAACCTATGATATTTCTGCTTTTTTAAAGCACATTTTATACCAGCAATGTTATATTTAAATGTTTGAAAGGGTTGTAAGGTCGGTCAGTCTAAAATTGGCAAAAAAACTAACAAAAAAAAAAACACTGCACTACATTAAGTCACTCTTGTTCTTTGTAAACTAAAAAACAAAGATGTAGGATTTATTTACAATTTTCACTAAGAAATTGCTAGTAAATTTCACAAATAATTGCAAATAAATGACACAAAACAGACTTAATTAAAGCAACTTTTGTGCATTTTTGCAACATTGGAGACCCCCATACAGTTAAGTGAGTGAAATTCACTGTCATATATATCGCTGTCATAATTAAAGTGGATAGCTGTGCTGTACATGTGCATTTGTTGAGCATTTGCTGACTTAACTTAAAAAAAATTGAGGAAACCCGTTGTCTTAAAATTATTAAGTAAATAATAATTGAAAAAAAAGTTAAGTGACAATTGACAATTCACTTAACTTATACTTTTTTATTATTAATTACTTAATAATTTTAAGGCAACGGGTTTCCAATTTTTTTTTAAGTTAAGTCAACTTATCACTTTTTACAGTAATAAGAAGACTACTGTAATATGCCTTAAAATTATCAAGTAAATAATAATTAAAAAAATTAAGTTAAGTGAATTGTCAGGTTCACTTAACTTATTTTTTAAAATGATTATTTACTTGATAATTTTAAGGCAAGGGGTTTCCTAAATTTTTTTAAATTAAGTCAACTTATCACTTTTTACAGTGTATGAAATATTGTGTGTTATCAAGCAGCATGCAGACTCAACCAGAGTAAAAGTTTCACAAAAGTAAAATATTTCATTGTGTTTGGGGCAAATATCTGCACTCCTTGAATGCAAAATTTGGGGGCTGTATCTAACTGCTGCAATCACTGTAAAAAAAAATAAAATAAAAAAAAATTGTTTTTTCATCTTAAAATAATTGGTTACCCCACTGACTTAAATTTTTTAGTTTAGTCAACTAAAAAATTCCAGTTGTCCCTTAAATTAACTTTGAGTATCTTAAAATTTCAACTAAAAATAAAAAAAAAGTCAGCGGGGTTACACATTATTTTAAGTAGAAACAACTTTTTGAAACATTTTTAATTTTTTTTACAGTGCACCCTTTTTACGGAATTCATTGTACCAACAGAATGATTTTGAAGCTCATATTTCAGGTAAAATCTTACATAGAGTGGCTTTAAATTGGGAAATATAGAAAGAATTAAATATGTGGTCAAAAACATGGATATGATTTAAGTACTTCAAAATATAATTTCTGAAAAATCATGAATTTAAATAGGACTGGCATATGATATTAGAGTTGAAGAAAAAGTGAATGCAAAAATCTAAACCCCTCATATAATTATACAAACTCCCATCCATTCGTGCTTTGTTTGCAGTTCAGCAGCTCATTTCATGGTTTTTCTTGAAATATCCAAATATGATTGACAGCATCTCATTGTAAAACTCACCTGCGGCCTTCAGCTAATGTCTTAAATAAAACACTTCCAGAAAATGCTTGGAAAGGTGACATGACTGAAAGAATTTATATGTGCCCTAAAGTGAGTGTGGCATATTCTCTCGGTGTTGAAGATGGAAGATTTCATGATGCATATTTAATTGTGCTGTTTTACCTTGATGCATTTTTAAAATTCCATTTGGCACTGGTCCTATACAGCGCTATGAGACCTACCCTGAATAACCTTCATTATTATAACGAGAAAGAAAACAAGAGACTACAACAACGACACGTTTCATTTTCATAATAATGGAGTGCTACTGTACATCTGTCGAACATTTGCTGTCCTCTTGTCCATGTAAGAAATGAACATGTGAATGGATCATTAAAGGAATAGTTCACCCAAAAATGAAAATTCTGTCATTAATTACTCACCCTCATGTCGTTCCAAACCCATAAGACCTTCGTTCATTTTCAGAACACAAATAAAAATATTTTTGATGGAATCTGAGAGCTTTCTGACCCAGCACAGACAGCAATGAAACTGAAATGTTACCAGACCCAGAAATGCAGTAAGGACATCAGTGGACCAACCGTAATTTTACGAAGCTACGAGAATACCTTTTCTGCACTTTATTCAACAATACTTCTCCTGCAAATCACATCATCCGCCATTATAGAGAGTAGCATGACACATGCGCGTGTTTTCTGCATGTAAACAATACATGCGCGTGGTGCTACTGACGTAGAACACAAATGCGCTGCACCTTGTTTACGTGCAGAGGAAAGCCTGGATGATTTGCAGGAGAAAAATCGTTGAATAAAGTCGTTTTAACGATGTCCTCACAACAATTCTGGGGCTGAGAACATTTCAGTTGTGTTGCTGTCTATGGAGGGTCAAATCTCTGATATTTCATCAAAAATATCTTCATTTGTGTTGTGAAGATGAACAAAGGTCTTATGGGTTTGGAACGACATGAGGGTGAATAATTAATGACAGAATTTTTGGATAAACGATCCCTTTCAGTCAAAGTTGACTGAAACAGAATCATTTATCATTTTATACATTTAAACTGAATCACATGCACAGGACATCAGCATGCAACATGTACATTTTATTGCCAAAAGTATTGGGGCACCCCCTTCTAATCAACATGTTTGACTACTTTAGTAATTTCTATGAGTACAAATCTTAATGTTTAAGCATATAATGATATTCTAGGGCATTGTGTGCTTCTAATTTTATAGCAACAGTTTGGACAGGAGCCTTTTCTATTCTAACATGACAGTGCCTCTGTGTATAAGGCACGGTTCAAAAAGACATGATTGATTTAGTCAGTGTGGAAGAACTTGACTGGTCTGCAGAAAACCAAGTCCTGATTCCAGCTGAACACCTCTGGTGTGACTTTAAATGCAGACCTTGAGCCAAAAACTCATCACCAAACTGTTCTGGACTGTTTTTTGCTTGTAACTTGTGCAAACTTGATTTGTGCATATTTCTCTCGTGATTCAGATAATTTGAAATGGCTTTTTCACTGAAGAAAATGGATTTGTTTCTTACAAACATACAGCTTTTCGCTTAACAAGACGTTAATTGATGGTCTAGAGTTGTGGTGGATCACTTGTGAAACAGCTGCTTTTTTTTGTTTTTGTTTTTTGTAGATAAAAAATCATGGGGTCTCCTTCTAAAAACTGATTTGAATCAACTCACATAACAGTTATGTTTGGTTGATTGACAGTTAACAGTATGTGTCAACTTTAAGAGGTCTAAAGAGTTGTTATGTGCAGATGTAACAACTGTATGTGAAGCTGAAATTCTCTTCCACTTGATGCATACACCTACAGGATTTCTGTGCCCTACATTTCTGACACTAATCGTTGTGTGATGGGATGCGAATGCTCACATGATGATCCTGAAGAAAATCTAAGCTTAATAAGAGAACGAAGTGCGCATAATCGTCCATGTGCATAATCTACCAAAGAGATATTTTGAATGACAAAATATAAGATTAAGGAATGGAAAATGGTCTGACAAGCGTGTGGGCCCTGTAGGAAAACATCTAATGTGTTTTAGGCTTTGAATAGAACATGGTTGAATAATGAATATCATCCATACCGTCTATGCAGTATTATCCAATATATAGTTTCTTCTCAGTTGCTATGGGGACATGCATTTTTTATGCTATGTATAAAGGTGCATAAAGGTTGTCAGGTTTTTCTGAAGTTTCCGCATTCAGCCTGTGAGGCAAGCAGCAAGTCTAAATTCTCATCCTCTATATAGAAACTTGATCTTTAGAAACTGTTTGATTTGACATTTTTTCCTCAGAATATGGTATAGCACCACTTACAGTAGAAAATTTAATTTACATATCAAATCAAATATGTTAATTAACACTTTATTGAATAGATAAATTGTCATGCAAATGATATTAAAGATGTGGCATTTCCATGCAAATGGTTCGTGCTGGTATTAGATTAATTATTTGTTTTGGTCACTATATTTAGAATGTGTCCCATTTCCATCTTCAGAGCTTCTCAACATGGAAATGGCTTGGCAACATTTATTGCTGAAAGTGTTGAATAAATACGAAGAGAACAAATTAAAAATGAGTTTTCCTCTGGGGGATGTTTGAGAAAAGTATTTCAGAGGTAAAATATGCACATTAAAATCTAGGCCACAATTCTAGGAAAAGGAATGTGTTTTGTTTTCACATTTTGTTCTGGAATAGCAGAATATTTTGGTTTGTTTTGACACACTTGTGCTGACTGTTCTTCCAGCCACTACATTCTTCATCTTTTATCTGACTCCCTCGGCTATGTGTTGTATTCCATCTAACAGGGAACATGCTCAGAACTTTGGCTAATGTTCTGGCAATGTTCTCTCAATGTTGTGAACAAACTTTCTTACGGGAATATTAATAGAATGTTTGCTCAAAGTTATCTGGTCTTTAATAATGTTAGCACAAAATGTTATTTATACTTCATTAACTGAATGTTTTTCTTCCACGTTGTAGTTGGATGTTCGTCTTACCTTTTCTAAATGTTAGGACTTGTTCCAGAATGTTCTGGAATGTTCAAAGTAACATTTCTATAATGTTTGCCAAATAATAGAAAAGAGATTATTCCCTTAACATTTGTATAATCTTAAAACAAATTAAAATATTTAAATATATACATAAAACATTCTTAGAACATATAATTTTTATTAGCTGGCTTGTGGGGGTTTTCTTCAACTGCAGGCACTTTTATGTCCAAGGAGTTGATTTGAAGTTTTTCAGCTTTATTTCAGCTCATAGTTCAGCTTTATTTGTTTATTTATTTTAAAAAAATTTATATGGCAAAATTTGCTTCCTTCACTATAGGCAGACCCACAAATGCATGGTCTTTTTTTTTTTTTTTTTTTTTTTAAATGTAGACTGTTATGGTGGTAGAAAAATGTATAACTGCAAGTAGAGAAGAGGCAGTCTTGTTTAAACTGACAGAGAGATTTATAGGTTATCAGGTCAATATTTGCCTGTTTCAGTCTGCTTTATAGTGACTCATCAACAGGAGTTATAAATAGATGCTTCAGCCTCAAGGTAGTTTGTTTTTTGTTCTTGAATGTGCTGTTGTGTTCTATTATTCCAATCAAGGCTTTATTATTTCAACAAAATGTGTATAGCGGGAGATGATATTCATTTTCAGAAGCTTTTGTTGTCTTTTTAAATGAAGTTTTAAAATATAATGTTTAATATGTCAGGTGTATCTTTGATAAGGCATTTTCACATTTTGATTTAGTTCTTTATTAAATAAAGAAATGCTGGTTGTATGTTTCTTTGAATAACATTCCTTCTATGTATTCTTTAATCTCTGTTGATGTTACAGTACAGGAAAGCACAAAGAAGACTTCAACTAATTCTTAAATGCACTGTACACAGTGAATCAAAGCAAAGCATAATAAATAACCTAATTATAATAATACAAGAATGCAAAGCCCTTCAGCACAGTTTTGTGTGAAATGCCAAATAGCAAAAGTTATTGAAATGTGCCAGCAAGGCTATGGTTGTGATTTCATACTTTCAGAACATTTATATGCATGGAATCAGAGCTGTTGAGAAGCTCTGCATCAGAGCTCTGCATGGATAGGTCTACCTGAAAGTCATTTGCAAACAAGTGCAGCACAACCAAAGACTGATGCAACCTTCCATTTCCAGTGTGACAGGCAGGAAATTATATCCTATCAGCTGTGAAAATCTTCCATGATCTTTCAACCGATTCGTTCAAAACGCCAAATTCGTGAATTAAGCAATGGCTCCTTGAACCATGAATCTCTTTCATTTTGGAGCATTTTTATTCATTTTAGTAGCATTTATACCCCCAACTCCGTTACAATACACATACATTCATTTCTTAACATATGCACTCCTGTATCAGGAACTCAAGCTTCATAATCTGTATGTTTTTAATGACTATATCCAATCAGAATCATCATAAAGCAGTACCTCTGCTCCCTGTTTGAAGTGTCATGCAGAGGGGAACGAAAACACCCCCTGGAGACAGAACAGAGCTTCTTTTTTAATAGCGCTTCTCTTGCTCATCATTAAATGACTTCTCTCTCTCATTCTCCAGAGGTGCCCTGCCTGTCTCTGGGTCTGATGACATGAGGGGTGAATTTAAAGAGAAAGAAAACCAAGGCCAGCACCCCCGAGCCACACGGCCTTTTATCTTCCAGAGAGCCAGGGAGTTTTCAGCAGTTTAATTTAAGGCCTGAGTCTGCCAATCAGCATGCGTCTTGTGTCTCAGAGGACATGGATGGTTTGTGATGTAAGGTCAGTGTCTGAAGTCCAGAGCGTTAAAGGCCTTAACAGTAAAATCAATACCTATAAATTAATCCGCACAAAATGTCATTCAACCAGAGTTATGGATTTGATGCACTGACACCCTATTGTTCCTCATATGAAAGATAAAAAGCTCATTGAATCTGTATTTAGAGATTTAGATTTATATTCAGCTCACATGCATGAAAGGTATACTTTATTCGTAACTGAGCCCCTTGACCTTGCTAGTGCCATTGAGGTAGGACCTCACAATATTTCACAATATGTTGTAATTAGACTGCAGACACACATTCATTAACTTTGGATTTTGCACAGTGCCTCTGATGATGTATTGTTTTGCACTTTAACAACTGCAGTAAAGCATGTTGCTGCACACATCAGCTGATTATCATCATTCAGTGGGACAGCTAAAAAGAATGATGAGCATAAACTTCATTAGTAACATGAACAAACATCATTTGATAATGCTTTAGGGTGTTATTAGTATTAGTTATTATTATTAAAAAATAGACATCCCAGATTAGAGATATTGTCATAAATTTCATATTTGAATGTACATGAAGTATACTTACCTGTTGTGCATTATATAGTGCCCAATTTAGATGAATTCTGATGAAGACTGGGGCTAGTTATGTTATACTTCAGTCAGTATTTCTAAGGTTGTTTTTTTTTTCCAAGTAAGTTTTATAGACACATTAAACAGACTATTTTAGGCTTTTTAGCTAAAATTAAAACAGTTGTGAAACACAAAACAACTCAGGAAACAGCACAAAATGTAACATGCACAAATATCAAAGCATTATTTTTATAATAAAATCAGTAATTACAGTAAAGTAAGATTAAAAAATATAAAACATGTGACTTGTCCTGACCTTACATTTATGAAAAATAACCTTGTCCTCAGAACTCAGATCAAAGTTTTTATGTTAAGAAAAATCACTAAAATTAAAAAAGAAATTCAATATACAAAACCACTGCTAGAGAACAGAAACTTTAGTTTTTTTTTATCTGAAACTGGTCTCTCCTTCCACTAGAAGTATATGTCTTCTATAAACAAGGTGTTATTCCTTTCCATCTTCATTAAATGGCACAAAAATGACTCCTTTTTGTTAAATGTATTTTCAGAGTTTATGAAATCTGACCCGATTTCACACTGTTTCTTGCTCTTACCTTGACTTCTCACCTGAGTTCATTTGAAAGTGTCCAACACACATGTGGTTGCCATGGACACATGAATGCAGAGTCAGAAGAAGCATCACTTAAGAGAAGATAAGAAATTGGCCAATTGGTCATAGCTGATTTAGACTGTAGCATCTGTATTGATGTTGCTGTATCTGTATTCAGTCCGCAGATCAGGAACAATTGTGGAGAGCCACTTAACAAGGACAAAATGACCTGCTGGACCCCAAGAGGCAGTTCAAAGGGAAGTGAACATTAGGGACACTTTTGATCATCGCTTAAAAGAACATGAGGTAATTTGTTTCTCCTTCTCATGTCTTTTAATGGTAACTGTGTAGTTTTAATTTCTTCAAAAGCACCTTAAATCTTGGCATTAGCTCTATATTGGAGTTAGTAAACTCAGTCTAATAAGAAATGAAATATTAGTGAAATAACCTTTTTAGGAGCAGATGACAGAAAGCTTTAGTTCATTAACTTATTTGTGCCACAAGCTGGCGCTGGAGTTCAAAGAATAAATCACATCATTCACTCATGTTACTGACTATATAATTGTCTAGTTAGAACATATGTTTTTGTTATTGAACACAAATGTATGATTTAATATGTTTCAGTATTAAATGCAACTAAGGGGTATAAACAAATCTTTTGACAGAGTAACCATTTAAGGGTTATTTTGATGTTGTGTTAACATATATGCAGTTTAATATGCAGAGGAAGGCATTTGTTGGCTGATTCACCCGAAGACGGAAAGTGGTCAGGAAATCTGAAAATCATTTTAGAGTTGACACTTTTTGTGAGCGGTCATCGCAGAACTTCTTGCTGCAGTGGTATAAGTGGAGGTCGGCTAGGAGAATGTTTTTGTAAAGTTCCAAATGGCTTTGAGAACTGTGATGATTATATTGTTATATTGTGTTCTTTTCTGGCAGCAGGTTAAACTGCTTTAATAGGAATTAAGTCATTGGCAAAAACCTTTTAAACATGATCATTCTGGGGCTTAAAGGGATCATTTAGCATGCAAGGTGCAATCTTTTTGTTTGTTTATTTATTTATTTTTTACCCCATCCAGTATTACGATATGTGCTAAACCTCTTTCGGTTCTCACACTACAGGATGCAACAGAAAAAAAATCTTATATTAACTTTTGTCATGGAATATGCATGAAGATTAATCAAATTTATCTTTAGTTGCCAACCCTTCTGCTTACATTCAAGTTTCAAATGTCTGAAAGTAACAACTAAAACCAATTTTCAGATAAATATGAACCTTTTACTAAAAAAACATATTATGTATATTAGGCCTATCTGAAATTACAACTAGTTAGAAATGAGTTAAGTAGACTACAGCCCCCACTGTTCAACACAGCATTAAAAAACTCCCTATGTAATGTAATATTAACATAAAATAATATATAAATGTGTGTGTGTGTGTGTGTGTGTATATATATATATATATATATATATATATATATATATATATACTGTATATATATATATGTATGTATAGAGAGAGAGTGACTTTTCTGTGTTGATATATGTAAATTAATTAACCACAGTTGATTTTGCGATTCCAGAAGTTTCAAAAACTATGTTCTTCAGAAAAAAAAAGTATTGAGGGGGAAAAATAAATATTAATTCACTTTATCTTGATTGTATGTTTTTTTTTTTAGCATTTTATTAAAATTAGATTGTTTTAATATATGAATATTAATTATATAAATGTATGCTATTGCAGTTGACATTATTTTAGATTTTTGCAAGTAATAAGAATTATTTTGATATATTTATTTTATTATAAATTTCATTCAATTTCACTGTGGATTTCACAAATTTTACAGTATTAAAAATGGCAATGCTACATTTTCAAAATTTTTGTGTCTCAATATGGGGATGATTCTGTATGAACATATTTTTCCCATGTCCCTGGATCTTTACAGTATATATGTATGTATGTATGTATGTATGTATATATGTATGTATGTATATATATATATATATATATATATATATATATATATATATATATATAAATTATAATTATATATATAATTAAGATATATAAATTATATTATAATAAGTTTGTAGTATATTTAGTATTTTAATATGTTAATATTGTAATCCGAGTTTTCTATTTTCTATCATTTTATTACCATATACTATTCCCACTCTTCATAAATGTTCAGCTAAACAGTCTAAACACTCTGTTCAACTCTATTCTAATGTATTTCATCTCTTTTCCCCTCAGTCAGTCTGGTTTTTCTTCAAATTGCACTCTCATTTAAAGTTTTTCTGTGGTTCAGTTTGTGCCTCCCGGGAAAAGCACAAAAGGTGTTTGTAAAATTGTCCATGTCTGTGGGATTGGTTCCATTTTCCCTGGAGGCTTCAGGCTTTTTTTTTTCTGTTTCCGTGCAGCCGTCGGGCTCTCAAACAGGAGCGATTGTTTCTCTTTCTGCCTCAGCATTAATTTAACCGTGTTGTGTTCTCTCACAGCTAATTAAAATTCTTCCTGGCTTCTGTGGGTCTGATCTAGCTTACATTATGCTGTGGGGTATAGCTGACAGGTCTGAACAGGGCGACCTGGACCTGGACAGATACAGGACAGCCACTGCCGTCTAATGATCTGCTGGCATGCAATGTGGTCACTAACTAGGCTAAATTAGCAGGTTGCATGCAAAAAGTGTTGAGTTTGAGCCAAATCGAGGCATATTGTTTTTTTTCCCTCTTGCTTTTCAAACACTTTCTTTCCCCTGGGAGGCACAGAATCAGATTATCTCATTAGTCTAAACAAAACATTTCAGAGAATGTCAAAATCTTTGGCTAGAAGTTTCAATATGTGCCATGCAGTGTTTCAAATGTATAAACCAAATGAACTTGTGACCATCTGAAAGTGGTCACATCCAGCTTTACTTTATAGTGATAATGTTATATATTCTTTATGTGTGCTTTTATATATTGATATAGCATTAGAAAACAGAATACCAAATATCAAGTGGCGTTTGCAAAAATATTTTTGCTTTAAACCATTTCTGAATTTTGACCTTACTTTTATAAGGTTCAAAACAGTGAGCGAAGTGTGTTCAAAAACAGACCAGTTCAAATATACTTTTCAAATTCAATTTTATTCAAAATAAAAAGAATATCATTTCTTTTTTGCAGTCAGATGGTGCAGTTATGTGTTTTCCATCTTAAAGCTGCATGCCTACCTGAAAGTGACCTCTGAAGGTTAGCATTTATTGTCAAAGAGGGTCCAAGGTCAGAGTTCAACTGACAAAGTGTGACTTGCTCAAAAGACATTCCACTGAAAGGTCAGTCACTGACAAAAGGTCATGGTCTTCCCTGAAATAAATTATTAAATGATTGCACTGTGTGAATGCTTTTTATCTGGCCGAGAATTTATGTACATTTAAACATTCTATTTGTTAAATAGATATTCTGAAAATTAAAAAGAAATGTTAATTTTCAGTCAATTGTTAAAAACATTAAAAATGTCCAAAACAGTTGACTAGGCATATAGTTTTAACTTACTGACTCAATCAATCAATCAATCAATCAATCAATCAAAATAAATAAATATCAGGGTCTTCAAAGTTTTAGTAAGTATATAGTAATTATAATATAAATACATCTGAAAAGAATTGCAATAATAAATACATCTGAAAATATTGGATTTCAAGTAATTATGTTCATACTGTTAAAGAAACAAACGTGTATTGAATATAAAATGACTACATTACATAATATACAGGTATCATTTTAATACAAGATATTTCCAGTGGGATTGACTTTTACTTTTTACTTCTAATTACAATATAAAAAGACTTAAAGTTTGCTACTGTTTAATTCTAATGCTGGTGTAATACTATATATATCCCATAGAGGGCTCATGTGTTCAAATATTAAAAGTTTGGATCTTCAACCATCTTGTAAAACAGATCCTTATTCTCAGTAGCATTTTGATTCATATTGCAAATTACACGCAAAATATGAAAAATGAAAATTATATTACCAAATGCTTGTACCTCCTTAAGCATGAAGGAGAAAAATATTTCTGAACATAAAATGCAGGTATAATACTTTTAGACAAACTCTTTCCGCATAATATTGTCTTCTCTGAATGATTTCGTCTTGTGTTCTGAAGGTGCGTTTGAGGAAGGAGTTCTGCCTTAAATGGGTGTATTTCGTTGTGTAGGTCATGGCCTCAGCTCAGGATTATTAAAAGGGCTGAAACTCTTCTAAACAAAACATAAAGAGACATACTGGCAGCCAATCCAAAATGTGACTGTATAACAAACCATTTACAGCTTATTAAACTGGAGAGAGGAACACTGAGAGAGAATGCATCAGTTATAATGGAGACGAGAAAACATTCCTGCACAGAAGAATCAGTGGGGGGTTCAGGCTCAAGTGTCGTCTGGTCTGTTTCATGCTGTCGGATGTGCCTCTAATTCAGCCTGTAGGCCTGTGACCTTTGACCTATCCTCAAAACCGTTGCCATGTGACAGAGATACAGACCTTGATTCCAAGGAAACAGTCAACAAACAACAGTAAATGTTTAAAATGATTTTTTTTTATATGTTCCGCACATCATTCACACTCCACTTCTATGTTTTTTTTTAACAGTGTGGAATTTTTCAGGAATCATTCAAGTCTCTATAATAATAAATTGTAAAATTGTAAATGTTTTTTCAGTGTATGTTTACCAAAGCTGCATTTATTTAATATAAAATACAGTAAAAACTGTAAAACTGTGACATATTATTACAGTTTTTCTATTTGAATATATTTTAAATTAAACATATTCCAGTGACAGAAAGCTGAATTTTCATCATCATTACTGCAGTCTTCAGTGTCACATGATCCTTCAGAAATACTTGCTATTACTATGAATGCTAAAAACAGTTATTTTTGTGGAAAGCATGAGTAGAAAGTCCAAAAGAACAGCTTTTATTTGAAATAGAAATCTTTTGTAACGTTATAAACTGACTTGCCTTAAAGTGAGTTTGGATGTAGTTATTTAGCCGAACTATTAATTCCAGTCTTCTCTCTCCATCATAACAAAACATAGCCAGCATGTCCTTCCTGTAACCGGAACATAATCCAGACATCGACTAACACCATTCCAAACCTTTCCCTGTTTTTAAAATGCATCTCATTTGTTGCTATGGAAAGGAAATTACATTCATTCTTTCAAATATGGCCCTGTTTCAAAACACTTCCTGTCGGTGTAAAAGAGCCAACAGTACATTCTGTCTTTTTATTTGCTTCCACACCAGGAGCAGAGAAATGTTATATGAGAGGTTCCCCTGTGTAACACCTTCATGTCAGAGACACTGGTGCCAGTGCTGCTCTGGACCAGGTGGAAAATCCTTCTGTTTGAATTATGCTTGCTTTGGCACCTCCGTATCATGAACCAAAGTATATTCATCAAAAGTCTGACAGTCTCACGTTATTCCAGGAAATAGAGGTTTGCTGCGTTTGTGCTTCACACAGTGTAGTGTTTGGCACGATCACGAATTGGAAACCCTCAGTCGATAATTTAGAAAGTGTTCGAAAAGTAAAACTTGACTTCAAAATTCTATAAATTAATAAAAAATATGTATCACTGTTTTCAAAAAATATTAAGCAACACAACTGTTTTGAAGAAATACGTCTTGAGCAGCAAATCAGCATATTAGAATGATTTCTGAAGGATCATGTTACTCTGAAGACTGGAGGAATTATGCTGCAAATTAAGCTTTGCATCACAGGAATAAAATACATTTGAAAATATATGCAATTAGACAACAGCTCTTAATAGTTCACGATACTACTGTTTTTACTGTATTTTTGAAAAAATAAATTCAGCTATGGTGAGCATATATATATATATATATATCCAATAACAGAAGACCTACTACGACATAACAGTTATGGAGGAAAATGATCTTTCTGAGATGCTTTTCATTATCTGCTGGTGTATTTGCTTGGATTAAACTCTCTGAGGTGTGTGTGACGTCCAAAAGAAAATAAGCCAGTCCCTCACTGCCATGTTTCCTTCATTAGTTCAGCCTGAGTGAGACTCAAACAGCAGAACTGAGTGATAGTGAGACATTTTACAGAGATGCGAGAAATGTGAGAACATTTTGTAATGCTTACTTTTGAGGTATAATATTTTGTGTACAGTTTGTAGAATTACTAAAATGAGGACTCGAGCTTATGACATTTTCACCTTCTCACATTTAACCTTAAAACTGTGGGGCGTATGACCATTATGGCTGTCTGAAGTCTTTTTGTCTTGTTTTCTGCCTCTCTTCAAAGTAGAATAGAAATCAATAGAAGGAAGCTAGAGGCACAAGAAACCATTTTTTGCATGACCTTTCTTGATATTAAAGTTATGCAACAGGACACAATGTATCCCGGCTCTCCCACTGAGATGTGTGTCAGTTTACATTGATTCCAGTTACATAAGTGAATGCTTACTTTGAAATTCTACACTGAAAATTACGGTGTTTTAAAGTATAAACATCTTTGTATGTGCCAAAAAAGTATGATGTCACCTTTACATTTAGATAAGTATATGATGAATTGTATACTGAGCAACTGCTACACCCTAAGTAGAAACGTCATGATAACGTGCTGTTTGACTGAGTGCTTGTAAATACAGTAATTTACCTAACGGCACATCACAGGTTCCAGAGTTGTGTTTACCTTGGGTAAAAATATTTCCACTCCAAGGTGGATGACTTCAACTCTTAATGTTTTTGCCTAAGGCATGAGCTTTACAGGTCTTTGCGGAAATTTCCAGTGGTTTCCAGTCCAGTCAGAGAAAATGTCTCTCTGTTTTAGAGATAAAATGTGCATTTCTGTCTAACGGTGGAGGTTGAATTGCATACAGAGATAAATTACTGCTTGAAAGTTTGGAATAATTATGATGCTTTATGTCTTCAGTGTCACACGATCCTTCAGGAATCATTCTAATATGCTGATTTGCTGCTCAAGAAACATTTCTTCTTATTATCAATGTTGAAAACAGTTCAACATTGATAACAAGAGTTGACATGAACAGCATTAATTTGAAATAGAAATCTTTTGTAACAAATATCTTTACTGTCACATTTTATCAATTTAATGCATCCTTGCTGAATAAAAGTATTAGTTTTTTTTATATCTCACTTACCCACAACATATGATAATAATAAGAGATATTTCTTCAGCAGCAAATCAGCATATTAGCTTTGCATCACAGGAATAAATACATTTTAAAATATATTCAAAAAGAAAACAGTTATTTAAAATTGAATTTTGATCAAATGCAACCTTAGTGAGTGTACGAGACGTCTTAAAGGGATAGTTCACCCAAAAATGTAAATTCTGTCATTAATTACTCACCATCAGGTCATTCCATACCTGTAAGACAGATATTTTTGATGGCATCTGAGAGCTCTCTGGCCCTCCCAAAGACAGCAAGGATCCTTACACTATCAATGTCCAGAAACATAGCAAGGACATCGGTAAAATAATCCATATGATTATTACGAAGCTACAGCGCTATAGGGTGATGCGAAGGAGATGAATTGTTGAATAAAGTCATTATTTTTGTTTTCTTTGCGCACAAAAAGTATTCTCGTCGTCTCATAAAACCCCTGATATCACATGGATTATTTTATTAATGTCCTTGCTATGTTTCTGGACGTTGATCGTGTTAGGATCCTTGCTGTCTTTGGTAGGGTCAAAGAGCGCTCACGGGATGCATCAAAAATTTATTTGCGTTCCGAACATGAACGGAGGTCTTATGGGTTTGGAACGACATGAGGGTAATTAATGACATAATTGTCATTTCTTGGTGAATTAACCCTTTAAGAAAACATGAAAAACTCTTAATGATTCCAAACTTTTGACCAGTAGTAGTGTATCACCTCAGCGCGTATAACCAATGAAACATAATCAACCAACCAACAAGTTAGCACAAGTAACACAGGGATGCAGCATGAACGAAGACGCTGATGAATTCAGTGATTGGGGGGCTGGACTATGTTTTTTTAACCAATGACAAACAGTGGAAGTGTTCAGGAAACCTGTTTGAAAACAGTCAGTGGTTGATTTTATAATAATTTTATTTGGCAGAAATAGAAAGAGTAGTAGTATGCTTCACCTTTAGTGTGCATTCAGTCAAAGAGCAGAGAATGAGTAAAACTTTCTTAAGGACAGTTGCTCAATATCTGTGGACTTCTGCAGAAGCAGATTCCATGGAAAGTTTGAAACCTGAATGAAAAAGCATAATTTTTAAGGACAAAGCTGAATTATGTTGCAGCTGTCTGGCACTTAGACTCAGACTCTTCAGTATTGCTGCAAACAAATCTCTGCGTCGCCAAGACACTGCAGCAGTCAGATCTCCTTGTCCAGGACAAAGTTTGTCTTCAGGCTGTTAGCTTTTACGACCATATCGAGCATGACCCTCTGCCTGAGTCCAATGGCTTTATTTATGGCCGTGGTCTTTGTTTTTTCATAGGAATGCTGAGAATGCTACAGGCTGCTCTCTCTCTGTCCCAACAAGACACAAACTAATAGTACTGGCATCTCCTTTTAGACACAATCTCACCCACATCCACTCCTCTACAGGACACAATCTGAAGAATGCAAGATGCTAACAAGACAAGTCAATTTCTCTTTGTTTTTCCTCCATCTCTCTCATTTTTTGATGTCCACCTACTGTTACATACTCAACTCATCTGGTACAGTTTCTGACTGGTTTTATAATTTAACAATGAACCTATACACATCAAACATCATAAAGGGATCACTCAGTATGGTAAATCGGGGCAATTTGTGACATTTTTTACTCCAGTGAATATTTCTCTTGATAGGTTTATTGCTGAAAGTCAGTTTCTGTGCTATATATCTTCAATTAACACATGCTAGCCTTTTGTGACAACATGCCTCAATGGTATGTCGTATTCTCTTGCTGTGTGGGGCAAGTTGTCACAATGGGAACTTGCCATTAAATAACCTGTTATAGGCTTTACAGAAAGATTTAAACAGTAAAAAAATTATAAACCACAAAATAATATACAAAAAAACCCAAAAAAAAACACTGATATTTTTAAACTTTCGACTTTCAATTCAGGGTATACTCTTTGTGACAACTAGCTTCTTTGTCCCAATTCTGAAATAACAAAAAAGAAAAACCAATCAAACAAAATAATAAACTAAATAAGACAGTTGTTCATTTATTTATTTATTTCATATTTAGCTTCACAACGTAAAAACATATATGCTGTATATATATGCCTTTAAGATTTGGTAGTGTGGTTAATGAAACTGTCAGTATAAATATATCGGTGCGTGAAGGACGTTGTGATGGAACATCATATATGTTTGCAGAAATGTACATGTTATCACAGACTTTTGTATGATGTTGTGGACTGACAACAGTACACAGAAAAAGCCTCATTTGATCTGCATGTACAACAACATAAATCTATGCATGCTTAAATTTAACTTAAAAGGCACAGCGGCTGTGTGTCAATCCCATTATTTTTGCAAAACAAGGTGTGCAAGACACTCCGAAGCTAAAGACCAAAAACTTACTCTGGGAAAGAAAGCTCAGCCTCTTCAGATCAGTATTGCCATGTCATGTTTATGGGCTCAAGACAAATAGATTCCCTTTTAGTTCTCAATAAAAATCACTTTCTAAGACACTGGCTTATTCATGATATTGAGTACATCATCCAAAATGGATGGGCCCAAGTCAAGTTCGAGAGCAAAAAGGGATCCTGTGATTTGAGTGAGTGACTCCTGTGAGTGGCTTTTGCTTTTGGAGATTTCAAAGTCTGAATCGCATAGACGACCCTCTTCAACACCGCTATCTCTATCCGCCCAGTCGCCCTTGATGCCGAACATCTGTTCATACTCAAAGACCGAATCGTCATTGTTACCATTGCTAAAGTTCCCATTGGCATCAGCGTTCCCGTTAACAAAGACGGACAAAAATGTTTCAAGCTCATTTTCACTGCTGTGTATCTTCTTCTTTACAAGTGATTTCTCAGACATCTCAGTACAGTCGATTGAAGGTTCTTCCTCCTCTGGGACAGGGCTGGGGTCGCTCCTGAAGGCACTGATGGACTGAAGTAGGGTCTCCATCTGCAGGATTTCCAGATCTTCATAACCGGTTGGAGGAGTAGATGGCTCAGACAGGCGATCCTGGGTCATGGGAAAGACGGTGGTGGAAATCAAAGGTAGAGTCAGTGCTTGGCTGCCCCCGATGGTTGGGAGCGAGATTGCGTTCTTCAGGACCGGTGATGGAGTTTCAACGCAAGATGCATCGGAGGCGCTATTAGCTCTCGTGAACTCCCCATGGATGCCATATTGAGGTCGAATGCGACCACCTTTCCCTGGTAGAAGCTCAAAATTTCCTTGCAAGAACGACATGTCACCGAAAGCGTCGCACTCGCCTCCCTTTCCGATGTGGATAGTGTGTCGAAAGTCCCCGAGAGGTGGGCTGATCATATCCGGGGATAAAATATCCCTCAGACGGCATTTCTTTCCCTTCTTACTGTAGTTGGATTTCAGGTAGATGGGCGTTTTGGCAGGCATCCCTGCTATAGAGTCCAGCAGTAATGGAGGGGAACGGGGAACGCTCTGGAAGTTCAGATCTCCTCGGTTGTGCGATAAACTTGCTGGAGTCTTGAAAAGGAAAAGTGCAGAGGTTACATTCTCAGATAGCAGCTGTTTTAAATGGGTCCTCAATCTTCACTGAAGATAATCCAGCTTGAATGTTTGGATTAATGTCCTTTACCTGGATAGATGGAGAAATAATTTAGTTTTCTTTGTACTCAGCATCAAAAACCTTTGTTGTGTTCATAAATCCAATACTGAAATTCTTTTAAATGTTAAAGTAAATGTTACATGTATCTTAAGCACGTACAAAGAGAGATCAAAGAAAATGTTTATCACTGACTGAAACGTCTTTTGGAGATACTACAGACAGATGATATATAGATATATACAGTAGGGATTTTGAAAAAAAGCTAACTCAAGTTAATACAATAACAATGCTTTTTTTTGTAAATCAAGAATAATGACAACATCTGTTGTTGTTACTTATTTCAAAATGACCGTATGTTTACATTTTACATTTACATTATTATTAATTAACACCACATGAGTCGAGAAGCTTTAAAGATAAAGAAAGGATTTTTAGAGTGGCTTTAGAGAGAGGAGGGCAGGAATAGACAGATAGGAGAGAGAGAAGGGTAACCACAGATCATAAGAGGGAGAGAGACTTCTTGCCCATTTATGGACATATTTCCTTTTGAGAGGCCTTTAAACACTGACCCTCACTCACAGACTGCAAACAATCACTAAAGCAGCGACTGGGCCACGGCTAGCCAAATATGTACGACTGAAAAAACATCCACATTCCCTCGGCAGCAGAGCCCAACGTTCTCTCGCTCCTTTAAGACCCGCTGCACTAAACCGTTTGAGACCTTGAGCCATTTTCATTTCAAGAGAGAACCTTTTGTGAAAATATATTCTAAACTTACTTCAAACTTTTGGAATACTTGAGATTTTTCTTGTAATAAGTGCTGAAGTATCATGTGACGCTGAAGTATCATGTGACACTGAAGTATCATGTGACACTGAAGGCTGGAGTAATGAAAACAGTTATTTTAAATTGTGATAATATTTCACAATATTAGTATTTTTACTGTATTTAAAAAATGCAGCCTTGGTAACCATAAAAATTATCTTTTTTTATTATTCTATTTTTATTATTTTAAATGTTACATATATATTCATTTGAATATGATGTAAATATGCTAATCAATATATTACACAAATACAAATACAGTGTTACTCCCCATAACTAGTAACATGTAATTACATAATTTAATTACAAAATAAATGTAACTGTAATCTGTTACAGTTACTGAGAAAAAATGCGTAATTACCGTTACTTATGAAAATGTTAAGGATTACAAAGGGGGGTTCATCTAAATATTTCTTGTATTAATATTTACTATTTCTTATTATGACTTTACATCTGTATGTGGTTGCTGTGCTTTAAAATTTAATTATTGTAATCGTAATTCTGACAGTAATTAGTGTTGAGTACTACGGTAAGGTTAACGCTGCCTGATTTAAATGTTTGAAAATGATCACAAGTTGAAAACATTTCTTAGAAATTTAGAAAAGTAATCAAAGTGTAATAAAATAATCAGTTCTGTAATCTGTAACCTATTACATTTCTAAATTAACTTCTACTTCGGGGCTGTTAAATGCTTGAATCTGATTGGTTGACAAATGTTCCAAGGTATGTAATTATTTTGCAGGAAATGCATGGCTAAAGCATAGTTTCAGGCAGGTCTTGATAACATTACATGTCTGTATCACTTAAAGGGATATTCCACCCCAAAATTTAAATTTTGTCATTAATCACTTACCCCCATGTCGTTCCAAACCCGTAAAAGCTTTGTTCGTCTTTGGAACACAATTTAGGATATTTTGGATGAAAACCGGGAGGCTTGTGACTGTCCCATTGACTGCATAGTAAATTGCACTGTCAAGGTCCATAAAAGTATGAAAAGCATTGGCAGAATAGACGCAAACAGTTTACACTTTTGTGTGTCAGCCGCGCCACAGGGATGCGCTGTTTTCATTCAATTCAAAGCGTAAACAAGTGTAGAAGACGTACCCTTGTGGCACCGCTGACACACATGAGCGTAAGCTGCTTGCGTCCAGCGGATATTCTCCAAAATAGCGCTACGCTGAAGCAGAGGAGACGAATTGTTGAATAAAGTCGTTGTTTTGTTTTCTTTGCACAGGAAAAGTGTTCTCGCCGCTTCATTAAATTCAGATTGAACCACTGACGGCAGATGGACTATTCTGACGATGCTTTTCATACTTTTATGGACCTTGACAGTACAATTTACTATGCAGTCAATGGGACAGTCACAAGCCTCCCGGTTTTCGCCCCAAATATCTTAAATTTTGTTCCAAAGACGAACGAAGCTTTTACGGGTTTGGAACGACATGGGGGTATGTGATTAATGACAACATTTTCATTTTGGGGTGGAGTATCCTTTTAACCAAATGATTTCAGTTATTTCAAGGGTTCTAACAGTCAGCAACAGCAAAAGAACCAAACCCCACAAAGACACTGACCAAGCAAATGAATATAACATATAATACAAAATGACAAACTCTTTTGACAAACACATTTTTCCCACGAAATTACTTTATATTATCAATGGAAAGGACACTTTCTCCCACTACTACTGCACACACATACAGTATCGACACACACTTGTTGTCAGCGCTGCACTGTGAGTTTATCAATAAAATAGTTAAAACATTTCTCAATATGGAGGTGGCAACATTGCTGTTCTTGAAGCAGTTAAACTTACAATTTTGCTGTTAGTAGAGACACTGCTGCTGAACACTGTTAAGAGATGCACAGACTCGGGTAATGCACATGTGCTTCAATCACACAACTACAATTAAACTCTCTCTCCCTAATAACTGAATTATCATGGGCTCCACCTCCGTTATTAGCTCTATAATCATTTTGGAATTAGCAACAAAGGCTTGGGATGAGATGCGTAATACAATATTCTTACACACAAGAGCATTTTAAGGACAAAAACCTGACAAATATCTTCAAACACGTCTTCTGAACAATGTCTTGAGGTGGTAGTATAAGTGGAATAACTGAGGATGAACCGTTGAATTATTAGAAAAATAATGCACACCGAGGTGTACCTATACTGCAATATCAAACCAAGTAGCATCTGTGTCCAAATACGGTGTGAGGCCATTGAATGGTAAAATTCCATGGCATTGCCATCTGATTACATGGAGCCACCACAGTACTTAAAATGACAGTCTGAACGATGTCACAGCTCACTGATCCACATCCCCTGAAGATCCTGGTTAGAGACAGCCAGGGAGGACACTGTTTACAAAACACTAGAAATTCCATTTCCTAGGAATACACAACTCCCCTGTGGTAATGTCCTAACAAATCACACAGCTGATAAACAACAGAAGTACGATGAAAGTGAGCTGCAGTATGGTCCTTGACAATGATGTAGGCTAGTCTGGATGAATGGTATTTTTCTGGTCGTCTTACAGTCTTTGTGTTTTCTTATGCATGCGTCTTTTTGCACCAGCTCAGAGGTTGCCTTGTGAGTTCATAGGGCTTTAAAAGCATTTTTGGACACTGATTCAGGGAAACACAAATAAACCTCAGTGAACGGAAATCTATTTTTAAATGTGACAAGCATCATCGGGATGGCTGAAGAATGTGTGGCTGAATGAGTGTGTCAGTGATAGAGGAAAATATGTGTGTGTGTGTGTGTGTGTGGAGAAGGAATGCTGCATTGCTTCTGGTGTCAGAGCTGTGATTGTCCCCAAATATGCCTTCTCTGCGCTACTTTCTCTCTCTCTTTTTTGTAAAACCATATCCAGTAACCAGATCTCTGTACTTTATTCTTCAAATCAAACCAGTTTTATTATCGCTAACTAAATAATTTTTCAGTAATTAATAGATTTTTATTTTCTGTTTTCATGTTAATTTTGGTTTAAGTTTTAGTAATTGTGTTGTGTGTTTCTGTCATTATTAGTTTCAGCATTATTAGTTTTTTTTAAAGTGTATATCGTTTTTTTATTTTTTTATTTCAGTTTTAGTTGGAATGATTTTAGTGCATCAAGATATAGTAAATGAATAACTAGCTGACTTAAAATAATTTTATATTTATTGTTTTATATTTTATTTCAGATAGTTTATTTCAAGCAACAAATTATAATAATTATAATGTCTTATATTAATATTAAAATAACAATATAATATAATAACCCTGATTATAATAAAGAAATATAGCTAATAATAAGAGATAAATTCATAAGAAGTAAAAACTTAAACTAAATTTAAAATTTATACTTAAAAATTAAATACAATATATTAATAAATACTATCATAGTATATAAATAATATTAAATTAACACTGAACCCCCTTTGACTTTAATCTTAAAAAGTTTTGTTGCAGTTACATAACCAGCAGCATCTAGAAATGTGCTTGTTTGGTTACACTGATGAAAAAGTTCACATAAATCCTGCTGTCATGTCATGATCAAAGCAAGCAGGTGTGCGAAACCCTGGACCGGGTGAAATAAATCTCAAAGGAAGCCCAAGTAATACTTAGTGTAGGTTAAAGGGTTAGGGTTTAAGGTTAAAGCTATGGTTATTCTTCACCTAAAACCCCAGCAGGTGGGAGATGTTTTTGAATAAATTGTTCAATGCCATGACTTGTTGAACAATAACAAGCAATGCCATTCAATGCAACAGCCAGCCGCTGAGGTTTAGAAGTAGGGCAGCTGCCTCTCACACCCTCTTGATATGACTTTATCTCAGGGCCATATCCTGCCTTCATTTTAGATCTGGAATGAGTCCAGGGGCAAATGTTGCACTTCCAAGTGCCCTGACGCCCCTGCAGAACTTTAGATGGATCTGTCTGCCCCCTTTCCCTGGGGGACCGTATCATCACACACCCCTCAGAAGTGCATGTCAGCAGCCCGGCAGCGTGTCTCCCTTCTGGCAGACTGAATAAGCCGAAGCCTGAGCTCCATCCAGCAAAGAGACTAAATGCAAGTGAATTGAGACTAAGACAAAATGAGACAGAAAAAGGTAGATTAAATGGCGATTCCTAACAAAAATTTTAATTCTGTCACCCACCCTCGTGTCTTTCTTCTGCAAGACAGACACAAAAGATATTCTGAAGAATGTTGGAAGCTAAACAACATTGGACTCCATTAAATAACATTAAATCATACAGTTTTGGATAAACAAGGTGAGCAAATAATAGAATATTCATTTTTGGGTGGACTATCCCTTTAAGATTAAACTAAATGGAATTACTGAGACAGAATGAGACTGAATTAGAAAACAAAATGAGCCTGACATGTGCCAGAATGAGAAAAAAATAGACTCAATGTCATTGAATAAACCAGACTGAGACTGAAGTTGGCAGAATAAATGAGACATATTGAGACAGAATATGTAGAGTCCACTCGAAAATGAAAATTCTGTCATAATTGACTCATCTTCATATCATTTAAAACATGTATGCATTCCTTTCTTATGCAAAACACAAGATATTCTAGGAAGCAAATGACATTGAAGCGCATGGACTTCCATTTAATGGACATACAAAAAACCCCACTCAAAACACTTTTCTTAAAATATCTTATGTTCCACAGGAGAAAGTGACAGAATATTACTTTTTGGATGGAGTATCCCTTTATATCTGAACTAAACAGACTGAATGAGGAAAAAATAAGATTGAAAGTTGCTAAATGTGGGAGAAATGTGCGACTCAATAAGAAGAATATAGACTGAATCTCATTGAATAAGACAGAATAAATGAGACTGAATACAGAAGAAAGTAAGTCATACGGTTTTGGAATGACATGAAGGTGAGAGAATGGTGGAAGGTGAGAATTTTTTTGGTGGACTATCCCTTTAAGACTGAACTAGATGGAATTAATGAGATGGAATGGGACTGAATAAGAAAAAATAAGACAGAATGTCACTGAATGAGACGGAATGTTGTTGAACTCTGAACACTGAACTGGGCAGAATAAACGAGAATGAATATGACCAAATGTGATACAAGACCCAAGGCGCTGGAATGAGACTGAACAAGATGGAACAAGACAAAATGGCTAAATTAAAAGAAAGAACAATGAAGCAAAAAAAGAGTCCAAATGGGGTGAGAGGTGAGAGCAGGGGCAACAGCAGCCTAAAGACAGATATCATTGCTGCTGGCACTCAGGAAATAACTCACGTGTGAGTATGTGGGTCACATTATTATTAGAGCAAATGCGAGCAGTGATCTAAACAAGTGCAATGATGCCATTCCCACTGTACACAGAAATGTGTTAAGACTCTCTTCAGCCCCGCAACTGCGGCAATTTTGAATCTCCCTCTGACCTATTTTAGCGATAGCCTTTTTTGGCTGAAAACCCGACCACCTGGTCCTGTCTAAGAAGTTGCTGTTGCTGCTGATGCTGTATTTAAAGCACATCTGCATCATTTGGACGTTTTTGGCTGTTCTTTTTACAGGTGCAATATCCCAGAGCTTGCATGGCTAGATCATCTGGGTCGGACAAGCACTGCTCTCTTGGGTGGTTCGGGTTTCCTCCTCTCTTGGGTGTTTTAGGCCTAAGCTTTCAATCTTTTCAAATTCCTCCGACCACAAACGACCCTGTTGGACAATGTTCTAAATGATTAAAGACAAATACCACAGTCAGCCCAATTTGAGGTTTCCAGTGTGTTACATAAAGCAACCCTTAATTACACTCTGCTGCTGCTTTTGGAGGAACCAGGGTGGAGCGAGGTCTCTTTCGCCTCAATTTCATGCTTTTTACACCCTGCTATCCACCTCCAAGGTTTCTGTTCTCAAGCTGCTGTTGTCTTTGGCTTTCCTGCGTGCAAGAGTCGAGTTGACTTTCCAAGTTCTGTTGGACAGAGGAATGTATCTGAGGAATTTCAGAAGCTCTTTTCTGGTCAAGCAGTTGAGTATGTGCTTGAAGAACAGAGAGGAACCAGGTGTTAGGTTGCTTTGAGCTTGTTTTGTGGTGTGTGGGAATTTGCTCGACATGTTCTGCAGTACAAAATCTCACATGTTGTAATGACAGCCATGTGCATGAGTGGAAAGAGGTTTCACAAGCCTAACCAGCAAATAGCAGCCACATGGTTCATGAATACAACAGTTTTTCGATCTTATGTCATCTACAATCTTAAAAATTAAGGTTTCAAAAGGGGGATTTTGCAGCAATGCCTTAAAAATAAAGGGTCTTAATTGGCATTAATGGTTCCATGAAGAACATTCATGGAATGTTTCCATTGGACAGAAGGTCCAAAGGTTAAAAGGTTCTTCACACTAAGAACTGTTCACTGAAAGGTTCTTTGGGGACCCCAAAATGGTTCTTCAATGGCATCTCTGCAAAAAGCCCCTTTTGGAACTTTAATTTTTAAGAGTTTATAAAAAACCTTTTGTGGAATGGAAAGATTCCATTGATGTTAAAGGTTCTTCATGGAACTACAGTATAGATGCCAATAAAGAACCTTTATTTTAAGAGGTTGTACTCAAGAAACACCCTTAAGAATGTTAAAAATGTTAACAGAATGTTATCATGCACATATTCAGCCAAAAGTCACCAGTATCTAGTTTTACCTGCTCCTGTGTCTTTGCAGATGAATGTCCTTCTTTTCTTCACTCTGTGGTTGTCGTTCTGGAGGTGTCTTGACCCAAACTGTTAGTCAGCTTCTGGGTGGTGCAGCGTGTTGCCGTTTTAGTCTTCTCTCTCACTCTCTCTCTCTTTCTGCCCTTGAGGGTTTACTTCTCACAGGCAGGACGTCTGCTGGACATCTGTTTCAGAATTCCACCTCTGAAGCGTTGCGGCGTGTCTCCGCTTTGCTTTGCTCCTCCTTTCTCCTCCTGCAGCACCTGTCCCTGCCTGTCTGCAGACGGCGGCGTTGAAATCCAATTCTCTCGTCTTCTGCAATCCCGACCCGCCTGAGCTGCGACAGTATTTCCTGGAGAAACAGACAGCACTCGCTCAAGGGAGGAGGAAAATGAATGTGGAGTGTGGAGTCTCTCCTACTGTGCTCCCCAGCAGCTGAACGTCAAAGTCCTTCCCTTCTAAAACAGAGTGGAAGAAATACAAGTCCCTCTCTCACTCTCTCTGTTTGTCTTGTCACTCCCCACCTCCCTTCTCGCACTCTCTCTCACATGTTTTTTCCTTTCTATCACAGTTCTCACATTCATTTACCTTCTTTGGATCCCGTTCTACTCTGTCATTCTGCAATTTATATCTGCTGACTTCAGCATCTCCGCCTCATTTGTTGGCTCAGCGTTTACCAGACACCATTACAACATCTGAGAGGTGAAATGCAACCTTGCTAGAAAGAAAGAAAGACAGACAGACAGACAGATAGATAGATAGATAGATAGATAGATACATAGATAGATGAACATATAGAATGTTCTTGATTATTTATAGAGAAAAGCTGTTTCTCTTTGCAGCTGCACTGTAAACCTCTGTGGAGCTTCTCGTCACCCTCAACCTAAAATAGGTTTCCTTGGCAACATATAGTGCTCTGCAGTGAGCTCACGTTTGACAGGATTAGGAGGGGGTGCAGCGAGTCTGTCCTGCTCTTGTGTGGGTGTGTGTGTGCGAGAGAGAGAGAGAAATATTGGCATAAGCTCTGTTCCAAATGCTATATTTAGTGAGCTCCCTACCTGGACAGAAGAGACATTATATGCGTGAAGCTGTTCCTAACGAGATACCTTATTATGGGCAACTTATAAGGGAATATTGAATGAATGCTGTCTGGGGTCTGAGGTGATTTTGGGGCCCTTGAGATGTTTTGACATGCCCTGATATTTATGCTTATTTCAGCTACTTATAACATACTATTGACCAGCATGTATTTTTTTTGTATTCAGCACAAACTGTGCTACAATAATATGTGACCAAGATGGATGTACATGTTTGCATTTTTTAGAAAAAAAAAAATTATGCGTGGTCAGTAAGTTATTGGAAAAAAAAAAGTAGTTGAAATAAGGCCATAAAACCCACACTAAATAGTCCTGAATAAGACTTTTGAGTAAGCAGTCTTGTAGGCTAGAATATTAATAAACAATTATGTGAAAATCATTCTGCTCATTCACAGAAAACATTATATTGATTTAAATTTTTAAAGACACGTTTTGTGATTGAAAGCCTTTATGCGAGGGAGTGGTAATGGGCTTGAATATTAAGTGATTTTCACCTGAGAGACAAAGGGCCCTCCCCTAATGGGCGCTAATGGCCCATCAGTGTGACTGTGACTTTGAGGCAAGTAAGAGAGAATGTGAGGAGATTGAAAAAATGGGTTTTTTAAATAATTTGTATTTTATTTACAACACAGTATAATCAAAACATACATAATGAAGGTCAGACACATTATTGTGCACACTGATCTAACCACAGAGATGTGAACAGACTTTGAGTCATTCCTGCAACAGATTCTGTTCAACAAGTGAAACAAGTAAATCATACCTGATATTTACTTGTTTTATTTAAGTGTTTCTGCTTCTTTTCAAGAAGAAAAAGACATAATCAGTAGTCAAGGATCTTGTTTTACCATAGAATATCAGTGTAGTTGAACATCTGATGTTGGTACAGCACTCTCAGAGGAAAACTGTTGGGGACTGCCCCACTGATGCCGGTTTTTAAGGGTGTTAACCACGTCAGTACTCTGATCAGGGAGTCTGAGTCATCAAATTTCTTTCCACCATTTATTTAGGTGCAGGGTTTCACCATATACACTCTGATGCATTGAAGGTAGTTTCTAATATAAAAGTATAAGAGACAAATGAAGGTAAAGAATTCACAACAGCCGCCCCCACATTTGAGCAGCAAATGTGCAAGTTAAGGGAATTCTTTAAGAGTCTTTGGTTTCATTCTCAAAGGCTGGCAATGGAATGAGGCGGGCTACTGGCCTAGTATACACTTTGCCTTGAACACTGACATCCGCTGTTCTCACACATCCATCACTGCTGACCACAGTCTTGGTAACTTTGCCAATGGGCCACTGAGCCCTGGGGAGTTGTGGATCAATTATCAAAACCACTGATCCTACTGTCAGCGAGTCTGATGGCTTGTGCCATTTCTGACGTGTCTGTAGTGTGGGCAAGTAATTCCTTGTAAATTGAGTCCAGAACTGGTCCACAAGATTTTGGCAATGGCGCCATCTGCGCCGCCCCATTTCTCCTGAAGCATACACCACCTGCGGAAGTGATGCATCCCGCCACCCCATAAGGAGAAGGTTTGGTGTAATGGGGTCTAGATCTGCAACATCTGCGGAGACGTATCCAAGGGGTTTTGAATTCAAAATGCCCTCTACCTCTACTAATACTGTAGACAGGACATCTTCTGAGACGGACTGACTTCCAACTGCGACCTGTAGAGCAGCCTTGATGGAGCGGACCTCGCGCTCCCAAACGCCACCAAAATGAGGAGCATTAGGTGGATTGAACTTGAAGAGGATCTGGTAATCAGCTAGCTGCTCCTTTAATTGGGATTCCATAGCGGCAAAGGCTTCACGCAGTTCTCGATCAGCCCCACGAAAGTTAGTGCCACAGTCTGACCTGATCTCTTTTGGTCTGCCACGTCTGGCTATGAATCTACGAAGAGCAAGCAGGAAGGCATCCACATCCAAGGAGTTGAGAAGCTCTATGTGAACAGCTCTTGTGGTGAGGCACTTGAAAATGACACCCCAACGTTTCTCAACCCTCCTGCCTCTTTTAACATGATAAGGGCCGAAGCAGTCCACTCCTGTGGAATAAAACGGTGGGCAGAGAAGTCTGAGCCTCTCTGGAGGCAAGTCTGCCATCTGTGGTATCTTAGGCTTAGCTCTCCACCGCTGACATGATGAACAGAGAAGCTGATGTTGTTTAACAGCTTGCCGCCCCCTCAAGATCCAGTATTGTCTCCGTAATTCCGCATACACTCTTTCTGTGCCTGGGTGCAATAAGCGTTCATCAAAGTCTTTAATGAGAAGCTTTGTTGCTGGATGCCGCGAATCTAGCACTATGGGGTGAATCTGTTCAACATTTGGGCTTTCCAGCCTCCGTAATCGTCCTCCAACTCTGATTATATTAGTTACTGGATCCCACTCTGGAGCAAGACATATTAGTCGACTGTGGTTTGGTATGGGTTTGTGTGTTTTGAGGGCTATTGTCTCCTCAGGGAAGCTCTGAGCCTGACACTTCCTCAGTAGGATCAACTCGGCTTCACGAGGATCAATGAGCTGGGTGTTTGCTGAATCATCTGTCATTTGTTGACATACCTGCCGAGTTGCTTCCACTAACTCTTTCCAGGTGCTGAACTGAGTGACATCAGGAAGGGTATGATCTGATTCCACAGAGGTTAGGCAGCAGATAGTGACACATTTCAGTTCAGGTAACTCTTCTGACCTTGCCGGTTCAGGTCTCTTTGGCCAGTGCTCAGAACTCAGTTTTAGAAATGAGGGTCCATGACTCCAGCGCCCAGGAACAGTAAAACTTGAGAGTGGTTTTCCTCTAGTGATGTCATCCGCTGGGTTTTTCTGTGTGTCCACATAACGCCAAGCAGTGTACTCTGTCAACTCCTGAATTTCTGAGATTCGTGTTCCAACAAATACTTTGAATCTACAGGAGTCGGACTGAAGCCACTCCAACACTGTCGTAGAATCTGTCCACAGAATTGTCTGCTGAATTGTGAGAGTCATCTCATCTTTCAGAAGCTTCGCTAGCTGTGCTCCTGCTAATGCTGCACAGAGCTCCAAGCGAGGAATGGACTGTTGCCTCTTGGGAGCCACTCGGGATCTGGCCATGACAAAAGCGGTATGAACAACATCTTTTGTGTACTCTACCCAATAAGCCACAGCCCCATATGCCCTTTCTGATGCGTCACAAAACACATGGAGGTCGTACTTCCGTTCTACATCATTGGGCACTGAAGAGTAGCAGCGGGGAATTGTTATGGTGCTGAGATACTTTAACTCACGTTCCCATGTGTCCCAGGCAGTGTGAAGATCTTGTGGCAGATTCGGGTCATCCCAATCTCTTCTTTTAGACCACAGTTGTTGAATGAGCACTTTTGCCCGTGTGGTGAAAGGCACAATGAACCCCAGTGGGTCATACTGCGTTGCTAACACTTGATAAGCTGTTCTCATTGTTAATGCAGCATGTTCAATGGGACGATATTTGTATCCCAGTGTATCAGCAGCACAGTTCCACCTGAGACCCAAAGTCGGTTCCATTGGATCAGTCCTGTTTTGTTCAAGCCACTGTTCTGCAACTGAAGACCTTGCTTCTGTGGGCAGATGTGAGATCACTGATGGCTGGTTGCTAGCCCATTGTCTGAGGTCAAAACCACCCGTTGCTAGCAGACTGCGCAGTTGATCGACCGTTAGCTTGGCCTCAGATGTGGTTGGAAAGCTAGCTAGATAGTTGTCCACGTAAAAACTCTGCTGCACTACCTGTAGAGCTCCTGGGTAACTCTCTTGGTTATTGCGAGCATGCTGTTGCACAGCAAAAATGGCACAACATGGGCTGCTGGTTGTACCAAACGGCAAGACTTGCCATTCATAGACATCTGGACAGTTCTCAGACTGCAGATCTCGCCAGATAAAGCGAAGAAGCGGTCTGTCCTCAGGCAGCAAGCGGACCTGATGGAACATTCCTCGGATATCTGCACTTACAGCCACATGGTGTTGACGGAATCTCAAAAGAACGCCCAACAATGAGGGGCCAAGTGCGGGCCCTGGCAACAGCTGATCATTCAGAGATAGGCCTTGATACTTGAATGAACAATTAAAGACCAATCTTGGTTTATCGTTGTGACACACCAGGTGGTGGGGAATATACCAGGCCTCCTCTGACTTGGTGACTTCTTCGGGTTGAAGCTTGGTAACATAGCCTGCCTTAACAAGCTTAGTAATCTCACCAGAGTAGACAGCAGCTTTATCTGGGTTTTTCTGAAGTTTCCTCTCGGTACTCCTCAGACTAGGCATGACAGACTGGGTTGTGCTTGTTAGTTTTGTAACACCAGGTTTGCGCAGAAGGGGGGTGGCATAACGCTGAACATTGTCTACCTGAATTCTCTGTGTTCTGCATTCGAGAAGTTTAACTGCTTCTTGATCTTCCCTGGATCGAACCACCAGTTTCTCATTTCGATAAGGCAGGATGTCAAGTTGCCATAACTTCTCAACATTACGGTAGAGTAAGTCATTAGGACAGGTGGTTGTCACAAAAAGACACTGATGCACTGAGCTATGGCTTGTCGAGGTCTCCTCAGCCCCTTGTAGGGCCCACCCAAGGGCTGTGTGCACTGCAGCTGGGCCACCTTTGATTCCTTGACGGACTGGCTTATCTGCTGTGATAAGATGGACATTGTCTGATCCTATCAGTACCAGTGGACGTACATTGTGGAAGGACTGTAATGGTAGCCCTCTGAGGTGGGCATACCGTCTCTGAAGTCTCTGCACTGGATACGATTGCTCTATTAAGTCCAGACCTGAAGCTGTGAAGGCCCCAAGTATAGGAAAGCGGCTTTTTGGTTCACCTTTTGGAGAGATTTCCAAGTTGATCTTGGACCCAGAAAGGTGAGTGATGTCAGATCGTACTGTGCGTAGAGCCAGTGTTTCAGGTTCACCCCTCAACTGAAGCATTTGTACGACTACTGGTAGGATCATGGTTCGCTGTGCTCCGTCGTCTAATACAGCGTAAGTCTCCACTGACTTGGACTTGCTGTGTAGCACCACTGGAACCACTTTGAGCAGCACTCTGCAGGTCGCACTAGCAGGTGTGAGGTAAATACGACTCTCTGACGTACCTGCTGTGTTTGTTGGATCATCACGAGCTATGCGATGAAGCACTTGTAAATGGATTCCCCCACAGTCACTGCATGGCTTTTTGAGGTTACACATCTCTGGTTCATGTAGTCGCGCACATCGCCAGCATCGCTTTCCATCAGAAATCCACTTTTGTAGGTCTGCAACCGTCTGCTCTTTGATGTTGTCACAACGTGTGATGTAGTGCTCTTTACTATTACAAAAGAGACAGTGTACCTTGAGTGGTTTCTTTTGTTTGGGCTCTTTGGGACGGATAGAGGGCACAGTCTCAGCGGAAGAGGCACCATGATAAAGAACTACACTTGACCCCTTTGTTTTAGTTGAAGGTTTCTCTTTCCCAACCCCTGGAAGTTTCTCATGCTGGTAGCGCTGTACTAATCGAATCGACAGTCTCTGCTGCTGTGCTTTAACTTGTAGCCATCCAGCAAAGTCCTGCAGATTATAGGGGTTAAGACTTATAGAATTGAGCTTCCCCTGCTGATGAAGGAATTCAATGAAGCCATCTCGAAGATACTTTGGCAGCTTGCTAAGTAGTCGGTCCACGTGTGAACAGCAGTTCAGCTCCATCCCTCTGGGTCCCTCTAATGACAGCAGCATACTGACCAGGAGATGAACTCGTAAGGCAAAGCTTTGAAAGCTGTGGCTATCATTGGGCTTTACATCTGGTGATGTAAGGATGGCTGCTATTTCACTTTGAGCCAGTTGATGTGGCTGACCGTACTGTAGCTGAAGGGCTTGCATAGCTGCTGAATACGGATAGGGGTGATGCCGGCAAGACTGCCCTATCATTTGAGCTTCAGGCAGTTTAAGATGCTCCAACAGTACATGGTATTTGTACTTCTCAGTTAACTCTGGGTAAGGCTCAAGCAAATTGTCCAACGCCAGCTTCATATTAGCAAATTCCCTTTCGCTGTCACTCGTGAAGTCAGGAATTTTAGGTTTTGGGAGACTATGAAATGTCCGTTGAGGTATACTACCACCTGGTGGAACTGCAATCTGGGCTGACATGAGCTGTGGTGCGGCTGCTGCAGTACTCACTGAAGGGACTAAACCAGGTGCCATGGAATGCGGATAAACAGGTGCCGGCGAAATTAGCTGCTGTGTCTCAAGGGGCTGGAATGTTCGTTCAGCTTCGTAAGTTACAGCTCGTTCTTGACTGGGTGGAACTCTGGACAAATAAGAAGGAACAGGCTCATATAGTTGCGGTAATTGTGGGTGATGCGAGACAGGAGATGCCATGCCAGAGGAAATAGGGGAATACTGTAAACCTGTAGTTTGTGGATAACTTGGTTGGACTGGAGCAAATCCACGGTTGAGACTTTTCACCTCTGGTTCAAGAACAGTATCTATTATATGTGACCTGTCCTCATGTTGCACCAATGCTCCTACTGCAGCCTGTTTCTCAACATGTAGCACTGTGCCTCGTGAGAGTAGGGCCGGGGGGCTTACATAGCTAGAAGGTGCAGGCGAAGATTGTAGCGATGATGCAACAGCCTGTACCTGTTCATTATCCTCGTTTTCCTGTTCCTCCCTCAAGAATGATTTGATGTGTTCCATCATCTTGTCTCGGCGGTGCTTTCGTTTCTTAAGCTGATCTAATTTCCTGAGAAGATTGTCCATTTCAGCTGTCTCCTCTTTCTCCTTCTCGTTCATGGATTCCATTAATTTCGTTAATGAGTCCATACTCAATGAGTCTGCTTGACTTGGACTGGGCGTGGCTCGACGCCTGCCTTGGCTGGAGTCTGCATCTGCTTGACTTGTATACACTGCGGCTGCTGCTCCTCTCTGCTCCTCTGACTCCCTCTGAACAGGACTGGAGGAAAAGGCAGGTCGGTGAGGGAAGTCAAGGATGTAATCCTCAAGGTGCCTAGGGGCTTGGCATTGCCGTGATGGTCTAGCTTGAAGAGGAGATGTTGGTTTGTCACCTGATGACATTCTGAAGCAGTTAAGCATCCGGCTCGAAGGACCATTTGTTGGGGACTGCCCCACTGATGCCGGTTTTTAAGGGTGTTAACCACGTCAGTACTCTGATCAGGGAGTCTGAGTCATCAAATTTCTTTCCACCATTTATTTAGGTGCAGGGTTTCACCATATACACTCTGATGCATTGAAGGTAGTTTCTAATATAAAAGTATAAGAGACAAATGAAGGTAAAGAATTCACAACAAAAACAGTTTGAAGAAAGTCATCAGGATTCATCTGTGGTTCAGGTACCTGATTCAATAAAACACAAACAGGCGACCCCAGTAAACACAACAGAATCCTACAATGAACTGAGATGTGCACACTGAAAAAATTCTATTTCACTCTAAATAATAATTATTTGCACTCTATTTCAAAATAGAGTTTAAATCAGGAGAGATTTTAATCATAAGTTTGAAAAAATGGAAAATATTAAAAATAACAGTAGTTAAATCGAATTAAAAACAGTATGTTCACATAAACTAATTTATAGAATTAAAATATTTGTGTGTGCTATGGATTTTTATGCTTGAGTATCACAGTATCACACTGTTGGCAACATGTTATCAAATGGAAATGAATTAACAGTCGAGTGAGCTTGGTGTGGCAAGTGCTATTTTTGTGGTGCACGGAATAGCTGGTTATATAGAGCGTTCCAAATCAGTAAGTTGTGAGGTTCAGTTTAGATGCTGCCTTAGAAGGCAGCTGTCTGTATTGCAGTTTATTACATCGCAAAACATCCGAGTATGCTTAAATATTATATATTTTATATTTTAAAATATTTTATATTTTATAAAAAATAAAAAAATCATTAAAACAAGTTTTTTGTTATATATTTCAATTTTTTTAATCTAAAAATCATTAAAACAAGTTTGTGTGTGTGTAAGTATAAACAAGTCACATAAAGTCATTTTAACTCACCTTCAGCAAACTGTCAGTCATATGAGATCACAGCAATTAGCAAAAGACAGTGATCCAATTAATTCCTGATAGACTGTCCCAACTATTTTAGGTCAAAGTCAAGTTTGTTCCGAAGATGAACGAAGGTCTTACGGGTTTGGAACAACATGAGGGTGAGTAATTAATGACAGAATTTTCATTATGGGGTGAACTAACCCTTTAATAGCAAGAATTGGATCTCAAAATAAAGTGTGACCAAATTTACATTTGTTGGTTTTATCCAAAGCGACTTGCAGTGCATTCAAGGTATACATACAGTATGTGTGTGTCACGAATCTGGTCTGTGGACTTCTGTTTACTCACCACCAGAGGTCACTCCTCCATCACATTGACTCTTGCACCACACTACTGTTGCACTTCACCTACGGACTACAATTCCCATCATCCATTGCACTGACGACACATATACAGCTGATTGCACTAATCACGCTCACATCTGAGAATTATCACACAATCACACACCCTACTTAAACCATGGAATTCCTCTTCGTCTCTGCCGAGTATTGTATTGCATTTATCACTCCCCTAGTGGTAGCTGCCTTACCGAGCCATTCTCGGTAAGACAAAATCGGTAAGTAAAATTCTGTGTTTTTCTTTTTAGTTCCAGTATTGTTCTGCATTTATAACTCTCCCAGTTTTAGCTGTGATACGGAACCCTCTTTGTTGTCTTAGTCTTGCCTTGTGTGTTTACTAGTGTTTCGATTCTTGCCCGTGTTTCCTGGATTAACCCCTTGCCTTGCCGTTCGGACTCTGTTTGCACCTCTCTTGGACTACTGCTCGTATACCTGGATTATCTCTCTGCCTTGCCCCGTTGGATATTGTTCGCCGATCGTTGACTCTCGCTAGCCCTAGGATTGCTCTGTGTCTTGCCCGTACCATACCTGTTTGCCGTTGTTTGACCCTGCCTGCTTATTGACTATGTTTGTCATGACTGTGTTATGTGCGGATCCAAAGCTTGCACTTGGATCCGCACGTCTCACGTCTTGTTCGCCCCGTTACAGAGTGTTCCCTGTGAACATCTGCTTCTTGATCCAGTGCCATACTCCTCTGTAACACATCTGACCCTTTATTGACTGCCCACAGAGAGGCTGACTGTGTGTCCTGTAGGGCTGGATCTTACACTTGTGGATGGTCTGTTAAATTTGAACAATCATTCAGTTAAGTGAAACTTTCTGAATGAAGTCTTTTTGTGTTTTGTGGGCATGATGTCACATGTGGAGAGCACATGGTCGCAGGAAGAATACTGAGTATTGTCCTCATGTTTGCCAAGATGCAATCGCCATATAAATGCTTGTGGACACTAGTGTTTAGAGGAATCTGAAAGGAACACCTCCAGTTCCTCCCACCAAAAGAAACTATTTGAGTTCACATGAGTGCTGGAGAGTGTTGGAAATGCTGTGATGTTTATGAAAGCATTACCTGATATTCCCAGTTTCAAATTAGCTTGTTTTGGACCTCAGAACAATCAGAGCCTGTAAAGGTATGTTTGGTCACTGAAAACCAAGAGAGCTGACTAACTTCTGCCGCTGAAGTCACTTCCTCTAATGTCAGGGGTGTTACATAGACAGCGATCCTGTAAGGAACACGGTGTTCATTTTTTACTCTGGGTTAGTAATTCACACTACTTACCTTTGACGTCATGAAGATGCATCACAACTAGGTACAAAGTTAATTAGTAGAACCTTAATTTTCAACCTCCAATCAATCAGAGAGTATTACAACTATAGAAACAACATATGATATGAGATATTATATATATATATATATATTTATATACACACACATGATCAGAATTGTTGGTACCTCTGGTAAATATGATCAAAGTAGGCTGTATAAATAAATGTGGCTTGTTAATCCTTTTGATCTTTTATTTTAATACATGTTGGACACAATCTTACGTGTAAAATATATCTGAAATATATTCCCTTTCATATTCAAAATTTTGAGCACACCAGCGTGATTATGAACATGAAATTATACAGCCATGGCTTCCTGTTTCACAGAAATATAAATAGAAGGGAAAACAAAGGCCAAATTCCAAATGAATTATCACCCATCACAATGAGAAAAACCAAAGAATATATTTCTGATGTGCAGCAAAAGATAATTGAGCTTCACAAATTAGAAAGTGGCTTTAAGAAAAGAGCTAAAGCAGTGAAAATTTCCATTTCCACCATCAGGCCAATAATTAAGAATTTCCAATCAACAGAAAATGTTATGAATCTGCCTTAAAGAGGACGTGTGTCTATATCGTCCTAATGCACGGTGAGGAGGAGAGTTTGAGTGGCTAAAGACTCTTCAAGGACCACAGCTGGAGAATTGCTGAAAAAGTTTGAGTTTCGGGGTCAGAAAACCATATTCTATCAAATAGCAACAGATAAAAAAAAAAAGAAAATGACTGACTCTGTTAGAAATCTTGTAATGGGCCATGTTTGGATCTTCCAACCAGACAATAATCCAAAAACAAACCTCAAAAACAACACAAAAATTGGGTCACTGTGCACAAAACCAAGCTTCTGCTATGGCCATTCCAGTCCTCTGACCTGAACCCTGTAGAAAATGAGTGAGGTGAACTGAAGAGAAGCACCGTCATGGAGCTGGGAATCTAAAGGGTCTGGACTGATTCTGGATGAAGGAATGGTCTCTGATCTCTTGTCAGGTGTTCTCTAACCTCATCAGGCATTATAGGAGAAGATTTAGAGCTGTTAAACTGACAAATGGAGGTTTCAAAAAGTATTGAATAAAAGGGTACCGTTAATTGTGTCCAATTTATTTCATAATGATATTTCCCTCCATTTTAAATTCTTATTCTCCTTTGAAAGGTTAGATTTTTGTGATTTATTTTTTTTATTTATTTTTATTTTTTTTTTTATAATAGATCAAAAGGATTAACAATGCTGATTTATTTCCACAGCCTTCTTCGATCATATTTACCAAGTTTGCCAATAATTCTGACCATGTGTATATGTGTGTGTGTGTGTATACATTTATTCTTAGATTTATTGAATTTTTTTCCCACACTTACCTGTTTACTCTACAGCTTTTGTACTTTTTGTAGCTTCTGTATGATAAATTGTTTATGACATTTCCTTATTTGTAAGTGACGTTAATAAAACATCCAAAATGATTGAATGAAATGAATTTGCTATGTTAACCCTACTATGGAGCCAGACTTAAAAAAACAGGGTTAAAGGTATTAATCAACTTCTAAAGGTGCTGAACGTCAAGGTTTAAGTGGCTTTAACCTGGGCTTCTTAAGGTCCGCATGTCCTGCTTCTGTAGAGAGCAAGTGCAGCAGTAGCATAAATTCAACAGTTCTCCATGTTGGAAAGTTGTTGAATATATAAATAAAATCTGTCAATGAATGTTACTACAGATGCTAAACTTTTCAAATAAACAGTGCAGACATTGTCTTGAGTTTTACTTTGTGTGGTTGTGGTTAAAGCACTGGGCCCTGATCTCACTCTTCCTTGTTCCTCTAAGTAAGAAAAAGCAAATATTTACAAAACTTTCCATCTTATTTTCTTTTAATGAATTTTGAATTTCTGCATTTCTAAGCAGTTGCATCACACATGTTCTTTTTATTTTACTGATGTTTATTACTGACAAAAACGTCCTGATGCCTTTGAAAGCGAGAGACTGTTTGAGGTTGTGTTTGGCTCATGATTTTTCCACCTTCCTCTCCAATGGTAAAAAACAACAACTGCCAAGCAGACCGCAAGTATCAGGTGAATGATGTTTTTTGTGCTCTGGATGTTTGTAGTGTTTTACTTCCAAATGTAATGCCACACACATACTCCAACACCATCCTGTTAAAATAGCTTTAACCAGCCAAATATTTTTTGCTAGTCTTAGTAGGACTCCCAATCTGGCCAGGCTAGTGTGTTTTGCTGGTTTCAGAGGGGCTTTGGGAACTTGTTTGCGGCTGACACAGTAGACATGTCCTGCTGACTTTTGACATCTTGGACCTGCTCAGCTCATGAAAAACAGATTGAAAGCAAATATGAAAGTCATTATTATCAGCTTTAACACTGTAAATTGATAAAACAACATAATGAGGACAAAAGTCATGGTAGACTTGCACAATGTTGAAACTGTTATTCCTATTCATTCAGTTCATGCACAAAATATTCTCAGCCTGACAGCCTCCCACTTTCACTATTTACACATGCGTCCCTGAAGGCAGATCACCTCCAAACTCAAAGAGGTTGTGCTTTCCTTAAAGGGAAAATTCACTAAAAATGCCATCATTTACTCACCCTCAAGTTCCAAACCTGTATGAGTTTCTTTCTTCTATTAAACGCAACAGACAATATTTTTAAGAATGTGGGTAACCAAATGTTGCTGGTAGCCATTGACTTCCATTTTATTTGTTTTTCTTTTCTATGGCAGTCAGTGGCTACCAGGAACTTTTTAGAAATCAGCATTCTTCTTAGTCATCGGATGCAAAATTCACTTTACAAGTTGTTTGAACATAAATGTGTGTTGGAAGTGTGTGTACACATCCATCCTATAATTAAAAAAAATCCTTATTTTAAAATCAGGCTGTTCTGAGATTCCTGTCAGAATGACGTAGTTCTGTACAGACCGCTCCCACGATAGCTGATTGACAAGACCATCTTACCTTAGACCCGCCCTGAGTGAGCTGAGAGCTGTTGCAGGGGAAGAAAAGAACGTCTCCGATTAAGCGATTAAGGTGTTTTGTTGTTGGATGTAATAATGAACATAGCAGTCGTCATTTACTCCCGACATCTGAGCTGCTGAAGACGCAGAGGATTAACGTTACTTTCGTTTTTGAAGTGAATACGCCAATCCCCAATCTGCCTAAATGTGTCTATGTTCGCGCAAATCATTCGTGATCCAGCTTCATCTACAGAAGAAGTGAGTATAATGTTTTTTTTGTGAATCTTTGTAAATCGCCTTTCCTAATAATGTGCTAGTCACGGCAGAAGTTTACAGTACTGCTCGTCACCCCACATAAGAGAGGGGTGGGATCAGCAAAGCTCATTAGCATTTAAAGAGACCAGTGTTGGGGGTAACGCATTACAAGTAACACAAGTTACGTAATCAGATTACCTTTTTCAAGTAACTAGTAAAGTAACGCATTACTTTTTAATTTACAAGAAAATTTCTGAGTTGCTTTTTCAAAAAGTTCTAGACTAAATGTGAATGTGTATTAATTCATCCCACTCTCAAAAAAACAGATTTAGTATTCATCAAATGAATTAAAACAGTAACATATAAACTCAGAATATGACACAAACCTGCAATAATTAAATAAATATCTTAAATAACACAAATGTATCTAATCCAATTTTATTGACCAATGTCTTTGCTGCTGACTTTCGATGATCCAGTTCAACCATATAAGCAAAAATGACTTTAGATAAACTAAGAATTGTGCTTCAATGTTTTTTTTACTGCTGAAGAGTGTTGAACCTTCTTCTCCTGCGTTCCACTGTACAGACGTGAATTTACTTTTCCTTCAGTCTGAGGTTTATTCATTAAAATTTTTTGTGTGAAAGGGCTTTTACATTTGTTATAAATAGAACTTCTTATATTAAAAACAATCAAGCCCTGCTTAAAAAGTAACGAGAAAGTAGCGCAAAAGTAACGTAACATATTACTTTCCATACTAAGTAACGCAATTAGTTACTTTTTTAGGGAGTAATGCAATATTGCAATGCATTACTTTTAAAAGTAACTTTCCCCAACACTGAAAGCGACATGGACTAAAAAAACTGCTTGCTTAAAACAGAGCTGATTTTAACAAGGCAAAAGGTGTTTTTTACACTACCATTGAAAAATTTTAACCATATTATGTTATAGACTTTTCATTAAGACCCTAAAGAATCATATCAACTTGTGGAAAATGGACATCCGGTGACTATATTTTTCAACAGAAGAAAGAAATTCATACAGGTTTGGAACAACATGAGGGTGAGTAAATTAAATTTTTAATGTTCATTTTTGGGTGAACTATGCCTTTAATTAAATTAATATGAAATTTACTAGAAATTTCTGAGTGAAAACTGTTTTAGTGTAGGCACTTCCGATTCAAATAATGGAAGTTAATGAAGGGAGTCAGTACTCTATTCCTAAAAGAATTCCAGTAGCATGTCATCTTGTAATCAGTGTGTGGTATGGTGAAGAGAACTGGCCAGAAAGAACTACCCCAGAACGCATCTATTTATTCCATGAGAATAGGCGGCGCATGCACAGTTTATTACAGGGCGCGTGCGGTCACAGAGTGGGAGTCGTACTGATTAAAGGGTCTGACTGCTGTCAGTTCCCAGAATGCAATTCTGCAAGAGGAGGACACAACATTGTATTTTAGAATAAGGAGTTGGGATATATGTTAAACATAAATAAATACAGATGGGGAAAGTATCTACATAGGTCACATTCTTGGCTAGATGAATAATAAATACAGTAGGCGTATTGTATAGCTGAGGCTTCTAAAGTATATAGGAGCTTTTTTGTCTAAACCTTAGTGGCCACACATGTCTTTCAGAATGGATTTATTTTTGCTCTGTGTCTTTGTGTTCTGGGGTCATTGCTGTAATACAGTGCCTTTTGAACTCTTTAACTTTTCAAAAAAGTTTGTGTTGTAATTTATATAGAAAAGTAAACCAGGTTGACATCAGATCAGGTCGGGGTTCAGGTTATGGTCAGAAGCCTTGGGATTGCAGCTATGTTTATGTAAAAGATTTCAGAACGCCTTCCTTCCACTAACTAGTTATTGTTTATTTTAAATTATTTCATGTGAATGTATAATTTCTACCTGCATTCCAATGTGCTGATCCCAGATATGAGGCTAATTTTGGGATGTTCTTCTTGTCTTTGTATCCTAAGAGGGATAATTAGTTTCCCATAATTATTTATCAGTCCTTATCTGTAAATTCTAAACGTTTTTCCCCCCTTAGTCCCATAGGGAAATAACATGTCACTCCCTTCAGAAGATTTGGAAAGTCACTCTTTATCAGTACAGTCAGTAAATAACATTCCAAAGAGGAGCAGATGGCCATCAGAAAACTCCCATCCCACTGGTTTCAAACTTACATTTAAGCTCTTAAATGTATTATTATTCTTAAAGGAATAGTTCACCCAAAAATGAACTTTTCAAAAATGAACTGAAAATTCACTCACCCTAAGGTCATCCAAGGTGTAAATGAGTTTGTTTCTTCATCACAACAGATTTGGAGAAATTTTATGACATCAAAAACATTTGTTTCTTGATGATGCCTCCACGCCAGATAATTAAGATCCAGTCCCAGACGTCGGATCCTGTCGGAACATATCAGATTTGACTGGTAACAGAACAACTCATCAGTAAAGTAGTCTAATAGCCAAAACCTGTTAAAAGGAAACCTTGTCTGGTATACCCAAAACTCTATTAACAGTCTTCTATCAGCCAAGAAGTTGACTGAGGAAAAATCCAATGAAGAGCAGAAGCAGGAGACCAAGTGATGATAAAAAAGGAGCAGAATTTATCGAATAGTCTTAGTTGCGTATGTTTCAATGCTCAGAATTCATCTGACCAGCACAAATTCAGCATGTACTATACCAATCTGCTTCAAAACAACATCCCATAAACCTTGAGTTTCCATAAACATTCCGTTGTCTCTATTCACCAGCCCTTGAAACACAGTCAAAAGACTAAACAAAACTGGAAAATAGTATCAATGTATCAATTTTAATCAATGAAATGGATGTATAAATGACTATAATGATTATGATAAATGATTATATGATTAAACTGAATAATAAAATGATTCAATTATAAATTGTTATAAATTAATAAAGAATAAAAGAAAGAAAGTAAAACACAACACAAATGTATGGTTTCTCTCTTGAAGCAAAACATGCACAGTTTGCATTTGAGGATCCTCAGATCCTTCAGCTTTTAGCTTCCCTAGACATTTACTGATGGACTTGAGTTGTGTGGATTTATTGTGATGTTTTTATCAGCTGTTTGGACTCTCATTCTGACGGCACCCATTCACTGCAGACGGTCCTTTGGTGAGCAAGTGATGTAATGGTAAATTCCTCCAAATCTGTTCCAATGAAGAAACAAATCCATCTCTATCTTGAATGACCCCTGAGGGTGAGGGTGATGGTGAGTAAAGTTTCAGCAAATTTTCATATTTGGGGGAACAGTTCCTTTAACAGATACAACATTTGCTTTGAATAATGCATTAGTGAATATTGAAATGAACAAACTAATGAATGCTTTAATAGTATTTTTCTTAGTTCATGTTAACTAAAGAAAGGATAAAACATGGAACCTTACTGTAATTTTGACCAAGATGCTATACCATTAAATAAGCAAGCACCATTAAAAAGTTAAGGAACATGTGCATCTAGAGTCTTAAATTCCTTCAACCTTGAATTCAGTGTGTCTGTGTCTGATCAAGACTCTACACTTAACTTGTAAAATGTGTGTGCGCATGCCTGAGGGGTCAAGGGCAGGCTACATGCCACAGATACTTGAACATTCACTGTATCAATGGTCACTGAGCGTTTGTCAGGAGCACACGCAGAGCCACAGAGCGCGTGCAAGACAGCTGCTCCGGAGCGTGTGCGGTTGAACCGAACATGTGACCGCATACAACCACTGGATACTGAAGCATCATGTGCATCAATAGAATAAGAACATCTGACCATCTGTACAAAAGGAATCACATGGTCAGTGTCATAAAAATGCTTATTTAATCAGTGACCTTTAGTGAGATATCATAAATATTTAGTCTTCATTGTACGTCATAAGGTTTTTTTGTTTTAAATATTTCAAAGGACTTCTGTCACGCAAGTGCTAAGAACTTCCGATGATTGAATTCTGCGGGTTATTGTGAGTTAGTTTAAACTACTTCCAGTTTCATCTTGACAAACCGATTTATGACCTTTTCCTCTAACTGAAAAATGATGGGAGAGTTTCTACATTGACTGAAATAGTTTGGAATATTGCCCCAACATAGTGAGCGAGGAAAGTAAATAAATATGTCTGTGGAGGATGTCATTAACATTCCTTTAGTGTTTGTAAAAGTTATCATGAGTTTTACGAGGGAGACATTAGATTATCATACAGCCGTCACGCCACACATTAACCAATGGACTATTCATATAAGGAGATTTGAGCATTTCGTAATAAGGATTTCATCCTATTTCCCAGTAAAAATGTCTAAACATCCTTAAAATGAGGAATCTACTCGAAGTTTTTAGAGAATATCTTGAATTATTGTTTATTTAATAATTAACAGCTGTTGAATTTTTTTCCATGCTGCAAACCTATCTAATTTTTGTTCGATTTATGTTTAAAAAAATTAGTTTGGCAGTGATGTAAGTACAATAAACTGAATTCAATAATCGCTTAATTAATTTAATCCCGCAGCTGCTTCCTGCATTTGCTGTATTGCACTTGATGGTTTGTTTTTCCTGAAGAAATTATGTTCGCATGGTAGAAACAAGTAGGTGTTTATCTGTTGGATGATGTGAAATGAACCAAAGGAGTCCAGATGTTTATGGCCTAACGTGAATTGCATTCCTGTAATCTGACATGCTGTTTATCTCTGGCAGCCAATATGAGCAGATCTCTATCACAGCATCCTGATGGTGAATCAGCCTATATTGCTTTCCATTTAATGATGAATTTTAAACAAAATCTTGAAATACTGTAATAACTCCATTCTCACACATCTGGCCACCACTTACATGCAAAAGTCCTTAATTCAATATATATGTACAAAAGAGCACAGAAATTCAAATTTTTAACATTTGTCTAAAAATTGTGTATGGATAATCAAGTAAACCTAAATTGCTTAGGTTTAGGTCCATGTCAGTTACTCACTCCCATGGGATATTTCGGTGCAACTTTGAACAGTGGGCCCTTTGGTTGACAACCACCAATCTAGAATGTATCTGTATCATACTGATCTTGATAAGCACTTGGTTATTGGATGCTTTTGCTCACAGAATAAAGTAATCATACCTGACTGTGAATATTTAATGTTGCCATGTGTAAACAAAGACAACCAGTACAACTTAAAGAAAAACGACTAACTGCACCTTTATATTTCACTTTGTTTCTCATTCACTCTTCACTTTGTTCTGTCACGTGACCTACAGAAGGATTGAAATATGTACAAATAGAATCTAATACTTTTATGCTGCTCTTATGCTTATGCTCTTATGCTTTTTGGAAATTGATATATAAATAAGCTTTCCATTGATGTATGGTTTGTTAGGATAGGATGATATTTGGCCGAGATACAACTATTTGAACATCTGGAATCTGAGGGTGCAAAAAACTCAAAATATTGAGAAAATCGCCTTTAAAGTTGTCCAAATGAAGTTCTTAGCCATGCATATTACTAATCAAAAATGAAGTTTTGATATATTTAGGGTAGGAAATGTACAAAATATCTTCATGCAACATGATCTTTACTTAATATCCTAATGATTTTTGGCATAAAAGAAAAATGGATAATTTCGACCCATGCAATGTATTTTTGGCTATTGCTCCAAATATACCCCAGCGACTTAAGACTGGTTTTGTGGTCCAGGGTCACATATATGACATGTAATTGTATTTGTATTTGTCAAAGTAAAGGTGAGTAAATGATTTTGTATCCTGTGTCTCATTGTTCTTGCTGTTACTTCTCTCTGTGTTTTGTGTGTGAGGCTGGAGAGGAGCAGAGCGAGGGAAAGACAGAAATATCTGAGGGTGTGTAGGCCAACGTCTTACCACCGGCATGCAGCAGGAAACGGGCCTCTCTCTCCAGCAGGAGGGTATGTTTGCTTCCCAATAAGAAAGAGAGATGCTTGTGATTACTCAAATGATTCACAGAAGACACTCATACATCTTTTCTGACGTCAAAAACCTTCCAGTCACGTACAGTTACACAACATTTACAGATATGTTAACAGCAGATGTTGACAGTAACAGCAACCTCGCTTTGTTTTACACCAATTTTCATGTACTGTATATGTATGTGTGTTCATGTATATGTGCTTTGAATGTATACTATATATACTTCGACTTCAATAGAAAGTGTCACGTGATTACGAGTGATTTCTTATTTTTATTAATGTTGAATATATACATAGTGTCGGGGGTAGCGTATTAATCAAATTACTTTGCTCAAGTAATCTGTTCGAAGAAACCAGGTCACTAATATTAATCAGACTTTCCAACATAGCAGCAAAATCAAAGAAAGGACAGTTTATTGGAACACATTCAGTTCAAACAATGACAAAATGTGGTATTTATTCACACTCCACAACTACATGGAAAAGGCAGCTTGTTAACTGACTGGAAAAGCTACTTTATTTAATTTAGTAGTGTCACTGGGGAGTAAAACACTAAATCAAAAATAAATGCTTAGAACTGTTTAGTCTTTACTAAAACTTCCAAGTGCTGTTTTGCTAAACATGATTTGACTCTTTAGGAGTCATTTTAGGTGAAAACACCAGCACCACTACACTGATGGACCAAAAGCTTAGCTCTTCTTGACAGTACGAGTGTTGTTTGGACTTTCTAAATCCAAATGACCTTAAAACTAACACAGGGCTGGTCATAACAGCTCCATTAATAGACTCGGTCCCTCCTACGACTGTAGACAAACTTAAAAAATAAGAACAAACACTCTTTGCAAATGTCAGCGTCTCTGTGCAATCAGATTCCTGCCGGAATAAATTTGTCATAGTCTTTCACACACAAATACACACTCATGCTGGGTGAATCTCAAAAGTCTTGTTTGCGGGCAGCTGAAGCGTTTAATGCTAAACTGAGCTGACCACAGAAAGAGGATGCAGTCAGAGAAAAATACACCACAAAACACAGAAGGGTCTCTTAAGCAGAGAGGACAGTCAATGACAGTAATGCAAGCGCCCCCTGCTGGTACATGTCTGCATGTGCACACTTTTATCAAATTTAAAGTACTACTAATTTACAGCCAAATCAACACATACAAGCTGCTATATACAAGCTCACAGTTGCACGAGTGAAGAGTTTTGACATTTCTGTTCTTAATATTCTAAAATCAAAAATGTCTTTTACTGTCACTGACGTTCACCAGAGAGTATCAGGTAAAATCATTCGTTAAATTTGCTGGACAATACAAGGAAAAACCACGGGTCAGTTTTGAGGTTTTGGGATATTTTGCTTCCATAACATGTTTTATTTCAGACTAGTGGAAAGAAAACATCCAAAACACACATTTAAGTGATATTTTTACACTTTATTTAATCTGTACAAATTCATATCTTTAAAGGCCATTTTCGCAAAATGATTTTTTCCCCCTCCTGTACTGAGCCAGAAATCCCTACTTTTGTTGAACTTAAACACACCAAAACTTCTGAAGATTTTTATATTATTTGCCTGTTTATAAAACACTATTTATTAAAAACATTTATTGGTGATTATTTTCTTGGGCTGTTGATGGTTTTCTGAATTATTGAGTGATAGAAAGCTATCCCCTGTGTGAAGAGGATAAACCAAGCATTCTAATCCAATTTATGGTTTCTGATTTCTGTTCTGGAAGTTTATGCAAATTGTTGGATTTTTATAATGCATAATTTGCATATTTAAACTTATTTCAGGAAACTTGTCATTTGTCTTATTGTGTACTGTGTATTTTATGTTTTTTTTATTCCTGTTATGCAAATCTGAATTTTCAGCATCGTTACTCCAGTCTTCAGTGTCACATGATCCTTCAGAAATCATTCTAACATGCTGATGCTGCTCTGTAATTAATCAACTGGCCAAACACCACATTGATCAGTTATTCTATATTAATGAATCAAGTAGTTATATTGTTTAGCAACTGTAACCATTATACATTTTGACTAATAGCTACAATACATTACTTGGCACAGATGTTAATATTACTTTGAGTATTAATAATACATGTAATTATTTTTGGTATCTTTCATCCTGAAATGAACAGTGTTCCATAAGACCAAAATGAAACCATGTATCAGCCAGGGCACTTTGGAAAACTCATTTTAAAGGGAAAATATGTATGTATTAATTTTTTAGCAATGCATGCAACATTTAATTCCATGATTTCTGCTCTGATTTAAGGCCTTAATTTGCAGAAGTGTGAATTTTTAAGACGTTTTAGAGACCTGCAGACTGAGAACTCCATTAAGGTTGCTGACCAATAGAGCAACAGAGCGAATTAATTTGTTTGATAGCTGTTCCACAGATGCAGCACTGATATGTATCTTCTGCTGCTGGTATGTGAGGCCACTGACATGCAGCACGTACAGTCTTCCCTCCATCATTGCATGGAGAGGAGACAAGAAGGAAGCAATCGATTCATCTCTCTCTCACTCCCGTATGGGCCTGCTGCCAACGGGAATCCTTTTGAGTTATGACATCATGGGGGCACTGGGTTACAGAACAGGGTCACGGAGATGATGGTAGCATGTTTTTCTCTGAAGATATCAGGAATCTGTAATATCAGTGCATTTAGCCCTATATCATTATGCCTTTTGCTTAAGACATATTGCTCAGTGGACATTGCCACCTGAGAGAGCTCCTCCCTGGTTGGAGATTGAATGGAGACTATTCTCACCACTTTCCCCTATAAATGCTCTGTCTAGCAACATATCCTCCAAATTAAAATCTCACCCTATCATATCCAATCTCTGTAATGTGTGGAAGAAGTTTTCTAAATTTTTTAATATTAATGTCTATCTTAACTCTGAATCCTGTATTTGGAATAACCCAAAGTTACATATTAATAAACATTCCCTTCTATGGAAAGATTGGATAGAAAAAGGAATTATTACATTAGCAAATCTATATGACAGGGATAGTATGAAGTCATTTGAAGGGTTGGTTGGTGAATATAATTTGCCCAGAAATAATTTCTGGAAGTATTTACAAATGCGTCACCTGTTAGTTACTGTCATAGGGAAAGGAATAGAACCTCAGCAGTCAAACCTTATCTCTCGGATTACGAAAATAATGGGTTTGGGACATGAAGCTGCGATTTTTTTATGCAATGTTATTCCAACAGACAGTTACTATATCTTATGCAACAATGTTAACTTGGTCGACAGACTTGAATATTAATGTCACATATAAAGAGTGGGATCGCATTTGTGAAAACATTAAGAGGGTTTCAAGAGACATTAAAATTAGATTAATCCAGTTTAAGATTCTTAATCGCTTTTATTGGACTCCGACTCGGCTGTTTAGGCTGAAGCTGAGGGATAATGCAGACTGCTGGAGGTGCTGCAGCTCGGTAGGGACCCTTTTTCATCTGCTTTGGGAATGTCCCGTGATTCAGAATTATTGGTTAAAGATTCATGATTGTATTGAAAATATTACCCGGTCTAGTTTGGAGTTCTGTCCGAGGCTGTATGTTTTAAATGATCCACAAATTACATCGAACTGTGGAGCAGCTGACTTTATTGAGACCAGTATAATGGTTGGAAAACAAATAATAATGAGAAATTGGAAGAACCCAGGTGAACCCTCTTTTCAAGAGTGGAGTATGGAATTGGCAAAAGTGGCATCATATGAAAAAATCTCTTTCAACATTAATGACAAGGTGGAAAAATATGTGGCTAAATGGGGAAAATATGTGCAATATATTGCTATTAGATGACAGCATGGTGCTTGTTGTTGGAAAAATGGACATTTGATTATTATTTATTTATTTTTTATTATTTTTTATTTATTTATTTATTTATTTATTTTTTTTTGTTGCTTTTGATTATTTTTGATTATTTATTTATTTATTTTTTTATTTTATTTTTTTTTTATTTTTATTGAACATTACTATAGGATACATGTTAAGATTCAAATTGTAGAGTTGACTATAATGTTGACTATAATGTATCAGTGATGTTCAAAAACTCAATAAAATACTAATTATAAAAAAAAAATATATCAGTGCATCGGTTTGTGCACATGTATGTCTGGCAGTTATTTTATCTCAGCTTTGGAATGTGAAAAGTATTTCTGGACCTAAAAATACAGCATTTTTTGTTTTGTTTGTGAAAAATATCCTGAGGAAGTTCAGTGTTGATTTTGACTAGTGCTGAGATCATGTTAAAGCTGATGGTTCTGATTAGCATTTGGCCGTCCTTACATGCATGAACAGACCATGAGATATATCAGATAATATGTACCTTTCAAAACCTGTTACACGAAACAGGAGGGTCTTGTGCTACTGTGAATGGGATCACTTTACATGCACCTTGTGAAAGTATAGTTTAAAATGTAATTTATTCCTGTGATGCAAAGCTGAATTTCCAGCACCATTACTCCAGTCTTCAGTGTCACATGATCCTTCAGAAATCATTCTAAGATGCTGATGCTGCTGAAGAGCAATTTATTTGATATTTTTGTGGAAACCATGATACATTTTTTCAGGAATCCTTAGATCAAAAGAAAGTTCAAAAGAACAGCATTTATTTGAAACAGAATTTTGTTTTGTAGCAATGTTAAGTATTTAAAATGTAATTTTGAGCAGTAGTGTACACTGTAAATTTTTTTACTGTAAATTCACAGTAAATTACTGGCTACTAGTTGCATTACTTTCACAGTAAATTACTGTATGTAAATTCATAGTAAATTACTGTAAACTAGTTGCATTACTTTCACAGTAAGTTATTGTTATTTTTACAGTAAATAATTGTGAAATGACAGCTGTATACTGTGACTTCACAGTAGCTATTCCATACTGTGATTTAGCAGTATGCTCCTGTAGAATTACTGTATTTATCTGTGAAGTCACAGTTAATGCCATCAGATTACTGCAATTTAGCAGTATTGTGCTGTAGAATTACAGTGTAAACTGTAATAGGAATGCAACTCAGTTGCCATGTTCTATTTTGTTTCCTGGGTTAAGAGAATCAGTGCTTTTTCCTATAGTTTTGCCATCTGATCATTTTTGCAAGCACAACTAATTTTTGCAAGCACTTTTTTAAAGGCATAATTCACCTAAAAATGTAAATTTATTATAATAAATTGACTAATTTAGAGAATAGAGGATAGAGAATAGAACAGGTAAATGATATAACATTGATTGAATGGCATTTTCATTTTAAAGTGAATTATCCCTTCAAATCTGTGGATTTAATTTTGCATCTTAACTTGATTTTAATGGTCGAAAGTACAGCTCTGACATCTCTGAGAAGAGCAAATGCTGTCTCCGTTTGGAGATTTAGTAAATATGATTACAAATTTTAGAAAAACAGTCAAATATTGTGTAAAAATATCTGAGCATTAAGAATTGCATGTGAACTTCCAAACCAAGATCTTTCAAGCACATCTGCACAGGATTAAATTCTACAAATCCAGCGCTAAACCATTCGTCATGCATATTAATTAGAACCTGCCACAATTTGCAATTTATTTGGAAAAAAATCAGATGCTGACAGGCAGCTCATAGCATGTTGCAATTTAATGGTAACAAAGCAACAACAACACTAACTCACATTTTAGTACAAAATAAATATGATTGATGCATAACATAATAATGATGCTTGCACAAGATCTAGATTAGAATTAGATAAGATTTGAAGTAAATTAACATGGATACGTGTCGATGACTCACATATCGTCAATCTGCAGTGCTTCTGTGAATGGAGAAAAACAGAATAAGAAACAGTTACCATATAACCAATAGTCAATGGCTGCCATCAACGAATTTTCATGTTTGGATGAACTATCCCTTTAAATATGCCAATTCTAAATAACAGTTCATTTTTACGAGCTGAGACATCAGACAAAACTTGCACTGATGTCTATATGCAAACAGTTGACATAAAATATTAAAAGGATGTAACTCTTAATAATGACAAAATCTATATATGGAGCTGCATAAACTGACCTTTATGCTGTGGTTGTTGTATCTACCATCTTTCAAAACCACCATGAGAGGTTCCAGTTATATAAAATATCCTGAATGGCTTTATGTAAGAGAGTCTTTATCTATCTATCAGTTTTCCATTCATGCCGCAGGCGTCTGATGCTCAGATAGCCGTTGATCTTTATATAGAAATTGAATACAGTTTCAGCATGTATGTCTTTGAATAACATGCAGTGACATCGAGGATGGTGATTAATCTGCCGGTTTTAGTCTGATCAGAATGAGGTCTTGGTTGGATGGCAGCTATCATTCAATCTCATGTGAAGCAGCACCTTCATCTGCTTTGGGCTGATATGTGTGTTTATAGGCTGAGCCAATACAGGTTGGTTTGGAACAATGCTGTGTTTCGTGAAAAGAGGCACGTCTGTGAAACTGCACGTAGCAATCGAAGCCATGCATGCAGGCTCCGCCTCGCACGCCTTCATGTGGGCTTCGCCATCACTATACTATGTTTAAATGGGGCGGTATAGGTTGGGTTCATGGGCGACTGCACATTTTTCCACAAATAGCCCATGTTACATAAAGAAATAATAACTGGAATGGGACTAGGTGTTGCATCCTCCATTGATTTCCTTTGGCAAACATGCATACAAGAGCTGTTTCACACAAAATTTTAAATTCTGTCATTATTTACTCACCCCCATGTCATATTAAGCCAAAAGGAAGAATTTTAATGCAGCTTTTCCCAGTTTGTAGTACTTATCAAAATATGCACGTATCACTTATGCACTTATCAAAATAATAAGTGTAATAATAATAATAATAAGTATTCAAAATGTATCATCCAACTTGCAAGCAACAAAGGAGAGGGAAAAATATGTTCAAATAATCAATTTATTTTCAGATAACTTTACAGATTTATTTAAATCTGAAAATTATCTTTGAATAAAAAATTGCATTACTGTTACTGTACATGGGTCTTCTCACCTGAAGCAAGTCTGATCAAGCAGAGGACTGTCACGGAAATAACATTTAGGCTACTTTACATAATAGAGCTTTTATATGTGCAACGATTCGTTTCATATTCAACCGGTCTGGGAGGCCAGCCGCCATCAAGGAGAGGCGTTTTCCACTGCTAAGGTTTTGATCATCAGGATTTCAAAGATAGGTGACACAAACATAGTCTAATTGAGATACACAAGTACAGTAAGTGCAAAGTTGATTCAGGTCCATTAAAGACAAAGCTGCTATTTTTTTTCGTCCAAGCTCTCTAACGCATGACAATCTTGCTGTCATCTATGCTCCTAAATATAAGACTGAGGATGTAGGATGCACAGCCGTGTTGCAGAGGGACAAAATACCTGGTATATCCATGTTGCATTGAGAAGAAGCTGACCACATCCCCACAATCCTCCTCAGCTTCAGCATCTGCTTACAACATTATAAATGTTGCAAAGTTACAAGGTGACATTGTCTGTAGTTTCAAGGTGAATGAGGTTTAGATCTTTTTCATTTCTCTGCATGGTTTCATATGCATGTCTTTCTCTGATCTGTCTGCAAAACTTATTATTAATGTTCCTTAAAACTTATTTGGCAATGTCTGTAGGACAGGGTGCGTGCAAAACAATAATAATTTAATGAATTTAATTTAGTTTTATGCATTTTATTCAGATTTTTTTATGTTTAGTGTTATATTTAATAGTGACATTTTATTATCTGCTAAACAAATATGTGAAAAATATATGAGGTGTTGGTTAGAGTGCGTTTTATTAATGGAAGACTACACCCAAAAATGAAAAATTGCTTAAAATCTACTCACCCTCAGGCCATTCATTTTTTGAGTTTGTTTCTTCATCTGAACAGAGATGGAGAAATTTAGCATTATATCACTTGCTCACCAATGGCTCCTCTGCAGTGAATGGGTGCCGTCAGAATGAGAGTCCAAACAGCTGAAAAAAACTTCAAAATAATTCACAATTAATCCAGACGACTCCAGTCCATCAGTTAACGTCTTGTGATGTGCTGCTAAATTAATGTATAGCTGTAATGTAATGCTATATTTCTCCGAAACTGTTGCAATGAAGAAACAAACTCATCTACATCTTGGATGACCTGAGAGTAAGTACCTTTTCAGCAAATTTTCATTTTTGGGTGAGCTGTTCCTTTAATCTCATTAATTCAAATGAGCTAACAATGTGGCAACTCGAGCATGCAAACATGATCAAGATGTTCAGGTGTTGCTCAAATCAGCGGAATGTGGAAGGAATGGTCTTAAACCATGGAATGTTTGTCGTGCCAGTTAGCTCCTGGGATTTTCTTGCATCACAGTGTCTAGAGTTAACAGAGAAAAAAACAAAAAAAGCTGGTAGCAGTTTTGTGGGCATTAAGGTCAGTGGAGAATGACCAGAATCTCACAGCAACTGAAAAAGGCAGCACAACATTACAACAAAGCTTAGATTAATTTGGATGGGCTACAGCAGCGAAGAACTGAGAGACTTGTGGGCATATGCATAACAAAACTGGAAAGTTCAGAAGAGTGAAAACATTTTAATTTGGCATGGTCTGACCAAGGGGTCAATCGACAGTTGGCATGACCCACGAGACGCCTGCTTGTAGATGTTGTAACTACACCATCTGGACCAAAAGCATATTTCCTCAGTTACGTAAGTTCAGTAAGTTGTATTTTGATAGCACTTTTCTCCAAAACTCAAGGTCGCTTTACTACAAGCATTTAAAGGGATAGTCCACCCCAAAAATTAAAATTCTGTCATTTACTCACCTCACATTGTTCCAAACCTGCATGAGTTTCTTTCTTTAGTGGAACATTGGAACATATTTTGAAAGAGAACTGAAACTTGGTTACCAACATTCTTCAAAATCTTCTTCGGTGTTCTGCAGAAAAAAAAGAAAGACATACAGGTTTGGAGCAACTTTAGGGTGAGTAAATGAAGACAGAATTTTCATTTTTGGGGTGGACTATCTCTTTAACCGAGAACATGACATAGCCAAGAACATAAATACGTGGACAAATTCTATTCAAAATGATTAATGATCTCAGGAATGTTACTACAATAACAAGACTAATAGTTACACAGTGAATTGTGTACTTTATTTGAGTGCAGTAGTGTCATTAAGTGAATGTTTATGCAAAGATGCTCAAAGCCAATCAGAGAAGCTGAAACAGAAATCATAGTTCAAGGTTGATCAGATATTTGTGTTTATATAGACTAGAGAGAAACTCAAAGCACTGAGCTCCACAGCAGTGAATGCCACAGATCTGCTCCATTACAGTAAGATTTCCAGACTTTAACCAACCACTAACATTTCTTTGATGGTTAGACAGGGGTTTGGTCTTATTTTTTGGTATATGCATACATAATTGTGTTCAACAGATCATTTATGCAACTGTACAGTAAATTACAGATATTTTAAATGCATGACACGCAGAGCTATTTAGCTTAACCTAGTCGTACATTTTTTGCAAGTGTGTTCTGGAGTCGGCTAGGTTCTTGTCGTTGTAAAGTGGTAAAGTATATAAACAGTGAACATGCAGATCACAAGTGCAACTCTGTTAATGAGTGATTTCAATGAACTTTGATTCTTTGCCTCATCAGTTTTTGGCAGGTCATTAACATTGTCTAGCTAGCTGTGATCTGCATATGCACCATGATAAAGTGTTTCTTAATGACGGTGCCTCTTTATAGAGACAATATTCAAAGTACAAAGTATACATTAGCTGCTATCTAAAGGAGAAACTGTGAGAACAAAAACAACCATGCAGGATTCCCATGTAAAAGCTGAATATTGCTTCAATAGTAATATTATATTATATTATAAAAGACCATGCAACCATCACAGTACTTTTTCTAATAGGAACAGATGTAGGCCAGTAGTCTTTTTTTCTCCTGCATTCGTCCACCCATTTTGTTAGATAATCATTAAATATTAATCTCTTAACTTCTTCTCAGTATTAAACATCTTTCGTTGTTTTTGCAAAGGAAGTTGCACTGAATGGTTGCATTATCAGGACGGAACCTTTAGTATCAAGCACCGCAGCGACACGGACTGTTTTTGCAGACGCACCGCTGCGCTCAGGAGAGTTTGAACAGGTAAAAGCTGCTCTTTTATAAGAATCTCGGTGATTTATGCTTGTGTTTTGTTTTTTTGCTGATGGAGCCTGCTCTGATGCTGTTACAATGTAATTTTTTGAAGACTCCGCTACATTTGCGTATATAGGCAGATCGCATAGTCCTGTAAAGACCTTGACAGCTGATTAATATGTAATACCACTGGCTCGGTTTAAAATGTTTTCTGAACTTTGAAACTTATCTTTAAGGTGAATTGCAAGCATATACCAGAATATTTATGTACTTGTTTTATTTTATTTAAATTCATTCATGCCACTTGAGGGAATTTGAATCATGCATTTCCTATTACAATTCATATTAACTTATTTTCCAAAATAAGGGCATATTAATATCTTGCAGCCCTTATGGCTGTGCTGTAATCTACGGAATCACAGAATACATCCATTGCTACTCACTGATGTTTCTGCTGTTGTTTTGCTTCCAAAATGATGACACTTCCTGTTGGATGATTTCATTAGGACACTTATTTTTATTAGTTTAAAACTAACAGGATGGAAAGTGAATTTGAGGCCACAGGATAAAATGATCATGAAAAAATATTTACAAGAAAGCACGTTTTGCTTGAAATATTGTGAGATTTGAGATACAAAAAATGCAAATATTTCAGATGACCACATGGATTATTTTTTTCTAGCAGTTTTTAACGTAGGGGCTCTATAATCCACTTAAACCAATGTATGTTTATAATTAAACACATAATATGTTTTTATAATATGCATGTTTTTAATATTAAAATCATATTTGTATCAATTCAGAAAAAAACCTATAAAGATATACTTTTTCTGTTGTCTTCACAGTTTAGGATGGCTCAAGCGGACAGCAGGGCTCTGGCTTTGGGAGTTCTGGCAGGGGCTGCTGGGATCAGCCTGGCGATTGTCTGCTTCCGCAAAATAGGAGCAGGCGGTGGCAGAGTCCTGCACCTGAGCAGCAATGCAGATCACACGGCAGTCAGCCTGGGTCTGCAGACGGGCCAGGCAGAGGTGCTAGATCAGCTGGGAGCTCTGATCCATTGTGTGTCTGAGCTCAAAGAGGAGGTAAAAGCCCTGAAGGATGCACTTCCACACCTGCAGGACAACGTCAGAGATCAGCTGAGGGGCCGGAGCGGGGACAACATCACCGCTCGCAGAGCAAGTCCTCTTCATCGAACTCCCACCAGGAGAAAAAGAGCAGGCGTCTCGGACAGAAGTGAAGGACAAAGCTCAGAAGAGGCAGAGAGTGAAGGAGGGTGAGTTTACTGAGATGCCAACCTGGCAGGTCACTCAGTTTTTTTTTTTTAAATCATAGAAATATTATTACTTAATTATGTTTATTTAGCTAATACACCTTCTGTCTTTCAATCATTTTGCACATTCATTATGTGGTATAACAGAAAGAAGTTGAGAGCATAAAAAGTAGATTTTTTTTTTTTTTTTAAAGAAGTCTGTTATGCTCACTAAGGCTGTATTTACTTGATCAGAAATACAGTAAAAAAAGACATACTGTGAAATGTTATTACAGTTTCAAATAACGGTTCTATTTGAATATATTTAAAAGCTGAATTTTCAGCCATTGCTTCAGTCTTCAGTGTCACATGATCCTTCAGAAATCACCAGTTAAATCAAGTTAAAGCATAAATATTGTACAAATAAGAAGATTATGAATTAAATAATTAAGAAGAATCATAAACATAACCAGAACCATAAGATTCCTTACAATCCCTATGCTTATAGGGCTTCACAGGGCTTATTGGTTTATTTGAGACATATTATTTTGACATTTTATGTAAGTATTAGAACTCAAATAAAGCAATAAGCCCCATGAAGCTGTGGTTTACAGTGAATTTATAACAGCTAAGGGGCATTGTTAGGGAGAATTGATGTCATATTCTGGTTCCACCTTAGCTGTTATAAAATGGATATTCCATATACGTAGCAAAGTTTCACAAAATAAAATAAAATGTAATAATAGTAATAAAAACATTCTTCCGCCAAACAATGTAGTTCCTCAGAAACAGTTGTAGTTGCAACAAAGTTGTTGCCGAGCAACACACAGATGCAGACACAAAAAGGTGTATGTTTGTAGAGTAATTTACAACAGCTTGGAACGCGGCTCATCCAATCAGATCCAAGGACCAGAACTATCCATTTTCTAATAACTTTGGGAACACTTTAGAATAGGGAACACTTATTCACTATTAAATACGACTTTTCCCTCAATAAATTCCTAATTTGCTGATTATTAATAGTTAGTGAGGTAGTTGTTAAGTTTAGGTATTGGGTAGGATTAGGGATGTGGAATAAAGCGTTAATATGTGCTTAATTACTACTAATAAATGGCTAATATTCTAGTAATATGCATGCTAATAAGCAACTAGTTAAGAGACCCCAAAATAAACTATTACCATAACTTTCATTTTGAAGCTTTATTTATTTGTTTGTTTATAACATATAGCTAATTAGCATGTATTGAAAGCTAATGACTTATTATGTTGCTGGAAAATAACGAAATCAGGCTTTCAAACTGTATTTTGACATGTCCTTAGTTTTGCCCTCACCTAATTTTCTAGAAGCTCAATTTATATGCATTTATTTTGATATTTAGTTTTTTTCATGTCCCTACTCTGGGCAAATATAACACAATTTAGAGTTGTAGGGGGATTAGAAGTGTGTGCATAGCTGAGGTGTGATTCGGTGAGAGAGCCGAGAGCCGTGTTGTCTGTACAGACGAGGTGAACTCCACTGCCTCCAGTCATTCATTTGAATGGCTTTTAACTAAATTCAGCACTAAGCACTTTACAAGTCCATTCCAGTCTCACTAAATTCTGCTCCCAAAGCCATTCAGAAATAATCTGCTTTGTTTTCCATAGCATTACACTTTAGTTCTTGTTATTTTTGACGCATTATGTTCTTCAGCACCTTCAATATCCAAAAATGATTTGTTATTTTAAGCCGCTTGGTTTGTGCATCTTTGCCTCTAAATACTCCAACACTTGAGGTGTTCAGTTTTCATAAGTTGTTTTTGTATGTCTGTTTGGAGCTTTTCTAGACCATGACTGGCTTTTGTGTTGCTTGGTTTTCATGGTTTTACTTTGAGCAGGCAGGGTATGTTTTAACACTACAATCCAGTGCAGATTCAGAACGTTATTCCAGTGGCCTGTAGCACGAAGTTGGTTTCAGTTTTTACCCAGGTAAGTTGACGTTTCGTTTGAGCAAACTCTGAGTTTTCGGGCTGAGTTTTAAGATTGGTTGGTTTTGTTACCATGGTAACTTAAGCTACACGGCTACCCTGCTCCAGAGCAGGTTTTATTCTGGGTTAGAGATCACAAACCAAAACTGGACCAATCAGCTGTGAGCAAAGTGCCAAAAAACTGATGCAATGAAGCCACTCCCCCGTATCTCGCGCTCCAAAGTAAAGCAGTTTACAGTCAAAGAACTTTAGAGACAGAATTGCCCAACTTTTGCAGCTACTTGTCACGTTTTCAGGTGCACACGCTTTAGAGTTAATCACAAACTCTGGTTCAAACTCTGAGTTGTCAGAGAAAGTTTATATCGAGCTTTGTGAGCCAGCTGATCCTGACCTAAACCAGGTTGGCTTTATCGGGTCTTGTCAACTCAAAACCTAACTCTAAAACTCTGAGTTTGTTCATCTCACTTCGTGCTACAGGCCACTGAGCTTGTGTGTAGTTTGGTCCTGGAACTGTCATCTGTCAAAACAGTTTCCTCCTTTCTGTCTCTCTTGAAAGCACCGGCCTATCAATCTCAAAGAGTGACTGCTGAGTCTAATTTTACCGTCTCATGCAGGAGCTTGTAAATTCTGTCACCGTTCCTGCATTGCTTGAGTGCAATCATGTCAGAGCTTGCCTTAGTTGCTGAAGGATGTTAATACTTGAATGTTTAAAATGATACCATTTTATTATGTTTGATTGATGTAGAGAAAAGTTATTTTTACATAGAGGCAGACAGGATGGAAATGAGGGAGTGCTCTTTAATAAATTAACTGCTCTTCTAAATGAACATTGTTTATCAGACTGTCTGGTATTGCTGTGTAATAAATGTTTTTAAAGTTGCAGACAGTGCATGTTTGGAGTTTGATTGAATTGTGACGTACAGATGTTCAAGCAAAGACACTTTGTGATTGAATGCGGCGTCTTATCTGCCAACTTGAAATCTGAATTTGATTGTGGTCACCTGCTGACTATTCATGGGGAAAAGTCATGCTTTTCTGTAAATACACAATTCAGAATTTCAGTTTCTAGTTGACTTGATGCTGCATGCCTGAAACAAAACATGATTTCAGCAACATTTAGTGCATGCACTGTAAAAAAATTCTAAAGATTGATTTTGGCCATTTAGTTTGAGCAACTTAAAATATTCAGCAGCATACTGAGTTTTCTCAACTTGTGATTTTTATTTAATTTTTTTTACAGTGTGTGACTTGCTTTTATTGAGAAGATATGAGGCTATAATTGGTCATTGTTTATCAGTAATGTCTGTAGCAATATATTTGATCTGTAAAAAGTTTGGCACTGTTTGCACATTAACCTTGAGAAGGACATAAAGATTAGGGTTTTTTCAGGGTCTGGTAAACTATTGTTCAGAAGGTTGGGGTTGGTATGATGTTTTCTTTTAACAGGTCTCTTAAGGCTGCATATTTGATCATAAATACAGTAAAAATGGCAATAATGTAAAACATTTTTACAATGAAAATGAATTGTTTTCTATTTGAATGCATTTTAAAATATAATTTATCCCAGGGTTGCCAAGACCGTGTCAAATGATCCTAAATATAATTCTCTCTCTAGTGAGCTCGTGCTGCGCGGCAGTTTGAACTTTGATCCGAACCAAATGTTGGTTCCACTTTTAATTGCAGGTTGGACAGTAGAAATTCATTCATATTTTTGTCATTCATCATTACAGAGGGTTATTTTGATTTCATATTCATCAGGGCTATGAGCATGAGCAGGGAGCTTTTTGAATTATCATTTCTGTATGCAAATCAAAACTATTTGCTCTGAACATAAATGACTTCTTATTGGTGTGTAAAATGCAACCGCAAAGGTAAAAAAATAGTTTTAGTTTGCATTTTTGTGTTTGTACGTCAAATGAAGAGATTTGATGATTAGACTTGGTTTTCATTGCCTCGCAAAGATAAACGAACAGAAGCAGAGAAGAAGTAATGCAAAGGCAAACCTTTGCGCTTATGATGTTGGTTAATGTTCTGAGTGTTCAGGCAGATCCTTGACAGTTGTTGATCTTTGCTGAGGACGGATGCAAGACGTGCTCTCAAACAAACACTGCGCTCTTGAATTTACAGTTCTGCTCATGATGGCCACACCAAAAGGGTGATAATAGATTGGCATCGAAATAATTCCTGTGGAAGATTCAGTTTTTCCTGGGTGTGGCTGTGTCCTTCAATCCAGATAGAGGAAAGACAATTCATTCAGACTTTAATCAACATTTTTTTTTACTGTTTTTGAAAGAAGTGTGTTGCGCTCAAGGCTGTATTTATGTGATCAAAATTACAGTAAAAACAGTAATTATTGTGAAACATTATTATATTTAAAAATAACCGTTTAAATGTCATTTATTCCTGGTGTGGGAAAACTACATTTTCAGCATCATTACTCCAGTCTTTAGTCTCACATAATCCTTGAGAAATAATTCTAATATGCTGATTTCCCACTTAAGAAATATTTTTGAAAAACAGTTTGTTTTACTTAATATTTTTTTGTACTATTCAAAACTTTGGGGTAAATAAGAAAAAAAGTTAATACTTCTGATGCTAAGTAAATTTTATTCCGCGAGGAAGTATTAATTTGATCAAATGTGACAATAAATACATTAATAATGTTACAAAAGATTTCGGTTTCATTAAAGAATCCTAAAAAGTATCATGACTTCTAAATGTTAAGCAGCATAAACTTCTTCAACATTGACAATTAAAAGAACCATTATTGAGCACCAATAATAATTATTAATTGCTTTTCTGTAAATGATTGAATTTCATTGATCATGTGACACTGAGACTGAAGTAATTGCAGCTGAAAATTCAGCTTTGCATCACAGGAATAAAAAACTGTTCTATAAATTCTAATAATACTTCACAATATTACTGTTTTTACTCTATTTTTGGTCAAATAAATGCAGCTTTGTGAGCATAAAGAGATTTCTTTCAAGAGTGATAATTTTCTAAACTTGTATTCAGCATTTTGTTGTTTATTGCTTGCATTGCTTTGAGGATATCCAAATTGAGTTTGGGATGTGACTCATAATTATGTCTGGACGACATTGCAGAAAAAGAGTTGCCATTATATGTTTAGCCATAATGAGGGTCTGAGAAAGATATCATTTCAGACAGCCTGATGAGATTGGCCAAAATGACTCATGATCTCTGGCAGTTAATGTGTAACTGTAGCTCCTCAAATCAAAAACACACCGGCTGCGGGTGATTTCCTTTGACTGTCATGAGCGGCCGTCGTATATCTAACATTGAAGTGCCCTCGGAGGTTCTAGCTCTAACACATCCCTGCAGAACTATCGCTCGAAGTCTCAAATGTTCTCACGAACCGCGAATGACGCAAATGCTTCAGGTGCCAGCTCTTAATGGAAGCCTTTTATGTTTTCACTTCTGTTTTTTATGTTTTCACCTTAACCGGTAATTAATGTTTTTACACACTCATCTCGGCTGCTGAGTGTTAGTGCACGCCTACAGTCATTGAAAAGGGATACTTTTCGAAGGCTGTAAATGTTAGGCAGGTATTGCGTGCCTTGTTGTAAGAAAAATAAACAACCCTCACAGTGTTTTTACATGAAATCCTTCAGGTGTCAGTCTGAAACCGGCAATCCCAGTAAACAGTTAATTGGCCTGCTGCACATGTGCACAGATCCTGTGGATGTATTGCATGTAAACACTTTATGAATGCATATCCATTACTGACTGCATCAGTGACCTGTGAGAACACCTATAAGTTTGTACATTCATTACCAAATTTGTTCTTGGCCTCCAAATAAAATTATTTTACCTTCTGTCTCTTGTGTAGGTAAAACTCATTTTAAGCATGTTGTTTTGCCTGAGCTTCCTGAGAGGTATCTTTTAGGTTGAAGGAATTTTGCTTTGCTTCTGTTATGTCATATTTGAGTTTGTTTTTATGTCTTTAATTGAAGGAATAGTTCAGCCAAAAATGATATTTACTTATAAGTTACTTACGTTCAGGCCATCCAAGATGTAGATGAGTTTATTTCTTCATCTGAACATAGTTGGAGAAATTTAGCATTACATCACTTTCTCACCAATAAATCCTCTGCAGTGAATGGGTGCCGTCAAAATGAGAGTAAAAACAACAGATAAAAACCTCACAGTAATCCACATGACTCCATCAATCAATGCCGTTGAGTCCATAATAATAATGCTTCCTCCTGTTGTCCTCTCACATCAAAATCTACAACATATTTTATTTAGACTGTTTTGGGCTGGTTTTGTTTATAAACAGTGCTTAATCCATGCATATCTCTCTCCTGATTCAGACAAAAAAATATTATGATGGGCTTGTTTCTTAGAAACATACAGCTTTTTGCTTCAAGATAGGAGTCATGTGGTTTATCAGCTGTTTGGACTCTCATTCTGGCGGCACCCATTCACTGCAGAGGATCCATTGATGAGCAAGTGATACAATGCTATTTTTTTCCAAATTTGTTCCAATGAAGAAACAAACTCATCTACATGTTGGATAGCCTCAAATTTTTCAGAGAATTGTTCCTTTGGAATGTTGAAGTGACTCTCTAAAGTACGTTAACTTGTAAATTACGTTGTCAAGCACTGACATTCCTGTATAACAAATCAAAATCTTTTTGGTCTGTCAAGTTTCAGTCTCATAAGAAGCCGATTTCATCATAACAACAGATACAGGCTAACTACCTTCTCTGCCGTGTGTTACAGGTATATAACGGCACTTACAGATTCTGAGGAGGAGGAAAGTGACGATGACCGAAAGCCACTGCAGGAACCAGTGGATGAGCTCACGGCTCTGCTGCAGAAAGCAGACCGATTGCACAGCTGTAACGGGGCAGAGAAAGCACAAGGCCTGAATGCTCTGCTGGAGAGGAAAGCAGAGGTATGCAAACTACTTCTCAAAATTTTGGGGTCAGTATAATTTCTTTTAATGTTTTTGAAAGAAATTAATACTTTAGTTCAACAAGGATCCATTAAATTGATTAAAAGTAATGTTGCAAGTGATTGTAAAACTATTTGAAATAAATCAACTTTATTTTCATCAAAGAATCCTGAATAAAATGCATCACGCTTTCCACAAAAATATTAAGTAGAACAACTGTTTTCAAAGCTGATAGTGAGCAGCAAATGAGTGAAAACTCAAATAAAACAGTTATTTTAAAGCAAAATAATACTTCACAATATAACTTTATTTTTGATCAAAGAAGTACAGTTTTGGTGAGCATAAGAGACTTCTGTCAAAAACATTTAAAAATCTTACTTACCCCAAACGTTGGTGTGCGATGGCTTCTGGTTTATTAGTAGAATGTTTTATTTACACACATCATGTATGTGCTTACAGTTTGATCAGAAGTGCCAGTACCTTTGGCGGTTGGCCAGAGCCTATGCAGATGCACATGATTTTGCTGTAGACCTTGCAGAGAAGAAGAGCTGCGCTGAGAATGGTAATCACAACTTTTATGATTACAGGTTGACATTTATTTATACATTGCAGACATCTGTGCCAGAATTGAATAATTCGACATAGTGGTTCAAATTTAGTGCTTGCTTTCGACTACCATGAAATAGCATTGAATTATCATTATTTGGCAGATTGTCTCCACAAATATTGATTCATCAAAGGAAGTGTGATTGACTAAAATAATTAATTAACTGCCATATTGAAATAAGATACATTTGTTTATAGCCTAATTATTTTATAACCATCTTGACTTATTCATGAAAACACAACTACCTCTAATTGTGAAGAAGACAAGCGTTGTCTGTCTTTAGGTTATGAATGCCCGTGTGCCCTGTGTTTTGCTCTTAATCTGTCTGCACTCTCCATTGTCTTTCTCTTCCGTTTTCTTCTCTCCCTTCCAATTAAATGTAACCCAATAGCAGCTTGGTCCATGTGTGCATGGAGGGACAGGATCAACTAGTTCAGTTTCTGATTTTTTTTTTACTAATAGTGCCTTTATAATTGCTGTTCTTCAGTCACTTCTCTGTATGAAGGCTTTAGTGTCAAAGTCTGGAAGCAGGCCAATTATCACTTCTATTTAAATAGTTTGAGGAAGTTTCATTAGTCTGGTGTATAATCCTCTTCTGCAAAATAAACCTTTACATTTTTGTTTGATTTAGGAGTGAGAACACATTGGATGCTGTGGGTCTCACGTCTTGCTTATTTTGTTTGCATTTCTTTTTTTTATTTTAGGGAAAAAAGTTGGTGAAGAGGCAATTTCCATCAATTCACAGTGTGCTGAAAGTCATCAGTGGTAAGACTCAAGGTTTAATGAACCTGTTTAAACTGACTATACAAGCTAATTTCCAGACTTTCACGAACCTGTTACTGACACCTTTTGGCATAGCTTAGACTTTACTGGATGTTGTGTGGCTTCAACATCCTCAAGTTGGTTTCAAGAGGTTTTACATTATTCGAGTGCATTTTCAGAAATCTGGCCCTCATAAGTAGAGAAACACATTACTTGTTTGTAGCACCTGGGCTCTGGTGTGTCTGTGGGTCTCTGAATGTATATGTGGGTGTGCGTGTGTGTGGGTGTCCTGCACCGGAGGTGTTTTTCAGGCTTGCCAGCTCCTCTGGATATGCTCACTCATCTTACAAAACCCTCTTGATAGCATCACCACACCCCAGGAATGTAAACACAAGCAAAGTTAGCCCCAAGCTAACATATAAACACAGACACAGACACACACACACACACACGCATGTTGGTTTTTGTGGTTTATGGGGCCTCTCCATAGGCGTAATGGTTTTTATACTGAACAAACTGTGTGTGCTATTGTCCTACACAAACCCTACACCTAAACTTAGCCCTCACAGGAAACTTTGCGCATTTTTAGATTTAAAAAAAAAACACCATTTAGTATGTTTTTAAACCTTGAATTACGGGGAGGCAATGTCCTCATAAACCACCTTCATATTGTAATACCTCTGTCATACCCATGTCATTATACAAATTTGTGTCCTCATAAACCACATAAACACACACACACACACACTCTACTTAATTGCTTGCAATTTCTGTGTTTTTGTTGCAGCTTTGGTGTATATACACTAGTGTTCAAAGGTTGGGGGTCAGAAAGGTTTTATTTTATTTTTTATTTTATTTTAATCAATATTTTTTTATTTTAACATTTTAATCACCAAGAATGCATTATTGATAAAAATAGGCAGTAAATACATTTACACATTTAGAAAAATTATATTTTAAATAAATGTTGTTCATATGAATTTTCTGTTCAACAAATCCAAAAACATTTATTAAAATATTAAACGGCTATTTTCAACATTGACAATAATGATGCATAATATAATAATAATAATAAAAATAATAATTTCTTGAGCATTGACAATAATGATGTATAATATAATAATAATAATAATAATTTCTTGAGCACCAAATTAACATATGAAGGATCATGTGACACTGAAGACTGGAGTAATGATGCTGAAAATTCAGTTTTACCATCACAGGAATCAGTTTTAAAATGTATTTAAAACTATTTAAAAATATACTGTATTCATCAGTTCATTCATACTGCATTCATTTATTCATCATACTCATCAATGGTGAGCATAAGAGGCTTCTTTAAAAACATGAAAAAAACTTACTGACCCTTTAACCTTTTAATGGTAAAGTATTTTAAAGGCATATTTTGTTATTGCATTTAAAAATTTAGTGGACTGACTGACAAGATGATATATGGTTGCTTTTGTGCCTGTCCATCTGATATTGTTGATATAGTTTTGAAATGTGAGAAACAGACGTTTTCTCACATTGAAAGACACATGATGACTTGTCTGTTTTGGGCTTCATGTATTGCATGATGAAACGTATCACTTAACGCATTTTAAAAGATTCATATCATCAGAAGTCATATCCTGCCTAATCCAAGCGCAGGGCAAGCTGCCTGCTAATTTTCTTTTAGTTGAAAGCAGTTGACTGCAAGATCAGTTTTGACTCCCTTTAATTTAATACTTTGTGAGTTGTAATGGTTTGAATGTTTTGATGGCAGTTACTCAGTTAAATATTGTAATATGGCTAATGTTTATTGGACAAGTCTTACATACTGTATATTGTAATATGCATTCTAATATGTTTACGGTGTCTAACACTGCATATTACAGTTCTTATGAGCTGTGTAGCATATGCTTGCATTGGTTTTGGTACAGGGTGTCTTAATGAAGTGTCTGAATTTTGCCTTTGTAAATCCCTCTGCAATGCTTTCCGTTCCCTCACAGACACCTGGGTAATTACACAGAGTGCAGAGGGTCATTGTGACCTACACACACACACACACGCATCTCCGTTACTGCTGCTCTTATCTGTGATGTGTCCTTGGCATTATGGTTTTCATTAAGGATCTGGCCTTCAGCTCTTGAATTCTGTCCTGTTCTCAGTGCAGCAGCTCTTCTTAATGAATTTAATGCTTTTAAAGTCTTTGTTTGTTAATATTGGGAAATATTATTGCAATTAAAAATGGATTCTATTTTAATATTTTTCAAATGTTGTTTATTTCTGCCTAAGGTTTTTGTACAAACGGTGATACCTTTTTTTCAGAATTCTTTGATAAAGTTCAAAAGAACAGCATTTATTTGACATTTTTGTAACATTCTAGATGTCCTTACTGTCAGTTTTATTCAGTTTCAAGTCCTTGATGTATAAAAATTAAATTGTTAAATAAAAAACTAAATGACCCTAAATGTTTGAACAGTAGTGTATGAATGATTTACACAGAAGTAAAATTTTATATTAGGGATTAGAAAAAAGCAATTAACCCTATAAGTGCTAAATATGGATGCATTACTCAGCGGACATAAATCATTTCTCAAATGGTGACGCTTGTTGAGGAGAGGTGTGCTATTGCCTTTCTAAGCTTTAAGATGTTTGAGTTTCTGGATGATAAATAGGGCGAAAAGGTCTTACTTTATCAGTGATTATATATGACTCTGGTCCGTCCTTCAAAGTAAAACTTTATAATGCATGACAAGAAAATCATGAATCTGAGCTCTTAGAACAGTAATATCTATAATACTTCTCCTAAACTGCATCATTTGCTTTCTCATGGAAACTTAGAAACTGCTTAGCAATGCCTTGGCAACCACAAAACAATTCAGCTTGACTTTTGCACTAGCCAGATTTTTTTTCAGTAAATGTAACTTTACTTTTTGCAGTTGGTAACTCTTTTCTGAATGAACCTGTGTTAGAAAGTCTTGATACATTGTCCATCTTTAACTCTTCTTTTGCCGTGTAATTTGTTCAGTTGTTGGGGCTTGATGTTTATTGAGCCAGATTCCTTGAGCTGAAGGTTACTGTCGTTGTCTCATGATTTAAGCTGGTCATTTATCCTTCCATTCTGCAACATAGCTGATTCGCCTTGCAAACAGAGCAGCAGTTTGACCTTGAATGGCAATGGCAACTCTTGTCATTGAGACTTTATTGAATGCTTAGCCCAAGGTGATGAGAGAGAACTTTCTGTTCTGTGCCGAGAGGTGAAAGGAATCTTCTTCTGTCGATCAGTTTGACTCTTAGACCTCTTTGTTTGTGGCCAGTTGTTTAGGGGATTTCTCTGCCCATGAGGAAAATGCTGATTAAACTTGCATAATCTTTTGGCAGCCACAAGTCTTAGAGTTCGGCTGATTTCAAAAAAAATATATATATATTTCTGTGTGGTTTGTGTATGCATAAGTGTGTATGAGTCTATATAATATTTCAGCTCACCGAAAGAACTCTAAGCAACCGTCAGAAACAACCCTTTGCCAAACCACACTTTTTCTTGTACCAATCTTCCTTCTCTGCCTCTTCTAGTGTCATTTTCATTCTGTTTTTGCTCTCTTTCTCTTTCTCCCACACACACACACATTTCAAGATAGAATAAACTTTACAGAAGTTTCACTCCAGAACACTGGAAACTGCCTGAAGCTCACAAAACCTCCCTGACCTGTTCTGAGCATGAAGAATTACACTAATAGAGTAACAAACATCTGCCTTTTTTTTTCTTTAACACTCTTGGATTTCATGGCCGGTGAACTCCGATGAACTCGACATCATCTGCTTTAAATCGTCTTTTTAATTCTGAAACCAGAATTGCATTTCCTGCAGTGCGTGCAGGGCATCGAATGAATTAATTTGTAGGTAAAACTAGGATTTAGACTTTGGTTCTGCATGAATGAGATGCTGCATCAAAGCCACCTTATACGTGGCTGTCGTCATTGTTTGAAACGAGCACGCAGTTTGTTTTTTGTAAACTGTGCTCAGAAGTCAACACAGTGAGACAATCTTTGAACTTTATAGGAGGTTATCGATGGTTACTAAAGAAAAGCAGTCACAAATTAATATGCAAACAAATGCTAGGAAGAATATGTTTAAAAATGCATATGCAAATATTAAATGTACATTTTCATTTAGTTATTTAGAGCATCTTATTGGAATTTATGATACAAATTTCAGTTTACGTTACTGTTCAAAATGTTATCGGTCGGTAAGATTTCTGATCTTATGCTCACCAATGCTGCATTTATTTGATCTAAAATACTTTAAAAACAGCAATATTTTGAAATATTATTGCATTTTAAAATAGGCCTGTTTTCTATTGTAATATATTTTAAAATGTAATTTATTCCTGTGATGCAAAGCTGATTTTTCAGCAGTCGTTACGTCAGACTTCAGTGTCACATGATCCTTCAGAAATCATTCTAATATGCTGAAACTAATATTCTAAGATGCAGAAACAAATGATCAATGTTAAACAGTTGTCCTAATTAATATTTGGTCAGGATTTGGTCATATTGTTGTCAGTATTCATCAGCTTTCTGAGTAATATTAAAGACAGACAGTAGAGAATTGGAGCAAATTAATGATGTGCATGTAATAATAAAAAAAAGTTTTTTTTAATGTACACTGAAAAAAATTATACTACTTTTTTTAAGGTAAATGGTTGCAAAAATTTATTTTAGCTACATTTAAATTTTTTTTTGAAAGTTAATCAATTAAATCTGTTTATTTAAATCTAACTAAAATAAATTGATTGCAACCACTCACCTTAAAAAGTTATTAGTAAATTCAATTAATGTTTTTTTTTTTTTTTAGTGTATAAAATGTATAAAAATAAAAAAACTGAATTTGTTAACGGAAATTCTGGAGAAGTATAAAGTAAATTGCTGCCTTTCAAACATACGTGTTGCTGGTATATTTCCACCAGTATTGCTTTGATACAATATTTTTGTTCGCAAAGAATCCACATATGGTAAACAGTTTTTATTAAAGTTTAATTATGGATGTTTACCCATAATGCCCCTGTGGAGGGAAACCCCAGATTCCTGGCGTGAGGAGATGTTGTCAGGTGTGTGACGTGCTCATTCAGCCAGCAGAACTTCTGTCACTGACTTCCATCACTTTGCTGTGGTTAAATGTTCAGGCCTCTGTGCATTGCCAGAACATGACAGCAATGAATAAAAACACTTCACAAATCAATCTGTGAAAGGAGGAAGGAATTACCCCACCTGTACTCTTTCTGCCAGAAGTTGTTATTAGTAATCACTTCTGGTATGTCTTCATGTTGCTTCAGTTCAAATTTATTTGCAATTCATCATAAGAGCTATTTTTTGTGATCTTCAACTTTATGTCCATGCACTGCCATTTTTTTTTTTTTAATAATCAGGATTGTGTTGTCAGTTTTGGCTGTTCTCACTTTGTTAGCACTGTTCCAACAGTGAAACAGAACCTTATAAATGCCAAGCAGCAACACATTGCAATCGAATAGTTTCAGACTTTGATGCCAGGATGTTGCAAAGCTAAAATCGTGGTACTGCAACATACACTGAACAAAATTATAAACGCAACACTTTTGTTTTTGCCCCCATTTTTTCAAGAGCTGAACTCAAAGAGGTAACAAAGTCAGCCAATCAGATTAGATATTGCTAGATTGAGAAGTTCAGATGTTCAGTGAACAGACTGTGGGTGGTCCGTGGAAGTGCCGCCTGCAGCTGAGACTATTCAATACAGCCCAATCTTAACTTCATCTACCAATCAATGTATTAAAATGCATGAGAGAAGTTATGTTAAGATCGATGCTCTTGCAATCTCTTCCTAGATGCATTTGATTTTCTTTTATTTTTGCAGTCTAAACGGCCAGTAAAAGAGCTTCATTCCCACAGCACAACTTCCCAACACACACACCAGTGTGACGGAGTACAGTAAGTCTGTCCATAGAGGTACATCTATGCTGGTGTTGAGTTTCTCTCTGGTGAGCTAAAGGTCGAAAGCTTTTGGCTACAGAGTCTGTCCCCCAGTCGCTCTCAGACAAACGGAGCCCCTCTCACCTCCTGTGACAGTCATTTGACCTCTTCACCTCTTTATCATGCACATAAAAGGTGTTTGTGCCCGGCTCCATTATCTGACTATGAGTACCAGCAGGATTTATATCGCTATGCTGGAAAAGCTTTGATCACCTCTGAACCGGCCCCTCAAAACACTATAACTACACATGTACACACGCACATCAGTCCCTTCAGTCACGATTCTTTCCTTCTTTCAAGTAAAATCACTGCACAGCTTTAAGTAGCAACATGATAAAAGACAGCAATCTTCATAAAATAGCCTTGTAAAATGCGTTAATTAATCATCAGAATAATTCCTCTGGAGTTTAGTTAATTAGTTTAAACGTTTGTGGTTTAGCTTGCAATCTGGCACCGGTGTGCATTAATTAGCAATTTACAGCGCTTTTGAATGTGGTTTGTTCAGATTCTGTAATGAGAAATTAATTCTAACTCTTATTAGATGAAATATTTATGGTTTGAAGAACTAATGTTAATTCTGTTTTTAAAGTTTTGTACTCATTGGTGCTTGATGTTGAAATCTTTTTTCATTGAGGTGTTAATACTTTTATTAATTAGACGTATACTTCTTTAATACAGATTCCAGCCGTATTAGAATAGATTCTTCAACTATTGGATAGTCTCCAGTTGCCAGTTACTCTTCAAAAGTATCCATAGAGGTTTGATCATATTCAAGCCAGGTGATTTGTCTGGCCAGAGCAGTTGCTGAAGTGCATTTTGGTGCTCCAACAACTGTCCAGGTTTTATGATCATGACACCATCATTTTAGCATTAGTGTCTGAGATTGAAGTTTTATCAATTGCAGCTTTTTCACGGATGTTGCCATGCATCCTTCACATTCAGTTTTCACCCACTGTGTTTGTTTTTTCACTGCAGTCTACACAAATTATATAAGCTCTTAAAATTAATGGAATATACCATAGCTGTTATTCATATATTACAAATGACTGTTTTCTTTTCTCTGTCTGTTTTCTCTGCATAGGTATGCTATACTCTGTGGACTACTGTCAGAATATGAATCTATTCAGAATAAAATAAAAAATGGTTATCTTTTTAAGGTGAGTGTGTGTATTTGTTCTTTACACAATGTCCATATGAGGGTACCACACGCACACGCGTATATTTCATAAGAGCAGATCAGTCTCTGATACACGTAGCATTTTATCTTAGCTGTCAGCTAGATTTCCAAACACCACACACCTGCAGAACCCTGGCAGGTGAGCTAGCAGAGAGAGAGGAGCTAAATGACAGATGCGTGTGGTGGGTTTTTCTATGTTCGTGCGAGACAGTTCAGGAGAAATATTTGCGGTATCTCAGCTGTTGAGAGCAGCAAAAAAGGCAAGTCGTGCCACATAGAAAGAATCTTCTCACTCTCTTCCTTTCTCTTCTCTCTGTCTCAAGGATCATCTGGATAAGGCAATTGAGTTGAAACCTGAAGATCCTCTGTCGTATTACTTGCTGGGCCGCTGGTGTTATGCTGTGAGTGACAGAGCGTTTGGTATAATAATAATTTCTACAGTGCATAATTATTAGGCACGTTGATAATCTGATCATTTTTTCCAATCACATTTTAAATCGCAGTGGGTTGGAATTGGTCAAATGTGCTTGGAAAAAAAATATGATCGAATATCAATGTGTCTAAATATTATGTACGCACTGTAAATTGAATATACACTACCATTCAGAAATTTGAGGTTGAAAAGGTTTTTTTTAATGTTTTTGAAAAAAGTCTCTTATGCTCACCAAAACTCAATTTATTTAATCATAAGTCAAGAAAAAACTTAAATATTGTGAAATATTATTGCAATTTAAAGTAACTGCTTTGTATTTCAGTACATTTTTAAATGTAATTAATTGATGTGATATTACAGCTGTATTTTCAGCATCATTAACTCCAGTCTTCAGTATCACATGATCCTGAATGTTGAAGGTTGAGCTTACTATTTTTGTGTGTTTCCATGATTATTTGATGAATCTCGAGTTAGGTGTTTCTTAATGATTTTAACATAAATTTAATTCATTCATTTAGTCAATAGGCCCATCTGTATGTTGATAAGTGGAGTTCTTATTCTTTTTTTAATTTGTACATTTGTGTGCAGGTGGCACAATGTACGTGGATAGAGAGGAAAATCGCTGCTACTCTGTTTGGAGAGCCACCCAGTGCCACAGTCCAGGATGCTCTGCAGAACTTCCTCAAGGTGGGACGTGCCTCTAATCATTGGAACACACTGGTGATTGACTGTGTAAAGAGCCTCTTTATTTAGAGGCCAAACAGTTGAATGACTATATGCATGACATGTTATTAATATTTTGGTAGCTGATATGAGATCACGGAAATAAGGGGGGGGGGGGGGGGGGGGGGTCATTTAATTTTATAGCAAATTTGACCAAATTTGTTTTTTTTTTATGTCTTGCCTCTGCAGTTCCAACAACCAATCCAGTTTCTGGATTTTCCCAACACTGACTGTGCAGAGATTCTTTTAGTACAGTATGTGCTGTAGAGGGATTTGTCTTAGAGGTCCTAGTTTAAATAACAAACCCTGTTCATTTCTGAAAGAGCTTGACCTGTGTTCCTACATTCAGCATTTTTACATAAATTGCTCTCTCCTCTGATGTTCTCCTGTCCTTTATTATCTCACCCATCATTTCTTATTTAAGGGGTCTGTGCTTAGACTTGTTGCACCCTGCCAAGACAACACAACATTCTGGAGAGTTATACAACAGCCCGACAGAGGAAAGAAATAGGGAGTTGCTCTTCGCCATTAATCATAAATAAAGAAATATACCAACAGCTTATGACCAAATAACATATTGTCTCTTCATCCACACACTGAGTGATCCACCTTCATACAGAATCCAGCTTTACATGCTACATGGCCAAAAGTATGTGGAAACCCCCCTCACAGTAATGTTGCAGCTACACCTATTACTAGTACAGTAGGTGCATAAAATAAAGCATCAATACAGCCATGATCTCCTAAGGCTTTTTTAGTTAAATGTAACATACATGGTACTGCATTATAATTTACAAAGTGAGGTTCATGCAGAAATGTCATCTAGTGGATGACATTTAGAAATTAATGCTTGTAACAATGCTGCATTAAATTGGTCAAAGACATTTCCATCAAATGCAAATGCATTAGCATATGCAAAATAATAATAAAAAAAAACAATTCAAATAAATGCTGTTCTTTTGAACTTCCTATTCATCATAGTATACTGTTTAACATTGATGAATAAAATACATTTTATGTTTAATATATTAAAAGAAAAGTGGTTAATTTAAATTGTAATACTGTTTCACAATTTTACTGTTTTTAGTGTATTTTAAGCAAATAAATCCAACTTTAGTGAGTAAAACAATTAACCCCTTTTTTCCCCAAAACATTTTACCAACCAAACTTCTGAATGGTAGTATGTGTGTATGATTGTTGGCTACATACTTTTGTAATTTCTCAAATCTAACCACCAAATGTGCTGTCATAAATAATAGAGTTGTTCCAAAAATGCTCTTGGTTTTTGTTTGCAATGGCAGGATTTTGTTGATTTTAAGAAAATGTGTTTTTAATATTTTTTTTTTTCTCCCAAGAGGAACCCCAGAAGCCAGAACAAATATTAGATGTACAATTTAAAATTTATTTATTTATTATTGCTATGGTTTGTAAGATGTTAAAACTAAAGAAAGACTTTAAATCTAAAGAAAACTATGGAAAACCTAGAAATATGAGGGAAAAGCCCTAGGATTTTCTCTGTAAAACCCTCATCCAATAATCATAAACAGCTGGAAAATCATGTAAATATAATTAAAAATCTTTTTATCAAAATGTGTAGGAACCCTGAAAATGTGTAGGAACGAAAACATATCCTCATATATGTGGCTACTGCAGTGTTTATATTTTGTGTGATTGTGTAAGTCTCATAAATGTTATTTATTGCTCTGATTATAGAGTGGAGCTTTACTGCCTGCAATGGTAATTGTTTAATAACTGATTTAACACACATAGTGTTTGAAAACGTACCCTAGACGTTTGCCTGCCAGCAGTACAGTCCTTATTTCAAGATAGATGTGTTTTTCATGATCTCATTTAATTAATTACACCTGAAATGCAAACAATCTGTTACATAAACAGTCTGTGTTTAGACATCAACTCTCTGTAGTCAATAAATAATTTCAGTTTGACTGTGAATGACAGATTGCATTTGCTTTGTTTGATTCTACAGACAGAAGAGATCAGTCCCAAGTATTCAAAATTCAACTATGTGTTTTTAGCCAAGGTAATGACTTCAGGTCTTGACTGTTTTATTAATGAACTGAATATTGATTAATAATGACATTAGGAATTTTGTTGGCTCCGTTCCAAACCTAGTGAGCTCCCTTGCTGAAAACCACCTACATAGACGGCTACCTTCCAAAGCAGCATCCTAACAATATAAAATATTAACCAATATAGAATGTTCTTGTAACAAAAAAGTGATATTTCAGATGAATGCCTTTTTTTTTTCTTTTTTAAATGTTCTATTCATCAAAGGATTCTGCAAAAAGTATCATGGTTTTCACAAAATATTAAACTGCAAATACTTTTATCAACATTGATAATAAAATTAAATGTCTTGCTGAGCATAACGTAATTAAGTATATTAACACATATTAATAATTATGTGTTACCTGCTATGTCCTTAAAAAAACTGAAATCTCCTAAACGATTTGTAATGGTTACGTTTTAATCACATTTCAAATCCACATTCAAAGTTTACACAAGTGGGATCATACATTTTGCTGTATTTTTGCAGGCACGCTCATGTTTGCTAAATACGATTTTTATTTTAATCTCCCTGCAGTTCAAAAAAATTGGGGTCAGTAATTATTTTATTTACTCACTGGAAATAATTATTTTCAGCAAAGATGCATTAAGGGCACATTTCAACTTTCATTCATCAAAGAATCTTGGAAAAGCTTGTGGAAATGTATCATGGTTCCCACAAAGCGTACAGCTGTTTTCAACTTTAAATAGTTTTTTAAAATATATTCAAATAGAAAGCAGTTATTTTAAGTTGTAGTAATATTTAAAATGATCACAGTTTTTACTGTGTTGTTATCAAATAAATGTAGCATTGGTGAGATTAAGAGACTTCTTTCAAAAAACGTTGAGAAATCTTAACTTTTGAATGGTAGTACTGTATATAATTGACATTTCTCTAATGTTTTAGATAATCTTACATAAGTGTGCAACACACTTATATTGTCTACATGGGCAGTGCACTAGATTTTGGAACTGAGCCAGCAAAGCCTTTAAGGAACATTGTAATGAGTTACTTACTATAACTGCGCCTATATCACTTTTCTCTTGTCAGTGTTACAAAGACTTGGGTCAGAGGAGTCAAGCCCAAAAGATGTGTGACGCTGCCTCTGCAATGAACATTCACACTAAAGAGGTGTTTTCTTATTCTGATGAATCTGATTTTTTTACAGTTCAAGTCTCTTGCCTTTGTAATTCTTTGTTTTTGTGTGTGTTTTCTTTAAAGGATGAGGAGGCACAGAAGGAATTGGACTCTCTTGTTGCATCACTTTAACAAGTCTCCAACAAAAACTGTCTGTCTTTGTGTTCCATCTCTTTGAACTCGACTGTGACTGGGCTGTAGCTGTTTACCCACAAACCAACATATGAACTAATGTTGGCCAGGCCACGTTATTCCTCTATTAAAGGGGAGACAGCAACAATATTTTGTTTATTTTTAGTTTATGCACAAAATACTGTGTATGTTTGGATTGGTGACTGGAGTGGTGTGGATTACTGGGATGTTTGTATCACTCTGATTCTGACGGTACCCATTCAGTGCAAAGGATCCATTGGTGAGCAGGTCAAATAATGCTATAATTTCTCAAAATCTGATAAAGAAACAAACTCATCTACATCTTGGATAGCCTGAGGATGAGTAAATCTGACTATCAGCATGAAGTCTGGTGCAAATAGTTCCATTTGTTTTTGTGTGCCTTTTAGGGGCATGTTTATGTGTACTTTCTTATTAGTATTTCTGTCTGTTTTTGTTCATCCAGAATTATTAATGATTATTTCATAGACATAACTTCCAAAACAGCATGACTATGAAGTTCTGTTTATGGATATCTAGTTTACCTCCCGATAACAAACATTTAGAAGAACTTTGGCACATTTTATGGTTAGTTCTTCCAAAAAAGCTGCTGATATGAAATTGCAAAATTGAAAATCTGTCAAAAATGTTAAACCTTTCATAGCATTTTTTATTAAGAACACCTGAACAACTCCATCTGGATTTAATCGTATTAATCACATTCTCTCTGTGGAATCTGTTATTATTATTATTTTTTTTTTTTTTTGTAGTTCAATTTAATAACTCAAATGACTTGTGTAGATTTTAATCCCTAGACATAATTTTTTTGACCAAAGATGATTCTAAATCCCAGAGAAATTATGGGGACCATGTAAATCTAATTTTTCCCTCATGTTATTGCTAAAATTGTTTTAATATCATTGGATGGTATCCAGCATTATGAATGTAATAATTTTTATCTTGAAATGATGGCACTTGCTCTGTATGGTACATTTTAGATTATTGGTGATGAGACGGTGATTGTAATGGTGCATATGAAGATCAGCACTTCATCTCTGCTGCTCAGTACAATATACAATAAGGTGAATCAAGTCTCTGTGTTGTACGTTGATCATAGTTCATGTTTTATGCTAATTGTGAGGCATAATTGCTAGCTCTTTTTCATGTTTGTTTCTTTCAGTGTTAAAAGCAAAGGGCTTTTTTCTGCAGCTTTAGTGGCACCAAACCAAACTGCAGTCTACTCCAAATCCTCTGAATGACAACTTGTCATTATTTTTATTTATGCAATTCTATTTAGTAGCATAGAAATTATAGGCCTACACTTCACTTTTAACTTCATAAATGTAGGTCCGATAGTTTTCAGTCAGTATTATGCCTTTATGCTCTTGTCCAAAAAGAAGCCAACTATAGGGAATACCAGGAAGACATGGAAGAAAAAGGGCTGATTTTCAGGCGTCAAGCAATTACAGGGCACTCATACTGACTTAACACCCATCAGTTGTAAACAGAAATAAGCTTTACATGTCTGGACATCTGCCTTTCCTTACATCAGAACCACAGCATGTCTTCAACAGCAAACAGCGTCCGATCAGAGACTCTTCTGTACCGACATGTTTTATGTGGATTGACATCACGTAACCAAAGGTACCTGAGGTGATCTGCATTTATTCCTAATGGTTTTTGGTTATTAGTCATTTTATCGTTTCTTACTTTTTGCAGTTATATTAACTCTACTGTTCAAAAGTTTGGGGTCAGTAAGATTTTTCACATTTTTTGAAAGAAGTCTCTTATGCTCACTAAGGCTCCATTTATTTGATCAAAAAAACAGTAAATCAGTAATATTTTGAAAATATTATTGCAATTCATACAGTTTTGTTTTCTTCTGGTTCTTAATTCTGATTGGCTGAGAGCCTTTTCCAGAGGTGTGATATTCTAGTGATGAGAACAGTTTCACTGTTTGTATCCAGCGATTGTCTTACTTGTCTTAGAGATTGCGTAAATGACTCAATCAATTGAATCGGTTTCTCGCTTTTCACGTCTTCAGCCATGTCTGTGTGACTACTACTGGATTAGCTCGCTAGTTTTATGACATTAACTAAAATAAACAAAAAAAAGTATGATGCTTACAATTATACAACAGTTCTTTCTGGTCCTCGAATCTGATTGGCTGATAAGAGTGCGATATGATAACAGAGCTCCTCCAACCGCTTCACCATTTGTATCATTTATCACTCCGCTTGCCGTATTTCTCAAAATAATCAATAATTTCTAAAAATGTCATGGCGGACGCCCAAATCGACTATAATTTAAGAATAAAAAAATACTGTTTTTGTGTCGGAACGTAGTTTTTTTTAGTCGAGAATGTGTTACTTCAAATATGCGGTTTGTTAATAAAGATAACGTCTATTTGAAAATTTGCTTTTCGGATATGTGAGCTCCAGGGCGTCAGCGGCCATTCAGTGCACATGAACCCACCAAGAGCAGCCTTTAATTTACCTCTGGCTCTGATGCCTCTTTAGTGGTTAAACATGAGATATATTTAGTTTTGAGTAAATCTAAAAGGCAGTATTTGGTCTCATTAATCTATTATTTGTTCCAGAGCAAATAATTTTGGCAATATCTCATCATGTGTATGTAAATTCAGTGCTGTATATCAGAGCGCTGCCTTTGTACTTTTGACTAAATTGCCTAGCAACTTTTATGATGGCTGTTGTTGTTTATTAAATAAGTAATATTTTATATAAATAATAGTACTATTTAGTATAATTTGTCATCACAACGCAAAGAAGGTAAAGGTTCATATGGTATCCTTACTTTAATTTCACTGTAATTTCTCTGTGCATTTTACACCTCTGTGTGTGGAAGTATCTTATAACAGGACAACTGTTCATCCTCAAGAACTGAAAACCATCTTATAGCGTCTTATTACCTAATGTATGTAAGTCTGTTCTCTCATACAGCACAGAAATAATGCCTGCAAGACATTACCTGGATTCCTGGAGGTCTGTTCTAGATTTTATTTTAATGAAGACTTATAGAAGGAAGTCGTATTTAGGGGAAGTCGTGGCCTAATGATTAGAGAGTCGGACTCGTAATCCAAAGGTTGCGGGTTCGAGTCTCAGGCCGGCAGGGATTGTAGGTGGGGGGAGTGAATGTCCAGCGCTCTCTCCACCCTCAATACCACGACTGAGGTGCCCTTGAGCAAGGCACCGAACCCCCAACTGCTCCCCGGGCGCCGCAGCATAAATGGCTGCCCACTGCTCCGGGTGTGTGTTCAGTGCTGTGTGTGTGTGTGTGCACATTGGATGGGTTAAATGCAGAGCACGAATTCCGAGTATGGGTCACCATACTTGGCAGTATGTCACTTCACTTAAAATAGAACTGAAAGCAATATAAATAAATATTGCCTTTTCATTTTTAATTATTTTTTATTTCCAGTGTTTCCTTAATTTATTTCCAATAAATAAAAAATAAAACAGATGAAACTAAAACTTAAATCAAAATAATAAAAAATAGTAAATAATAATATTTACATTAAAGTAATTTATTAAAGTAAATAATAAAAATGGCAAAAACATAACAAAATTACAAAAAATGAAACAAATTAAAAAGAAAACTGAATATATATTATATATATATATATATATATATATATATATATATAATATACTTTTTTTTATCAATGTTGAACACAGTTGTGGTGATTACTATTTTATGGAAACTGATCTTTTTTTATGGATTATTTGATGAATGGGAACAGCATTTAGAATTTAAATTAAGACAAAACAAAACAAAATTGACCCCAAACATGACAATTACTGAAAATGAAACTTATTATTATTTTTTTTTAATTAAAAAGAAAACGTAGTGTTACATCAAGAAAGCCAAGTGATTTAAGCCTTTCATATTTCATTGCATCTTAGTTTTTATTTTTGCCATCTGGCTTTAAGGATGCTCTGACTCCATCTCCTCGAGTCCTTGGTGAAAACACTACTGATACAATCCTACAATTTTAGAAAAAAGGTAAACAAACGTGTCACTGGTGTGGTATGCTTTCAAAAGATATTAATTGGTACTATTTAGATCTAAATAAGGTGCAAACATTTCCCGCTTTTTTGTACTTTAGGGTGCCATCCCAGTGACAGCTTTGTAGCTTAATCCGACAATAGTGAAGCTTGTTTTCTTTTCTTTAGCAGGGCCTGGAAGAGGAGCAGGCGGCTGCTGTTGTATCAGTAATCGGTTGGCTTTATCTGGACTTGTCTCACACTCAAAGCTCGGCTGGCTACAATGCTGAGGCTTGATCAGAACAGGATGTGCTGGGAAAGCAAGATTAAGCACTTCGCAGGGACGGGTATATCCTACACACTTTCCTTTTATTTTAAATGCCCAATTGAATGGCTGCGTGCAGATATGATGTGTGCAATAAAGTTAGAATGGTTATTTTTACATGCCACTATTTTAAGGGCAACTTGTTTGAATACAACAAATGAGAAGTTTTGTTTTACATAATCACATTGTGTCTAGGTGTTGCATTATATAATATTATACTGCATTTATTATCATAAAAGCTTGAGTAATGATATATTTTTTTGACATATACATTTGAGCATTATATATATATATATATATATATATATATATATATATATATATAACCATTACATTTCATTACAAAAACTTTAAACTGAATGCAGTTTAGAATTCACTCACAGAGCAGCCAAATCTCAGAGCTTATAATGAAGTAGAAAAATATAATATTACATGTTGGTATCACATAATAGGAACTACATATCAAACTTACATATCAGTATTTTGCATATAAAATATAATAGATCTAATACAGACAAGCAGTCTATTATTAAGTGCTATTACAGTCCAAAAATATTTTACAGCAGATCAAACATATTACAGTTCAAAAATATATTGCAGCAGTTAGAAATGAGCAAAAATTTGTAATCATAACACATATTATGCATGTTAGTTAACAAGCCCTGAATTTCCCCTCCAGGATTCCCCAAACTAGAAGGAACTTGAGGGACACAAAATGTATTTCCTTTCATCTACACAATATCATGTGCCAGATCGCATTCAACTTATAATAAACATAGATGTTCAGAATAGTTTCACTGGAGACTTCCTGTGACCTACTGTGAGGATCTCCAGACAATATTTGATTGGGAAGGATGTTGCGCAAACACAATGGAAGTGAACTGTGTTAAACCTGCCTATGTTTATTTTAATTATAGATGAATGCTAAGAAGTCTCTAATAATAAGGCACAGACTTCAACAATGCTGTAGTGAGAATCTGGAAATATTATCAAGAAGAACAATAAAGTGCTGTAAGATTATACTGTACGAATTTCTCATTTTATGAGCTTTATATAGGAACGTTAACAATGCAGCATAGGGCTAGTTTGAGCTAAAGTACTCTACGCAACAACAACAAAAACTTACTTTAAGTTCAATGTCGTCATTTAGAATAATTACTAAATGTTTTAAAGTCAACATGACATGTAATCAACCCTGTTGTTTTCAATGAATGATTAAGTGTTGTATAATAGTCCAAATTAATTTATTTTTCTGTAATATTTTATCAAAATGCAATGACTTAATGATTTTATCATGATCCAGTCAGTTTCAAATAGATAAAATCAATTACTGCACCACAGGTTTTTCTCATTCAAAAATGCGTCATGGAAGTAAAATGGGTTGCGAAAAGCCTTTCACATTGACTTTAAACCACATAATAATAATAATGTTGGCATTAACAGATGGCAAATTTTCTATAACCGAGACTAAATATAGATCTGCTAGCTATATTTCAACTAGAAGAACTAGAATTAGTAACACAAACTTCTCGACTGAATAATGCTATGCAGATGTATCAGTGCTCCATAAACCAACATTTATTTGTCTGAATAAACCATGCAGTGTCCTGTTGGGTAGCTTCTGCTTTGCTATTCTTGCATAATATACCATGAATCAGTGCATCATGTAGTTACAGTAATGAATGGGTGTGTTTTTATGGATGTAGCTCATTCTGAGCCCAAAAAAAAAGTTTTTGCCTGAGTTTTACATCTATAAATATATTGCTATAATGCAGATATGAGAGATTCTTCAGTGTTTGTTTTCTTAGCCCCCTTCATTTGGCAAAGTATTTAAGTTGCATGCTTTGATTTCCCTTCAAACTTGAGGTCCCTGTCTCTTTTGAGTAGGAGTCTGAGACGCTCCTACCAAGCTCTCCAGCAGTTCTGCGCTGTCGCGGAGCGTGACAGACACTTTAAAGGATCTGGGTTTAAGCGTGAGACCATACAGATAGTCCATGCTGGGAGTCGTTTCTGCTGTAAAACTACACTGATGGACCAGCAAGGAGGTGAAGAGGAAAAGCTGTATCTTGGACACGTCTTCTCCGATGCATCTACGCTTCCCCACGGAGAAGATCAGCACGTTGGTGGTTAAGTCTTTGTTGAGAGCTCCATCCTCATCCAGGAAGCGCTCTGGGTTGAAAACCTCTGGTTGGTCCCATTTTGTCGGGTCATGGTTCAAAGACCACTGGTTGACAAAAATGATGGTATCTTTAGGGATAGGATAACCGTTGATGGACGTGTCCGATGTTGTGCTGTGGGGAATCGTTACAGGGACGAACGAGGTGAATCGCATGACTTCGTAGATGAAAGCCATGAAGTATGGAAGATGAGGCTGGTCTGCAATGGTTGGGAGGCGCCTACGATCCACTACTTTATCGACATCCTCCTGAAGACGTTTCTGGACTTCTGGATGCCTACAATGTAAGCGAAGATCAACATTTTCAAATTTCTTGAGTTTGCTCAATCATCAAGGATTGAAATGACTATGGGTATTTCAAACAGGCGGATTAAACAACATTACTACATTTGGTTGGTGATTTAAATGAAATTGTATTCAGTATCACTTCTATTTATAAATACACCCGGCCTCTTATCTCATCTGTGATAGTATCCTGCATGAAGCAGTCATTGTGTTTGAGTTTCACAGTGTGGCCTACATGTTTAAAAGTGTTAGTGGGTCAGATTTCATTTTGTGTTGCTGTAACCTGCCCTCATTAGTTGCTGCCAATACCTGCACAGAAGAGTTACATAACACATAAGAGCTGTTTGGTGTTATCGAGACCCGTCTGTCTCTTGAGGACAATCTCTGAGTTGCTGCATTTCACACTTAAAGTGCAACGAAATTACAATGCTGTCATCATTCGCTCATCTTCATGTAATTACAAACTCATATATTTTCTTTCTTCTGGGCAACATAAAAGATGATGTATTGCAGCGACTCATTCATAAAATTAAAGTGTTGATTTATGGGGTTAAAAAAAAAAAAAAGCAATTAAGGATATGCCCCTCAGTGCAAGATGAGTCATCCTTATTTTTGACCTGTTTTAAATTTGACGCTATAAATCATGCACCAATGAGCAGCTTGAACATCCATATTAATTAGTAGCCTAATTTTATATATTAAAATTAAATAATGAATCGAACGAAAGGACATCATCCATTTAAGATGTAAATTTGTGATGGACCAAACGCATTACCTGACTAGTAACAGAATGATCCACTGTAGAGCTGTGGATAGAGTGTCTTGACTGGCCCCAAAAATATCTGAGATGGTCGGTGGCACGTACTCTTTATCCAGAAAGACCCCCGGGCCCCCTGACAGCCCTTTATCCAGAGCAACGATTAAAGCGTCAGTCATGTCACGGACGAGGCTCAGTAAAAGGGTCCTGCGGTGCTCCGCCACTTTAGAATAAATGAACTCGTTAAACTCCTCGTTGAAGTCTTTAAACTGGTCAAAGAGAGTTTTGATTGGGTTAGGGAAGTACTGCAGCCAGGGCATCACATCCACGATGCTTCCAGCTCCGACTGTCTTGGTGAACCGATCGTTTCTGCCCACCACCTGCTGGAATTCCTTATCATCATACGAATACCGGTTACCGAAGCAAACGGCGCTCATTGTGTTCGCCACGGACACCACCAAATACCGGTGAGGCTCGAAGTACCGCTGCTCGCGGGTTTTGGTCAGAAACAAGCGGATGAGCTCTCCGATCTCGCACACGATGTGCTTCTCAAAGGTCTGCTTGGTGTGGATGTTGGCTGTGGAGAAGTTTCGCACGGTGCTGTGCGCGATCTTACGATGCAGTTTCCACCACTGGCTGTAATTACCGAACGCCATGCTTTTCCCATTGGACACGACCCGGAACGAAGCGAAATCGGGTCTGCCGGCGAAATCCACTGCTTTTTTAATTAGCGCCTCTTTAATTGCGTCTCCGTTCAGAACCACCACGTTTCGGCTGCCCAGTTTGATCTGAAACACGTCGCCGTATTTCTGAGCCATCCGGGTGAAGTAAAAGTGGGGGGAGGTACCGAGCTGAGCGGCGTTACCGATGACCGGCCAAGAGAACGGACCCGGTAACTGCCGCCGACCGGAACGACTCCAGAACATGAGCGTTAAACACACCAGCAGCGACAGTAAAGCACTCTGCGCTGACAGCTGAATGCAATCTCCCAGAACCGACAGGACATCCATCATAGATGTATTTGCAAGCTTCACAATCAATGCAGATCCACTCTGAAGTGATGAAACTCAATGAACCTGTTGAGCATCAGATCAGAGTTGAAGTTTCCAGCGCTCGCGCCGTCTCTGAGTGATTCATATGAAATCAGAGAGCATAAGTATTGTGATGGTCGGTCTAAGGTGAATTCATCCAAGACTTAATAACACTACTGAGAGTCCCCTCCTTTACACACACCTCTCTCTCTCTCTCTCTCTCTCTCTCTCTCTCTCTCTCTCTCTCTCTCTCTCTCTCTCTCTCTGTCTGAACTCGTGACTTATGTGATCTCATGTCATATATCTGTCATCTATCTGCGGAGAAATTTTTTATTTAACAATGCAAAACATTTATTTGGTCATTTTACCATGGTAAATACTGTTCAAATTATATTTACTAGTCTAAAGTTGTCCGGTGAAAGGGGATTAGTAATAGGCCTACTGTATTTTGCCCTCATTTTATTTAGATTTTCTCCACATAAACAGGTTACCCCATACATCTAGCCTATATGCTATCCCATAATATGTACCTTTATTCCGTATCCTTTTATTAAACAGGTCCATGCAGCAATTAGAAACAGAACAAGGTTAATTCTAAGAAAATGTTTAAAATAGTTATGGGCTACAATAAGAGATCCATCATATGATGCCTATTACGCAAAAGCAGCATTCTTGTATAAAAGGACGGAGAAAGTATTTTGCTTAACGGTTATGAACATGGTAATGGATTTGGGTTTTTTCCCCTCCAGTCTACTTTTCAACTTCAGAAATGTGCGTGAGAACCGATCATGTGTACAGTGATGCTATGAGTTGAGACAATGGATCAAACCTTACCTTTCACAAGGAACTAATGTTTGACAGCGAAATAATAGGCTATACTTCCTTCATGCTTCATCATTGTGGAAAATAAAATAGATAAGCTAACATGTGATGGAAAATTGTGCAATGATGGAGATTTTTTTGATAGTATTTTCTTCTTTCTCTGTTTCCACCTGTCGCCACTAGGAGGATCCCATTCCTAACCAGCACTAAATCATATGACACTAGGATTAATTAATAAAAGGGAAATAAAGTCCTGAATTATATATTTTTTTTAATTCTGCAATTTTTATTTTTCGTAGTGTGCATTCGCAGTCATACTTAGGACAACAAATGTAAGTATAGCTATTCCTTTATCTTCTTATTGTAAATATAATTAATTAATAAATATAGTTACAATTTTAAAAATCATGTCATTGTCTAACAGCAACAACAACAACAACAAATCTACATTTTTATTTTTCTTACAGAAGGGCTAAATGTCACACTGTTTAATATGAAAAAAATAAATAAATAAAACATATGATTTTTTACAAAGAAGATGCACAATTTCAAATTGTGCTTAAACAGCTAAATAGCTCAGGTATGTGTTCCGAATGAGTCCTCTTTAAAATTCGCTTCATAACAATAATTTTTTTTTAAACTCAGTTTAAAATTCATGGAGGTTTAACACACATTAAATTAAATATCAAATATTAAAATAAATATGCAATATTATTATTATTATACTTAATGTAACTAACAAAATGTAAAAATTCGATATATTCATAAAAAAGAATTTCTAATAAAAATGAAGCACGCAGAGGTACTGAAAGCAGCGGCTCCTCGTGAGTTCAGTACCACGGACAGCGCGCGAGCACAGAGGAAGACTCTTTACAGCAACGGAGACTGAAAAACAAGTTCAAATGAGGTATTATAAAGAATAAAATAACAGCAAGTTGTATTGGCTATACACAACGTTTCAAGCATACTGATTCTTTTATTATTAGCTTACATTCTATTATTTTCAACATTCTAAAATAAGAGTCATCAAAGCTATTTCTCTTAATGGACTTCATAATTTGCATTAAGGGGTGCTTTTAAACAATTTATAAGTAGTTCAAAAGTAGGCTATGCTTGACAAATTGAATCGCTTTTCATTCACTATCCGGCCAAATTCATGCTTTAAAATTTAGGGAAATTAAAAACATGCAGTTGATAAAAGACAGGCTACTGTATATACGCAAAAATTGTAGTTTTATAGTATTGAATTATTATTGTGTTATTAAAATACTGTGTAAATATGTCTGTCGATGTGGCAGTGACATGTTTTTTTATAACAGCAGGAATAAATAACCAAAAAACAAGGCCTCTATCAAAAAATCTATTCAGTTGCCCAACACTTCACATCTCTACACACCAAAACAAGAATAATTCATTTAATTTGATTAATTTAGTTGATGCATGTTAGGTGCATCATTTATAGATCCACATACCCTTGCTATTATTATTATTATTATTATTATTATTTATTTAATTATTTTTAAATACGCTTGTATCATTTTTGCTTTTATTGACCTTAATCAGGTAAGACGCCATAATAAAGACGTCTAATTTACAACAGTAAACTATTGAACACACAGTAGGCCTACTGTTCGTTCCTGTCAAGAATTAAATATGGGGCTACCCGAATTAAGGTATTTTACGAAAAAATAAATAAATAAATAAAATCTGAACAATTAGGCTAGTGATTTATTTGCTTAAAATATATGCAGATACTTGCTTAAAGTTTTTTTTTTTACAATGTAAACTAAATGTTTCTGTCTTCTCTGTTAGTTCTCAAATTTTTGTAACATAAAGCATAGGCGAGTTTCATGTTCAGGGCTTCTTTTTTATTATTTTATTCAAAGAGCTATAACACAACATGTTATCAAGAAACAAAATAAAAAAAAGAAAAGGGAAAGAAAGAAAAAAACAAATTACAACAAACAAAACAGTTGTCAGGGGGAGCAAAGTATTAAACTTCAAAACAAATAAACAAGATATACATATATACACATGTACGTATGTTTAAAATCAAATACATTTATTGTAAAATTCACAAACTTTCAAAGTTCTTACAGCTTTCTTATTCACAGAGTCCCTGATACTGTCAATACAAATACATATTTCAGTCAACAAAAACTATTTTTTTTTTTTATTGGTAAATTTACACTTATGAATGTGAAATTTGGTCAACAGAATAAGTAAATTAATTAAGTAAAAGTTCATCTTGGTCAGGATAGTCAGTAAAGCCAAAAAGTAAATTTTCCCATAAGAGTGAAGTAGGTTTTAAACACTGAATATTTTCACTAATAACTTTTTGGACCTTACAGCATAGTATAACTGAGTATGTACAGTGCCAAAATAAGTGCAAGGCAGTTTCCTCATATTCATTACAAAAAGTACAATTTACATTTATTCCTTTTTAAAAATTTTGTAAATAATAATTTGCTGGATAAAATCTGTGAATGAGCTTATAAGAATCTTATTTCTAAGATGATATTTCTGTGGTAACAACCACACTTTTCTCTAGCAAATCAATTTTCCATTATGTTCAGGGCTTCTGTTTCTTTCAGTTATGGTCTCTACCCCATTAATTTTTTTGGGTGGGGTGGGGGGGGTCCATCACAAGTGAACAGACTCCCAATCCCCAGGCCTCTTTACTACATCAAAGAGCCAGACCATGCTGAGACAGGCCTGACACACACGCAATGCTTCGCTGTGGTCCAGGTGTTTCCAGGTAATTGTAAAGCTGTGTGTTGTCATTTTTATGTGTTTTATATAAAGCCGGTGCCAGTTTGACAAACTGCATCCTGTGAAACACTAGACGTATATTACAGAGACACCAGGAGAACTGTATACATATATACTACAGTGGAAATATGTACATAACATCACTTAAAACAACAAAAAAGGTCAATTATTCACAGTATGGTCAAAATAAAATGATTTAAAATGGGGTTATTCAGATGAGAGATGCCCAAACAAGGTCCAACGGGCCAAAGTTGACCCATGACATGCAACATTTACATGACCCTCAGCTCTCAATCAAGTTTAAACATTAGACATTTGATGTGTTAGACATGATACAAGTATTTTTAAAAACTCATAGATGTGACTTACATTAAAGGGATTTTGCATGATGGTGCCTTTTCATTGAAATCATTCTTGTTGCACATATTTCAATTTTTGAGGGAAGTAATGATGACTTAATCCTCTAACCAGTAGGAACAGGAAAAACCTGACATCTTTCTTATTAGACACATTCATAGTTCTAAATCCTGCACATTTCTGATTGAACAAAAACAGTACAGTATGAAAACATCTATATTGACATTGCTTTGTAGTACGACTAGGGCAGGCCAGGGATTATATAAACTGATATCATGAAATAACAGCTCTGGAAAATGTGCAATACTTTGCACTGACTGCTGTAGTTTTGTCACAGCTGTGTGTACATTGGGAAAAAAAGGTGTGTGCTTGAGACTGGCTTATCTTCTGCGCTCAGTCAGAACAGTGAACTTCTGGAGGAAACAGACTACAGGAGAAATGGCCATGGGGCGTTGAGTTGAGCGCTGCAGTCACGCACAGGCACTTTATCACGAGACACTACTGGAGCTGCCTGCTTAAAGCTTTGCCTGTTTTCAGTGTTTCTGATGGCTTGGCTGATTAAGTAGATCCTCCAGACAGGTACACCCGTGTTACTTTCAAGGTAAATAAACAGGAAGAGCACGAGAATGCTAAAACTTCGAAATATTCCATTGCCATGTGAAAAACAGAGAAAATGCTTACATTTTGTGCACTTTAATTTAATGCACAAATATTCGTTTCAAATAATTTTGCGTAAAAATTTAAAGGTAAAAATACAAGTCATCATTTATTCTATGGAAGTCAGTGGCTACCAGCAGCTGTTTGGTTACTTGCATTCTTCAAAATATCGTCTTTTGCATTAAACTAGAAAGAATATAATACAGGTTTGGAACAGTTTGAAGGTGAGTAAATGATGACAGGATTTTCATTTTTGGGTGAACTTTTGCTTTAAGTGAAAAGTTGCATATGAATTCCAAATGTTCTTTTTAAATTACTCAACAGTGTTAATATAAATTGGTAAGTGGCAATGAAGCAAAATATTAAAGCTAACAGTAATCATTAAGAACAAAACCAATGTTGTAATTTCAGCTGCAGGTGAAAAGGTTTTTCCCTGTCGCCGTCTGTGTAACTGTACACACTGTGAAATGTGATATTGTAGTTGTGTTGTTGAATAGTAGGTAAGAGAAGTTCATTTAGCAAAGAATATTGAACTTCCTCCCCCATATTAACAGTACTTTGTGTGGTTTTGCACCAGGAGAAAAATGACAATTGCTGATCTCTTTTTGTTTGCAAAGATGAATACAAAGCGTGAGAACACTCTTATACATAACGTAATATCATTGCAATTAATATTATCAGCATACTAGTGTGCATGACAAATATATACATTAATTTTAATCTCAGTATTTTGTCCCCTTTTGTTTTATTGACACCTACAATGAAGCTGACATGATGAGCCATGATATTCCAGGATGATTTGAGAATATTTCAGAGATCTTCAGTGCAAAGAAGTATGATCTTTACAATGGTACGTTTTACTTGCATATTTGATGACCTAAAATGTTTTTAGAGCTAATAGTTTTAAAAATATTTTTTATCTATCTAATCTATCTATCTCTCCATCACTCTATCTCTCTATCAGAATATAAGAACTTGGTTCTTGTGACTATACAGTGTTGTTTCCTTAAAAACGTTAACAATTTAGATGAATCTGAGTTTCTCCACTGTGTGTAACCGTAACTTTTTATGATAATATTTGCTGAATTTACTCATTCTGCATCCTGTGATAGCATTTTGCAGTCAGACTATCTGATTTCCCTTCTTTGTTTGTCAGTGTTACACTCACACTCAGACAGACACATCTGCAAACGCATGCAAGCGGGACATTTGTATTTATCCCAGGCAGCGTCACTGGGTGTGATGGTGTCAGAGAGTTTAATCCAGAGCATCACCCTGCCACTCTGTGCAGGCCGGTTCCCCTCATTACAACACAATGACCCTCATGACGCCACACTCTCCTCAACCTTCAGTTTCCCAGGAAAATGATAAAACCCCTCATTCCCCCCCCCCCCCCCCCCCCTACAGAAGCTCAAAAACATACTAAAACGATTGAAAAGACAAACAATGCTAATGAGTATTTCGAAGTATCCTAATGACCCTGCAAATTAACAACCAATTGAGGTACAGCCTTCATCAGACTGCGCGGCTTTTTTTGTCTAGCCAACTGTTGCGGAGGCCCTTGCCAAAGCGTAGTCACTAGTCCGTGAAGGCGTCTCCTCTTCCTGACACTAAGAGGGCATTTTTCCCCAGAATTTTGAACGGTCACCCATGTCAGATTTACATTCTTTTTGTTTCTTTTCTCTCCTTTTTGTGAAGGGAACATTTGTGGCCAAAGTCTAAAAATGGGCTTTTTGGGGAGAATGTGCAGGAAGCCACATGGTGGTACGTGATCAACCGCATGACTGCGCTTTAAGATCAGCCCACAATGGCTTTTTTCAACTGTGTGATTGCCTAATGCCATTTTAAAGAAGAACTTGAGAACACATAGTTGCTGCGACTTTACATTATTGCTAACATTTATGTAATTGTCTGGTTTTTAGAAAACATTACTAAGAGTTTTGCATATCCAGTATCAGGTTAAACAGGGCTTTAGTGGGTCTGTTTGTGATGTTCAGATTGTTTTCTTTTTCTGTATTTTTGATGTTACAAAGGTCCCAATAATATACATGGTTGTAACCACCTAGTTTTTTTGTTTGTTTTGTTTTTGTGTGCCAGTATATAGATTGGTTGATCCTTATAGGGTTTTCAATTGCATTATTGCTAAAATATTAGCTTGTCTTCCCCAATATTGAATATTTCTTGATATTATCGTGTGAATTATATTTTATTATATATATATATATATATATATATATATATATATATATATATATATATATATAATTCACACGATAATATCGATATATATATATATATATATACACACACACACACACACACACACACGCATGTTGGTTTTTGTGGTTTATGGGGACTCTCCATAGGCGTAATGGTTTTTATACTGAACAATCTGTATGTGCTATTGCCCTACACCAACCCTACACCTAAACTTAGCCCTCACAGGAAACTTTGTGCATTTTTAGATTTTCAAAAAAACACCATTTAGTATGTTTTTTAATAAACCACATAAACATGCGCACACACACACACACACACACACACACACACACACATATATATATAAGTATATACACATATATATATATATATATATATATATATATATATATATATATATGTGTATATATATGTATATTTGTATATATATATATATATATATACACACACACACACATATATGTGTGTGTGTGTATATATATATATATATATATATATACATGCATGCATGCATGCATACATACATACATACATACATACATACATACATACATACATATATATAATACATTTTATTAAATGTATTTGTTAAACAATATTTTATGTTTAAATGTTGTCTACATTTATATTTTCCCCAAACAGAATATGAGAAGCTGGATCCTGTGACTGTCCAGTGTTGTTTCCTGAAAAAAATCTTCTGTGTTTGTCAAACTCACTTAATTTAATTTAATCTCCAAGACTTTGTTTGATTATTTTATTTTATTGGTAATACTTTATTTTAACGTTCAATTCTCAATATTAACTAGTTGCTTATTAGCATGCATATTAGCAGCATATTGGCTGTTTATTAGTACTTATAAAGCACATATAAATGCCTTATTCTGCATGACCATGATCTAGTTCTCTTAACCCGACCCAATACCTAAATTTAACTAACTTACTAACTATTGATAAGCAACACATTAGGATTTATTGAGGGAAAACCCTTAGTTAATAGTGAATATGTGTGCCCTATTCTAAAGTGTTACCATTTATTTTATTTTTATTTTTTTCAGTGTTCCAAGATATTCTTTCCATGGAACACAAAAGATGTTTCCAGAATGTTGCAGTGAAAATTGGGACTCGTTTTGTGTTCAGTGGAATAAAGAAAGTCAAAGCTGCTTTGGAACAGCAATAGAGTAAGTAATTAATGAATTAATTAATTTTCATTCTTGGTCCCTTTTCTGCTGTTGCCCAACAAACCGTTCCTTACACCTGTTTTGCCATCCATTTGCCATCAAGCAGTGTTGAGTTGCTGAATGCTAATCCAAGTGAGATCCGGCATGAACAAACCACGTTTTTACGTGTCAGTGGACTTCCACTCTTTACCTCCTTTATTTATCCAGCCTCCTTGGAAGAGGTCAGAGGTCAGCCAGTGCTCAAAGAGAAGTTCTGTTCCCCCACGATGAGACATGACGGCAGTGTTTTCATTAGCAGTTAATGATGACAGACAGTAATGCATGAGAGACACCAGCCTGCAGAGTCACGCAAGGCTTCTGAGTCGGAAAACACATCATGAACGTTTTTTTTTTATTTTTGGCACGAAGAGCACAGACCTTCTGAAAACATAATTCTAGGAAATCAGCTCACCATGATATAGGGGAAGCGGTCAACTTTATCCCCCACATATTCTTGGCATACAAGTTTATTTCTGGTTACTAGTTTATATACTTTTACAGTATTTTTTACTAATATTTTTCATATTTGTTAGTAAAATTAAATGGCAAATTACAGATGAGACAGCCCACAGTACGATGTTGGCAATTTGGTTCCTAGCATGCACTGTGGAATGAATTAAATAAGCAGTTTAATTTTTAAATTATTTGCCGATTTCTTTTTCCGTTGTTGCTGTTTTTTTCTGTTTTTTTATTTTATTTTATTTTCTTATTTTGTTTTAAGTAAAAAAGGTACAAAAGGTATTTTCACCTTTCAAAAGGTACTAATTTGTACACTTTCGGTACTAATATGTACGTTTACAGTACTATTAAGGTAACTTTAAGGTAATATGTACCATTTAAGGGGTAAATAAGGTACAACTATTTACCTTTCAGGTTTTGTACTTTATGGTACTGTCCCAGTGACAGCTTTGTTTTTTTCTGAGAGTGAAAAAGTGAATGAATAATATAAAATAATAAAAATGACAAAAACACAAAAAATGTATGAAATTAAAATTGAATTGAAAATAGAAAATATTAAAATAAAATAAATTCAAAACAATAACCAAAAGTATAATAGCATAACACTGTTTGAGACAAGTTGTCAGGCCTTGCATAGACTCACAGAATTTTTATTTTATTTTATTTATTTTACTGAATATACTTATTGTAAGACATTAGTGTTAAATTTGGGCAATTTTGCACATAGTATATACATAAGAAGTATATATAACACATACACAAATACATAAACTGTTCCTTGGAAAAGAATTCAACAGGTCTTACAAAGCATGAGAGTATTATGCAGAGCAGATCGTTCGTCGCGTGCGGAGAGGGCAGAGATGTGACTAATCAACATGGTAATTATTTCTGCACTGGCATGAATTCTGTTTTTCTTGCGTTTCTTCTCTCGTTATTTCGGTCTTCTTTTGTTTCAAGGAACTTGCGTGACATTGAGCAGAGTGAGGAGGAGGAAGAAAAATCCCCTTTTGGCAAGACACGGCTACATGCTGAATTTTCCCTACAGCTAGTAATATCTGAAGTTCTGCCTGCCCTCACAGTATTGTTTGAGGGAGGAATTCGTATCATTTCCTCTGGACTTTTTTGTTGTCATTAATACATCATTCTTTTTTTGGTTGTACGGTTTAGAGGAGTCATCCCTTTTTTTGCATAGTAAGAATTACACTGGCCTTTATGTGTAAAACAATTTCTAACATTGCTGTTGTTGTTGTTTGTATTTCCAGGTTTATGGTACAATCGTGTGCCGGGATCATGAGTGGACGGCACCAAAGGCCTGGAAGAACAATGCTACAGTAGGTGAGTGCTGAAATTGCACGTACACACGCACGCTATAACCAGCTGGCACAAGTCCACGCCATCCCAAACATCCAGAGTTCCCAGTGAAAACAAGCCACTTCCTCTCCACCCATACCCCCCTTCAGCGAGATGATAAGTTCAGAGTCTTGCAGCAATCGGAAATCTGGCTCCAAGATAAAGACTGTAGGGTTTTATGGGAGGACCGGGCTGTAGATACCAGAAGAGACAAAAGCATATACAGGTACCAACAAAATGCAAGGCCAGTATTTCCAGATTCTGCGAACTGTCCAGGTTAAGATTAGATGCTGATGCTGGTGACAGATTCCCAAAATGCCTCACAAAACGAAACTCAGATCCAGTTGGAATGCTTTTGGAGAAAAAAAAAATGAAAGTGGATTAAACTAAACGGTAAAAGACTTGATTTTTTATATAGTTTATTATAGTTTTCTTATAGACTAAAAGTAATTTCTTGAAATAAATGTTAAAATAATTTAAAAAAGTACTTATTTCAGCTAGTTGTCAAGTAACATTTTTTCATTTTTGCTTTATTTTTTAAATACAAAAACAATTTTAATTGAAAGCCTAAAATAACTAAAATGATACAGTTAATTAAAACTGCAGGCATATTTTTGAAATGATAAAAATACTAAAATCAAACAAAAACTTTATCTAAAGTAAATTTAAATTAAAGTACTATATTAACTAAATTTAAGAAATTAATAAAAACTATGTAGACATATATTTTTTATTTTAATTACTAAATTAACAAAAATTTAACAATGAGTAAAAACAACAAAGACATAAAAATTATAAAAATGTCAAAAACACAACAAAAATCTAAACTAAACTAACTCGCCAACTAAAAATTTAAAAGTAAAGTGAAAACAGAAAGTATTAAATTATAAGTAAAATGAAATCAAAAACTATATAACTATTAAAAAACTAATACTATAGTATAAGCTGATAACTGATATTATAATAACACTGATTGAGACAGCAGGTGTTGCATGGCATCTACATTCGAAACTGGAACTTCTGTCATTTATAAAATTCTGTAAACTTCCTGTGCCGTGTGTGTTCATTTATTAAATAATCTAGCTATTAAGATTATGCTTTGGCTGTTAAAATTGTAGTCCTCTTAGTTCCATTTAAAAGATGATGAAACTGAAGTAACAACAGATCGTTTCTTCTGCATTGTGACATACAGTTGAGAGAAATGGATTTTCCAGAAAGAAAATGATTTAAGGAGAAGACTTGTTTCCATCTGTTGGTTGTTGATTGGGCGGAGGCAGATCTGGATGCCAGTTTGCAATTAGCAAAGACGTTACCAGAGAGAAGCCTTTTTTTTTCACTGATTGAATTATGATATTTTGAGAATTACAAGGTTTTAAATGAAACATGCACAGATTAATTGTTCAAAATAAGAACAACATGCATAAATAACATAACAAATAATCCCCTATTTAAATCTATTCCACAAGTAAAGTGCACAAGAAAGTGCAGTGATTGACTGCAGCTGCACTGATATACAGTACCTGCACACACAGGCACTAATGAGCGTTCGGCTTCACTGGCTGTAAAATCTTTCTCATGTCCCACTGAGCTGTTAAGGAAACATGAATCTCCTCTAGCAGCAGGAGCCAGACTGCTCAAGCAAGACCATCTCACACTGTTGCCATAACACGGCAGAAATGTCACCAGCACCTGGAACCATTGAATATGAACATTACAGTAGATGTCAAAGATGATTCGCAGAAATGCACTGAAGGACACTGACCTTCATCTAACCCACTGAAAACATGCAGGATGTGCAGGAGTGATGAAATACCAGTTGATTCATGTCTTATTGGGATGTAGGTGAAAGACTGATACTTTGTAGGATGGCAGCAGGTTACTGGTGGCTTTGCACATGCTAGTTGATCAGAGATTTCATTTACAGTATTTTTCAAGACTTTGACAGATCACTCTTAATATTTAGGGGATTTTAATTGTATAAATATAAAATAGAATTGTGTAAATGTAAATACACACACGCGCACACACACACACACACACACACACACACACACACGTCTACTTAGCTATCTAAATGGGGACTCTCCGTAGGCGTAATAGTTTTTATACTGTACAAACTCTATGTGCTAGTGCCCTACACCTAAACGTAGCCCTCACAGGAGACTTTTTGCATTTTTACAATTTCAAAAAACCTTTTAGTTTATTTTAAACCTGTTTTACAAATGAGGACATCCCCAAAGGGAGGTTTTTGGAGATTTTGTCAGGTTTACCTCAATTTTGGGTACAAATTTGTCCCCAAAATATGGTTACACACACACACACACGCACACACACACACACACACACACACACACACACATATATATATATATATATATATATATATATATACACATATATACATATATAAAAACGTTAGTAAGTAAAAAAAAAAATGTATTTGACAAGGATGCATTACACTGAAAGTGAGTGACAGTACAGACATTTACATTGTTACAAAAAATTAAAAAACTAATAAATTAATACATAAATAGATAAAATAATAATAAACATTTTCAAATAAACACTGTTCTTTTAAACGTCCTTTCCATCAAAGAATCCTAAAAAAAGAATAGAAAACAGTTGTTTTAAATTGTAATAATATTTCACAATATTACTGTTTTTACTGTATTTTTGACCAAATAAATGCAGCCTTTGGTGAGCATAACTTCTTAAAAAAAAAAAAATCTTTTTAATGACTTTAACTTATTTTAAACTTATTTTTGTCCTATTTTTGCTATATTTTTTATGTAATTTTTTATATTCCTTGTTATTCTTTATCGTCATACAGGGACACAAATGGCAGGTTTCATGTGAATAATGCAAGAATACTTAATACTTTTATAGATAGATAATGTCATTGAGTTTTTAAGACAGAAGGGAGGAAAGAATTACTGGACCATGACCCTTTTGTTTGGGTTTTTGCAGTCCTCCAAAAGTACTATGCTCTATTAATTCTGATATTTCTCTAATTAGATCGGTCATTTGTTTTGTCGCTGTGGACTGCAGATCAGTCCTTGTGTTGTGAAATGAAAAGGTCTCGGTGGAACAGAAGCTGCCCCTCGGCGGCCCCAAAAACACAAAGCCGAATTCACCTCACCGCAGACCCTCTGCACACAAACACATAGACGTGATTTGGAAGTTTTATCCTCATTAAGGCCTCATTCCATTACATTTTCTGTAAAGCACAGAACTGTGTATTTTTACACATCTGATGTCATGCTTTAAATGCATCTTTTGACATTCATTTGAGTTCACATGAGTTCATTTTGCTAAATTCTTCATTTCTACCTCAATGGAAAAAGTTAAAAACTAAATTATGGTATAGTAAAAACTACACTAAGAATGTTAGTGAACCTCATAAACAAAAAAAGTGTCATTTGACCCCTTTTAACATTTTTAAATGTCGGTGAGGGTATTTTATTTTATCTCTCGGTGTAGTACATTGTTGAATTCTGACAGTATGCATGTTTAAGGCCGGTCACCTCCGTAACGGTTGCTAGGGGTGTTTTTGGTTGCTGTGTTGCTTCAGTGAGTGAGAAAGGAGAGGTGTTGCCACAGGTAATGTGAAAAGGAGAATGGCTGGCCTGTCAGTCTGGATTATATGTGTCTCGCTGCACTTTGATGTGCCGTGACCGTCTGAAGCAATGCACACACACTGCTTCCTGCCACTGCTGGCCTGTGTGTGACTGTGTTTATACAAACTTTCTTAAACTAGAAAAGATTAGAATTCTCAGAGTTGACAGCCATGATGTATTTGCATGCTTATTATCATGCTGAAAGCTGTTCCAAACCTGTAGGATTTCCTTTCCTCCTAGAAAAACGAAAGGAGACCTTTAACAGAATTTTCATTCTGAAGTTGTCCTGTAAATCCAGACCAGAGCCTGCCATGGTTAAAAAAATGAGCAGATTTTTAAAAATTACATTTTCAATTCAACTCAGTTCAATTAAACAAATCCAAAGATTATATCTTTAGAATTTTTATAAATGATAGCAGTTCCCATTTCAGTTAAGAATGATGTGAGCATAGATATTGTGCATAACCTGTAAAACCCATTTCAATCTGCATCATCTCAAGTCTAAAAAAAAAAAAAAAAGTATTTTGTTTTACATTTAATAAAAGTAATAACCTTTTGAATATTAAAAAAACCTTTAAGAATAATTTAAATTGAATTGAATCAATTGTCAATTTAATAAAAATTGTATTTATATATATATATATATATATATATATATATATATATATATATATATATATATATATATATATATATATATATATATATATAAATTGTAATTTAATAAATGTCTAATAGACTTGGAATATGAAAAACTTTTAGTAAATATTTAAATGAAATTCAATCATTTAATTTTGATAATTTAAACATTTTATAATTGTATTTTTTGTAATACTTAATTATTTTTTAATTTTAAACATTTTATAAACTATTACAATATGTAACTTAATAGGATTTTAGTATATAATATATATATAAAATAAAATATAAAACTTGTAATACATCTTTTAAATTAATTTAATTTAATTACAAATTATGTATATAACATTTTTAATAATTACATATGTTAGAAGTTTTGTAATTTTTTAAAGAAGAATGTGCTCAAATAAGCAGATTTGCACAGTGTTCTGCAGCTCAGTCTGAACATCATTTATTCTATAAATGTGAATTTATGAATGACGTGTGAAAAGACCTTCCTCTAATCTTCATTGATAAAAGTTTTTTTTTTTTTTGGAGGACAGCTGTATATGTGGGTGTGTGTCAGTCTCTGTGGATGTTTTTACAGCGCAGCACATTTAGTTCTTTGTAGTTTACAAGTGTAAGCAGGTCACAGAATCCATGCGAGTGTGAATTGAACACACCAGACTGGATTGGCCAGATGAGGGGGAAGAGGCAGTTCGCTCACACGCACACATACACCAGCAAACACCCACGATACCACTCTCTAGGATTACTGTCTCTTTTTTTTTATTGTGCTCCGGTCACTGTGACCGTGCAAACAATACAATACAGTGTGCCAGAAGATCAGCTGCACTGCTCTGTTTAATTCAAGCATGTGAAAGTACAAGCTGTGAGTCAGACAGGCAAAACTCTGCTGTATTGTTATTGCTCTTTGTCACTGCACATGGGAGCTAAATGTGAGTTTCTGCCGTGTTTGTATTGTCTCAGTATACTGCCATCGCTCCACCCTAGCAACTCCCTAACAACCATATTCTCACGAAAAGCACAGAGCGGGAGAGGAAATACAGTATATATATTTACATATAAATATATATACATATCATTTTTTTTTTTTTTTTTTACATGTATACATAGAAGCAAATAAATAAATACAATATTACAATATATAAATATTCCACGGTCAATTAATTGATTATTTATTTAAAAATACAATACTGGACTTTTTGACTTCATTGTTTCTAGCAAATTGTCATTTTCTCCTGGTGCAAAACCACACTCTAGTATAATGTATTGTTAAGATGAGCAAGTACAATACTCTTTGCTAAATGAACTTCTGTCCCTTATTCATCAGTACAACTGCAGTATCTCATTTCACTGTGTTTACAGTTACACAGACACTGACAGGCAAAAGACTGTTCACTTGTGCCATAAACTTAGTATTCTCATATTTCTCTCTTATTAATGATTAATATTACCTCGAAGTGATAGTGTTAGAATGACATTTTCTCATGCTTATTTTTATTTTTGGCCTATTTATTTATAGTGGCTTGTTTGTTATTTTTGACTATGTATGTATTTATTTATTTAATACACCTAATTTGAAAAGTTATGTATTTATTTAATACACATATATTTAAGTATGTTTGCTTGTTAATTAATTAATTAATTTTATCTATATTTTATGTTTGGGTGAATATGCTTGTTTTTTTATTTTTGGCCTATTTATAGTGGCTTGCTAATTTATTTATTTAATACAGATTTATTTATTTGCTTATTTATTTTGTTTGTTTGTTTGTTTATTTATTTTTGACTATGTATTTATTTATATTATACACCTATTTTTTTTTTTTTTTTTTTTGCCTATTTACAGAGGGTTATTTATTTATTTTAAGTGTTTTCTAAGACGGCTGACTGTCATATATACTGACGTGGTAATGATGAAGGCTTTGTGATCGCTCTCACATGGATAAATGAGCTGGTTTGTCTTATTTACTTTTGTCCTCAAACGAGTGTACCATTATCACCCTTTCTCAGTTTACTTTCTCCTTTGCGTCAAGTTTACAGTCATATTTTGTAAACATGTTTCGTATTATCCTCTGATTGTATAATACTGCCCTGCCTCTAGGATTAATGTTTTGATTTCTCACCAGCCAGTTGCTGTAGCGACAGTGGTAAATCTCTGCTTTAATTTACAGCAGGGCGATAAATTCAACACTTTTACATCAGCCTGGTGACGCATTGTTGTTCTGGCTGTGTTTGTGTGTTGCTACTTGATGTCAACACTGATGGTTTTCAGCTTCCATTAGTATGTGTATCTGTCATTAACGAATCAGTTCACCCAAACATGAAAATTCAGTCATTTACTCCAGATTTTTTTGAAACGCATATGATTTTGTTTCATCCATGGAACTCAAAAACATCGTAAAAGCTCATCAGGGAGCTGCATCCATTTATTTTAGATACATTTTTTATTATGGCAGTACAAGTGTATGACATGTTGATCAACTGATTGGGATTTTGCACCGTTAGCCCAATTTGCATAATTCTTTTGCAGAATCGACTACTAAAACAACACAGGCCGTGCATGCAAATAAATAATGCAGTCATTGGGGAAAAATGTATTCATAGTGAATTTGATATATTTGAATTTCCCTTATGCTGTTATGCATCTGTAATTAATTTTCCTTGCAATCAAGGACTAAAAAATAGATGGCATTTGAAGAGCTAGCTCAAAGGCCATCAGATCATCTTGGACTTTCCATGAATGTTCTCCTTTTTGAATGTTGCACGTATTGAAACTCATTTATGGGAAAACTTTGCAGAGTTCATAATTTCGCTAGCTGGTGTCTATCCATCCTCTCCAGTTTCAGTGACAGCTCCTATTATACACTAGTCTTTGAGAGAGATTCCAGCAGATATTTAGTTTGTTTTGGACAGATCTTCTCTGGGGTGAAGATTGTATAGACTTGTTTGTGGCAGACAATGTGAATTTGCTTTTGGATGTAAGAAAATGCAATCTATCCTGATGGTTGCTAGAGATCACTGTGGTGCCATTTTGTCTGTGTCTATTATCAAGCGATTTACAACTTCCTGGTATTTTGTTATGTCACCCAAAAGCAGTGAAAAAAGGCTGAAGTTCATGAAAAGAAAGGGGTAAATATAAGCCGAGGATCCAGTGTCGTTTTGATATTGATTCACACGCAAGATCCTGCAAGATGCTGTAATCTTATGTAGATCTTGTCTTTGGGGTGTTTTGTTGTACATGGAAACTAAAATATATTTATTGCATATATTTAGGCTCACTACCAGGATAATAATTAGTTGATATTGGTAAGCTATGTAGAGGTCAAGCATTAGCCTACTTTATATTTATACACTTTGCCATTAAAACCTCACAACCTTTTCTTTCTTTCTTCCTTCCTTCCTTCCTTTTTGCATGATTAAACTGATTCAGATGCAACAGATTTAGATTGCCTTTTTTTTTTTTTTTTTTTTAATTGGAGGATTAAAAAATAAATAGTATATAGACATATAAACAAATGAAAGACATAAAACTACTAAAAATGACAAAAATGCAAATGTACTAAAACCTAAACTAAAATTAAAAATTTATTCAAACTATTAATTAAAACTAATATTATTTATATCTCTCTCTCTCTATATATATACAGTATATATATGTGTGTGTGTGTGTGTACCAGAGTAAAAGGGCATCATTGTTGAACTGGAGTTCCCCTCACATCAGCTTCATGTTTCTATCACTCAGTGGACATCTGTCATTATCTTATTAATGACCGTCTTAAGCTCATAATGAAGCAGATAGACCATGAGAACTCTAATCACATGTGGTGACTAGTCTCCTGGTGACTTTTGCATTGCCTCAGTGACCATATTCACATGCACATTTATAAATATTATTTATACATTATAAAGTTTATAATTAATGTTATGAATATTGCATAATATAAATATGAAATCAATAGGAATATGGAATTAATGTTGAATGTATATGACCTTGAGTAAGTACATTTTTCTTAAGAAATTAATTATTTTATTCAGCATTGATCAAAAATGACAGTAAAGACTGATAAACTTATTTAGTTTTAAAACTATTCAAATAAATATTTGTGCAAAATATAATATATATATATATACACATTATATTGACAGTAATCAGAAATGTTTCCTGAGCACAAAATCAGCATATTAGAATGATTTCTGAAAGGATGTCGTCACACTGAAGACTGGAGTAATGATGCTGAAAATTATTTACAAATTAATTATATTTTAACATATAATTAAATGGAAAACAGTTATTTTAAATTTTAACAAATGTTTTCCAATAATACTGTTTTTTTTTTTTAAATCAAATAAATCAGGACTTGGCAAGCATAAAATACTTTAAAAAAAAAAAAAAAATATATAGATCTGTTTTATAGATATTTTCGGTATTTAATTTATTATAATTTTCTTTTTTTCTTCTTCCACAGAGCAGCCCACAACTGAGCATGTGATCGCTTTCTCCATGAAGGATAGCTGTGTTATGCATGGAAATTCTTGCTGGTCTTTTCATCCGGATCAGTGCTGGTGTTTGTAACGGTATGTATTGTTGTTGGGTGTGGAGTGTGTAGTTTAATATCCATAAGCCCATCTGGTTTATGATGTGTTGGTATCCCTCTCACTCCATGACTCTAATGGAAACGTTGACTCAGGTAATCAACAGCTTGAGGAGGGAGAAAACAGCCAGCGTTCAGCTGGAGTGACTTCAGCGTTGAGTGATATACAATCACTAATCATAAAGGATGCAGGAACTTCCTGTCTACATTCACAGTCTCTGACTGAGGGCCTCGTTCACTTCTGCCCGTCCAACTGTGCAGGTAACTAGAGCTTTATATTAAGTAAACATAAGAATAAATGTTATATTATTATATAACTTTAATATTTCAAGATGGACACTTAATGCAGGTTTACTTGATTATCCATTCATAATTTTGTTGTAAAATCATGTTAAAATGTGAGTATCAAATATTACACATTAGGCTTTTACGGAATGCTTATGTGTTATCATATATGTATTGCGTTGCATAATGTTTTGCCCCCACAAAAAAACGGCAGAGGTTTGATTGTAAATGTAAGCATTTTACTAATATTTTTGGGAGTAAATTGATACATTTTACCTTTTTTTAACTGACATACATATCAGGCTCATGTCAAGTTGGTTATCAAGGTTAAATGATTATTATTCATGTGCAGGTCAGGTGACCTCAACATAACGCCCATCATAAGGATCAGCTAACCTTTCAAATAAGCATTTTCAAGCCACTAATTTCATTGAAGTTTTCATATCATGTGAGTTATGTGAATAAGAACATTATAAAACATTTCCAAAAAGTACACTGTAAAAAAAAGAAAGAAAAGTTGAGCCAACTTAAAAATTTGAAGGCAACCAGCTTCAGCAGATTTTTGAGTTTTCTCAACTTGTTGTTTTAAGTTTATACAACAAAAAGTTCAGAATCTCCTACAAAAATCAGTTTTTATGAAGTTGGTTGCCTTAAAATTTTAAGTTTGCTCAACTTTTAAATTTTTTTTTGTATCTACTATTAATATCTTTAGGTGCAACATAAAAAAAAAAAACTTTAACAATTAAAAATGTGTGTTAAAAATAAAACATTTTCATATCAAAACAACAGTTATAAAATGAAAGACAAATTACCACTTTCAGTGCAGGTGAATAATTTAGTTTATGACTCAGTTTCATCTCTGATGATATCACTCTTAATCATAAGGCTTTATTGCTAACAGTAACTCAATATTTCAGCAATGCAATTTAATTATTTAAATTTGGCAATACAAGTTTTGACTCACTGTTTCCACACAGACACAGTAGTGTGGACCGAGGCAACATTTCCCTGTTGAATACAGTATTTGTGTTTGGTGCATGGTTGAAAGCAGGTGTGGAAGTATACTGAGATTTCTTCCAAACCACAGAGTGTGTTTGTGTAAGGTACTGAAAATTACGCAATATCAGCAGATCTTGAGTTACATAAACGACACATTGACCCAGAGTGCCACTACTGCCGTTGACAGACAGGTTGCTGCTGTCAGTATTGCTCTGGCCTTGTTTTTCAATTAAATTTAAAGTATGCTGTATCTTGAACACTCCCTCTGAAAGAACATCTGATTATGCCATTTGCTTTTCTCGTGCAAAGTATTCTCAGAATAAAGGATCCGTGCCCTCATGCACTTGCTGGATGTGTTGTTGCGCAGGTGTTATCTGAGCTATTTAAACAGAAGGTGACCCGAACGCCGTGCTGTCTGTGGGGGAGGCTTTGCTGAACACAGAGATCGCGTGTGACTGGAGACCTGACCACCCACTGAGCTGAAACACAAAACAGAGCACTGTGTGTGTGGAGAAGAGCAGCTAAAAGGTTTCCAGTGTCATTTCTCATGCACCAAATACCAAATTTGACTAGTAAAAATTCCAAATTAAATCTGTAATGCAATTTTGACTATACTGTTAAAAAATTCTGCCTGGACATTATCCATTAATTTTATGGACAGTTCCATTAACCCTAAAACACAATGCAATGAAGTGCAAAAATATGCCACCTTTACAGATATTTTTAGTACTTCAAAGTAAATATGCAATTGATATATGCAACTATGACCAACAAAGCTGATTATTATTGAAGTTTTGCATGTAAAAATGGAAATTACTTAAAGATATCTATGATTGAAGTTATGAATATAACAATTACGAATGCCTAATGAAAATTAAATGTAATATTGCTGATTGTTATTTTTATTTCTACGTTCTTACATATTTATAAAAAGTTATTATAGTTAACTAAAAGAAAAAACATAAAAAAAAATCATTACTTGAAACAAAATATACAAAAAAATGTTTATTTCATTTAGTTTAGTTGCCAGGCAACATTTCTTGTTTTCATTTCATTTAGTCTGGTTATCAAGGTAACATTTCTCGTTTTGATTTAGTTTAGCTAAAATTACAAAATAATAATAAGAAAACAATATAGACCTTTTTATTTCAAAACGACTAATATAACTGACAAAAACACAAATTACTCAAACTAAAATTAAAATAAAAACAGAAGATATACAAATTAATACAAAATATTAATAAAAACAATATTATTGCAATTATACTAAAATAACACTTATTACTAGTTTAAATTGCATAATTAAATAACGTTGTTCTGATATTTGTTTCAGAAATGTCTAATAAATAAATCCAAAAAAATGTATTAATTAAAAATATGAAATGCAATTCAATAGTATTTGAAATTGCATTTTATTTTTTTTTAAATTCCGATTCTAAATTGTATTATTGCTAACATTGTGTGCATCCATCAGAAGGGATGTGGAGTCTAAATCGGTGAACTGAGATTTGTTACTGTAATTGCTGCAGTGTTTGTTTTGGTAGGCATCAATGCACTCTCTAACTCTCTCACACTTCCACTCCCTGAAACGTCTGTTTACAGAACGTGTTTTTAGAAGGAACATGAACAGGAATTGTTCTAACAGAGACTGGCATCCGTGCTATGAGCAGAATCTGCATGCGTGAGAAATGCTCCAATTTCTGATCGTGCTTAGAATGAGAGCAGAATGCAGTGACACATTTTTGCGTGTCAACGTTTGGCGCTGGGCCAGGTGCAAGTGCACGCAAGGTTACATAATGAGAGATCCGTCAGAGAGGGAGTGAGAAGTGTCATCTTAATGTGTGAAGTAACAATACATGACACTTCCTCTGGATACACTAACTGCTCTCAATGTCTTCCTCTACATGCATGCTGCACAGTAATCATCAACCGATAACAGATCTGCTTGCACAGCTCTTTTTTTGTCATAATACATGCATGTTTTAAATACACATAACTCCTAAATCATAAAAATGGTAGAATTAAACCATTTAAACTGTTTTCTCTGAACTAGCTTCACCTTTGTGCACTTTTGAAGTGATTTTAATGGATGTATGAAGTCATACAGGAATGCTGAGTTACCACTGATTAATTAGGTTTCACAACCAGAAAGTTTCCAAATACACTTTGTCTTGAATCTGAACAGTACGTCATGATCTAAAACCTAACAAATGTGTATTTTTCGTGAGATGGTTTGTTTGAAAAGTGTACTTGTGCTGTACTTTGAAATAAACAGCACTTTGGTTTGCAATTTTGTATGTAATGCAATGAAATTAATCTATCGTGGCTCAAGTTTATAAATCCTTTTTGGGTCCACTGTATGTAAAGAAAGGTAGTTTATGCATCTCAGCCTTTTAAAATAAATATCAAACCACAAAAGCTTACTGTGAAAACTGTAAGTGTTCCACATGGTGAGTGAAGAGCCCTGGAGGTGTGTGCGTGCTGAGGTGAGGTTATAAGAGGTGAGGTTGCACTAAGAAAATGCTGATAAATGGAATGATGGGTAATTTCTGCGCTGTGTTTAGCTGCAACTTGCTCATCTCAGTGAACATTCCATGGTTTTGAATGTATAATTGTGTGACGATGTGCAATTAACACAGCTAATGTGGTACATAAACTTATCTAACTTTTTATCAGTGTAAACATTCCCAGTTGATTGACTCTACTTGTTATAAGTTTTTCCAACCTCTTTCAACTTGCCCACAAAGGTGGATTTATTACAAAAATGTTTTAATCTTTAAAATTCGCAAACCCACCTTATGTGCATCGCGGAAGTACATATGAAACTTCCGATTTATTAGCCGCTCTTCTAGAAGAATAACAAAGTGCAGTAAACTGTAAAACTATTTGCTCAACAAACAAGTGTGTTTATAATTATGAAAATACATCAAAATAATATATGAAATGTCAGTTTTAAAATACCAATCAGCAAAACGAGTTGCTTTGCTGTTTTTTATACAGATAAAAATAACTAGAAGCGGAAGCCCTGCACATTCAAGTTGGCCACTTCCGCTCTCACGTTAAAAATAAGAGGTTTGCTTTGTTTAGAATCCTCATATTCATGTTTTGTGTTCCCAAATACAACACCATGAGGATGAGTAAAAAAATTCAAATTTTCTATGAAATAGTTCCGAGTTTCAGAATGATTTCCCAAAGGTTCTGCTTTCATTCTCTACGATACTATACAGCCGCATGCCATACAGGTGTTGTCGTGACAAGGCGTTCAGTTTTGTGTTAAGGATATGCACTTCACTCCAATAACTAAAAGAACCAAAAGTTTCAGCCTGCGTCCCAATGTGCACACTATCCATCCTAAATTCTATGTGACATTAGTAGTTTTCAATACTATTTAGGGCAAATAGGGTGGCTAGTATGCACATTGGGACGCAGGGTTAGTCTTTGGTCGTGATGGGCCATGAAGTTTCAGTGATGTGTTTGATTTTCAGGGCACTCAGTAATGATCGGAGGCCCTCATGTGGCCATGATTGTAAAGTGCATTTCAATTGCTTACCTTGGAAATTAAGTAAATTACAGTAATGTGTAGTAGACCGTATAATAATTCAAATATGCTATAATAATGAGCGATACCCTTGTTAATTTTGGGTGAAATTAAATGTTCTAGTGAACAAAAATGATAGGTCCTATTTGTTGGTTGTAAACGGGTTCATTCGTATTTACACTGAGAAAAGTAATATACAGGGTACATTGAAATATTTACAACCCGAATTCCAGAAAGACTTTCAAATCACGTGAGCTAATATTTTATTCACAATAGAACATAGAGGACATAACAAATGTTTAAACTGAAATTTGAAAGTTTAAAGTAGAAATTTTACACACTTATCCACTAAATGAGCTCATTTCAAATTTGATGCCTGCTACAGGTCTCAAAAAAGTTGGCACGGGGGCAACAAAGGGCTGAAAAAGCAAGACATTTTGAAAAGATTAAGCTGGGAGAACATCTAGCAACTAATTAAGTTAATTGACATCAGGTCTGTCTTAGAGAGGCAGAGTCTCTCAGAAGTAAAGATGGGCAGAGGCTCTCCAATCTGTGAAAAAGTGTGTAAAAAGATTGTGGAATACTTTAAAACAACATTCCTCAACGTCAAATTGCAAAGACTTTGCAAATCTCATCATCTACAGTGCATAACATCAAAAGATTCAGAGAAACTGGAGATATCTCTCTGCGTAAGGGACAAGGCCGAAGACCTTTGTTGAATGCCCGTGGTCTTCGGCCCTCAGACCTGCATCACTCATTGGCATGATTCTGTCATTGACATTACTAAATGGGCCCAGGAATACTTCCAGAAACCACTGCCAGTGAACGTAATCCGCCGTGCCATCTGAAGATGCCAACTAAAGCTCTATCATGCAAAAAGGAAGCCATCTCTGAACATGGTCCAGAAGCGCCGTCGTGTCATGTGGGCCAAGGCTCATTTAAAATGGACTGTTTCAAAGTGAAAAAGTGTTCTGTGGTCACTCAAGTCCAAATTTTACATTCTTGTTGGAAATCACGGACGCCATGTCCTCTGGGCTAAAGAGGAGGGAAACCTTTCAGCGTGTCATCAGCATTCAGTTCAAAAGCCAGCATCTCTGATGGTATGGGGATGCATATGTGCATACGGTATGGGCAGCTTGCATGTTTTGGAAGGCACTATGAATGCTGAAAAGGTATATAAAGGTTTTAGAGCAACATATGCTCCCCTCCAGACGACGTCTATTTCAGGGAAGGTCTTGTGTATTTCAGAAGGACAATGCAAAACCAAATACTGCAGCTATTACAACAGCATGGCTTTGTAGTAGAAGAGTCCGGGCGCTGAATTGACCTGCCTGCAGTCCAGAACGTTTACCTATAGAGGACATTTGGCACATCATTAAATGAAAGATGACCACAAACTCTTCAGCAGCTGGAAACCTATATCAGACAAGAACGGGACCAAATTCCAACACCAAAACTCCAGACACTCATAACCTCGATGCCCAGATGTCTTAAAACTGTTTTGAAAAGAAGAGATGTTACACTATCATAAACATGCCTCTGTCCCAACTATTTTGAGACCTGTAGCAGGCATCAAATTTGAAATGAGCTCATTTTATGCATAAAATTGTAAAAATTTCTCAGTTTAAATATTTATGTTCTCTATGTTCTATTGTGAATAAAACATTGGCTCATGATTTTAAATTAGTTTTTTTAATTAATTTTTAGTTTTCATTTTATTCAAATTTAAAAAAACGTCCCAACATTTCTGAAATTCGGGTTGTAGTGGTAGGCCTACTGTTCTATTTTAAGCTTTTTTTTAATAGGAAAAGCACATTTGTGCAACCTTTGTGATCTCTTTTATTTGTATAGACCCTGGCTAGATTTAAACTGTATAAGTACAGTAACTCTTCACATTATTAAGATGAGAAGGTACCTGAAGTCTGTACTTTTTACACATATAGGCTACCATCATGAGATGAAACCTTAGACATATGTTCACACAGTTTCTCAAAGACCAGCACATGTAATCTGATAAGAACGTGAAAAAGAGCATAATGAGAGCAAACCACATGAGTTCAGATTTTCACGTAACCTCAATTCGTAGCTGCCAACTCGCATGTATTCCTGCATTCAGCTGCCGCTCAGATTTTCCACCTGATTACAGTGTGGTGTGCTGCATTGTTTTAGGCTTGTAGGATACTAATAGAAAAGTCTTTCTCTCGAGCATGAATATAAAATACTTAAGCTTCTGTTGCAGAATGCAGCTTTTAAAATTACATTTTAAAAATTAGCAATTTTAATTGATTGAAAGAAATCGGGCTAATAAATCTTAATCACATGAAATTACCAACTTAGTTGAATGTTAGATAGATAGATAGATAGATAGATAGATAGATAGATAGATAGATAGATAGATAGATACCATGATGAGGCCTATTAAAGGGCTAATACATTTTTTGTTTTCAGTGAAATATTTTGATAATTTTATATTTACTTGAAAAACATTAAGAAACGGAAAGTCTAAAACTGATTTAACAATCTTAGCATGTAAAAAGTAGGCTGAAATTGTCTGTAAATTGTCATTTACAGACCTGTTACAAATCCCCGTATTTTTCCTCGGGAACTACATCTCCCAGAATGCAATGTGACGTGGCGTCACAACACCTGCTTGACGTCAGTAGCAGGAGTTCCGCGTGTTCGGATGTGTGGTTAATATCATACGTGGATGTGGAATATGATGGAAAGCCGAGGAGTTTCATCGATTATATTTGACTTGGATAACACGCTGGTCGATACAGCCGGCGCAGGACGAATTGCCATTCAGAAGGTAAATGAATGAATTAGAAAAATACTTGAACATTTCAACGAACTGTTGACATTACCATGGTATTACCATAGTTGTGTGGGCACGTATGGTATTATTCGACATACTTTGAAGCATAAATGGAAGTACCATGGTATTACCATGTTTTTGGACACATAATGGCAATGCCATTTTTTTTTCTTTGACATTCTCTGAAGTATATATCAAAGTACCATGATATTACCATGATTTTTGGACACATGCCATATTCTTTTTTACATACTTTAAGTGTATACCATGGTTTTACTATGGTTTTTGCACATAATGGCAATGCAGTGTAATGGTATTTTTTGACACTTTTATATCAAAGTGCCATGGTATTACCTTGTTTTTTGACACATACTGTGGTAATACGATGATATTGTTCTCCAAAAATATTTGGACACTTAGTCAACACGTTGTCGTTTTTTAAAATTTTTATTAAATAACTAAAAATGTATTAACTGTATTATTTTTTGTTAAAGATGTAGATCTCATGATTTATGTTGTGTTCTTTAGGTGTGTGAGCTGCTGAAGTCGACGCATGTGCAGGAAAGCCACATCAAAGACATCTGTGATCGCTTTTTACAAAAGCTTCTCCATGAATCGTTTGACCCATCAGAAGGAAAAACAATAGATGATGTGAGGATCCATCACTGGTATGAAGCCCTACAGGAGACGCAGGGCACCGATCCTGATCCGGCTCTGGTCAACAGCTGCTACTACATATGGAAGAACTCACGATTACAGGTGCTGACTCTTTCTCCTGAGGTTCGATCCCTCCTGGAGGAACTGCAGAAGAACTACAAACTGCTTCTGATCACCAACGGCGATACTCAGACGCAGTGGGAGAAGATCGAAGCGGTGAGATGTGAGGGTCTCTTTAGTTTGGTGGTAGTCGGGGGAGATCATCCTGAGCAGAAACCAGCGTGCTCCATCTTCACTCACTGCTTCGAGTCTGCAGGAGTCCGGCCGCAGGACTGCATCATGGTGGGAGATTCTCTCAGCACAGACATCCAGGGAGGCATTAATGCTGGAGTGCGGGCCACTGTGTGGATAAACAGTGACTGTAAATCTCTCCCGCAGGGCTCTGTGACTCCAGACTACACTGTTCCTAGTGTACTGAATCTGAATGATGTTCTACTTGAACTGAGTTGATGTTTACATATTTTTTTTTTTTTTTCTTTAAAAAAAATCTTTATGAAGACTTATATTAGAGGCTTAGAAAAAAAAAAAAAAGGGTGGTCCTCTCTTACATTGGCCACAATTTTGAGGTCACAGGACCAGCCAAATGACATTCTGAATGTTCGACTTGGAGCGGTTCACGTCCTACTAATCATTCTTTCTGTGGCAATAATATTAACCCCAAAATTAATCTGTGTAATTTGAGTGATCAGTGGACAAAACCACAATACATCAAGTAACAGTGATTATGCAAATGCATTTTTAATAGTTTTGTTTAGTCTATTGAACAGGACATTAGTTATCCAGCTCTGTTCTAGCAACATTAAACTCTATTGTATGTCTTTTATGTTCAGATTATAATTGCATTATTAAGAGGTTAAAAGTACCAAATTAATAGAGAAAGAGAAATATTAATATTTGCTAATACTTCAAAAATAATTTAAATAGTGGAATAAATTAATCATGGGTGATGTATGTCTTTGGGCATTACATGATTGCTAACCAAAACAATGGATGGAAAAAAGGATGGTCTAAAAAAAGAAATAATTTAAATTAAGATGTAATTTATTTATCCTGGAGTTTTTTTGTTGTTGTAAATTTGTACAAATTCCCAAAGCTCTTGATGACTGACAAATAACGAGTTTATCTTTGTTCAGAAATAACTTGTCACTCACCAGTTTGACGCGATGCTTAATGAGCAGATACCTACCATGTTTATTGATGATTGTGTGTAAAGAAAAAAATTAAATGGAAATTCAACATTCACTAAATAGTATAGTTAGTAATTATAAGTAAAGAAGGACTCCAATTCCTATACACGGTCTTGACAAGTTTAAACAGTCCACATTAATCCTGCTGTTGATAGCAAATGGTGACACTGCTCACCAGCCCATTTTTCACGATATGAGTGAGATATAAACACTCAAGTGAATGCGCAGGCACTTTATTTTCCATCTATGCAAAGATAGTCAAAGAATTTTACTTGACATCTAATTTGATTTTAATGTTCATTGCCGCAAGCTCTGCTACGAAGTATCTAAAAACATAAGGAACGGACACACTCTCGATAGAGTCGCTCTTGTTGCACAGTAAGCAGATGGTTTTCCGATGGCGTGTATTTGACCAATGAGGCGGCGGCTTTTCCAGAAGCGGCGACAGCAGGCTACCGCAGTCCATGCAAACCTGCGCCACAGAACGGTCTGAGCAATTAAACAGCCGGTCGTGGAGCAGGAACGACGTCCCGTGAGCCAGCAGAGCGTCCCGCTCCATCTCTCCGAAGCGGATTCCTCCCTGAATGTTCCTCCCTCCCAGCGGCTGATTGGTCACTTTATCTCTCGCTCCCGTAGTTCTGACCTGGAACTTGTCGGAGACCATGTGACGCAAGCGCTGGTAGTAAACCACCCCGATGAAGATGTCTGCCTCGAGCTCCAAGCCGCTTATGCCAGAGTAGAGGCGCTCCGTGCCATAGTAGTTGTATCCTGCGGCTTTCAGCATCTCACCGAAGTGCTCGAGCGCAGAGCTCTCCTCAGAGAACTTGAACGGTGTGGCGTCGTGACACAGGCCGTGGAGGGCCGCGGATTTTCCAGCCATGCTCTCGATGAGCATCCCGATGGTCATTCTGGAGGGGAAGCCGTGCGGGTTGAACAGGATGTCCGGGCACATGCCACTCTCAGTGAAGGGCATGTCCTCCGCGGGCCACAGGCGGCTCAGGATTCCCTTCTGACCGTGTCTGCTGGCGAACTTGTCTCCGATGGTGGGGTTTCTGGGAATGCGGACTGTGATGCAAATGCGCTTGAAGCGGCCAGTGCCGGTGTCATTGCTGCACACCTTGATGTTGTCCACCACACAGCTCTCCTGATACCTGAGGAGATACAGAGCTTCAGAAATCAATGAAATCTAAAGAAATACAGCTGCACTAAACATAAAAAATATCAAAACATCCTCTTATAAGTAGATTGAAGCGTTGTATGTTGACTTGTTGCCTGGTGATAAAGTGCATTTACAATTAGAATACTTAGAAACATTTTTCATTCAAAAATAGAATTAATTGTAATTAAAAAAAAAAATCCTTAGCAAAATGTGATCAGTGACCAGCCAAATCAGCAGTGCACATTGTTAATGCACTCTTTTTGTAATTAATATGAGCAACTAAAAGAATTGTACTACAATAGTATATTATTTATGAATATTAATGCATTTAAATAAATTTATAAAGTGTCTGAAACAAAGACTAAATAAAGACTAAGGTATTGTACAACAGTGTTCTCTAATTTTAGTATTGTTTAAGTGTTGATACATTTAATAAATATATACATTTTGCACTGTCAACTAAAATGTTATTTCCATAACATTACAGCTGTTATTGTTCACTAAAACTATTAAAACTTGTTTTTTGTTAATTTAACTAAATCTGAAATAAAATATAAATATTAAAATGAAAAAAAGAAAACTCATAATAAAATGACAAACTGAACGAAAACTTAAAATAAAAACAATTTAAACATACTAATAATAGTATAGTAATATAGTAAAATAAAAAATAATGTCTTACTTGAAGAAGGTCACATAACTCTGGCCGGTATTGAGATTGATGTAGCTGTAGTAAGGGTCTCCATACTTCAGCGTGGAGCCGATAAACGGCAATCCATCTGCATCCAGCTTGCCCATTACTTTGGGGTCATCTGGCTTCACCCCAAACACAATGCTGTCATCACCTTTGACCTTATCAGACAGGTCTATGAGCTCAGTCTTATAAACCGAACCATGAGCAAAGCCACGCTCCCATGAAGACTTATTGACGATCTGAGGAAAAATAAAAACACTAAATATTAACAAATGCAAAAGAATGTTTCGGAAGAAGCGGAATCATGGAAGTTACGCTTACCATAGCATCTTCCATATCGTAGCCAGTGTAAGAAATGACAGCCACTATCGCGTTGGTGCCAATAGGGTAATTATCAATGTCGTAGTGATCGTACATCGCAGGTCTGACCAGAGGGCTCTGCGGGGTCTGCAGACGGTACAGTTTATTGTCTGATCGTTCCTGGAATGAATGCAGCGGGAAGCCCATTGTCTGTTTACCTATGATAGGATGATGTCTTAGTTGACATGTTTTGACAGAATTTATTTAGACATAATTCATCAAAAAAGGACATGAGGTTCTTACTCATCTGGCACTGGTACATGTTTCTGGGGCTCTGATTGTGATCAGAGAAGGGGATGAATTCTGCCACCACACTCAACATGCTGTGAGGAAACAGCTCTTGATGCGTGGTCACTCCCTGCTCCAGCTCTTCCTCAAAGATGCCCACGTTCAGATACACCTGAACACAAAAAGAAACATTCGAAGGATGCAGAAAACAGAATGCAAAACTGTGTACTTAAAGGCTTTAATGATAGAAAAAACCTATAATGCCATGAAGCATTGTGATAGCATATTGATACATTATACTATATTTTACGTTTAATGCATTTAGGTAGTTTCAAAGCGTAGAAGACAGACTATTATGTAATTTGCAGTGCATGATGGGAGTGAGTGTGTGCTAAAGACTTTTGGCAAGATTTGCTCATTTTGATTCTCTGATTAATGGATATCTTTGCAAAATCATGGGTGATGAAATTTTTCCACCAGGAATTAAAATAATGAAATAAAATAGCAGACTGACAGCTTTAACAAAAGCACTGATTAACAGCCTGCTAGCTCACAGTATATCTGTCTTTACCTATTTGTGACCCTGGACCCCAAAACCAGTCTTAAGTCGCTGGGGTATATTTGTAGCAATAGCCAAAAATACATTGTATGGGTCACAATTATTGATTTTTCTTTTATGCCAAAAATCATTAGGATATTAAGTAAAGATCATGTTCCATGAAGATATTTAGTAAATTTCCTACTGTAAATATATCAAAACTTTTCATTAATAATATGCATCGCTAAGAACTTCATTTGCACAACTTTAAAGGTGATTTTCTCAATATTTTGATTTTTTTTGCACCCTCAGATTCCACATTTTCAAATAGTTTTCAATAGCTCAGCCAAATATTGTCCTATCATAGCATACATCAATGGAAAGCTTATTTATTCAGCTTTCAGATGACCTATGAATCTCAATTTTGAAAAATTGACACTTATGACTGGTTTTGTGGTCCAGGGTCACATTTATAGGTAATCGTTAAAAATCAGTTCCCATATGGACAAAATGAATGGGCTTTTTACTTACAGATCCCGCCTGTTGGGCTCTATGGTGAACTAAGACTAGGCTAATTTGAATGTATGCTTGACATGCTAATTTGAATGTATGCTTGAGCTTTAGAAGTAATTATATAGCGAGGTTGCTAGATGTGATTTCTGGAGTATCTGAGGTCATTGCTAGGACATAAGAATCTGCAGCAGTTTAAAAGCTCCAGAAAAATATAAAACAGTCAGAAGTGATCAATGGAAGTATATGGGATTTTTTTCATCTTCTGCAGCAGTCTGTCAAGCCAACAGATTTTTTTTCTACTAATTAACAGTGGTACTTAAATGAGAGCAAATTTTCTATAAAATAGCTTCTCTCTTTTCACCTGTTCAAAGGTGCCGATAAGCTCCTGTTTGCCCAGGCTGAGGTTCCGGACGGGCCGCACCATGCGACAGGGTGTGGTGAACAGATAGAGGCCTGGGTACAAGCTGGCTTTACCCGTCTGAGGAACCAGAACAATCTCAGTCCAGGGCAAAATTTTTCTCTCTCCCAGCACCTGCAGGTGACACAAATGTTCATATTTATACTATATATATATATTAAAACTATCAACATAAATAACTCTGAGGTTGATCAAGGCTAATTAAACTACAGAAAAACCCCAAACAATTACCCACCTTAAATCTGCGAAGAGATTCGATGACTGACGGTGCCACTTCTTTTTCCACCCAGCCAATCATGGCCCCGTCCAGTATGACAGGATAACAGTCCGAATACGGCTGACCGGGGCTCCCGTCTGCCGCAGTTACACCTGGTGATGGAGAAAAATGGTTTTAATAGTAAATATACAATTAAAGGGATAGTTCACCCAAAAATGAAAATTCTGTCATCATTTACTCACTCTCAAGTAGTTACAAACCTGTATGAATGTCTTTGTTCTGCTGAACACAAAGGAAGATATTCTGAAGAATGTGGGAAACAGCGCAGTTCTGGAGCACCATTGACTTCCGTAGTAAGTCAATGGTGCCCCAAAACAGCCTGGTTACAAACTTTCTTCAAAATATCTTCCTTTGTGTTCAACAGAATATATACACATGTACACATACATTACAGTTTGTGCAATTTGATAGTCGCACTATTCATATTGTGGTTATGGATTTATTTGGATTAATCATGTAGCTTTAATTATAGGCATTATACAATTGCTGAATTGTTTACTGATGGCCTTGTTTAACAATGGAGGTTATAAATAAAACAGACCTGCAAACTCATCAGAGAAAAAAAGGTGACAGTGTTGGGGGTGGGGGGTGGGGTGTAGAATGGGCGACGCCGACACTGTGAACGCATTAGCCTTGCACGTTCACCAGATTCTAAATAGACATTGTTTACAAGTAATGCGGCGCATCCAATGAAACAAGACGTCAAATTGCTTTGTTACACTGTATTACTCTCGCATCAGCTGTTGTCTAAACAGTCACATCTACACGTCAAAAACGCTTTAAAAGTAGGGCTACATCCAGCTGACTTGAATGACTGCTGCGCACACGACAACCTCCGTAACGTGTCGTTAATCAGGGTAGCTCAGAATTGGAGTAGTAGCCAGAACTCAGGGCAGAGCACCTGGCTTAAGTTAGGGGCTAATGATAAGGTTGCAACCTAAGTTGGCTATCTGAAATACTATATACTTACGTAGCAAGCTAAATGGCTAACTTTAGTTAGCAAGACGGTCAGACAATGCAGGAATTAACATTACAACTAGCTAACAATGTTAGATGGCTAGAAAATTTGCTATCATTGCTAACGGAAATTCCAGCATTGGATCCGCTTGTATTGCTTGCTATTAAGCATTTTGCTCGAAGCATAGGCTAACTGTATGAAAAAAAACCACTAACTTTGCTGACGTTATTTGACTTAAGCAAACAAATATCTGTTGTTTAGCTCCAAAAAGACTGATTTACCTTGAATTCAATTTCCATCAGAGTTTCCACATTAGGTCAGGTGTCTCTTGACAGGCGCGAACACAGATGGCCGTGTGTTTCAAGATCCTGAACCAAGCGCTGAGATTCCGATTGGTCCAGAAAAAATGTCATTTATAAGAATTGTCCAATAATGGCCTACATGGCACGCAAGCCCACCCCCACCTCCCTCTATTGACAGGCGCGAGCTCAGTAGAGATTCCGATCGGCCCAGATGTCAATTAACGCAAGCCCCCCCCCCCCCCCTCTAAAAAAAACTCTCCGGTTCTACACGATTCACGTGAATGACCCAATTGACAATAAAAGCGGCGATTGTCGCCGAAAAGCGACAAGTTTGCAGGTATGATAAAATGTTATTTACCCAGAGAGCAGAGCAGGGCAGGCAGGGTTGTTGTGGGATGCATTGGGGCCACAATCTCGCACTGGGCTGTCAGGTGGTTCATAAGGCCGCACGGTTCTCCATCAGGAGTGTGAACAGGACACAGGAAACCCCAGGACTCCGGCAGCAGCTTCCTCACAGACGTGGTCCTCATCTTAGCGAAGGCGGCTCCTCTGTGCACGCAGCGGAAATGAGACAGGTAACGGATGAAGTTCAGCTTATCTGCCACGACACAAAGTCCGGTTTCCTGCAGCATGCCCAGACCTGGGGTTAAAAAGACAAATGTAAGCTATTATTAAAACACTCAATGCCAGTGAATGCACTTCAGTTCTGTGACTCTATTAGTTGTAACGCTAGTGTCATACCTGTCTTGGAATGGAGGTTTCCTGTGGCTAAAAGATACTCAAAGGTTTTGGTGAGATCTGTACCCATGTTGAAGAGTTTGGTCATACTATCTGCAGTCAGTCCTCCCACTCTCTGTCCTCTCTTGTCCAAGGACAGTTTTACCGATACCAACCAGCCTGCCATTTTCTCCTAAAGAGTATTCAGAACAGATTTGGAAAATCATTGCACAAAAAGATCTCTCTATACTGTAGGTATTCTACATTATGCACTTGTGGCAGTGTCAAAATTTGGGGTTAGTACTATTTTTATTTATTTCCCAGTCAGGATTTTTTCCCAAAAGTTGTAGTACAGACACTAATAATGTTAAAAAAAGAAATATTTCCACAAAATATCAAGCAGCACAACTGTTTTAAACATTTGATAATAAGAAGAAATGTTTTGTTGAGTAGTAAATCAGCATATTAGAATTAGAATGAGGATTTCTGAAGGGTCATGTGAGACTGAAGACTGGAGTAATATTGAAGCTGGAAATTCAGCTTTTCATCACAGGAATAAATTACATTTTATGATGTACCAAAACTGAAAACAGTTATTTTAAATTGTAATAATATTTAAAAATTGTACTGTATTTTTGATCAAATAAATGCAGGCCTGCTGAGCATAAGATACTTTTTTTCTTTTAAATCTTACAGAATGGAGGTGTATATGAAAATGAGAATTGAGACAGCTGTGCTAGACACAGACAGGTGAACAAATAATAATGTTGATCTTACTTTTAGGAACATGAGGTAGAGCTGGCCTGGTGTCAGAACCTCCTGGAACATCAGACTGTCAGGGTTTTCCTCCATACACTCCTGCTTAGCAAAGCTGAAGAGTTTTCGTGTCATCAGACACAACATGTAGAACTTCTCCACATTTGACTTCAGGTGAATACACAGACATTCACTGCAAACAGAAGGAGAACACTATGAAAAATGCCACATTTGATGGAACTTGTTTAAAAAGTGTTTACATAAATACTGAGATGTAAAATCAATTTTCGTGATCAATAACATCTCAAACTTACTCTAACAAGAAGTGAGCGCACTGCTCGTGAGTGAACCAGTCTGGGAGGTAGAGTTTGACCCGGAAACGCTCGCCCAGGTAATTAAGCACCTTGGCTTTAGTCATGCAGCCCTCGTCCATGACCATACGCAGCATTTCTGAGACACAGCTTTTGTAGAAAGAGTTCTCCTCTCTACCTTTAATCAGCTCCTGGTATATCTGGTAATCTGAGAAGTCCACTAGAGCCTTGGAAAGACATTTTAATGAGAAACATTTAATTCAAAAGTAATTATGCACCAGTGCCTAAATATTACACTGCTCTCTGAAAATCTTTAATCCTGATTGGTCAGTCTAGGTGGTTAGATATTCTGTATAATGACTGCTAAACTGTCCTTGGTTCCAGGCCACCTTTTTCTTCTAAAAAAACTAAAAATAACGTAAACTCAAATCAATTTATCATAATCATATATTTATTTATTTGAAAGGTTGCGGTGCAATAAGCAGTATTGTTATTATTAATCAGAACTAAAACTTATATTTAATCAATTAAATTGTTTTTCGGTAATCAAAAAGCTAAAATAAAATATTAACTAAAATTAGAAACTGAATAAAATTACTGCTATATATAAATAAAAATATTTTCTTATATAGTCTAGAGCATAACAAACTAAATTAAAATTAAAAATAGAAGCCAATTAAAATATTAATAATACTACAATAGTATATAAATAATACTAAAATATCACGGCATAATGTACAGTCAGCTGGTCATAATCACAAAAGAAACACATTCAGAATGTCTCAAGAAGCTTATAAGAGGTTGTAAAAACAACATCCTTTTACCTTCAGTGCAAAGCCCAAGGGAAGAAAGAACAGCTCCTTTCGGTAAATGAAATTCACCATCACCGTTCCATTGTCCAGGTAGTGAAGATTCATATTAATGGCTGTGTGTTCGCCTCTTACACAGTGCATTGAAATAGCTGCACACAGTTAACACCCAAGTCAATATGCATATTTAATAAATCATATTGATTCATTCAATCTGGAAGAGACGTAGCACTCACCGTACTGACTGTAGCCCTGTCCTCTGCTCCTAAACTTTGGTCTTGAAACCGCAATGGGATAGTTCCTCCTCGGCATGATCAAAAGGCGAATCACCTTCTCTATGCCGTTAACGATGAAATAGCCGCCCATTTCCTACCGGTAAAGCAAGATTAAGTGTCATTTTGCCCAAGAGAAAACCAGATGACAGTGGCATGTTACATTAGTTCAGTGATGTGATTTTACCTCAGCTTCTTCGTGATGCTCGATGAGTTCTTTGGGTGAGAGACCATGAAGGTTGCAGAGTTTTGATCTGACCATGATCGGCACATTACCCAGAGACTGTTTGATGATTCCTTTGGGAACGCCATTAATAGACCAACTCACGTCTGCCTGTGAAAACACACAAAAATTATTCTTGTTTTTTTAAAATACTGATGCTTGTTAACTGGTTTTGCTTTAGGAACCAGACTGGATATCGAGAAGTGATAGAACAGTCTCAAATTACTTTTTTTAATATATTTATTATGTTTTTAAACCCTTTAGTTGCTATGATTACTTAGAGTTTCAACATCTAATGGTTTGAACAATAGATTTGTCAATGTGATATTAAAATAAAAAAATGTTAGCTTTATTATATTATTTCAAGTATTTGGATTTTTTAAAACATTAAATACATCAATCTCATATGAACATATGTTTATATTTGCATACATCACATGCAATTATGAATGTGATATTCAAATATGAATTTAGTACATATGTGACCCTGGACCACAAAACCAGTCTTAAGTCGCTGGGGTATATTTGTAGCAATAGCCAAAAATACATTGTATGGGTCAAAATTATTGATTTTTCTTTTATGCCAAAATTTTTTATGCTATCAATTAAAGATCATGTTCCATAAAGATATTTTGTAAATTTGCAACCATAAATATATTAAAATTTTAATTTTGATTTGTAATATGCATTGCTAAGAACTTCATTTAGACAACTTTAAAGGCGATTTTCTTAGTATTTTGATTTTTTCGCACCCTCAGATTTTCAAATAGTTGTATCTCGGCCAAATATTGCCCTATCCTAACAAACCATACATCAATGGAAAGCTTATTTATTCAGCTTTCAGATGATGTTTATCTCGAAAAATTTACCCATATGACCAGTTTTGTGGTCCAGGGTCACATATTTGTGTGTCTTTGTATTTAGTACACACACGTTTATGTCATAGTATTAGAAACCAGCAGTTCTTCTGTCAATATACATCAACAATTCACCATGTTTACTTATATTTAATGGTCAGACTTACCACTAGCCTTCCTCTGTAAGTACAGCGCCTGCCTCTGCATTCAGCAGGGAAGACCCGCAGGTCTTTGCTGACTGCTCCTTTAGAAACTGCTGGCCTGTGAATGATGGCCTCCACAAACGACAGACTGATCCTGTCTCCCTTGTACATGAACTCTATAGGAGGAATGGCCTGAAAACAGAAATTTTACTTGATACATGCATATGTCAAGTATCTGTAGAGAATCTGCATGTGTATAAGCACGTGTGTCTGTCTGCACCTCACCTCCACAACCCGACATACTCCATCAGTAACTGCCTGATCAAATGACTCAATGTGCGCCTTCACCAGGTCCTGCACGGCCACGCGCTGCTTTTCTGTCGGGACACCGAACCCTGCCTCTGTCAAATGTTTTAAACTCGGTTCGGACTTTAGATTGCACCACTTATTTAGATCCATGCTGCTGGGCACACACGTGTGTGTTTGTCTCATAGACTGTCTACGGGATCTCGGAAGTAGCTCAAGACTTCCTGTACACTAACGTTACTTCAAAATAAAAGTATTGTTTTCTGAATGGTTTTTAAAAATTCACACACAAAAATGGTCATTTGCTTACTGTCATGCCTTTCAACCCAGAATATTTTAACCATAAATATAGTTTTATAAATATTTGTAGCTCTGTATTTAAAACAATCCACTTTCACCGTATGAAAATAGCGGCAAAATTAAATAATATTAATTCATTTGAAAAACTTTAGATCGTTGAAATAAATCAATAAGAAATAGATCATTTGATATAAAACTTTGTTGCAAATTAAAAAAATCACAGATAATTTTATTTTGGTTTTAACGCTAATATTGACCTTTAAAAAAATAATCTCACCTTCACCGACCACGTGTGCAACCGTAAAGTCAAAGTAAAAGTCCATCAGTTGCTTAATAACTCGCGTTCTGCGTAAATACAGCGCACAGTTAATCAGCTTGAACTCTCCATTTGGCCTTGAGGACGACTGAAGATCTTTAAATTATGAGCAAAAAATAATCATAATAATACAAAACAATAATAATTAACCATGAGCGCGTCCAACTCTTTCCATAAAGGTAAAGACCTCCATTGAAGATGTTATATAAAGGTGTTTTGTAAGGCAAATGTACTGTTTTGCTCACGCTGTTATGTGTTTATGGTCGGAATTTTAGCAGTAATTTATTAGAAACTACTGAAATAAACTGAATTATGGAAGATATGGTTCACAAACACACATCAACAGGTTATTATATGTAAGTGAGCGTCTCCGAGTCTTCATTTGTTCTCTTTTACTCGCTGCATCGTTGAGAATCTAATAGACTATCTCTGTTCAGGTTTCTAAAAATTAAATATTTTTAGATTTAGTTAACTTACTATGATTATTTAATGCAGTTTCAACGTTTAATGGTTCAAACAGTAGATCTGTTACCGTGTAGACATAGAGAAACGTCCAATATGTAGTATCTTTATTTTTATTTAGCCTAATTAATAATTAAGTAACAATATTAATATTTTATGACATTCTTTTAAGTATTTTTTTTCTTATTTATACATGCATATCTAAAAATGGGTTATTTATAATTAACATGGATTTAGTTACTATGATTATTTAATGCAGTTTCAACGTTTAATGGTTCAAAAAGTAGATCTGTCACCGTGTAGACATAGAGAAAAGTCCAGTATTTAGTATCTTTATTTTTATTTAGCCTAATTAATCATTAAGAATATTAATATTGATATTCTTTTAAGTATATTTTTCTAATTTATACATGCATATCTAAAAATGGGTTATTTATAACTAACATGGATTTATTTCCTGTGATTACTCAATGTTTTATATTTGTCATTGTGATATTACTGGAGTAAAAGGCTCTGTGTGGTAAGTGTCTTCTGTCCTCCTCCAGCTGAGATCATCACTGCAGTGTCTGTGACATTTGGAGCTGCGGCAGTGGGAATCCTCATCTACAAAACATTTTTCAGCAAAAGCACATGCGTGAAGCCAAAGGTCAACCTTGATCTGCAGAAAGACAACCCCAAAGTGGTGCATGCGTTTGACATTGAGGACTTGGGCGACAAAGCCGTGTACTGTAGGTGCTGGAGATCCAAAAAGGTGAGAAAGTGCTTAATGAAAAACTTCTGAGAAACTGCCATTAGAAATTAGACAGAAACTTTGAACCATCAACACTCAAAATACGGAAACTGTTGCGTCAGAAATGTGAATGTTCTCCTGGACATCTTGCAGACGCCAGAATCTGAAACTAACCCTCATGAAATCAGGCGAAATGTTTATTATGGACAGTAGGGTGTGATTAATACAAGGATGTGTTTATGTTGAACCTGTCTATTAGCATTCCTATTTAACTCATGCAGCACTTGCAAGTCACGTATTGCAGGGGTGGATCCAACTGCCATCGACCTGGCCCTGAACCTGCTCAGAAAATATGCTATTTTGGACGCAGTTGTCTTTGCTCGTGGATTTTCAGTTCCTGACATTTTTAGCCAATCACCTGAGTTTTAAATTCCATGTGACTATTATTGTTCTGAGGCCATGGGAGCATCACTAGAGCTATTTTGATCTGTGATCTTAAAAGCAGCAGAAGGGAAAAATATCCATTTCATCCAAAACGAAAAGAGTTTTAGGATAAGATTTGTTTTGAAAGATGTTTCTTATGCTCTCCAAGGATGCATTTATTTGATGAAAAATACAGTAAAAACAGTTATATTGTGAAATATTATTTCAGTTCAAAATAGCTGTATTTTATTGTAAAATATTTTTAAATGTAATTTATATCTGTGATGCAAAACTGAATTTTCAGCATCATTCCTCCAGTCTTCAGTGTCACATGATCCTTCAGAAATCATTCTAATATGCAGATTTGCTGCTTAACAGACATTTCTATTTCTTCTTATTATCAATGTTGAAATGTCACCTGTGCTTGTGGAAACTGTGATTTCGTTTCAGGATTCTCTGATTAATAAAAATCTCAAGAGAACAGCATTTATTTGAAATAAATCTTTAATGGTGCATAACTCTTAACTGTCACTTTTGATCAGTTTAATGGTGCATAACTCTTAACTGTCACTTTTGATCAGTTTAATGAGTCCCTGCTGAATAAACTTGCCAAAACTTGTTTTTTAGCATCAGTGACATGAAACTTGCTGTGATGCATTTCTAATGTAATTGTTTTCTCTGGTCTCTTGCAGTTTCCATACTGTGATGGCGCACATGCTAAACACAATCAGGAAACGGGAGACAACGTTGGTCCTCTGATCATTAAACGCAAGGAGGCATGAGCATTTCCATTCTCAGCGATAGAGAGTAGTGTGGCTTCGCTTTACATGTGTGGTCAAGGCTGATGGGATTAAATGTGTGATTATGTTATCCTGTGTATGTGTGCTTGATCATGTTCCCTATGCTTGACCGGTTTCAGTGATCTGCTCTCAGACCAGTATTATATATATATCTGGGTGGTTGTTAAGCAATACATATCAATTTTCTCTTTTATCTGCTTAGACTTCATGGGATATGTTCTGGTTTAACCAAATTCTTCTAAATATGTTTCTGTGCTTAAACACTGGTCATATTATTGTAGATACACTAGAAACATAAACTTGAATTGAAAAAAACATGAGTTTGAACTGAATCTTGTCTATTTTAGGAGATAAATATGAATGTTAAAGGAGTATGAAAACCAAATGGCCATGTTATCTTTTTTCTTTCTTTCTATGTGTTGCCTATTAAACTTCACATATGACCTTAACTGATCACTGACATTGTGTATTTAAAATGGCATTCTCCTATCATATATATATATATAGCTCTATATTTCGAGTCCTAGTCACAGAATCTGACAGGTAATGTTTTGTCATTTAAAATCTAATTTGGAGTGTTTTGCCTCTTGTCATTCAGAAAGATGTAAATGCTAGATCTATTTCTGTAACAGAACCAAATGTTACAAGCAGAAAATCATGTTTTGATGAGCTTGTCTTTTCTGTGAAATGATTGTATTTTCTCTCTCAGAAAAGTACACTGTACAGGTTTGATGTTAAATAAACAGTTTCAAACTGATTGTGTGAGACGTTGATTCGCCCAAGCACAATATTCAGAGTAAAACTTTAGGGTCATTCTACAGAAACGTCCACTTTTGGTATGGCAAAATGTCTTAAAATTTATTTCTTATTTTTTAACATTTAAACTTTTATGAATACATATAAATGCCAGTTTTTTTAATTTTTTTGTAGCTTTTTTGTACAATTATTTCAAGACCGCATGTATAATTTTTTTTTGTCACTGGTGTTAAATATTAAAAGTTTTTATGAAAAATTATTTCTCGATTTTTTTTTTTCAGCACACGTAGTCAGAGTTACAGAAAAATAATGAAAATGCAAGAAATAAGTAGATTGTGTTTTATTTATTTAATGTGACAGACAAAAACAGTACAGTAACACCAGTGACAGTATACATAAGACCTGATATACTGATCTTCACTGGCGTTACCCAAAAGGAAGGTAACACCAGTGACAATTTTCATGAAAAATGCATTTTACAAAATGTCTGCTGCAATCATGGTATACTCACTAAATTAATTAGTTTAAACCATATGTATTATAGTTTATTTTTTATAATTCCTTAACAATAAACAGGTCACGCCAGTGACATCAACTAAAAGCTTCATATGAAATCATGAGATAAATGAGAAAATTTAACTGATAACTGAAAAGAAACAGTGGACTAAACATGGGCCTTTTTTCATAGATCTTTAGAAAATAGGAAGGTGACACAACTCCAGGGGACCACTGTTTTCATTATATATTTGATATAATATTTATTTGGCATTTAGTTTTTTTTATGCCATTTACATCATATATTGGATAGTTATGAATAGACTTTTGTATTTTAAGTGGTAGAAAATCCTGCTTTTGACCTCAAAATAAAGCACTTTCCCGCTGTACATGGCTGTGGGGACGAGCAGTTTTGTGGTTCTTGGAATTCTATATAATTAAAAAAATTATTTTATTAAATAATAATAAAATAAATAAATGCCACATTGATGGCTCAGGAAGGTGTAATTGTTCAAATAACATTTAGTTTCATTTTAAAATATATATAAAAAATGTTATATTATACCCCAATTGTAATATTTCTGTAAAGTCTATAGGGTCTGTTTTATAATTTCTACTCACTCCGCTCACTGAACGCTAGAACGCAACCTGCGAGAACGCCAACTTTGATTGGTGGAACGCGTGCCCACGTCACTACGCGTCGCGCACGAACGCCAACTTTTGATTGGTAAACTGCGCGCTTACGTCACGAACCCGAACTACGCGACGCGCTCCAGTGTAGATTAAAACAACAGACACGTGCGAGTGAATGAATAAAAACATTCAAGGCTCCAGAAGCGCTTCTGGTCAGAAGAAAGAGTTTTCAGTTTTAATGAACATGTTTGTACTTTTAGAATAACTGCCAGATATGGAAAATTATCAAGAGAAGTTTTGCCAGCTTCTGTTAAACTTGGATAAATTGTCGCTGAACATGTCTGCAGATGGTCAAATTATGGACTCAGCGCTGGAAAAACTGGAAAATGATAAGAATGGGTCAGTAAAGCAGGTGCTCTTGGATGGATGTGTGCCCTTTTCTCATCAGGTGGCTGGACATAAATGCGGAATCAATACCACTGGTCAGTTCTTCTGATGCTCTTCATGTGATCTTCCTCGTTTTTATATAGAAAACCTTATGTTTACATGTCTACTAACTCTCAGAGTAGACTGTTAGGGTAGGTTTAGGGTGAGTAGAATAAGTTGACATAGTCTAGTATGTTGTGGACCCATCAAAATAAAATGTTAGCAGATATTAAGCAGACAGTTTACTAATACTCTAATGACTGCTTGTTGACATATAGTTACAAAGTTACTTACTGTTAGTAGAATGTCTAAAGTGGACTCTCAAAATAAAGGGTGACCTTAATTCCTGTCCGAGTCTTTAGTTCTTGTTTGACTGAAGTGAGTATTCTGTGCATCATACTGTTTAGATTGCATTAGGATGAACACCTATCAAAAAGTTTATACAGGACATATTTCTTCCATAATCTGTTAACCAAAAAGGATCAAAAAGTCCTATGAGAATCAAACGGCATCCTACATGATAAAGTGAAATTCCCACAGGAATCTTTTGTAGAATTGTATTGTAATAATATTGGGATAAAAAGGGAATCTCAGTGTTATCCATAGGAATGATAAAATCCTAAATTTCGTAATCACAATAATCATTTGTCAACTGTGGAGGACTTTGCATGGGGTTTTCTAACAGGCTTGCGAGTTGGTCAAGATATCATATAAGAGAACTAATTAGGCCTATAGTTTATTAAAGGGTCAGATGATTTGTCACTTGTTTAACATGGGATATCGTCATGGTGATTTCTATGAAAAGAACAAATTAAGTTCTGCCAACATTCAGATGACATAATTTCCTCTGTTGTAGTAACTCTCATGTGTCATTTGAGGCTCTGTCATGGGGATTTTCTGAATGAATGAGATGTGAGCTGTTATCTGATGGACTGTCAGCACTTTGTCTTTTCTTGTGTTAAAGGAAAAGTTCACCCACAAATTCTGTATTAACTACCCTCATGTCGTTCCAAACTCATTGATTTTAGAGGGAGAAGGTTTGATGGATATTTCCAAGACGATGACCATTCATAGTGACTATCAACCTTTGAAATGGACAGAACGATTCAGTACGATTTTTCTCTTTTTAAAACAAATTAATGCATTTACTTTACTTTTATTCATTTAGCAGACGCTTTTATCCAACGCGACTTACAAATAAGAAAAAGCAACTAAAACTAAAAGTTAACACTCTGTAAATACTCTATGCACACACATTTAAGAAAATACAGAAATTAAATAAAATTGACAAATACATACAACAAAATTTCAATAGTAAACATATAAACGAAAAAAAGATTATGCAGCAAGGATGCATTAAACTGATCCTGTGAACCTCTTTAGTTATTTATTAAATCCTAGTTATAATGTAATTATAATGGAATTCTTATAATGACACTCATGCATTTATGTGGCTTCATTTTCTCCTTAATTTTCTCTTTCAGATGTTTTCCTGGCTGCCATAAAGGTTTTCACACTCAAACTACTCACAGTTGTCATGATGACGAAGTGTTAGCAGGCTTTCAGTGTTTGCATCTCTGTAATTGCACAGGTGTTCTGCAGCATCCTGATGGAACGATCCTGAAACAGCTACAAGCTCCTCCGAGAGGCCCACGAGAGATGAACTTCTACACACAGGTAACTAAGATGAATCCACTATATATACAGCGATAGTCTTCGCATGCAAATAATGTCGGAGGGACAAACATCTAAAACAAACAAAAAAACACCTGCAAGCCAAAAAGTGCAATATAACTTAAATGTAAATTTCCATTAAAATGAATGAATTACACTCTCCTTTACTCTTGACACTACCACTATTCCTTTAGCTACTATTATTCAGTAAGGATGCATTAAATTGATCAAAAGTGGCAGTGAAGACATGTATAATGTTATAAAACAGAATATTTTTATTTTAAATCAATTCTGTTCTTCTGAACTTTCTATTTCCTCAAAAACTTAAGCAAAACAACTGTTTTCAACTAATATTAAGTCCTTTTTTCAGTAAAAATTAATTCTTTGAGAGTGTCAAAATGAAAGAGTATACCCAGCTAACAAAAATATGTTCTAAGAATGTTATGAAAACATTATTTCTGAATGTTTTCTTTTTCACATGTTTGCAGGTATTTGCTAAGGACTGCACAGATAAAAGGCTACTGGATCTGCAACAACATCTTCCCAAGTTCTATGGCACATGGATGCCACGAGAGTCATCACATGGTGAGACAAAACAACAACTGTCAGTCCTAGTTGAACTCAGCAATCACGTTCAGTAAACCTGTTCCTTTAGCAGTCCAGTTTGAAGGTCGTCCGCTCTAGTTAGTGTTATCTGTGTTTGGTGAATTTAGAGGGTTACTAATGAGTTAATAATTGATAGATGGTTTGGTATGTTGTGTGGGATGTCATCCAGCAGTGGTATGTTCTTTGGAAGCTCATAAAGATGCTTATGTAATCATATTTTCTGCCTGATTATGGGAGTTGCCATGTGTCCAAAGTACATGCGCTTTGTGGGTGATGTGTTTGTTTAGTCTGTATATAGTCTGTGTACTTTAAAGGAGTGTTCAGTTTATCAGTATTGGACTTTAAACTGTCGTTCTCTGTCTGCTGTCTTGTGCTTGTGTGTGACCATCCCGGTAATGATGGCACACCATACAGCACTGTGTCAGCTGACAGCACTGAGAAAGAACTTGTCAGAAATAACTGACTGGTCATTGAGGCTTATCTGTTGACATTCTGTCATTTGGCCTCTGAAACATCTCTAGCTTCAGTGTTCAGTGAGATTGTGAGAATTGAAACATTCAGACAGTCAGATGAAATCATCACTGCTTTTTAATGATGTTTTAATGAAGATGGCTTGTAGTTTATATTTTTACTTGCACTGCACAAATGTTCACTGGCCCAACCTTAAAGGAATAATCAGAAATGTTTATATTAAATTACTTTTTACGTGTTTACATATACATTTTCTCTTAAAAAAAATATTATATCATTCAAAAGTTGGGGTCAATACAATTTTTTTTTAAAGATTATTTTAAAGTAAATTAATACTTAATAATAGAAAAGTGACAGTAAAGGCCTTAACAGTGTAACAAATAAATAAAAAATCTATTTCAAATAAATGTTGTTCTTTTGAATTTCCTTTTCAATAAAGGATCCTGGCAAGTACATAAGTACGTAAGTAAATAAACAAGCAAATAAATAAATAAATAAAAATCAAAGTTTACATAAAATTTAGCAGTACAACTTTTTTTTTTAAATTCTGATCTATCATCACAGGAATAAATTACATTGTGAAATATATTAAAATAAAAAAAGAACAGTTTTTTTTAAAATGTAAAAATATTTCACAATATTATAGCTTTTATTGTCTTTTTTGATCAAATAAATGCATGCTTGATTGGCATAAGAGACTTCTCTCTAAAATATATATATTGAAGGGAAGTGACATACTGCCAAGTTTGGTGACCCATACTCGGAATTCGTGCTCTGCATTTAACCCATCCAACGTGCACACACACAGCAGTGAACACACACACACCGTGAACACACAGCCGGAGCAGTGGGCAGCCATTTATGCTGCGGCGCCCGGGGAGCAGTTGGGGGTTCGGTGCCTTGCTCAAGGGCACCTCAGTCGTGGTATTGAGGGTGGAGAGAGCGCTGTACATTCACTCCCCCCACCTACAATCCCTGCCGGCCCGAGACTCGAACCCGCAACCTTTGGATTACAAGTCCGACTCTCTAACCATTAGGCCACGACTTCCCCACACACACACACATATATATATATGTATATATACACTTTTTGCATATATGTATATGTGTGTGTGTGTGTGTGTGTGTGTGTGTGTGTGTATATATATTATTATATTATATATATACATATATTAGACTGTATATATTTTTTCTCTATATATTTTTTCTTTTATAGAGAAGATGTGAAATTTTTCATTAACATTTCACACACTATTCATACATAATTTTCCGTTTCACACACTTTTTGCTGACAGATAAAAGATATGTAAAACAGTTACATGTAGTTTTCAGCATGATGGCATCAAGACTATCACTGTCATTTTTGCAATTTAGATAACATTTTTGCCATATAAAGTTCAACAATAGTGTAGAAAACCAATTATCTGCAAGGCATAAACGTGCATAAAAATGTTCCAAAAAATGGCTGTAATTCTGTCATTTGGGTCCACAAAAACTCTAGTGTGAAAGTACTCTCAGAACTCTTCTCGTCTCAGAGCTGTGTCTGAAACTGGAGGATGTGACGAGGAGGTTCTTACGGCCCTGTATCATGGATGTGAAGATCGGGAGGAGAAGTTATGACCCATTTGCGTCAAAAGAGAAACGTGAAGAGCAGATTAGCAAGTATCCTCTGATGGAAGAGATCGGGTTCCTGTTATTGGGCATGAGGGTGAGACAGCGTGTGAATGTGATTTATTAACTTTCCTTATCCTCATTATGCAGGGTCTCCTGTTTTTCTGCTGTTTTATCTCTGTATCCTCCTCTTGGTATCTGATTTTCTTATTACAAACTGTGAGGCTTCATAAACAATATTAAGCTTCGGATCACCCGAGTGAGGGCTCTAACGGTTTGGTGTCAATGCTGCACCCCGTCTGCTGTCTTGTAAGGCTTGATCAATATTCAGAGCTTATCCGGACACTTGGTTAATTACCTCTGAGGAATACTGATAAGACATTTGATGATAAGATTGTGATGAAACCAGCGGTCAGTGCACACACTCCTCTGCTTTTGCTTTCTACTCCTCATTGTGCTGCACTGGATGTGAAGAAGGTCACACGAGAAGAGATAGATCAAATTAATTCAGTCATTGAGTTTAAAGATTGTCTGGTTCTGATGCATTTATCATGTCATGATACAAACAGTGACATTTTATGCTCATTCACTGAATTATAGGTGATGACTTTTTTGTTTCTTTGAGGAAACGGTCTGTGGAAATATCTATTAAAATGTGGTTAAAACACGTTTTCATTAATTGATATATATAGCTGAAGTGAAACATTAATATTAGATGAAAAACTTAAAAAAAAAAAAAAAATGTAGAAAAAAAAGGAAGAAATGTTGCTTTCCAACTAAAGGAAATAAGTTGAAGGTGAGGTAAAAAAATAAAAAATAAAAAAAAATAAAAAATGTATATATATATATATATATTACTAATTCTAAAACTAATAAAAAATAACAAAAACATATAAGGAAATGACTAAAACTTAAACAAACATTAAAATATAAAAATAAAAGCTAATTCTAAATATGAATAAATACTATAATAGTATTTATATAATACTAAAATAACAATCTTCCTTGCAAAATACAAATTTGCTCGAATAGACTGTATTTGTGTCTTTCTAGGAAGATTTTCCTTGCCACTGTTGCCAATAATCTTTGTATAACCACTTTTGAATAATAATAATTCTTAAAAGCGCTATAAAATTTAGAACTTAATTGAAAATATTTCGTGTAAAATTAATACAAGTTAAATATTTTTCTGATGATATTTACATAATTTATTTGGGTTTTTGTACTACAGTACAAATATATATATATATCTATATATCTGCATTTATAATTTGGAAAGGGGCTCTCGTGATGGGATTGTCATATTTGAGGGGCCGTTGGCATCAAAAACTTTGAAAACCCCCGACCTGGTCAATCACAAAATTTCTAACGGCCAGTAGGTGTTTCCAGCTTTAACATATAACATCATTATCAATGATAAATTACAGCTGAAAGGACATTTTATCAATGATGTCACACTGGATAGCTCCGCCCACAGTGAAATCCCGCTCCACACAGCTTTAATCAAATATGTTCTGATTGACTATGCAGCATTTTTCTTACAGTAAAGAGAGACAAATAGACCCAGGAAACATCCCTGACTTTGTAAGGCAATCAAATTATTAGGATAAAGAAATTGTTGCATTTTACTATTGATGTTTTTTGCAGCCTTATAAATTCCACTAAGTGTGACGCCTCCATCTCTTTTCCTCTGTTCAGTGTTTCCATCCTCCAGCCTCTCAGTAAATCATCTTCTCTCTCTGTTTTCTGTGTGTTCTTGTTTCTTTGCACCTAATTGGTTTCAGTGTCTCAAGGCTGGGAATATTTGCCAGCTGCTGTCACCCTCTCCTTCCTCTCCCCTCTCTCTCTGTTGCTCCTGCTTTCCGTGTTATTTCAGCTTGTTTCATTTGTTTTGTAGTGTGGAAGGATGCATTCAATCAGGCTCATCACAGTTTTAAGTCTGAATGCATGCCAGTCTCTCCAGCGCTGTTCTAAACCTAGTGAGATGCTTATGTAGACAGCATTTTAAGGACTCATCGGCACAATCAAGATTGGACTGTTTTACCTAATATTTGTCTGTGTTGTGTGTTTAGCTAAAGCTCATATCTAGACTTGTAGACAGCCCTGTTGTTTTGAAACAGAGCTGCTTCTTTCTTCTTCTCTTCATTGCAATGTTTGTGATGGATCTCCTCTGATCGTCTTTCTCATCTTCTCACCTCAGGTGTACCAGATCGACTCAGATAGTTACATTACTCATGACCAGTTCTATGGACGCAGTCTCGGAAAGGACACTTTAAAAAATGGTGTGACTCCAACTTTATTATTATTATTATTATTATTACTATTATTTGTATGGAATTTTTCTTTTTCTTTCTTTCTTTCTTTCTTTCTTTCTTTCTTTCTTTCTTTCTTTCTTTCTTTCTTTCTTTCTTTCTTTCTTTCTTTCTTTCTTTCTTTCTTTCTTTCTTGATTTATCCATGCCTAGATATCACAATTAAAAATTATAAAATTAAAAATATATAATAATAATAGCTATTATTATTGTTATTATTGTTGTTGTTTGTTATTTGCTTTCCAAGCCTAGAAATCACAATTTAAATAATGATTACAATAAAAAAAAATAAAAAATGAAATAAAAAAAAAATACAATGGTTAGATCCCTGTGCCATAATAAATAATAATAATAATAATAATAATTATTATTATTATTATTAATATGTTTGTTTGTTTGTTTGTTTGTTTCAAAGCCCAAAAATCACAACTAAAAACATAACAATAATAATAATGAATATGGAGCTAATAAAACATTTTTGAGCTTTATCATTTAGACTTTTAAAGATTTTATTAATTTATAATTTTAAGAAAGAAAGAAAGACAGGGATGGATGGATGGATAGATCGTTTTACACATTATTAGAATTGATAATAGTGGAAACTATGTTTATAATAATGCTAAAAATGAAATGGCGATTCACATTGATCATGAAGTCACAAAAATTAATCTGTGAATTTGTATTCCCTTAGGCCTGAGCAGATTCTTCCACAATGGCCGAGAATTACAGAGGCATGCAGTTTCTCTGATCATCTCCAAAATCCGAAGCATTCTCCGCTGGTTTGAGAACCAGACTCAGCTGCATTTCTATGCCAGCTCTCTGCTGCTGGTGTATGAAGGCTCTCCTCACATAATCAATAAATCCAAACACACGCCAGCTGATCCAGGAACAGAACATCAGCAGGGGGAGCCACAGAGCAAGGCTTTGAGCTTTCAGAGCAGTTTAATACACAGTCATCCATACTGCCACGACGTTCAGCATGAGAGGAACGCCAACGGAAAACATGGAGGAAGTGTAGAAGAGGAAGATGAGGAAATCGTAATGAGGGATAAGAAGCAGTTTGGACAGGAGGAGACGGTGGAGGTGAAGATGATCGGTTTTGCTCATGTATTTCCCAGTGACAGTCCAGATGAGAGCTACATGTATGGACTCAAGAACCTTCTCTCAACTTTAGAACAAATACTGAAGGACTGACATCTGTCCATCTCTCTCTTCACTGGTCGGATGTTTCAGACTGTTGTTTTAAAGCAGTGCAGATCATTTCACACACATACACAAACATTCCTGATGCCTTAATTTGGAAAATAGCTTTATTATATATTTATAGGGATATTTTTCTTAATCCTTTGAGATAAGAGTTCATTGTATTATGAAAACATGCTGTAACTTTCATAACTGTAATTTTCCAGAAGACTCTGGATAAGAAAGTCTGTCACAGTTGGCTGTCAACAACTAATAATTTACTAAACATATAGGTACTGTAAAATAATCCTAAATTATTATATGATAAAGCAGTTCATCTGTGCTGTCAAAACACTTACAATGTGAGTAACTGATGTCTCATAATGACTCTAATGTTTTTATTCTAAAAATGCACTTTGAATCCAAAGTAAATTATAGTTAGATTTATTTTTTAACATTTATGTTTACTTATCACTGCCAGAAATATCCATATTGGTGTACTTAAAAAAAAAAAAAAAAAAAAAAGTAATTTATTTTATTTGTATGAATATTTAAAATTAATTTAGGCTGATATAAATCTGTAAAAACAATGCATTTAAATTATATGAATTATATTATATTAGTATATTTACTTAAGAACTTTAATTGTTTGAAAATGAGAAAAGTTCCAAAGAACATGTTCAATGTTTTTCAAATAAATGTAAAGTTATACAATTCTTTCTTTCTTTCTTTCTTTCTTTCTTTCTTTCTTTCTTTCTTTCTTTCTTTCTTTCTTTCTTTCTTTTCTTTTCTTTTCTTTTCTTTTCCTTTTTTACATCACTTACATTTAAAATACTTACATACTTACCTGGCAGGGGAGACACCATGATCAAGAAGGCGGTTCACCCAGGGCGAGGCTTGGCCATTGCACTCCGGTTGTGCTGACCCCTATTCGCAGATGTGAGACCGATCTCCGTGCAATGGCCGCTGTAGACTCGGCAAGAGTCTACAGTCTACAGCGGCCATTGCACGGAGATCGGTCTCACATCTGCGAATTCCCCAAATGTGGGAATCTCGACTGCATAATTTATGGTAGTGGGGGAATATAAACTTGCTTTATATTCAACTAACTGTTGAATAAATGCTGACGCGGGACAAAATTCCCGATTTCCCAACACGTTGAACTGAGCAATGCCATTGTATAATTTTAATAGGTTACTTTTAAGCGCATATAGCTCAGTAATGTCAGTTTTATGTATTTTCTGAGAGGGGGTGGGATTTTTGTTGGGAAAGGGGGGAGAGCCGCACACTTCGATTAGACTGGATAAACACATGCAGCATCTTAATTAAGAAAATGAAACGAAATAAATGAATAAATCAAGCCTATATTACATAACACTATATCAGCATTCAGAAAAAGAACAATTTGCGCTACTAAGGGCTTTCACACTTTTCCAAAAGCCGTTTTCTCATGTTTCTTCTTTCAATACTAAATCAAAAAACGAATGGACAAATGATATACGGATTGGGTTTTTTATTTACCCGCGCATCACTGCTACACGCTCAAAAAAAAAAAAAAAAAAAAAAAAACACACGCTCTAGAATCTTTGGTATCCACGACAACACAACGTTTGATAATGCAACATTAATATTTTGCGCCCTTCAAATCAAATGCAACCAATCACATGAATGTATTTTTTTTTTTGCGACAGCCATTGACATTGACATGACATTGACTGTCAAACATTAGGCCTAATCCAAGTTTATAATTGTGTATCTTTAATTTGATGTTACAATTTCATCTACACATTAAGTATAATTTCAATTGGTTACATATTTCTCATTCTTTAGACAGTTGTTGGAGGAGCAAGATGGTGTTGGGGGTGTTTGATGTTTTGTCAGATGAACCAGTCAGTACCAGTAATGTCAGTCCTCAACAGTATACAAAAGTTAAGGGAGTCTCAATCCTCTAATAGTGCAGTAACAGCCGTCATACAATTGCTACACATAGTTGATCTCACCCAGTCTGAAAAAACATTTACAGTGAGCTCAGTCACACACATGACATGGTCTGTCTCTGTATTGCTCTGCCTGTAGTTGAAGTAATACCGTCTAATATGTATTGAATGTAAACCCTAGTATGCTGCTGTTCATACAAGTTATTGCGTAGCTTCAACACTAGTCTGTTTTTTTTTTCTTCGGTCTCGACTTGGTATCGGTCTTGGTCTCGACTTGGTCTTGGTCTTGACATGGTCTGTCTTGGTCTTGGTCTTGGTCTTGTCTTGGTCTCGATACCTTCTGGTCTTGGTAGTGTCTTGGTCTCGGTTTAGGCGGTCTTGACTACAAGTCTACCTAATGGTTAGAGAGTCGGACTCGTAATCGAAAGGTTGCGGGTTCGAGTCCCCGGCCGGCAGGGATTGTAGGTGGGGGGAGTGAATGTACAGCGCTCTCTCCACCCTCAATACCACGACTGAGGTGCCCTTGAGCAAGGCACCGAACCCCCAACTGCTCCCCGGGCGCCGCAGCATGGCTGCCCACTGCTCCGGGTGTGTGTTCACGGTGTGTGTGTGTGTGTGTGTGCATTTGTTCACTACTCACTGCTGTGTGTGTGCACTTGGATGGGTTAAACGCAGAGCACCAATTTCGAGTATGGGTCACCATACTTGACATTACGTCACGACTTTACTTTTACTTTACTTAAAAAAAAAAAAAAAAAAAAAAAAAAAAAAATCACATCTTTACATAAAAACATGTTACCAGAGAAAATTCTTTATGTATAACATATAAGTCTTTATGAAGCAATGAGCAGTCATTAAAGGAATAGTTCACCCAATGAAATTTGAAATTTGCTGAAACTTTACTCAATCTCAGGCCATCCAAGTTGCAGATGAGTTTGTTTCTTCATCTGAAGATTTGGAGAAATTTTGCATTACATCACTTGCTCGCCAATGGATCCTCTGCAGTGAATGGGTGCCGTCAGAATGAGATTCAAAATGAGATTTTGTCATGAGGTTTTGTCGTAAAATCCAATTAATTTAATTCTAATAGCATTTTAAAGCTACTTTTCATTTGACATTTTACCCCGAATATCTCAACGTAATGAACGTAATGCGTGTAAAAAGTCTAATGGACTAGAAATGTCTGGGAAGCATAAAATGTTGAAGCGACAGAACTTCTGCTTTAAAAGTTATACGAGCACTCTCTCCTGTGATAATATGGATAAATTTAGCTTTGCAGAAAGCTTCAAATTCTTCACTGACTTAAACTTCTCCCTAATGGTTGCTTTGTGTTTTCATCTCTCTCATAAAAGTTTTGTTATTATCCATAAAACCATCTCTCACATGAGCAACAAAAAACACTTTCCCCAAACGGCTCTTATAATTAGAGACTGGACAAAAGAGAATGTTCTGTTTTTGGGATGTTCTGCAGTTTAATATAGATAAAGCATAATGAGAACGTGAGATTGTTTATGTGCAAGCAAACAGGACAGAAAAAACAATTACTTTAATTATTTTCTGAAGAATTAATTATTTTCTTAAAGAATTCATTATTTATACTGATGTGCATAAAAAGCAGATTTCTTTTTAATACTCGATCAAGCAAGTCAAGACGGAGACATCAGCAGCATACTAATCAAGTTGTTTAAAAATAGATTAAAACAGACAAATGAATGTAAATTAAATTTCATGTGGATAAGCGCACAGTTATTGCGCTGCTGTCCTGCTGTGTTTCTTCATTTACAGTTTTCTGAGTGTCATTCCATCCTCCTGCTCTTCCTTAAACTGCAGGGATTTTTCATTATTACTAATTTGAATGTAATTTAAAAATATAATTGGAACCTCAGAAGCAATTTCCCATCATATGCCCCAGAAAAGCTCAGCTCTGAGGTGTCTATTAAAAAGGTGTAAAACAAAAATTAAATTTACTGGGTTAAGATCTTACTTTTTTTACCATTTGACAAATGTTTTTCTTTCTTTTTTCACTCATCCTCAACTTTTGATTTCTTTGTAGCCTATTTAAAGCACGTATGCATGTGTGGATCGGAAAACATTGCATATGCTTTCTCACAGCTCTGAATTAATAAATCATACATGGCATATTTGATATTTATATTTCTGGCTGTGTGATTTGTGTTCAACGTCTTATTGTGTGTGTGTAGTTCCTCACATGTTCATTTGGTGGCGCTGTGGCTCCTGTGTGGCCACACTGTTCGAAAGACTGGAAAATGGAGAGAAATGCAAAACTCAATTCATTGGCATCAGTTAAATTCAGTGGAAAACGAAAAGCACTCCATGATATATGTTGCTGTGTACGTGATGTGCTTATTATATTGCTTTCTATGTGTTGTTCTGAAAGAGCTCTTGGTTATTTTGCTTTGGGATCCATGCTTCCTTCATGACACTTGTGAGAGTTTGTTTGAGATGAACTTGAGCTATTTTATTTGCACGATTCTGCGCTGGACCCCTTCCTTCAGTATTGTGTGTTGGTATGTCCATTGATCATGCTGGAAGCGTTTGTGTGATTTGTTGAAGTTAATCAATATATGGCAGGATCGAGATGGAGGCAAAGAGAGAAACTAATTAAAACTGGAATTGATTCTTTATTAAAATGACAAGCTTTATCTCATAGTGCTCAAACATGTGCATCCAAATCATTTATTTCATGAATCGAAGCGATACCATAATCATAATTCATTCTGATCTTTCGCCCCTCTGTTTACAGTTTAAAATCTTCGTACAGTTATGTATGATGCATTTAATTTAAGTGATTATGATTGGTTATGCCCCATCCTAGACATTGCCCTACATTGGATGTTTCTGCCAGCAGCATGTTTATAATGTGCTGTTAAAGTGGTCAATATTAAATGGATATTATTCCCTTTTGGGCTTGAATGAAGTGTGACACTGCAAAGCATTTATCAGATGTTTTTCTTTTAAAGAAATTGTTCAGGTACACTGAGCTGATTTGATTTGCCGTCTCCACACTTTAATCGAGGCAGATGCCACAAACTAAAAAAGCTTTATTTGATAGTGATTACTGATATTACAAAATTAGTGTAAGGGAATTAGGGCTGGGTAGGCTATCGATATATATTTCCCAATGCAATGCACTTCTAGGATTTCAGTTAAAATGTCATTTTCCTATATTTTGGTGAAAATAATATATTAAACTATTACTGGCGGTAATAAGAACTTGTTATTGATTTCAACTGACTCTTGATTTTTTTGAGTCTTTTTGAAGGAAAAAAGATCCAAATAAAAATAGTCAGTTGCTCATGAATTGATTCTGATCCATGACATGCATGCATTAAAAATTTTGTTTGTGAACCGGACTCATTGCATGCATCCTCAATACTAAAGTATTTTCTTGCCGTTATTTCACAGTAAACTCTGGGCTTATTTTACGGTAAACTATGACTTAATTAAATAGTGATAGCCTTGTTAAACTATAGACGTAAAAATCGAAATTCTACTCAGTTTGGTTGTCTAAATGGAGTTCATTTTCTTTCTGATGAGCAGTAGGTGCACTCTCACAAAAACCAGGCTTTTAAATGTACGATAACCGCACACGCTGAGGTCTGCAATGCTCTTAATGCGTTATTATTAGTTGTGCAGTGGATGAAACCAATGGAAAAGTTTCTTAATGCGTCTTCTTAACAGTCTGATGGACGTCTGATGTTTGGTTATTTGGAATGATATTTGTAGATCTTATGTTTGATGAATGTATGGTTCATGGCCAGTGCTTGGTGTGGAGGTAACCAGATCATTGGTGGTTGGATTAATTGAAACATTGATTCATTAGCTATGACCATGCGGCCTTGAGCAAGAGCGTTAACCTCCAGGGCAGTTCACTTTAATAGGTTTATGGTCCAGTTCAATGGGAATGTCACGTCAAAGACTTGTAAATAAAATCCAACGGGACTATGAGGAGCGCTTATTTGAGCTGCTTTGTGTTATTTTGTATCTTTGTAAGAAGAATCTTTTTCAAATGATATGAATGTTGTTCTGAGGTTGAATAACATTAGCACTCATTGAAAGGTCTGCATTCTGTTGTGAATTAAAATGAAATAATATTAATGTGGATCTTTGTTCTGCTTTTTTTATTTTTTTTATTTTTTTATTTAACCTTTATTTTACCAGGAAATAATCCCATTGAGATTCAGAATCTCTTTTTCAAGGGAGTCCTGGCCAAGACAGCAGAATAATAGTTCCATATTAACATATACATTAAAAACAAAAACAAAAAAAATTTAACAGAAAAAAAGAACAATTTGCAATCCAACATCATCTCAACATAATTACCAGTTGCGCTCAGTAACACCACATGTGCATTTAGTACTCAGATAGTCCTTTATCCTAATTTTAAACTGTTTATACCAAGATAAAGGTGCAAAAACTTTAAAGGCACTTTCACCAAAGACAGTTCTCGTTCGTGGAATGTCATATATGATTTGCCCATATGATCGAAGATTACATTTCCTGGAAGTGACTTTAAGAGTCAGAAGAGAACATAGGTAAGTAGGCAGTTTATACAGTATGGCCTTAAAAAGAAAAGTATACCAGTGTTCCAGCCTGCGATTGTGCAAAGATAGCCAACCAACACTCTCGTACAGGCTACAGTGATGAGTACGAAAACTAGAATTAGTTACAAATCTTAGTGCTGCATGATATACTGAATCCAGCATTTTCAATGAAGATTGATTTGCATGCATATATAAAATATCACCATAATCCAGCATTGACAGAAAAGTTGCTTGTATAAGTATTTTTCTCGCACCAAAAGAGAAACAGCCTTTGTTTCTATAATAGAAACCCAATTTTACTCTAAGTTTTTTTGTTAAACACTCTATATGCTGCTTGAAAGACAAACTTTCTTCTATAAGGAAACCAAGATATTTATAGACAGATACTCGTTCAATTTCCTTCTCATCTAAAGTAACAATTTGACAAGCATCGTCTATTTTCCTTGATTTAGAAAAACACATCATTTTGGTTTTGTCTGAATTTAATACAAGTCTCAAATTATAAAGATCCTTCTGAATAATGTTAAAAGCAAATTGCAGATCTTCCAAGGCACTTGTCAAGGATGAGGCAGAACTATACAAAATTGTGTCATCCGCATAAAAATGACACTGTGCTCTTGTTATATTCTGACACAAGTCATTTATATAAATAGTAAATAAAATGGGACCCAAAATGGACCCCTGGGGAACACCATTTTGTATAAGTAATGAGTTTGAAGACACACCATCAACCTGAACACATTGTGTTCGGCCACTCAAATAGTTGGCAAACCATTTGACAGCTTTTGGAGACATTCCAATATCCACCAATCTCTGAACCAGGATATAGTGGTCAACTGTGTCAAACGCCTTTGAAAGATCTAAAAACAACGCAACACAATATTCTTTAGAATCAATAGCACTTATGAAATCATTCAACACCTTCATAGTGGCAGTCACAGTGCTATGTTTTTTACGAAAACCCGACTGCAAATCATTTAAAATGTTTTTTGTTTCTAAATAATCTTTCAATTGGTCACTTATAAGCCCTTCTAAGACCTTGGCTAAAGCAGATAGCTTAGATATTGGCCTATAATTATTTAGATTTGATCGATCCCCACCCTTTAATAAAGGAGTGACATAAGCTGACTTCAATACACTAGGTATTAATCCAGTTTCAATAGTCAAATTGAAAATGTGTGTCAAAGGTTCTGCAATATGTTCAGCAGCAATATTTAAAAAGTATGGATCCAACCCATCAGGACCAGCGGATTTCTTGGTATTTAACCTTGTGAGAGCATCATATACCTTCTGCTTTAGCATCATATACCTTTTTCTTTAGAGAAACTCTTGAACCTTAACATGCCGTACTAATATAATTCACTGGCCTGTTTTATTTTCAAGAACATCCTTGAGGTTTCTAGCAGTGTTTGATTTCTTACTGAAGTCTCACCAGTTGGCTCTATATTATAGCTACAGCAGAAAAGCTACAGAATTTCTGCATTTTGTTCATAGGCTGCCTCTATAAGCAAATTACATTATTGCTCCCAAGGACAAATATTAACAACAAAAAAAGGTCAAAGATGTCAGTCATTTCAACCAGAGCATTGTGAGTGACTCAGACTTCTGTGGATTGAGATGCCACTCAGGATTGTAAAACATGAAAGCTTAATGGATTTTACATATGATGCGATTTTATGGTTATTATAATGAAAGAGTCAGGACAAGGGTAAAAACGAACAAAGAAAAATGTATGCATTTCTAGTGCGTACATGACAATAATGAGGAAGACCAAGGTGAACCAAGCAAAGGAAAGATAAGGAAGCATCGGAAATGAAACTGAGTTGCTCAGCTGTTCTATCTTTCTTATAGTAACTGAGGTCAACGTGTCAGAACAGGTGCAGAAACTCTCAAATACGAGAGAAGCTATTTACACTGAGTGCATTAGAGTAACTAGTTGATACTGTTTGCAGTAAATAGAAACAAATATAATCTTAAACAGAAGTGGTTGGGGGCAATTGTTGAAGCTCTTTTGTTTGCATATTACAAACAGGCATTCATACTTATTAAAGAGATAGTTCACTTTCAGTTGCTGGTCCCCTTTGACTTCCATAGTATGGAAAAAAAACTCTATGCAAGTCAATGGGAACCGGCAACTGAAGGTGTACTATCCCTTTAACTTGCTCTTCTTCAGTCATTCATTCAGTCATTGAATCATTGATTCAAACGATTCATTCAAAACACTGATTTGTTTAGAAAAAGAGCGTATTTATAAATAAGTCACTGAACCGATTTGTTGAAAACAGTGATTCATTCTGGAACGAAACATCATTACTGTTCTGCATTGGCTTGTTTGGATCAATTTTTGTTTTGGAGAAATGTAAATAAAGTATCTGAGAATTAATTTAACAATAGTAAGTGTCAAAAAAGCAAACAATTTAGTTGTCATAAGGTCAAAAATCTGATCTAATAACATCTAATATTACCATTTATATGGGTGTGTAATATGAATATGTATTCTTTGAAGCAACTTGTGTTTTTTTTTGGTTCAAGGTAAATCTAAAGTGTCCACAGAATTAGGATATTCTAATGATTATATTATTCCAACATGTTTCTGTATGTTTTCAGATCAACAGGTTCACTTTGAAGTTCATTTGCTCATTTCTACAGAGCAGCTTTGTTTGGGTGTGAGTCAGTCGTCATTCTAGAATATGTGAGTGTGTGAGGGGTTTGTAAAGCAGCTCTTATCAGTGAACAGACCAAGAGCATGAAGACTGAATTAAAGAGCAGCAACACATGCTCCGGGCTCGAGTATGGCACACACAGTTGCTGTTATGTCCTCAGTGTTCTCTATTAATGTTTCATTTAGAAAAAAAACAACAACTTCTTATTAATGCCATGCCCAAACAATTCATCAAGCCTCTTTCTTTGACTTTTTCAGTTTCTGTGTACAAGGGCACTTCCAGGGTCTGAAATTAACTTGGATAAAACAACTTTTTTTTATAAAATAAATATTTAATATTTGTGACACTCTTATATTGATTATATTTATGTTCCTTTGACACTATTTGGCTTTTATTTTTGAATGTTTGTGATAATGCAATTTCTGGCAACACTCAAATATGATAAATATGAGATAATCAGTCTCTGCCTCATAAAATGGTATCCGGCGCAAAAACATGAAGACATATTTTGATTTGTTAGAGGAATAAAAATCTTATATTTACTATAATATTTGTTTCATGTTACTATTTATATTTATGATTCAAATTATTTGTGTCTCTTATATCAGCGATTAATAGTGTTATTCCAAAAATTTGATGTAAACCATATTGTATCAGTCCCTGATAAAGTTGTCAGCCACTGCTGACTTAACCAATTCTGCTTTACATTTGACACTTGACAAGTATTAATTTTGTACCATGGGGCCTGGGAAATACAATTTTTGTTTTTGTTCTGTAAAATTCTGAAAGGACAACCAGAAGCAACACACACTGTTAAACATCCCCGCAAGTCCCTCCCAAAAATAAAATAAAACAACATATCAAACAATATCACCATGGAGAGGATAGAAAGGTCAGATTCATTCACCATGACTGCAGGAGTGCGGCAGAGGAGATGAAATCTATTTGTCTATTAAGTGACATTTGCAGGAAGATTCCAGGACACTTTAAATGGGAAATGGATTGGAGCGAGGGAGGAAGCGAGAGAAAGGAGAGACGTGAGACAGGATAGAGAGAGACAACTGGACCCGCAGTATCTGATGAGTTGATCTGTCGTGGAGATGTGGGCTTGTAGGATTTAATGCATGTGAAAGGATCTGACATCTTTCGTCTTGGATCCACATGCAGTAGAACATTTTCTTCATCAGAAGATCTCATTGACAGAGCTGGAGAAGTGGAGTTTCGCTGGACCTCTGTGCCTCCATCTGCTGAAATATTCATCTTTAATAGTAATCGAGAGGCAGAAAAGGAAAACAAAACAAGAGGAAGAAATCAGAAGCACTGAATCTTCTTGCAGCAATTCAGTTTCTCACAAGAACGCCACAGTATAGGACACGCATCATTAGGCAACTGCCTGCTTGTGCCCTGAACAAAATCCAACTTTTAATTTGTCACACAGAGCCTATTTTAAAAGGGTGACTGAACTGTCTAATGTAGAAAACGATTTCAAAACGATTTATAATTTTACATAGCAACAATGTTGATGGTGAAATTTGGTTTTCTAGGATAAAACATCAAATTTTTTAATTAAAAAATAATAATTTTACTTGAGTTTGTTCAGTTATTGGAAGTTATTGTGTACAATTACTAATTGCTAAACAGTTTTGAATTCAGTTTTTATTTAGCTATGCAAAATTTTGTCTTTTTCGAAATTCTGAGTTTATATCTCAGAATTCTGACTTTTTCTCAAAATTCTGAATTTACATCACACAGTTCTGAATTTACATCTTGCAGTTCTGACTTATTATTTTGAGTTTACATCTCTAGACTTTTCTTTGACACATCTCACAATTGTTATTTTTTGTTTCTGCCACGGATTCTCCTGGAATTGATTTCTCATCTCAGAATTAGTCGTTTATATTGCTATCTTCACATTGAATTTTGAATTGAGAGATGAAGAATTTCGTGAAAACAAACTTTCATACTATGCAGCTTGTGTTTATGGTGTGTTGACTTGAAATATCTAGAAAAGTGTGTGAGTGTGTTAGGTTTATAGCTAATGAGACCTTCAGATGTGCAGTGACATTCAGGACACATTCGTGCGCTCATGCTACCCACTTAACACACATGATGACCTTTTCTATAGGAGCCGGAAATTATTATCAGTCTTTTTTCTTTTTTTTTGGGTTGTTTGTGCCAGTGACTTGGTCTGGGTTTCAGAAAAATCAATAACCTAGATGTCACTGATGTGATATACATCAACAGTTTTCTGTGTTTGGTTTGGCAAAGCATCAGCAATCCAGTATTTTTTATTTATTTATTTTTTATTTTGTAATGATTTTTGTAATTGGATTAGAAGTTATATGATGGCTGGTATTGGAAGCCGATAATAGCTTATCATGGTTTATTTCTCCCTGTTCACATGCTATGCTTGCACCATGTTACAAAATTAATTGGTATTTACTTCAGGAGATACAAATCTATTTATTGTTTGTAAATCAGTAAAATGGCTGTTATGAAATTTAGTTGAGAATCAATATAAAATATTTACTGTGCAGTGTAAACATGGCTTTCAGTGGTTATATGCAACAAAGATGAGACCATTCACAATTTAGTATGCAAAAAGGTGTCACTGTTACTGTTGGTTAGAATAATTTTTCGTTTGAAGTTTACAAAAAATTAAACAGATTAGGTTGAAATGGTGTTTAAGTGGTTCAGGCTGAATTAATTGCAGAAGTTTAATTCTTTCAGCAGCAGGTTTTTTATCTCAGGTAGTAAGGAGTTGAGTTCAAATCACTTTAATGCTCAATAAATTATTACATATTTATGCTTATAATCAAAAGAAAAAATAAATTTCATCCACTAATATTGTAGCTCATTTTAAGCTTTTTACAGTTTACCAAGCAATGTAGCAGCTTTGTGCATTAATATAGACTTAAACTGATGCATGGTCACAGATGTATCAGTTTTAAAAGCATACCATCACATGAGTCCATGGCTATAATGAATTTCTCTGCACATTTCTATAGCAGCGGGTCAGACTCCAGCAATAGCTCCTGTTTCAATTGCCCTTGGCTTTAAGTCTGTTCACGAGTGTATTTGTGGGTAAATTACAGTGTGAATTCAGCTGCTCTTGTGACTTTCCTCACAGATCCATTATTCAAGGACTTAAGATTCTATTCAGGTGAGAGCGACAGTATGAATTGAAGCTGTTGAACATGCTCTAGAGATGCAATTTATGTCATGATTTCCTAACCCACCGGAGGAGACCCATAACCCTTCCCTCTCATCATGTCAGCACATGGTGGGCTCACATTTCGTAAGTGGCTCAGAATGCAGGTGTCATGATGGCACTGAAAGCAAACGAGGCTGTAAGTTACACAGACATTTACACGGACGCGACGGACCCTCCGCTAAAAATGACAAGGGCAGGAGGCTTTCACTTGTCTTTTACTGCAGCCAATAAACTTAAGCGTAAAATTGTCAGGCCTCAGGGTATCATACTTAACGCAGAGTAACATGATCGCTGTTGGAACGAATACAATCAGCTGAGGATTTTATGATACTTTTAAAGGCTGTTAAGAGATGCTGAAGGAAGCGGCAGCTGTATATGTTCACTCGTTTGGTTATGTGTAATATGTTGTTAGTTTGAGTATGAGGTAGAGGACATGCATTTTTATGCATTACTTTGTTGTGGACTTTAAACGTTTATAATGTTAATGACCAATTCTCATTACTAACTAGTTGCCTATTATTAACATATTGACTGTTTATTAGTACTTATAAAGCACATATTCTGCATGACCATATTCCATATATCTAATCCTACCCAATATCAAAAGTCATAAATAATGGTTTGTTAATAGTCAGAATTGGACCTTAAAATAAAGTGTGACCAAGGTTTCTATTTACAATGTGTATTTGCAGTGTCCAATCAGAGGCGTTTAAGTTAGTCAGAATCCACTCGCAGCTCAAAACGCTGGAGCTTCTCAGACTCAGTTCTGCATGCTTGCGAATCATAAGTGTTGACAATTATGAGTAAATAAGAGATTCATTAACGATCTTATTATAATGGAACTTTGTGATAACTTTCTGAAGATGAGTGACAGCTTTTTAGTGATTATAACTGAGTCCGAGCTTCTGTGATTAGGTGGAGGCGGGGACGAATTAGCATATTTATGGATACACGTATACTTAGTGAGATAAGGGTGTAGAGTTTTGTTCAAGGCATTGTAAGAAATTAAGAAATAACTTTCATGGGAAAAAAGTTTATATATATCATTTTGATTATCAAAGATGAGTTTTAAGGGATACATTTATTGACTGCAGGACTGAGGGGGCAGTCGTGGCCTAATGGATAGAGAGTTGGACTTGTAACCCGAAGGTCGTGGGTTCGAGTCTCAGGTCCGGCAACCACGACTGAGGTGAGACCCTTGAGCAAGGCACCGAACCCCTCAACTGCTCCCCGGGCGCCGCATTGATGGCTGCCCGCTGCTCCAGGTGTACCTGGATGGGTTAAATCCTTTGTGTGCATTTGTTCACTACTCACTGCTGTGTGTGTGTGCACTTGGATGGGTTAAACGCAGAGCACCAATTTCGAGTATGGGTCACCATACTTGACAATACGTCACGACTGACTGACTGACTGACATTAAAGGGATCATGAACTGCCTTTGTTTTTTTTATTATTTTGTACTGTTCTCTGAGGTCCACTTATAATGTTATCAAGATTTTCATATAAAAAAACATAATTTAGAATAAGCTATTTTCTGTCCTGTTTTTAACCCCCTCATCAGAACTCTCTGTCTGAGTAGGTGTGGCGGATTGTAGACTTGGAAGTAAACACCCACTGCTATGATTGGCTAACACTTGTGTATGTTTGACAGTCTACGTCCTTCACAGAGGAACGCTGCCATGATTTAAGTTAAAAACACAAATACTCAGTACATATCAAACGATCTGTAATAAAAGACAAAGCAATAGTAATCACGTAATAAAAACAGTTACTCAGACTTGTAATCAACTTTATTAGGAAGATCTTGCTCCATTTCTAAACATTGTAATATGAAGGTTGTTTTTTAGTTTTATTCATTTGCCATTTTTTCCACAGAAACATTGTCACGGTGCACACACGAGGATGAAAACGAGACGAGGATGAAATTCAAAATAACAGTCTTTAATGAAGACATAAAGGCAGGGCAAGTCTGACAGACAGGGAATAACGAGAAAACCAGATGAAATCAAACTGAATGGACAGGACTTTAAATTCACAGCATAATCACATAATTAGACAAACACAGCTGGACAAGAATAAGCTAATAATCACATAGACGAGGACAGGAAACAAACCAAATATGGAAACATGAGGCGGGAACACATGACACACACGACAGAGGTCTGACACATATATTTTATAACATATATTTTTATTACAGCAATAATTCTCTGAAGAAATTAGATTTTAAATGTTGTCTTCATCGGCACTGTGGTGACTTCCTACCAGGAGTAACCAGCATCCATCTGGTTACTAGCTTTAAGCTCAGTACCTCGTCACCCCATGCTGTTCTTAAACGTATTTTAAAACCTTTTTAGGACTCAGATCAGCCTTTTCCCAATCTACAGTCTTTGAGAAAGACTCTAAACAGCAGGACCTCTGAGTGTACGTGACTCATAGACTCTTTTAGTCCATGTGTGTTAGCTTTAAGGACATATGCTGTATGCTAGTGCCCTCATAAAAGATGATAAACTGAACTGAAATGTATTTCAACGTTGCAGTTTATCACTTCTTGGAAAATGGAACACAAATATTGATAACTCATCTTAAACTCACCGCTGTGTCCATGTTCTTGTATGAGGTAAAAGTCATTAACAGATATAGAGTCTTGACAGATGATTTGTTTAGTAGACTGTCTTTACAGTATTTTATTGATTTGCCAACATCAGAGAGGGTTTGACTATCATTCACACAGTTTGAGTCAAATTTTAATCACTGTAACCCTAATAAAAAATTAATCGGGTACATTGTTTTTTTTTTTTTTTTAAGTTTTCTTAAATATTAAGCAAGTGGAATTTTAAATGTTGTTTTTGTACTACACACAATTGTTAAATAGCAATTAAATTGAAATATTGACAAAGATTGCTCAATATAATTGCATTAACATTTGCATGTGCTAATGTATTTATAGCAAAGAGACTATAAGTTAAATGAAATATGAATATGAATTAACAAAGTCTACTAAACTGAGAATATTTGCTTATGTATACATTTATGTGTATATATATATATATATATATTTTTTTTTATATATATATATTTTTTTTTTTGTAGAAAAATTATCAACATCATTACTTAATTGGGTTATGTCAGTGTTTCGTGATGCACAAATTATTATGATTTAATTTGTTATTTTTTGTAAAAAAAAAAAAAAAAAAAAGTATCCCCACAGTACTGGCTTAATTTATGTTATTCTAGTGTTTTTGTTTCGGGAAATGTGCATAATAACAATAATATTAACGACAGAATAACATAACTATTAAAAATGATTAAATACAAAATAATAAAATATTTTTTATGACAATTATTTATTCATGATTTGCAACGTTTTGATAACCAATACCATTTATTTATTTATTTATGAAGTTGTCATATGTGCATTTCTTAATGTATATACAGGAATATTCCTATAGCTGCGATGTATGCATGTCTCTTTTTCAGATTAATGGAAAAGGATGTGCTTGTAAACATGGTCAGTGATTACTAGCGTGATGAATATTCATTGTTTACTCCGAACGTAATCATCAACCATTGGGCTATTTTCTAAATCAGCATCAGTTTCATGCAGTTCGTAAAGAGTTGCATTCGTAAATATTCTGATTGTTAGAGCACTTTGAGAGGGTGGGACACTGAATTGGCTCTCAGTATGTGGTTACTGATGGGGGAGAGGGTTTAATCATATATGAGCGTATCGAGTGCTTGGGAGGGTGTAATGAAGCAAAACTGATGGAATAAAACTAATAAAGCTGTGTTTACACCACTCTAAAACTGCCCTTAGTTGATGAGTCAGAGTCTCTTACTGATTTGACCTGCTGGGTTTAAGTGCTGACTTGCATGTAGGTGTTAAGTTCGTACTCCAGATTAAGTCAAACCGTGTTTGGTCAATAAACTTCAACTTAAAATTCAATTCAACTTATAGCACCAACATATACATTCAGATCATATCTGCAGGAGCATTTTAGGATCGATTACATGCTGCGTGTCGATGTTTGCTCTGTGTTACTGTTTTATGGGTCGTTTATTTAATTTGTCCTTTATGTCTGATCCATAACTGAGCCTGAGGTGATCAATGACAATTGACCTCTAATGCAATAACACCAAGGCAGAAACATTTCAGTTAAATGTATTAGCCACAAACATTGTTAAATCTGCACTAAGCAAGGACGTCTGTAATAGCTAGAGAGAGCTATCCATCAACATTTCCATTCATGTCAATGACAGTTCAAAGCAATTCCATTAAAAGAACTTGTTTTAGATATTCTCTGTCTGATGGGATATATCACCTACAATAATGTTTGATTTATATAATCTAAATCATGAAAATGGCATGTTTTGCTACATATAGTGGTCTTAATTTATTGCACAAATTAAAGCGCCTAATAGGCCGGTTCAATGCTCAAGAAAATTTTTTATTATTATCAATGTTGAAAACTATGGAAGCTAGTTTCTGCCACGGGATGAAAAAAATGTAATTGAGACTTTTTAACTCACAATTCTGCCTTTTTTCTTGCAATTTTGAGTTTGTATCTCACAATTCAGACATTTCTCACAATTTTGATATACAAACTCACAATTTTGAGGAAGAAAAGTCAGAATAGTGAGAGTTAAAGTCACAGTTATATATTTTTTTTTATTTCATAGCTTGCATTTCTGAGAAGAAAAGTGAGATGTAAAGTAAAATATAAAATTGTGATTGATAATCCGTGATTACCTTTTTTTAATTTAATTTAATTGAATTGTAATTTTTTAAATAAACAGGACCGCTAGAAAAAGTTTTTACCTTTTACCTTACTTTTTTTGTTGTTGTTGTCATTTTTTAAATAAATTGAATGAGTCCTTCCTTGCTGAATAAGTCCTAATTTTTCTCCAGAAAAAAAGAACAGCTTATTTTGAACAGTAACTTTTGAATACTTTGAATAGCTGAGATGTCCGCAACATCCCTTTAAAATATCCATGTATAGTCCTGAAGGCAAATCATTTACTTCTCTGCTTGAAATCTTTCATTTGAGGATCAGACAATATATCTATTGCTTGTGATGTTTGATCACAACAGCTCAGCGTGGGATGTCCTGCAGCTCATTTGGACCTATATTTCATCATGTGTGAACACATAGTGAAAGGGAGGTTAGTGTTACTATTTATATGAATTATATATTTTAGCCAATATCATTTTATATTTTTCCAGGCATATTGGTGCGTCTTGAGAGTATGGATCTGTGATACAGGTTAATTAATTCAGAGTGGGCGTGAAATCAATATGAATGCATATTTCATGCATTGTTGTGTATCATGTTGGCATAGATGGAGTGAGATAAAACTGCTCCCGCTCTCTGCTCTTAGTCTTTTTCCCCATAAACTGAGTGTGGAGATTGAGATTCTGTATGTGTGATCTGTATAAATCAGAAATGCATTTAGCAAAGTATCAATTATGAAAGGATCATCTTGATGCGAAACGATTTTTGAAAATGAAAATGTGTGGGGTTTTGACAGTTATATAGCCATCTAAATAACATTTATTTCTTCCCCCCTCAAATGGAGTAAATTTGTTGTTGCAGGAATTAATTGAACTCCATTAACTGCAGGCTATTTAAGTAATTATGACAGTATTTTCAATGAATGTCATGGGAACATTTTTTTTGTTTTATTTACTCATTATTGCCAGTTTGCATCATCTAGATGATATAAGATAACAAGATATAAATAACTTTTCAAAGACAGAAGCGACTGCAGAATGGACTCTGTCACCTTTTTTGGTGTTTAAAGGAAGTCAGGCGTTTAGATATGCCAGCTGTATCTTGCATCTCATTAATTCCTAATAAATTTTGTCTTATGAATATTCATGAGAGACAGGTGGGATCTATTAGAACTAAAATGAAGTTGTCTTTCAGAATGTCAAGTACTTTTTATGTTAATAAACTAAAAAGAGGGCAAAGTCGCAAGGTGATAACATCAAATAAACAACATATGTTGAACATTAGCTTTTCTCTTCTTGGCCTAATTAACAGATATTGAGATAAATAGATGGAAATGAATTGCTGTGTAATGTTACACCATGACTGAAGCAAGATATCATAATAATGTGACGTTTCAGTGAAATCATACTTTACCTGCATGTTTGAGGGGATGTGGCCTTTGACCTTCTGCAGCTTCATACTGTGGACTGTACTAAGTATTCAGTGGTTTCACAACACAATTGTTCTTTTAAATACGAGTGAGTTGAAAATGAAGAATTCCAATTAGATATATATGTTTATAGTCCCAGTAAACAAGAAATGTAGTTTATACAATGATATTGGTGACAGGTGGCTTCAGAAATTCATATAAATGGTGAAATTATTTTAGAAATGTATGTAATTCATATAAATTATATAAAGTTACATTTAAAAACTATATTTAAATTTAAAATCTAAATTTATATACATCTATATATATTTTTTATCTATAAATTGTCATAGTCACCAGTCGAACTGCACTACAATTCCCAGCATCCCTCTTGCCACTCACCTGCACTCCATCTGCAATCATTCACACCTGACCTCCATCAGGAAATCCTCCTCACCTGTTGCCACTAATCAAGCTCCCTATAAGACTCCACTCAATCTATACCCTCATTGTCTGGTCTTGAGGTTACAAGCTCTTCATCTGTCTTATCACGTACTTGCTGGATTTCTGTGGCTGTCGTTCTCTGGTTGATTTTACTAAAGGGAAAGCTAAGGACGATTGATTCCTCAGTTTATTGAGCTTCATTGAAATCTGAGTTATTGCCCTTACTTGTTGAGGTTGCCTTCAGTTTAAAGAAGCACTTACCTTACTCATCCTTGTACGCCTCTCCATCCAGTGTGTGACATAAATAGCATAAATGTTATTTTTATTTAGCTTTTTTCAAATTAGCTTTATACAATTCATAATTTAATATGTCAATTTATAATTCTATCTTTGCATTAATTTTATTTAAAATATATAGAATTGTCCATTTTCAGTGTAGTCCTTGTATTGAGATCTTAATTATTCCTTCTAAATGCTTTTAATATGATTTCTAATAGGATAAATATTGATTTTGTAAAACTTAAAAAATAAAATACACACAGTGATCTCTTTGCATATTAAGGTTTTAATTATTCTTTCTAATTAGAAGAGGTAATTTCAGATGGGATTTATTCATTACATTATGTGTGAGGATGTTGCTGGTTTTGGTAATGTGAAATTCCCAGTGAGCTGGATTGAGCTGTGGGCAAATACTTGGGTCTGTTCTGTTCGGATGGTGCTGTTTATAATTCTCCTGCATAAACAACAGAGAGAGGAGAATGGGAGATGAGAAACTTTGATGAAAGTCTTTGTACATCTCCTTGGCAAAGGAGCCTCTTCATTCATTACTTGCTTTGTTGGGGAGGTTTTAGCATTGATGATTTTTATCCCCAGAGCCAGATGGTGCTATGAAGCATTGCTGTCACATCTCATCCAAAAGTCTGAGGCAGACAGGACAATCTCATCATCTCCCACCATCACAAACACTCTTGCCATTCATCTTCAGAGGTTTTTTTTTGCATGCAGTTAACATAAATTTGTGGACAGCTATGTCTATCAAGCATTATTTGACGAACAGTGATCAGTGATTTACTAGATGATTGATCTAAGTAGAGAATCGTGAAATATTTTAATATCAGAGAAGCTATAATACCTCAAACATGGAATAAATGCCAGTATCCCGGCTGGAGAAATAGAACTGTATTGACACGCGGTGCGCTGGGATACCACTTGTGTAATACAATAAGTTTTAGTGAGACCTTGAAAGGTCAATATCGTGCACTTCTTCAAGGACTAGAGCAGCGTTGTCTAATCAAACTAATTGGTTTGTCTCTCAGAGGACAAGCAGCTGTGGTACTTGCATCTCCCTGTTATTGTTCATGTCTTGGAAACAATATATGCATTTGGTAATTACTTAAAGGAATAGGTCACTCCTGAATGGAATAGTGTTTGAGAAGTAGCCATATCTGATTTGTGAACGAGTCATTCTTTAGAATCTGATCTTTTAGAAGAATCACTTGATTTGGTTCATTCAAAAGATTCTGAACAAGTTTAAATCACTTAGTGATTCGGTTGTGGTTCTTTACTTTGGACTGGTGTGTTGAATATGAAGACTATTTTGTTACTTTAATGGCATTTTGTGTCATTTAATTCTTAAAGTTTTTGTTCATTGCAATTTAATGGAAATGTGTAACCAGTTTGTTCTTTGAAATGAATTCTTTTGTATTCCAAAAAATATCATGAATTTTGAACAGTGTAAATGTACTCATTTTTAGGTCTTTGGAGAGATTTTGTGCTTTAAAATGAAAACTTTCAATCTCTAAAGAGGCATTTGAACTCATCTACATAATTTCTTGACTGATTCTGTCCCTTTTTTAAACAATTCCACCCAGAGTTCACATTCCTAGAGTCATGCTAGCCATCACACAGCTTAATACAAACTTCATTTATTTTCAGTTAAGTTAATATTCATTCAGTGCCAACGGGAAGGAAGTCTTTCAAGATTTTGACTATATTTTGTGTGTTTGGACTGAGAAATTGTGCTTTAAACTTTAATCTAGCCCTGTAATACAAAGACAATTAAACTGACTGCAATTAAATTGGACAATTGATTTTGCCTTGTTTATTTCCCTTTCAGTGTATGTCTAGCTGTGCATCGTAGAAAGATGGGTGTCGAAACTTAATGCATCAACTAAATACAAACATAAAACTGACTGGAAAACTCAAGCTATCAACTCAGAGGTAAGGTTTTTTCAAGACATTTTTTAAAGTAAAACTAACCAACACTTAGTACCAGGACTTGTTGTTACCCAAGTTAAACATCTAAAATTTGTATTACAGACACCTTTTTTTTTTCTTCAGAGAACAACAGAGAACGGCCTTCTTCAGCCTTAAATTTTCATATTTCTTTAGACTGTTTATGACATGGTTTTTCAAATTTAAATGATTAGCTTTTTGTTAACTAAAGCCAAAACAAATAATCAAATATTATTTTAAATATTTTTTGTGGCGAATATTATATATTTTTAATCCAGTATTATAATGTAAGAGAGAAAATAATTATTGCTTATATTATGAAATATAATTTTATGCAAAATATTTAAAATATTTTCTGGTACAAATTTACTTTGTACTACCGATAAATATTTTTTTCAATCCAATAATATAATAGACAAGATACTATAATTATCTCTTATTATGAAAAATAATTATCTGGAATGATATATTATAATAGAGACAGTATACATTTGTTTTTCACGGACCTCCATTGTGCCCCCTTGCTTCCTTCAGTTTGAAAACGCCTGAAATAACATCAATCAGTCTAATACAGATGAGGCTGGTCATTGAGATGGCATTAGTGTTAACCTGGTCACTGAAATATGGGTAACGTTGCTATGAACCCCCCTCTGAGGGGCATTTTCTTTTGTTGTGAGCCAATCCGTGGCGGGTATGCTAATTAGCGTGCTATGGGTGTTTGGGTAATAATGGCTTTGTTGCAGTTATTTGTCTCCTAGCTGGAAGAGGACGGTGCATTGCGCTAATCTCTCACCCCTCCTGTAGTGAGGTTAGGACATGATCCATGATGTCGGCCTGGGCCATGCTATAGATGACACCATTAGGATCTGAAGTGTTCATTAATAACTTCTTAAAAATAAATATCTCAAAGAGCTGTGGTTTGGAGTATATGCTCTTGTGTTCAGTAGTCAGAACAAATGGGTGCAATTCTGCAGTGCAATTAAGCAATATCTACTAATTTCCCATGTTTATGCTCTGTATGTTTAATATTACGAGATTGTGGAGAGTGTATGTTACATATTTCTGGTTTGTGCGCACTAATTTTTTTTTTTTTTTTTTAAAGAACAGCATTTATTTTAAATGGAAATCTTTTGTAACAATATAAAAGTCTTTACTGTAATGTTTGAGGAATATAAAGGAATAGTTGATCCCAAAATGAAAATTCGCTAAAACTTTACTTTAACAGATTTGTGTGGATTACTTTTGGATTACTGTGATGGTTTTTATCAGCTGTTTGGACTCTCATTCTGATGGCACCCATTCACTGCAGAGGATCCATTGGTGAGCAAGTGATGCAATGCTAAATTAATCCAAATCTACTCTTAAAGAAACAAACTCATCTACATATTGGATGGCCTGAGAATGAGTTAATTTTCAGCAGATTTTCTTTTTTGAAAACTGTTCTTTTGATGGGCCCTTGCTATAGAAAAGTAATTTTTCAAAGAAAAAAATAAAATCTTACTGACCTCAAAGAAATTAAATGGTCTTTTACTTTTGCTTGTCATCCAAAAATCATTTCACTTGTGCTCAGTAATCCCCTCTGCAGTGCAATTAAGCAATTGGTGGTAATTTCCCATGCTTGTATTTTGTGTATGTAATATTATGAGACTGTGGAGAGTGAAATGCTAGAGAGCGATTGCAGTGATTTATTTAGTAATTTTCTGATTGGATGTTCTTGTATAATTGGTACGTGTTCCTGGTTTGCACGCTCTCTCTCTCGTCCTGTGTCACACTCCATCGTTCTGTCTCTTGTCGCGTCTTTTCCTGTGTATTCATGAGATGATGGTGATTTTTCATGATCATTCGGACATTAAATCTTCGGCACCTCCACTGAGGCAGTGCCGCTCCTTCTATTCCTCCTATTTTCTCTGGGGTAATTACTTTCTGTCACTCCGTCTCACTCTCCTCGTCTGCTCCCATTTCCGTTCTATCATTCCAATCAAATTCTTATTTTTTTTCCGTCCCGCTATCAAGGAGGAGCAAGAATTGGCCACCTTCAAACACATATGAATGAATCTGGCCCTGCACATTTTTTTGGCTGTTTACCAAAGCGTAGTGGTTGTCATTCCGAAGGAATGAGAGAAGAGAAAGATGAGAGATCCATAGATGAGAGGGACGCACTCTAAACATCAGTAACTATTAGTTTGTCTCGCTCCGTCTGCTCTGGGCTTCAGTCTGGAGCTCAACATCATGTCAAGATACGATTCTGCTTATGCATATTATTTAGGTGAATATGCTTTTCTTTTTCTTTCTGAAAATGACTGCGAAATGTTGGCAGTTACTGCCCTTGCAAGTCATTTGGTGATTGAGGATCTTTTTTGCTAATGTATTTCCTGTCACATTTAGTTGAAAACCGGTCATTTAATGTCCTCATATGCACTCGTAAGGAAAAGCTTTTCACACAGTTGGTTTTTAAAATGCTGTACTGAACAGTTAATTCCCAAGATACCACAAACCTGAGACTTCACAAGTCATTTTCAAGTGCTGCTTAAACGATTAAATCACTCCGAGAAGAGTGAATGTACACCACAGACCCACATATAACTGGAAAGATTAACCATTTCACAACATACTACATTCATGGAAACTATTATTTCAATTTAAGGATTTATATTTTCTTTGGCATAGTTTCTTGATTTACCTGTACATATTGTTTGAATTGGCAACATTGAACATTTTTTGCAACTCATATCACTAATTAATCACTAATAAATATTATATAAAGAAATATATATACAGTGGTGTGAAAGTTTTTTGCCCCCCCCTTTTTTTTTGCATATTTGTCACACTTGAATGATTCAGATCATCCAAAATTTTTAATATTACACAAACACAACCCGAGTAAATACAAAATGCAGTTTTGAAATAATGATTTCATTTATTAAGGGAAAAAAGCTGTCCAAACCTGCCTGGCCCTACGTGAAAAAGTAATTGCCCCCTAAATCTAATAACTGGTTGTGCCACCCTTTGCAGCAACAACTGCAAGCGTTTGCGATAACTGCAATGAGTCTTTCACATTGCTGTGGAGGAATTTTGCCCCCCTCTTTGCAGAATTGTTTTAATTTATCCACATTGGAGGGTTTTCGAGCATGAATGGACTGTTTAAGGTCATACCATAGCATCTCAACTGGATTTAAGCCCGGACTTTGGCTTGGCCAGTGGCCCAAAACCTTAATTTAGTTTTTCTTGAGCCATTCAGGGGTGGACTTGCTGGTCTGTTTGGGATCATTGTCCTGCTGCATAACCCAAGTGCGCTTGAGCTTGAGGCCACAAACTGATGGCTGGACATTCTCCTTCAATTATGGCAAGTCGTCCAGTTCCTGAAGCTGCAAAGCAGCCCCAGACCATCACACTTCCACCACCATGTTTGGCTGTTGGTATGATGTTCTTTTTATGAAATGCTGTGTTGGTTTTATGCCAGATGTAACGGGACACACACCTTCCAAAAAGTTAAACTTTTGTCTCATCAGTCAGAACAGAATATTTGCCCAAAAGTCTTGGGGATAATCAAGATGTTTTTTTGGCAAATGTGAGGCGAGCCTTTGTGTTCTTTTTGGTCAGCAATGGCTTTTGCCTTAAAAATTTCCCATGGATGCCGCTTTTGCCCAGTCTCTTTCTTATTGTTGAATCATGAACACTGAGCTTAATTGAGGCGAGTGAGGCCTGCAGTTCTTTAGATGTTGTTCTGGGTTCTTTTATGAACTCCTGGATGATTCGTCATTGCGCTCTTGGAGTAATTTTGGTAGGCCAGGCACACAGAACTGGGAAGGTTCACCACTGTTCCAAGTTTTCTCCAATGGCTTTATAACCCTTTCCAGACTGATACATGTCAGCTATTTTGTTTCTCATCTATTCTTGAATTTTTTTAGATCACGGCATGATGTGTTGCTCTTTAAGCATGCTTCACTTTGTCAGACAGGTTCTATTTAAGTGATTTCTTGATTCAACAGGTCTGGCAGTAATCAGGGGTATGGCTAGTGAAATTTAACTCTGCTTTCTAAAATAATGTGGTTAATCACAGTTCTTTCATGATTTAACAGGAGGGGGCAATTAATTTTTCCTGTAGGGCCAGGTAGGTTTGGACAACTTTTTCCCTTATTAAATTAAATCATCATTTAAAAACTGCATTTTGCATTTACTTGCATTATCTTTGTGTAATATTACATTTTGTTTGATGATCTGAATCTTTAAAGTAACAAATATGCATGTTATGTTCTATGTTAACCAATTTTTCCCAGTTTCTGTTGAAAGCATTATTTTCCTCCTCAGAATATTTGGTACTTTTTTTTCATTACAAACATTTCTTCCAAAAAAAAAAAAAAAGGTTCAGTATACCGTATATATATTTTTAATAAATTCTGATTCTGGTATATAAATTTAAATTCCCACTTATTGCATTTGCGATACATTCCCAATCAAACGTTTGGAGTCAGCCAGATATTTTACACACATTTTTGAAAGAAGATTCTTATTCTTGCCAAGGCTGCATTCAAAAATACATTAATATTATTACAGTTTAAAACAGCTTTTTTCTATTTGAATATATTTTAGTTTCATTTATTTCTTCAGTGTCACGTTTTCCTTCAGAAATCATTCTATTATGTTGATTTGCTGCTGAAGAAACGTTTCTTATTATTTTCAATGTTGAAAACAGTTGTGCTGCTTAATATTTTTGTGGAAACCATGATGCATTTTTCAGGGTTCTTTGGTCAATAGAAATTTCAAAAGAACAGTGTTTATTTTAAAATATAAATTTTTGTAACGATAAAAACACCTTTACTGTCACTTTTTTATTGCTTTAATGCATAATTGCTGAATAAAAGTTCAAATTTATTTTAAAGAAAAATTAAATGTTAATATATTATCTTATTGCTTTTTCTTTTCTTTTCTTTTCTTTTCACCTGCCATTCAAAAGCCACTTCACTCTTTTTCAGTTCTCTCAGAGATTTCATGTTGACAGTGATGAAGAGTTCATGCAGTGATTGACTGAAACACAGTGGCTCCTTATGTTTCTACAGTGCATCTGTGTGTAAGCTTGGTGTATCATGTCCTTCGGAAACATTTTGTCAGTCACAGAGTGAAAGCTTTAATGAAAGAGAGATTGTTTCAAGGACAAATGCATCTCTGTGTAGGTTATGTCTCTGCGGCGGTGTGAAGTGTTGGCTGGGGCGGCTCTGTGCAGACGGTGAGAGATGAGCAGGTATTCTGCTCAACGGCAAAGATCATTCCTCACAGCCAATTCTGCTATCTCCTGCACACAGGACCCACACGGCTGATTGTTTCCGTAGCTCAGAGGATAGCTGAGGGAAGACACACACGCCATACTTGCGTACATGTCTTTGTCAAGAAACATAAAAAGTCCTGGAATAATAAGAATGATATAAAATTGAAGAATTGATGTTGCACTCATGTGAGAAAAATGCAAACGAATGACTGACCTTCAAATCAAAGCAAGATTCTGTGAAAAACCAACCTTTCTTCATGGGATGGCTTCAGCGGGCAGATCTTTCTCTGTGGCTATGAAGGACAGTTATGATAGAGTTGTGATGAAATGTGGGTCTAGAGATCTAGAAGTGGTTCTCACTTTTTTTTGGCCAGAACATTGGTAAATCTAAGAAGAGTATTTTGGATTTATGGAGGGAGGGGAAGTAGCACTTTTGTTTATGTTGTCACATGATGTGAAAGTCAAGTTTTTTTTTTTTAGTTTTGATGATGATTTTCATTATGGCATGTAAGAGATGCAAAATAGTGTTCTGCATGCAGTTGTTGTCAATCTTAGCCCTGCAAGCTAATTAAAGAAATAGCTTACTCTTGAAAATAAATAAATAAATGGTACGCTAAAAAAAATAAATCTGTAAAATTAGAGCATAATATACTGTAAAATTTGTAAATGTAAGTGTCTGTAAAATGAATTCATAATGTCATGTGCAATGAGCTGCCAGTACTTTTTCTGTTATCTTACACATTTTGTTTTTTACAGTATGTAGAAAATATTTTTATTCAGGAATTACTAATACATTTTATTACTAATACAATTAATTACAAAGAAACTGCAAATAATACATTGAATTTAACATGAAATTCTAAAGTAGAAAGACTGAATAGTATTGTTTACAATTGCAAAACAATTTTTTTTTTAAACTGTGCACAGAATATTAATAATAATTTTTAAAAAACTTGTAAAATTGTATATAAATGGCCTAGACCTTTTAAAGACTTACTGGCAATACATCAAATAATTTTCTGTCTTTGTACTTCAAAATGTTATGTTTAATCCAGTGTGTTACTTGCTATTTCTGTTTAATAAATAATAAAAATACAATTTCCACACAATTTTTTAATTCACTCTAATATTAAGAAGCAAGTGTGAGAAGCAAACTGAAGTTTAAATTAAAAGTCTTTGCTACTGCCATTTTTGCTTTAAAATGCAGATTTTGATGGTGATTATAATTGAATAGTAACATATATTTAAGTTTGTTTCTCACCTGTTCCAGGAATGCTTCAGGTAATGCAAACAATTGACATCAACACTTCCTCCCTATATTACAGGTCTCGTTCTGCACAAATCAGTTAATTAAGATGAATACCTTTTGTCTTGTTGAATATTCTGTTCCACTCAGAAATCTGTTGTATTACAGCATTAAAATAGGTTGCTAATGCCATTTCGCATAATATAGATGTGTAATTGACAGAGCAGGTTTTGATTAACCATGCATATTCCATACACTTTTTCCTGGAATATAGGAGTTGATTTTTGTCCCGTCATAGCAGTTCATTTATTTGCTATATTTAGTTCAACTGTTCAGTCTCCAGTGATGTGCCATGTGTTGATTGATTTTCTGAAGCACAATCATAAAGCATTTCTGCCTTCATTGTTAGTGGTTTTGGAAGGAGGAGATTGGAAATTGGAGAAGGGGAATTAGGTACAGCCAGCAAAACACAACACAGAATAAAAATCCAATCTTTTGATGGAGCAAATGAATAGTTTCGTTCTGAGGCTTTTGTCCTTGAGGAAAAATTATCATCTGTGTAGTCCAAAAGGAATTCATCATTGTATTCGCCGGATGTTTATAATTAGTCTCTCTCTCAGTATCTCTCTCTCATTTTGTAGCATTTGCAGGGAGTCTAAAGTTAAATACTGAAGAACTTCTTAAGTGCTTCTTAAATTCCCAATAAAAGGGTAGACAGCAGGTTTAAGTGGATGAATATATTTTTTTTAATGGCCACTCAGTGTACAACTAGTGTTAGAATGTGACAAAAATCTCTTCAAATATTTAGATACATATATATGCTTTATTCATACCTTAGATTTATTAAAGGGGTTATATGACGTTGCTAAAAAGAACATTATTTTGTGAACATTATTTTCCACATACTGTACATTATTGTTGCACCTTTATTCCCCGCCTTTCTGAAATGCGTAGATTTTTACAATGCTCATCATTCTGAGATGCAAGGCCTGCTCTGATTGGCCAGCTATCCAGTACGTTGTGATTGGCTGAATACCTCAAGCGTGTGATGGAAATGTTACGCCCTTTACCATGTTGTGATGCCGTGTCCCGGCGCGATGAGACTAAATCAATAAAACTCACTATAAACGAGGCATTTGTTGCATCCAGTGGGGACATAATTACTGATTATAATGACTTATACTGTCTTTTTACGCGTCACGTTGCATCGCGCCGTGTAAACATTACAATGTCTGCATTCGTGATCAGCGAAACGACAAACAGCAAGCACTACTCTACACTGCTCAAAACTCGCGTTTGAATAGTCAGTGGCAAATTCTTTAAATAAAAAAACATACTTACAGGCTGTGAGTCAGAAGCGCCAGACTGTCTTTGCAAAGTTGGAATTGCCCCACTTTATAGAAACAGCCTTTGTAACTGGCTGGCTTGCTGGCTACTTCCAGGTTCAGGAAATAGTCCTCCATGAAATGCGCTGCACACACTCTAATATTTGGGTTGAACTGTTCTGGAACAGTGTTGGAAATACAACTTAACCACTGATTTCTAGCTGTGTCCTCTTTTGGAAGCCCAAAGAAAGTAGTTTCACTTTCACAACGAAACACAGCGTCTCCATGACATGGCGCCGGAGGCAGCAACAATACTACAGCGAGAATAATAGTTACACCGCCTTTCATTGCATATACGTTTGGGCGGTGTTTCGCAAATCTTACCACATTGTGACGTAGACGTGGGGGCGTGAATAAGCCGTTTTAAGGGGGCGTGGCAGAGTCTTAACTTTTATAAAGAATATCTCTTTGGGTTTGAGACTTTAGTCTTTGCAACTTCAGGGATCTTATCTATGCACAAACAGCTTGTAACACTCCAAAGAGAATGGAGAACTTATCATATGACCCCTTTAAGTTTTCACCACATTGTTTAAATGGAGGCATTTCATATCACTAAAACACTCCTGTGTAATGATATGAATTATCAGAAACATCTTGAGTTTAGAATAACTATTGCAGTGACTAACTCATCTAAATTAAAATGCTGCTATTTTGACTAGGTCTCCCTCAAATTTATCACAAGACTAACCTGGTCAAATAAATCTTTGAAAATAAATCCAAATGTATTAAGCTTTAAAAGGCTGTGCATTAGATTAGATTTCACTACAAATAAAGGGACTCCCTTTACTTTGCTAAAATGGTCACATTATGCTAAACCTCCACCAAGAGATTTGGTTAATTTGCTTAACCATACATTGAATCAAAGTCATGCAGTGTGTATCCGTTATTTTACAGGTTCAAGTGCAATTCATTCAGTCAGAAATAGCCATTTTAAAAGTATAAATTATCTTAAAATGAAAAAGTGTTCAGCACAACCCGGTCATGGTTGCTAAAAATTAATTTAAGGCCCTTATTATGGATTGATTGAGTGGCTTTGGGTTGAATTTAAGAAACCTTGACCTTGTTCAACAGTGGAAACCAATTTAACAGTAGATTTAGCTATTTATTTTTTCTTCTACTTTTAAGTGCTCCGCTCACCTCTGAAACATCTTTAGGTAATTATTTTTTAATACAGTAATAGAAGGTTTGAGTAAAAAATCTTTAAAAATATCTTTTCAGTGAAACCTTGTACTCATGACAGTTGTGTTCACACACACACACAGCATAATACTTTTATAACTCACAATATTGTGATCAACCCTCAAACAAACAATTATAACTGCAGAAAATGATCTGGATGGTGTGTGTATTTTACCATGGGCAGTTTGCAACTTGATGTTGTTTTTACATGAGGACTGCTGGATTTATTATAAAGTTTTATTGTGGTTTTTGCAGATTAAATGATATGGAATTGCTCTCCAGAGTCGTCCCATCTGTCCAAGTGCTTTAAAATCTAGTTTACAGGTAGCTGCACCAGTGGATGGTTTTGGAAAGGTGGCGTCTTGGGAAAACATAAAATTCCCTGTCCGTCTCATATTTCACGCGAGTTTTCTCCCAGTTGTCCTCATTTGTCATTTCACACGGTCTATTCTTATAGGTTCTCTGAGGCGTTCCTCCAGCTACAACCAATTAACACAACTGCTGTTTAGTACAAACATTTGAATATGAAACAGACATGTTAATGTGTTTCTTTTAAACTCCACAGCATATTAAACTGCCAAACCCTCCAAACGTTTATCTGCATGGAAGAAAAGAGAGAAACAACTGTTTCGCCTCCAGCTTTGAATAAATGAATGTTAATAGTTTTGTGAAAGTGTTGAAAAGAGCAACTTTTAACCTCAGAAAGGTGTTTCTGACTATTTCAGTAAATTAAAAAAAACTGAGACAGAATAATAATAAAAAATCTAAATATTTAAGAGAACTCAACACAGGAATGAAAAATCAAACATGAGATCTTATAGTTATCAAATATTGTTTTACAGTTTTTCCTTTTGAGAAAAAAAAACTTCCATGAGCTTAAGAAATGATCTCAGTATAATGTTTAAAACTGTTCTCAGACTTACTGAGTTAACAAAAGTCTGCATTGAAGAGACTGAGATTTCAATATGAACTCAAAATATCATCAGATTCTTCTGAAACGAACATATCTGAATCTGTAATCCACCGTAAAGCTGCAGTCTGTAACTTTTTTTGGTAAAAAATTATCTGAAATCAATATTTGAGCAAGTACATAACCAGCCAGTGTTCAAAACTATCGCCTTTACCCTGATTCACAATGGATAGCTTATAATAATGTTTAGTGGGAAATTCGAGCATGGCTGCTGCGTCATTACGTTATGTCTGTAAACATAAAGAAGTTGTCCCGGCTACTACGCTATCGCATGTGAGGATCCTGCAGGTGGCGGATCGTTTATAGGCTTTTCTCTCAGCAGCTAGAATAATTCAATTTATCATTTTGAAGGTGGATTGTAATCCAGAAAGTATTATGTTCTTATGAAACACATGTGAATTAAATTATATTCCAGTTTTAAATGCTTCTGATTACAGAGAGTCTGAGATTACACAAGATTTGTATTTGAAAGAAAACCAGTTTGAAGGGAGCATAGTTTGCTTTTTGGGTTAAAATAATTTCTTAATATGAAATTCGAATGGTATGACAATTAGATTAGACTGTACAGAAAATGAAATCTACATGCTAATACACATTATACTCATAGTCATGCAATGCTGATGTTGTTAACAATAATAATTTGCACGGTTTAATGTGATATGAGCTAACCGATCTTTAGATTAAATCACCATTGGTAGCACGATTTATGGTAATGCTTTTTTCCTCAGTTGGTCAGAACAAACGTGGCAGACTTGTTACTTGTTCAGATGGAAATATATGGTGAAAAGTCTTATTTGGGTCATATATTCCAAGACGTAGGCTAGAATCTGTGATTGTGAAGTACAGTATATATCCACACCGAGGCAGTGACTGACTGCCACACATACTCTTCAAAACATTAGATTCATCCGTGCTGGAGCCGTGCCAACTCACAACCCACCGAAAGCTAGATAATTCCACAAAAACCTGCAATTCCAGGTTTTCAACCAGAGATGGCGACAAAGAGGCAAAACTTATGGCCTGCAGCTTTAACTAATGATTGATGGATTTATGAAGCTTCTAAACTTAACATAGCTTTGGTTTGGTTGAAGACTCTATTATTGCATTCAATAACAATATCAATTCATATATAAAAAAGATGTGTAAGAATTTAAATCTTTTTTTGCATCTCGCAGGCTTGCAACTAACAATTCTGACTTTTTTTCAATTGCTACTTCTTGTCTTGCAATTCTGCGTTCCTTTCTCAAAATTGTGTTATATAAACTTGAAATTGTGAGGCCAATTCTGAGAAAAAAAAAAACTTTCTTACAGTTGTGATTTTATATCTCAAAATTTGGACTTTATATTATATAAGTTTATATCTTGCATTTCTGAGAAAAAAGTCAGAATTGCGAGATTTAAACTCACAATTGTGAGGAAAAAGTCAGAATTGTGAGAAAGTCATAGTTATCTTTTTAATTCTTTTATTAAGCAGCAGAAACAAGTCTCCATATCAGCCTGCATACACTGAAATAGTGTACGATTTACTTAAAAAATTCAGAAATTGCTAGCAAATTTCACAAACAATTACATAGAAACAGCAGATTTTGCAAGTAGAAAGCCTAAAACAGTATTTTCTTATAAAACGCACTCTAGTAACCTTTGTTTTATTTACATCTTTGAAAAATAAACTTTAGAGTGTATATGACCACCTGTTTAAGCTCTGCATAATTTTGTTTATATACATTTATAATTTTACATCTAAGGATTTTATGTGTATTCATGTTTTCTAAGGAAATATCTTGGTCAAAGTTGAGACTTCAGTGACTTAAATATGTAAACTGAATTTATTTTTGTCCATTTTGGTTCAGGTGGCTGTGTTTACTAGTTTTCCACCATTGCTTTGTATTTACACACATGCTGTAATAGCTTTGCAAGAGCTTTTTTGTTGTTTGCTTATGCACATTAATTGTTTTCCAGGAGACGTGAAATGTTTGAGTTTATGTGGGGTGAAGTGATTTTTATATGAGGATTGGCTCCATTAAAAACCAAGTAAGTGTGTTTGTTATTTTGGTTTGAGAAGATTTCATGCTTCATTAGCCTCTGGGTAGGCAGGACCTTTATCTCTGTCTGCGTGTGAATTTAATTCAGTGCTGCTTTGCTCCACAGTGTTTATGACCCCGTCTGGGGCTTTATTCGGTCATCAAACCTGCCCCGGCTACTTGTTAATCAAATCTGTAAGTAAACCTTAAGGACAAAGGCCAAGGTTGTTAAATGCTGAATATCATGGTTGCTCTGTTTGCTTTTCTTACGTTAACTGAAAAGTCGATTCTATTCATAAGGATCTGATTGCATGTATGTATGTTAATATAAATATGACACTATGAGTAACTATGTTGAAAATTCAGCTTTGCATTAAAAGAATGCATCTCAAATATATTCAAATAGAGAATAATATTTTAAATTATAATAATATTTAATATTTTTCATATGTGGAGAGAGTAGATTTAGGTTTTGATAGAAGATTATGAACATGCACTGTGGTCAGCTGTGCTCAGTAAGGCCAGGAACATGCATTAAGAAAGTAAATGGGGTCAATTTTGATTTCATGTTGACTTGAACCTTCTGGAAAGCAGAATGTTGTTCAGCGCAAGATCAGACATGTGGATAGTTCTTGCTCTCTCTCTGCTATCATTCTCTTTGTCCAATGACTCTGGCTGTGGGCAGAGATTCTGGTTTGAGTTCACGTACGAGCTCTGATAAGTGTGGCTGTATAATTGGGACAAGATTGCAGTTCTCTCTGTGTGAGACTTGATAACACACTGCTTCAGACTCATGCATTTGTATTCTGGCTCTTCCAGCGCTGAGGATTGCTCCTATGTCTGTAGCTTCCGGTTATTTTATGTTCACATAGAATCTTATGGTCTCGAAATTGTCATCTTAATAGGGACCATACAAGATTTTTTTGTTAGTAAATGTCCATTTTAGTAAACCAAAATGGCCATAATTCAGTTCCCCCCCCCCCACCTTTTGACCCCCCCTTTTTTTTTTTTTAGCTCTGTCTTAAGATTTATGTAATCACCCTTTCCTGTACATAAAGTAAAAAATGACATGCAGTTTTAACCCTAGAAATTACTGCAATTATTTTAGCTTTTAAAAATATGCATATGTGCAAAATTCAGGCTTGATAATTATAAGGTTTAAGTATAAAATTGTAAGCAGAACAAGCATTTGTATTTGTTTGATTAACATGCACCATAATTGTTTTTGCTTATGGGTGATATAGTTTGACTAATGAATTTATAGGTTTCTTTTTCATTTTTACTTATTTTAACATTTATAAAACCAGTGTTATTTTAGTATTATTTATATTATATCATGTTACAGTATTTATTCACATGTATTATTTGATTCATTTAATAATGCTTATTTATTAATTCATTAATACTTATTTCAGGTAGTTTTATTTTATATCAGATCTGTTAATCTATTACACACACATTTATCTATATACTTTATTTTTTGTTCACACACTTTGGCAATTTCTGTTCAAAAACCTACAAAAAAGCAGCAGAGATCTACTTCCTTTTTTTTTTTTTATAATTTTTAAAATCATAATTTGAGAAAATTAAAAAGCAACTGGCTACAATCTAATACAAAATATAATTTTAAAATGTAGGATATGTAAGTTTGCGATAATTACGCCCTCTGACAGCTAAATTGGTGTATTCAATGCTTGTGGCAGCAAGCTTTTCAACACTGCTTGACTGTAAATTTTTAAGAGTACAAAATATCCCGTGAGTATTTCAGCACAGTGCAGGCTTGATTTAGCATGCTAATTAACCACTGATGAAATGTTGCTCATACAACAGTGATTAGATGTACGGTCTGACCTGATGAGTCACTGCAGCGACAGTTTTTATGAACTAATAAATTCACCTGCTTATGACTTACCGTAGCATCGTAAGACATATAGGAGGTGATTATTTGATACATTTTTTGTAGAATTACAGAACACAAATAAAACCCTGCCAGTCCTCAGAAAGTGACTTTGTGTTAGTAAGGATGTAGTCGTGATAATACAGAACTGCTTTTTGCAACTAGTCATTTTCTGCATCGGGCATTTAAAGCACAACATTTATCAAGAGCCTTAGACACTAAAAACACCCGAATGTGACTTGTTCTCTAAAAAGAAAGAACAAAATGCATCAAAGAAACTGAGAATATGGTCTTTTAGGAACCATTTTGGCTCACTCTGCAATGAAACCAAATGTCCTTCTTTGATTTAGCTTTGACACAAAACCTGTTTTTTTTGTCATATTCAGGAAAAGTTAGTTTATTCTCACCCTTCTATACAGCGTCTGAACTCTCGCCATCTCAACTTCAAATGCTCTTGACTCACTTCACCATGAAGCCCCGAGATTTATCACTGCTCGTAAACATCTTCACACACATTCATCACTGAATTCAATATTAGCAACCCCCACAAAAATATCTCCACCTGCACAAAAAAAAAAAAAGAAAAACACGGGTTCATTCATAAACAATGAGCCTACTAATGGCCGTACAGTTTTTCTGTTGCAAACCTACTAAAGCTGCATTAGTTTTCATTGAGTTGGATTATTTCTGATTTGTTGTAATTGTTGTCTTTATGTTAGCAGGGCATTCTTCATAATAGTTTATAATAGAGAAACCTTCTTTGTAGGTTGTTATGATCTAGTTCATAAAATAATTGAAAAATTCAGAAAATAATAAAATAAAATTAATTCTCGGTCTCAAGAACCATGGATATTAACAAAACAAAATGACTGCAACCTACACTGCCCTCCAAAAGTTTGGAAATAATACTGTATATTACTCCAAGCCTCCTGCAGGATTGCCCAAAGATGATTCACACTGGTTGGACACTTCTTACGGACATCACGGTCCAGTTCCTCCCATAGTAGTTGAGGTCGGGTGATTGGGGAGGCCATTCCATGACAGACATTATGCCAGCTGACTGTTTCAATTCCAAATAGGATTTGTACAGCTTGGACGTGTGCTTGGGGCCATTGTCTTGTTGGAAGGTTTAGGAAGGTTGGGGTGGCAGTGTATAACATGCATATATACGTCTTAAATATCAAAGCGATAAATTTAGTGAGTTTATATGCTTGTGTTTGTTCAGTTTTGTAAGAAATAATGTCAAATTTTTATTTTGTTTTACATTTTATTTCATTTAAATTTATGACTTTTTGGGCACGAGCACATCTTAAATATCAAGGAGAAAAATGGAGTGAGAATAGTGTATATGTTTGTATTTGCTCCGTTTTGTAGGAAATAATGTGGCAGTTTGTCTGAGTTTAACATGAATAAAGTTGCTGTCAGGAGTCTGTGGTTCACGCTGAGTTGAGTTCTGTACGGTCCGTTGTGAGGCCTTCAGACAGACCACACAGAAACCTCTCCCAGGTATCTCCATTACACGCTCATGAGAGTGAGGTAACAATGATGAAATGCTTGTAACTTTCCTACTACTTTCGTTCTGGATCTGATGGGAGAATGCCATCTGCTCCTTTATCCCTTTAGATTTATAATCACTCTTGTCTGAAAAATAAAAAAATGGTCGGCTTCTGTTACAATTGAGATAAAAATATGCAGCACTGATGGGATTTAAATGTGGAGGGTTGTGCAATGAACGGGACAAAAGAGATCCCAAACCTTGCATGCACATTCTCCTGCTGTCACAAGATGATGAGCTTTTAAATTGAGAGTTAGGTTAGCTTCCCAGAATCCCCCAGTGTGGTATCATTTATTGATAAAACATGTCTATTCAGTGCACTTTCCCTGCTCCTCACTGCAGTTCTCTATGCCACATAGAGATTACGCAGCGGTTAATATTGCAAATGGAATGAATGGTGTCCGAAACCTGTGGGCTTTTGTTTTGCCTGACTGCTCTCTGCTCCTTGGCAGGGTTAATGATATATGGAGCCATTCATCTCTATTCAAACTGGGCTGCATGCTTCGATGGACCCCTGTCTCACTGTGCTTAAAAGATATTCCTGTTCATTAGTGCTGTAGTCTCTGATTACTCTTGGCCTTTTGTCCCCTAATAATAAGCTACTATAAAAAGCTGAACAAGTCAGATCACATGTGTTTCTTGTTGTGTTCTGTGTGAGCTACTCTGTGGAACGTTGGTAGCTGTGACTGTTTTGAGAGTTAGGAGTGCTTTTATTTATTTGGATATGCTGGCTTTTTAATTCTTGATTTAAATTTATTCTTAGATTTGATTTGAATAAATTATTTTTGATTTGATTTGATTTATTTTATTTTATTTTTCTTGATTTTATGATATCAGTGGTTCATGTTGTTATGAATGAGAATTAATTTGATTTTATTTATACATTTATTAATATACTTATTTATACTCAATACCTTGAAATATTAAAGGCTGCTGCCAATTTGATTTCATGAAACTCTGCTTATGATTTCATAATATTTGGAGCTTTCAGTATATGGTAACTTTTAATTTAATTTAATGGCTCATATTTTTGTATTTTATTTATCTTGATATCATATAATTTTGTTTATCTATTTATTTATTTATTTAAATATGTTATAAGCAGAATTTGATTGAATTCTGTGATTTTATAGAAATGTATTTGGAGCTTCAGAAAATGTTAACATTTTATTCTAGTCTAGTCTAGTCTATCTTGACATCAGTGGCCCAAGTTTTTGAAAGTAAGAATTTATTTTATTTTATTTACTTATTTACTATTGAAATTTTAAAGGCTGATGCCATTTTTATTCTTTATTTTGATTGATTATTTGATTAAAGATGATTAATGATAAATGAGATTTAAGATGATTTCAACATTTTCATTTTATTTTTAGGGTTATCTATTAAAAAAATGCAACTTATACTTTTCTGTGACTAATCGCACATTAAAACTTAATATTAACACTTAAAATGCAAATATTAAACCCCCAAAGTAATGTATAATTAAACAAAAATTGTATGTCTTAAATAATATTCAACAACATGTTTTTACCAAGTACTGTCATAGTGGGTATTGTGATTCTACAGTGAGGCTTTTATAATTATTACTGTTCTTATTCGTCTTTTTCACTCTTTCACGCTGTGTTTCCCTTCCAGCTATCTGGAGTTTCCTAATGTCTTCATAAGAGTGTTGTTTTCTGCTACGTGCTTCATCAATAATTCTGTGCGGTAGAATCAGATCTCCAGAGACACAAAGTGGGTGCTGAGGGACACTGAAACCCTTTTTGCTCATCATATTCGTCCGTACTGCTCTCTGGTGCCCTCTTTTTTTTCCCTCTTCATCTGTTGTTATTTATCATGTGTGCCACATGGTCCTTCTTCCCGTACAGGACACCGCTGAACAGCTGATCTGCCGTTAGCTGCGTAAATTTCCCTCACGGTGAGCAGCTCCCAGAGCCCAGCTGAATTAATCACAGCCACACGGGCGCACGGGGGGGCAGCCTGAGGATGAGGACGGAGAGAAGGGTAGAGAAGAAACCGTGCGGCGAGAAGAGCTCAGAGCTGGGACATCCATGGAGTGAAAGGGTAAGAAAGTTTGCAGAGACGCCGCTCACAGTCAGATCATCTGGGATGTGAGACTAATAGAGCTGGAGGAGGTTGGGTTTCAGGTCCATCAATTCTGATTTCTTTAGAATTCTATTAATGCTTCTTTTGAGGAAACACCAGCTGGCAAATCATTTGCCCTAACTATAAACTAAACAAGAGCAATTTGGTAGCACTTCACAATAAGGTTATTTATTTGTTTGCTTGCTTGTTTTATATATTACTCATTAGCATTATTTAATGCATAGTAAATTTTTTACAGCATTTATTATTCATCACATTAATTTCTTCGTTCATTTTTATCATTTCAAGTTTTGTAAATGAACATTAGTTATATAATATTACCACCCATGAGTAGACAATGGTTTGTTTGTAAAATGAAAAAGTTTTTAAAAATTCTATAAAAATTAATTGCACATGATGCCTTATGCATTAATTTGTTAACTTTACTGTACAGCGTTACTATATTTGAATACACAATTAACTTGTAATTTTATTCATTTATAGTATAATAATATAGTGTTCCTAAGATTTTTATTTTTTATAGATTTTTATAGCTGCATTTGTTTGATCAAAAACACAGTAAAAACAGTAATATTGTGAAATAATATTATTACAATTTAAAATAATTGTTTTCTATTTTAATATATTTTTAAATGAAATTTCTTGCAAAACTGAATTTTCAGAAGTCTTCAGAAAAGCATTTATTTAAAAGATAAATCATTATTATTATCATTATTTTTTTTTTTTCTAAATCTTACTGACCTCAAACTTTCAGAAGGTAGTGTGTGTATGTATATATATATATATATATATATATATATATATATATATATATATATATATATACAACACGATAAATTAAGCAACTGCAATTTGAGATGCGACTAATGTTTTGCTGGCCGCTTGGTTTCAATTTCTGTGTTATCTTGCTGAGTTGCCCCACCCAGAGAAATCTCATTGGTCCAAAAATGTACGTATCTTCTGATTGGCTGTGTTCTTATGTAATGCTGGACAGCATTTTTGTGATGGGACCACAATGAAGTTGCAGTTCTGCTCTGACAAATTCAGTGTAACAATTAATGACTTGTATTTATTTATTTATCTATTTATTTATTTTAAATTAATCAGAAAAAGAATCTACCCAGAAGACTTGTTAAGAATCAAACTATATTGTTTGCGATGTTTATTTAAAGTGAGTATGGATGCATCAGAATGCATTAGTATGCTTTAGAAAAATTTATCTATTGTCTAGTATTATTTCACCGCACCCAGTATTTTCCTCTCACTACATTCAATTTGATTTGTTCCTGTAGCACCCAAAGTACAGCATGCTGCTAACCCAAGGTCATGGGTTTGATTCCCAAGGAATGCACGCACTGATACAAATGTCTATCTTGAATGCAGTGCAAGTCACTTTGAATAAAAGCATCTGTCAAATGTATGAATGTAAATTCAGACTGCAAGCTCACAACTCAGATGAAACATACTGATTAATGCTGGACACTGGTAGTGAGGAAAACAAACAGAGATTTGAACTCTGCGAAAGGGAAATTTGTTAGAGGATGTCTCCTGTGCTTAATATGCTTATAGAGTTCACAAACACAGACTCATATTTAGATTAGAGTTTATCGCTAGCAGACCAACTGCTCTCCAGATATTTTCAATGTGCTGTAATATACGAGATACCCTCCAGAAAATATGTATCACAGGTTCACAAGTTCATAATCCTAGAAAATGACAGAGGTAAAAAGATTTGGTTTGCTTTCAGCAATGGAAAGGCTTTACCGTGATATTGACTTGACATTGTAAATTCCTCTCTGGTCTAATTAATTTAATTAGTAGAAATTTAGGTGAAATTAAGGTGGTAGTGGATTGTATGAATTATTACAGGTAAGATATACTTCTCTTAAAAATACTTTTATTCTCACCAAGGTTACATTTATTTGATTTAAAAATACAGTAAAAACTGTAATATTGTGAAATATTATTGTAATTTAAAAGAACTAATACTGTTTTCTATTTGAATATATTTTTAAATGTAATTTATTCTTGTGATGCAAAGCTGAATTTTCAGCATCGTTACTTCAGTTCCCTTGCAGGAACTCAAGCTGCGTCGAAAACGCTAGGGGAACGTCTTCAGCGTGACCGCGCTCTGAATCACATGTGTAGTCTGTCCAATGGAAGGGCGAGACGTCACGGGCGGGTGACGTAATCGACCAGGAAGCATAAAAGCACGTGCGGTGGAACCGGTGTCAGCTTTTTGTCATTCAGCAACCGCTACTCTGTATGTGTGTCTGTCAATCTGTGTTGTGAGTCTTATTTAGTGTTGTTTGTCCCTTACAACCACTTGAAATAAGCTCCACAATGTGTGCAAGAAGCACTTGGGCGAGAGAAGATTGCATTACAGGCTGTATGTTCCTCCCTGCAAACGTTACATCACTGCTGGGGATACACAGTCCGTGTGGTCTGCTTGAGAGCAGAGCACGCAGAGTCACTGAACGTTTGTCACTGCGTAAGCTTGCTCTCGGAAGGCTCTCTTTGAGGAGTGAGCTTTCACTAGCGTTCCTTGCGGTGCCGGTCCCGCTTCTGGCGAAAAAAAGAAAAAAAAGCGGAGCAGCGGCTGCGCTCGTGGGAATCGCACATGGATCAGGTGGAGGGAATGAAGACGGGCAAGCCCCTATCTTCTTCCTTTCCCATCAGATCCAGCGCCCGCTCTCAGGGATTGGAAGCCCGCCCCGCGGTTTCTTCCCCCCAGAGAGAGGGCTCGACGCTCTGCCTGTCTTCCTCCAAGGAGGTGGACGTGAAGGATGTCGATGAGCTTTGTAAAGCTACAGTGTTTGCTCAAGCATATTATGAATGACGACATCATTATATTCGCTCTGTCAGCTCTAAGAAATGGGGCTGATTGTGCTTCTCCCCGCCGTACGATCTCGTGGTCCCGCCGCTGCTGAGGCACGGTGGCGAGTGAGTGAGATCGCGGGGATCGCAACATGGATCTGGCGGACGGGTTAGAGACGGGTTCGCCCTATCTCCTCCTGCATTCATCAGATCTAGCGCTCTCACTCGGGGCTGGAAACCTGCGGTGTGGTTCTTCCCCCTTTGACTGAGAGCTCTCTGTTGCAGCGTGCGTTGCCGAGGCTGGTGCGTGTCTGCACACCATGGCGGTGTTACAGGAGTACCAAGCCAACGTACCTGCTTAAAGAGCTAGATGAGGGATAGAAGCTCAAATCTGCTATTTTCTGAGCTCCGTAGAATCGCTGGCCTCTGTGGTTGAAAGCCCTATTTGACATGAAGGAGACGCCCCGCTTGCGCCTTCTGGCCTGTTCGGCGACGACGGAATTGACGGCATCATGATACTTTTTTATTTCAGGATTCTGGCACTTTCCCCACCACATTTAAAAACAAAACAAAAAAAAACACACCCCTAAGCTCTACAGTAGTATGAAACTTCATACTTGTCTCTCCCCTCTGGTTCTAGGCAAAAACCCTTTGAGGGAGTGGTTTTCAATCAGGCGACTTTTTCCCTCTCGCAGAAGTACCTGCTAGATAGCAATCAGTCAGGCTTCAACAGCGGACATTTAACGGAGGCCGCCTCGCTATCCGTCACCGAGGCCTCGCGGCTGGCCAGAGCTGCTCCGGATCATCCGTCCTCATTCCGCTAGACATGTCTGCAGCCCTAGACATTATAAATCACCAGATCTTCTTGTCGACCCTCTTGTCACAATAATTGCAATCCGATGCTTTGGGTCCCATGTCACAGGTAGATCTTTCCTGGTATTTTGTTGAGAAAGGGTTTCTACTGTAAGTTACGTCGTCTAACCGTCAGCATTCAGTGATCAGCTCTCTCCAGCTTTAAAATTCTTTAAAAATCCGCCCCATTATACATTGTAAATGAGACAATGAGGGATGAATCAAATTTATTATTTTGTGGTGATCAACATTATGCCAAAAATGATGTTCATTCAGCCTGGTCTATTTATTTATTTGTTCTTTTTCTAATACAAAGATATTCATATATATTATTTACAGGTACAAATGTATTTGTGAAGCTAAAATTTATAATAATATGCATACTGCCAGGATCTAAAATATAAGAAGTTTGACACATTTACAGCTATAGAAATGTTAAATATTTACAAACCATTTGCATAATAAATGTGTTATTTTTTTTTTTTTTTAATTTTATGTATATTTTTGATATTTTAACCCTGTTCCTGAAATACAAAACTAACCACTTTTCAACAATATAAAAGCTAAAAATAAATAAATAAGGTCTGGTAAACATTTGTATGTCTAAAGTTGTTCATACATAAATGATTCTGTCAATACATCAGCATTGTAAATTTTAGTGTCTATGCAAATTAAGCGACCACACTTTATGTAAAACGCTTATGAATATTACATTGAGATTTCATTGATTTGAGCTTGACTTCAATCATATGGTTCAATCATATTGAATCATAATGTTAAAGCATTCGTGCATATACACTCCATAAGCATACTAACTTTTTGTGTTGTACTTTTCTGAGCAATTTGGCAACTTTCTATGGCAACACTTGTCTCATGTCATTGTCTGCTAATGATGAATCATCTTCATTGAAGTGTTTCCTCATTTGTAATTTTCTTCTAAATGAACAAATGTACGGAAGTCTCCTTAGGATGAATCGCTTTTCTTGTAACATTTTTCATTTTTAAGTAGCTTTGCATAAAAGCATCTGCTAAATGAATAAATGCAAGTGTGTTCATCTAATTATGAATAATTAGACTTTTTCCATTTTTCATTGGCATTTTTTTTAAGAACGAGAAGAACTTTGCAAAGGATAAGAAATCAGAAATAATTACTTCATATAATCAAATTGCTGTTGTATTATGCACAGAGGCACGTCAATACGTATACAGATTCACACTTAATTTGTCTTCATTTAATATTCACCGAGTCAAATGCAAACCGCAAGAGTGTGGTGCTTTCCTCTGGCCTCCGTGAATGAGAGATCACACTGTGATTTGTGAATGCTGGCTCTCTTTAGTGCTCAGTGGGGCGCTGAATGTGTGTCTTCCTCTGGGCTCAGATCACATCCTGCTCTGTGCTGCTAATCTGTAACTGGCAAACTCAGATCTGAGGATGTCTGCTGGATCTGAGGTCTCTGCAGGCAGTCAGGACAGTTCACTTCAGGAATAGTGCTCTCACGAACCCCCACTGCTCAGTCACACTATAGCCTGCCGTCCACAGAGGTGTGTCGCTCCTGAAGCCACGCTCATATGCACAGCCAGTTTGCACGATATATGGACTAGAGTAAATTTAGTCTGCGAACTGCATCAAGAGGGCTTGGTGATTTGTTTCTTTTCCTTTTCAGTGTATATACACACATATTGAACGGTGCTGTAAGTGACCTTTTAGCCACCATTCAAGTTTGTCAGAATGTGCTAAATAGATGCTCACAAACAGAAGTCACATTCAGCTGATGTTGTGACTATAACAACACTGTTTAAGCTCGTTCTGCATGATTTACATATTCATTAAATCAATATATATGTCATTTAATTTAATTTTAGTTTTACACGTTTCACAATTGCACTATAGTAAAATAATGTGATTTTTTTTCTAGAGAAATCAATAGTTTTTTTGTCCAGCAAGGATGCGTTAAATTGATTAGAAGTTACATTTTTAATGTCACAAAAATATTTTAAATAAATGCTGTTCTTTCTAACTTCCTATTCATTTAAGAATCTTATAAAATAAAATAAAAATATCAAGCAGCAAAAATTTTCAGTTTTCAAAAATTATAATAATAAGAATTTTTTTTAGCAGCAAGTCAGCATATTATAATGATTTCTGAAGGATCATGTGACACTGAATGCTGGAGAAATAATGCTGAAAATTTGTTACAGGAATAAATTTAATTTTAAAATATATTCAAATAGAAAAGTTGTTTTAAATTATAATAATATTGCTCTATTTTTGATCAAATAAATGCAGCCTTGGTGAGCATAAGAGACTGTTCAAAACATTTAAAACATATTGACCTCAAATTTTGAGCAGTAGTGTATAATCACAACATTTTTTGTGTTTTTATTTCTTGATAGGTAACTGATTATTTTAGGGCTATCAAAAGATGATTCTGTTTGCATGAGAGGAATAGCAGCGGGTTCTTATTTAACAGTACCTTTTGTCAGTTGTAATGTGATTAGTTATTTGAACATAAATGTGTGTTGGCAGTGTGTGTACACAAACACCCTATAATGATAAAAATCCACCCAGTGGTATTTTTTTTAAAATCTCTATAAATAAAATCCCCTTTTTCAAATCAAGCCGTTCTCAGCTTCTTGGCTGTGTGACGTCACACAAACCAAGGCAGCTCCCATGATAGTTGATGGACACGGCCATCTTACCTTAGACCCACCCTGAGTGAGCTGTGAACAGTCCGCCATTGTTTCGACGCCGGAGCGGTTGTAGACAAGAATGACTCCTAAGAGATTGAGGCGTTCTGTTGTTGGATGTAATAATGAATATAGCAGTCGTCATTTACTCCTGACATCTGAGCCTCTGAAGACGCAGTGGATTAACGTTACTTTCACTTTTGAAGGGAATGCGCCGATCCCTGATCTACCTAAATGCGTTTTTGTTCGTTTGCGCGAATCATTCGTGATCCAGCTTCACCTACAGAAGAAGTGAATGTAAGGTTTTTTTTTTTTATATGAATCTTTGGAAATTGCCTTTCCTTATAATGTGCTAGTTTTGTGGCTAAATGCAGCTAAATACGGCTAAAGTAAACAGTATCATGAGAACGGCTCATCGTCCCACAGAAGAGAGGGGTGGCGGAGCAGAACTCATTAGACTCATTTGACACAATTTGCATTGTTAAAAGCGCTATACAAATAATAGTGACTTCACATTAGCATTTAAAGGGACATGCAACAAAATGGGTTGCTGTTAAAAGAGCTGATTTTAACAAGGTAAAAAGGGTGTTTTTTACACAACCATTGAGAAATTTTAACCAAAGTATGTTATAGACTTTTCATTAAGACCCTAAAGAATCATATCAACCTGTGGAAAATGGGCATCCGATGACCCCTTTAAGCTTATCAGATGTTGATTCATTAATTTCTCTTCAAATGTGTTCGGTAATCAAATTGGTCATGTTAGATTGATACATAAACATTAATGCATCAAAATGCAGTGAACAGTTTGCAACCCACTTTGTGACGCTGAGTAAAAAAACATATTAAAAAACAAAACAAAACAAAAAAAAAAACACATGATGTGCAGGACATTTTGTGAATTGATTGAATTTTATGAGAGTTGGAAGTTAAGTCATTTCAATGGTTAATTTGATTAACGAATATTGACTCAAACATGTTTTCTTTTGGAAAACTTATGTTTAAATTGTAGCTCCTGTATTTGGAGTGCAATCCAAATTTTGCTTTATTTAAATTGATGATCGACTAATTGTTAATATATGTAAATATATAAATTCACTATTATAAAACTTCCATGATACACTGAAAAAAATGGTTTGGAATTAATTTTCTTTCAGACATTGCTGGTAAATTTCACAAATAATTATAAATAAATGGCAAGTAACACACTGAATTAAATACAGTTTTAAAGTAGACAAACTAAAATAGTATTTTCTTATAAAATATACTCCAGTAATGTTAATTTACAATGTTGAGAAATCATTTTTTACAGTATAATTGACTTCTGGTCTCTAGACAAGCTGCGGACATTTTCTGTTCCAGCTGAACCTCCAAATAGCAACTCATTATAAAGGCTGGTTATGAAAATGAACTACTGAACAGAAGCAACAGTGAGGGGAAATTCACAGTATGCACAAGTCTCCGGTGTCCTTCATATGTCTCTGTCCGACTCTCTCTGTTAAGTCTCTCTCTCTGATCATGTCTTCTTAGCTTGAGGCCATTGGAGAGGCGGGTTCTTCTAATGTGTTTGTTTTCTTAGAGGAATAAGCCGTTAGCCCAATCTGCTTGCTCATTACACGGCTGGAGTGTTTATTTGTGTGTGGTTTTTTTTTTTTTTTATTACAAACTGCAGGCTGTTACTCACTGTTGACATCAGACTGCGTTCTGAAATCACGAAGTGATTTCCTGTCTTTCTTGTGGAATACAGACACTTTATGCTTGAAAAAAAATGATAGGAAAAATATAATTATGCCACTTGTGACACAGAACAATAATTTTGCATTTGACAGCAATTTAAAGACACTGAAAATGTTAGCTGGTCATTTCCAGGAAATTCTGACTTCACTCACTTAATATTCACAGCTGTAATGGCCATATTTGTCAAACATTTCAACATCTGCCATTTTAGTCTGACAGTAATGAAGGTGCAGTTCCCTGAAGTAGTTGCAGAAGTCACCAAACTCAATTAAGGTGCTCTGACCTCACTCGTCAATGGTGCCTTGCAACTAAAATTGAAGCTGAAAAATTCCTAAATCTAAAATAAATTAAAGAAATAATAATTAATATAGACAAATATATTTTAAATATGTTAAAATAAACTAATAGAAATTATGAAAGCAGATTACAAAATTACTAAAAACTTAAATTAGAAAAGTACTACAATTAAGAACATTTAATTACAAATTAGAAAAACAAATATAAAATTAATTAAAGCTAAACGGAAAAAAGTAGACAAACTATAATAAAAATGAAAAAAGCATACAACAAAAATGATTTAAACTAGAATAAAAATATAAAATAAAGGCTAATTCAAAATATGAATAGACACTATAATAGTACTCCATAAATAATACTAAAACAGCACTGTTTCTGACTTTGTATTTAGGTGTCTTAGAATTATTTTAAAACTTAAATTATATTTAGTGGTTACCAAGCATGCTTGTGTCATATTGAGACAAGGTGCTCTTGGTTTGAGTTTGACCTGTATCCTGCTTCAACAGGAAATACATAAACATGAGGCAGAAAACTGCTCTTGTCAAGAAATTTCATGGCACCTTTGTGGTTGGATCCGGATATGTTTTCAGTCATATTTTTTAAATGCAGTACAGGCAAAGCTTTCCACTCTCACCTGCTGTGTGCTTCACTCTGCTGAAGCCCGACTCATTTTCTTCCCACCTCACATAGACACAGGATGAAGTCGAGCAGAAACAACAAGACTGAGGATCAGCAGAGGTCCAGCACACTGGGTTCATGTCTCCTCTCTGCTGCCTTGTATTTATCGCTCTGACGACTTTTCTATTTAACACTTTTTTTTCTACATACGCACTCTTATTTTCAAGGATTCTTCAATGTGAGGGTCGCTGTGGCAGCTGCTGGCGCGTGTTTGTATGTTTAGTGACCGGTTGTGTGATTTCAGCTGGAATAAACTCTGTCTGACACCGTGGTCGGTCCTTGTTCAAAGGCTTGAGGAACGGTGTGTGTGTATGTGGATCCAGAGGGATGTGCTAAAGCACTGATTAGTCTCTTGTGCTCGTGCTGTTGTCTTTACCTGCTGGCAACTGCCAAGTCCATTCACCCACTCACTTGTTCATTGACCTTAATAAGTCAAGCTCACACTCAATTGTCCATTTCTTCTGCCAGGCTGGAGATAATGAAGGTGCCCTCGTCTGGACCTAATATACTCCTTGTATCAGTGGAATTTAAGGATGATGTGAGTAATTATCTTGATGTTAAAAAGCTTTCTCCAGCCTAGTTTAATGTGCAAAGACTGTAAGCTGTAGGCTTAGTCTTGTTGCTCTGTTGTTCTTTTAATAAGCTTGCTCTTTTACTTTGACCTTTGATCTGCTGTGTCAGATTCTGGCTTTGCCAATGGTGAGATTTTTATTGAATCTTGTTTTCGACATGGGTTAAAATAATAGAAGAAAGGTAATTGTGACTTTTTTTTTAATCTCACAAATTGGACTTATTTTGTCTCGCAAAAATGTCTCGCAATTTGAACGTTTTTTTATTTTTCTCACAATTCTAAGAAAAATCTGAATTCCAAGACAGACACACAAAATTGCGAGATACAAGCTTGCAATTCGAGAAAAAAGTCAGAATTGTGAGATAAATTTGCAATTGCAAGAATTGTGAGATTAGTCACAATTACTTTTTTAAAATTTTAATTTAAAATTTTTCTTTACTTGGCAGGGGGAAAAAACAGGATTGTGAGATATAAACCATGGGATTCTGAGAGTTAATATTTTTCAATTCTGAGAAAAAAAGTCAGAATAGCTAGTAAAAAGTCTGAATTGTGAGATAAAAGTCATATATATTAGCCTTTTAAAGTGGGACTACTAATCAAAACTAATTAAAAACCAATCAAAGACTGATCAAAAATATTTTCTTAAACATCAAATTCAAACAGGTTTTCCAGTGGCATTTTTTTATTTTATTTTATTTTAATTATAAACCCATAGATTGATGTTGAAAATGTCTGATAGCTGTTCCTTTTGGACTTTTCATTCTACTGTACATCCAACACCATTCTCTCTGCTGAGTGTGAAAACTGTTTTTTAAAAAACTGTTCAGACTGTCAGATTTCCTGTTTGTAATTCTCTGTAAGCTTCAAATACTTTTTAAAACTTTTTTTTTTTAACTTTTGGACAAGGTTATATCAAGCCGGCATTCAAAATTAGTTTATTTTTGCTTTATTTTTCTCCTTATTGTAGCAGTTTGTTGGGCAGAGCTGGTACACTTTACAAGGCCTCTCGCTATTCCCAGTGCTTTTACAATAATGTGCTAGAACCTGAAGGTAACTTGATTTTGTAACATATTACATAGTCATTTGTTTGACCTGCACGTGTCCGCTTGTGTGATTCAGCTCAAGTTGCATCTATTTACGGATATCCAGAGCTATTCTGCTGGCTATCTCATGCATGTCTTTTCTCATAAGCTTTGCTTCACGTTGACTTCAGGTGAGCAGCATGTGTCTGTTCACATCATTAGACCTTCAGTTATAAATCACAGTGTGAATATGATGATCGCCTCAACATGAGAGTGTGCTTCACATCTCTGATCACACAGGGTGAAATGTCCTTAAAGACAAATAACAAAGGATCTGTCCTCTATATACTAAATCAATATCTCTTTATTTATTCTTGCCCTATTCATTTATTTAATGAAATGCAATTGAAGTGTGTTTTTGTCAGCTTTGATTCAGCAATTTATTACTTAAAATTCAAATTAATTAATGCAAACTCTTCTGATTATTACCACTGAGTTTCCTAATTTTTTTCTCACTGTAATTAATATTTTGACTGTTTTACATGTGAAGAGGACATTTACATATAGAAGCCTTCAGTAGCAGTTTAATCCATAGACAGAGATGGCTCATAATAGTCTAAAATGGCCATATACAACAAATTACAACAGTAAAGTACAAGTCAGACATGATTACCTGGAACTTTCTAAATGATTTTTGAGTTACATAAAATATATAAAATATATTAGAAAAAAAATATGTATTTATTTAATAAAATTCTGTTTTTTTTTTATTTAACAGTTTAAAAACATTATGTAAATTTTCCCAAGTATTCAGCATAGACAGTGCCGATATATCCGATTATCTGCAGAACCACCTATTTAAGAGACAGCCTGACTTTTTTTAAAAGTAATTTAGGAGTGGTTAAACCCAAAAATAGATTATATATGGATCAAACTCATTTAAAAAGTGTTTGTCTGTGCAAACTTTTCTTTCCCTCTTTAAAAAAAAGGTACAACAGCTGTCACTGGGGCGGGTACTTTTAAAAAGGAACACCTTTGTACCTTATTTAACCATAAAGGGTGCACAAAAGCACCTTAAAGGTACGTATTATTACCTAAAATGTACATTTTAGTACCTAAATGGTACATATTTGTACTTTGAGAAGTTACCGACCCAGTGAGAGCTTTTGTACCTTTTTTTCTGAGAGTGGAATGAATATGTGAACTGAAATGTATATCAATTTTGTAATGTAAGTTACCCCATTCCAAAAAAAAAAAAACCTGTCACAGTTTTGCTGTGCTGCGTGCAGTGCTGACTGTGACTGTGTGACTAGTAGGAGGTCTCACAGAAACAGAATTCTCAGTTGATGCAGATCTTTGGCCGTTCTGAAAAAAAATCTGTACTTTTTTTTGTCCAGTATAAAGCTGTCTCTCTATGAGTGCTTGTCTGCCTATGTGCATAAAGTTTCATAACACTCATTTGAAAGTGACCTCTGCACTGACGTTTCGGTGCTCTTCACTGTCTCTGCCTCATGTTTCTTTGGACTTTGATTGACAGGAGTTGTTCCTTGTGTGTTGGGCAATTCCCAGGGGTCCGGTTTGGCCCTGGGCTTACCTTCACTGAGCCGCACCGCTGTGACCACTGACAGTCTGAATCACTGACAGACTCACTGACTTTAAAAGATGAGCAACAGCAGGGCCTGTTCAACATTTATATGGTTAGTTTAAGGATTTTTTCAGTGTTATTATGCCATTACTTCTTGTTAGCATTTTTAAATGTGTTTTGTTCAAGCTAATGAAGTTATTCATTGTTTTTCCTAAGGACTTTTATAACATTTATATGTCATTTATTTAGGTAATATTTGCATTTTCATGTATCCACACTGTAAAAAAAAATAGTTTTCCCCTGAAATAAATAAAACAGTATGTTTTGCATGAAAATACTTTTTCATATTTCAGTTTTTCTACTTTAAAATTTCACCTTGATTGTAATTTGCTACTTGCTGTTTCTTTATGATTGTGTAATATATTATCAATGTCTTGGTGAAAATTGAACATTGAGAGTGAAATTTATGACATTTTGGGGGTGAACAATACTGGGGGGGAAAGGTGGGGGGGGGGGGGGGGGGGGTGAAACAAGTTTTACCTATTAATTGCTAATAAATTTCACAGATAATCACAAAGAAACATTGTTTTTTGAAAATTATTTTTTGCAAAGTAAAAAATTATCTTGTTTTTTGTGTTTTGTTTTTTGATTTGAATCTTGTAAACTGAAATTTTACATGCAACATTTTAACTAAATTAAATTTTTGTGGCATATTGTTTTAAATTTCAAATTTAGCACCTTTTAATTGTAAATGTGAAACATTTAATAGATTATTATTATTATTTTTTTTTTTACTGGATATTTACTTTTTTCTATTTTTATTTTAAATTTTTTTTTTGGGGGGGGGGGGGGAATTAGTCAATGTATTACAGTATCAACATATCAAGTATAAACATATTACAACTTCAGGTTTTTAGATGAAAAATAGGCAAAAGTTGCTCTGTATTCCACAGGAAAAAATAGGTTATCTATCTGTCTGTTTTTTTTTTTTTCAATTTTCTAACTCCATAATTGTCACAGTGCACACACAAGAAGGATACAGAAACACGCAGACAAAACTGAACAAATAACAGTCTTTAATGACTCCAAACAAGGCAGGGCAAGACAAAGCAAGGCTGACACAGACAGGAACATCGGGGAGTAACGAGTAGACCAGACAAAATCAAACTGAACAGACAGGACTATAAATACACAGGATAATCATAGATAATGTGACAAACACAGCTGGACAAGAATGAACTAATAATCACATACAACAAGGACAGGAAACAAACCAAATATGGACACAAGAGGCGGGAACACATGACACACACGACAGAGGACTGACAATAAGGATTCACCTTATTGTCAGTAATTTAAGAATAATTAAATTTTATTCAAGTACACATACAGTAAATCTCTGTTCATCAAAGCCTTTCACAGTATTTGTGCATCTAATTGTATTTTTGTCTTACAGTGTTTTTTTAAGCGAAAGGAAAAATCCTGTTACTGTAATCCCTGAAGTATTACATTTAAGTGCCCGTAGCTCCGTATTTCCTCTTTACATAGTCTGTATGCCTCTGAGAAAACTAATTAGATAACATACAGCTATTCCAGAACTACTCTAAACACAGAGTCAAGGTTACCGCCTCAATCTCTATATGAAATATAATCTCATCAACTTCACAATAGAATCTTTGAGGGGCAACCAAAAAAATGATTGTCAACAATGTGCAATCCAATCTCCTTTGTCCTGACCTGAGAGGCGGTGGTACATATAACACCTAGTGAATAAACTTTCTTGTTTCCCAGAATTAGAATCAATCTGTGTGGGCAGTTTTGCAGGTCAGTGAAAAACTGTGTTTATTTTGCGAGCTCCGATTCCTGTGTGTGATGCGTTTGGTAAAGAAACACAAAATAAAAACACTTCTTACTGACAGTGAAGTCAAAAGTCAGAGAGAAACAGCAGAAGAAACTCTGGAAAGTCTCTTGTGCAGCTGAATGTGATTGAGGTTGTAATCATTGGTTTCTGGTCTGACAGGGTGAAGAACAAAGTAATGTCATGAACTCTGAAACTCTGTTCTCACTGATCCAAGCTGTCATTAAAGCAGTGATTCCCAACCAGGGGTACGTGTACATCAGGGGGTGCTTTGAAAGATTTCGAATGTTTAAAACTCTGGAAAAAGTTGTATATAGTCTATTACTGTTTAAAAATTTGTGGTCAGTATTTTTATAGATTTTTATTCAGCAAGCACACATTATATTGATCAAAAGTGGCTGTAAAGATCTATCTGTCTGTCTATCCATCTATCTATCTAATTCTAAAATAAATTTTTATTAGTCTTTTAAAGATAGATAGATAGATAGATAGATAGATAGATAGATAGATAGATAGATAGATAGATAGATAGATAGATAGATAGATAGATAGATAGATAGATAGATAGATAGATATCGGTCGGTCGGTCGGTCGGTCGTCCTATAATGCTGGAAAACCAAAGAATTTGTGGGACCTGAAGGATTTTTCTGAAGAACAGCAGGCTGTTTAACTGTTCAGGAAAAACAAGGGACTCATGAACAACTGTCACTAAAAAAACAGCTTTGGATCGTTCAGGGAACAACACAATATTAACAATCAAGTGTATGTAAACTTTTGAATGAGGTCATTTTTATAAATTCAACTATTATTTTCTCTTGTGGACTATATGTAAACATATTTTATGTTAAATATCTTATTCAGGTCAGTACTAAATAAACAATAACATGCATTTTGTATTATCCCTCTTATTATTAATTATTAACATTTTGCAGATTCTGAAAGGTGTATGTAAAGTTTTGACTTCAACTGTATATACTAGTATTTATTTATTTATTTATTTATGCATTTATTTTATTCAATGTTTTGTATAGTATGAATCAAAGAGAACACATTTCTGGTTCTGGCTTTACTAATATTGGAATCTGGTTGGGAGGCACTGCATTAAGTAATCCTAGTTTATCCCTTTAAAGGAATAGTCCACACAAAAATGAAAATTCTGTATTATTTACTTGGCGTCATGCCATTTCAAACTCATATGGTGTTATTTTTTACAGGAAAAATCATTTTCAGCAAGAATTGTTACACTGCTCTTGCCAGTTGAAAGTGCAGGGACTGTCATGCTTCAGAAAGGATGAGATGCATCAAACCATGTGACTGTACAGTAAGAGTTCTGGATATATGAAACAAGCCTGACAGGATGAGAGCTGTAATTTAATCATGGGATAAAATCTCCATGTTGAAGCACCTGGGGAAATTTAGGTACTAAAAGACAGCAACTGATTGAGTCAGATCCCATGGGGAATTTCAGTAATTTGCTTTGTAATAATCAGTCCTGGTTAGGGATGTTTCTTTCCTAAAATATTCATTAGGTGGTGCATGAGGGCTTCATAAAATCATTAATTATGATGATTTACTCTTTGCTCAGTATATGACTCCATTACCTGTGTAAAGTGTCAGTGTTTTGTTCTTTACTGCACAGGCATTTATACAAGAGGAGAAAAGGGAAAGAGTTTAGTAGGGGTTTGAACATCTCAGTTATATATGTAAATGTAAATGTAATGTTATATTTCATTCTAAATTCTAAAGAAAACACAAAAACTTTTTTTCAAAATATCATCTTTTGTGTTCCACAGAAAGAAACTCAGTGAGTCATACAGGTTGGAACGACACGAGGGTTAAACAGTAATGACTGAATTTACATTTTAGGTGGACTATCATTTAAAATCACAATAAAACAGACAGATCTTTTCTTTTGTATTGAGACTTACATCAGAGTGCAATAGACTGCTGAACAAAGAAAAAAAAATAGGGCGTGGACTTAATTCTATGTATTGATTGTTGATTGGTTTTTGAGATGTGGACGTGGGAGTTAAAAGTAGAGGATGCAATCAGGATGCAATAAAATTGGACAAAGTGACATTTGTTACAAAAGAATGATGAAAAAAAATTATCTGTCTTATTAAAGTAGAATACCTTCTCCAAAATGCTCTGACATATTGATGGCAGGCTTCACTATAGGGGCCGCATCATAACAAGCAACTGTCAATCATCAAAGAAAGACACTAGAAATGTTAAGCGAGTAATTACGGAAAATTATTCCCAGGGTACTTTAATGGAAAACTCATTTTCTTAGCAGCTCACTAAAAGCTTCAACTAAATGAATGTCAAATGTAAATGATTGAAGAACATGGATGATGAGGATAAACCTTTAATTGTGCACTAAATGTTAAGAGAAGAGTTAATGTTAAATTTAGCATTGCAACAGGTCATACCCTCTGTGTAAAAATGTATTGCTACCTTAAGAGAAATAGAAAATTAATTTCTTTAATTCAAATTTCACAGAACAATGGTTATTCAGTTCTGCTTGAAGAAAAACAGCAGTGCTGCAGGCGCCACATTATGGAGTCAGTTAGGTGAGTTTGCCTCTGGGTCGAGTTATAACCTTTAAGTCAATTATTTCCAAGCATTTCCATTGCATCACACTCAATGGACTTCTTTTAGCTGTTTCTTTGTCCGTAATCAGGTTTCTTTTGAAAACAAGATTTTTTTCCTTTGAAATCTTCAGAATTACCTATGGCTCTCTTACTGCTTGTAAAGGAATAGATTGTCATTTGAGTGACTGAACCCAAAGCATTACACTGCTGATGTCACGGTGCAATTCAGCGGCGGCTGACAGTATTGAAAACATGCCAAATGCAATGTAGGATTATACTAGGTAATCATCTTATTAGTCATTATGATTGATTAAACGCCTCCAGTGGGTTTGATATGACATCTGGTTGGGGTATTTGCATACATGCCACACTGCATAGCTCTTGTTTTGACCTTTTTACGATTAGCACAAGTCCTGACTGAATTAAAGGAGTATTTCAACCCCCCCCCAAAAAAACCTTACATTCAGGCCATCCAAAAATAACGCTAACATCACTTGCTCAGCAATGGATAAACTGCAGTGAATGGGTGCCGTCAGAATGAGAGTCCAGCCAGTCTGATAGAAAAATGCACCATTTAAACACAGTTTACAAGTGAAAACAGTCCAAAATAGTTCTAAACAAATATGCTGGTGGATTTTGATGTGAGAACTTTTTCAGTATACAAAGTGTTATTATTTGGCTTGGAGTAGTGGTTTAAAGTTAAAATGCCTTAATGATGGATTTGTTTCATGGAAACATGCAGCTTTCCACTTCCCAAGACATTAACTGATGGACTGGAGTTGTGTGAATTTTTGTGATGTTTTTTATCAGCTGTTTGGATTCTCGTTCTGACGGCACCCAATCACTACAGAGTATCCATTGGTGAGTAAGTGTTGTAATGCTACATTTCTCCAAATGTGTTTACATGAAGAAACAAACTCATCTATATCTTGGATGGCCTGAGGGTGAGTATAATTTCAGCAATGTTTTGTTTTTGGGTGAACTATACCTTTAAGGTAGAATTTGATGACAAAGAGAGAAATCTTATAGAATCAACATTTTATTTATAGCTCTGGCCCAAAACAGCACATAGTGTTTCTGTTAGATTAATTTACAAACATCCAATCCTGAATGTGAAGCTGATAATTCACCCCAGAAAAGGGGGACAGAACTGACACTTGTTATGGTACATTTATCTTCTGATGGAAAAAACAACAACAACAAGATTCTACCTATACTTGCTGCTTGAAAATGCATTAATCCATAAAAATGTTTGTACCAAACCCGCAGCTACAGTTAACTCATAAAAAAGCAAGGTTGTATTAAAAAATACACGCCATGGTGAAAGAAAACCTACAGTATGGCAAATTATTTCTTGAAGGGAAGATGTCAAGACTGCAAAACACTGTGTTTACATATTTTTATCTATTTTAATGGCTGAGATTGTCTCTAGGCCAGTATGCATAATATAAAAGGTATATAAAAAAGAAAGGTATTTGTGCTTTTGTTCTCAGTGCATTACAATGAGAGGGGTGCATTACATTTATAGGGGTGACTGGAACTTTTTTTTTTTTTTTATTACAGGGAAAATTCCTAAAAGTTATAACCTTGAAGTCTATTTAAATGTCCAATGTTATTGTTATTTTTTACAGTGAGGTTTTTAATAAAAGTTAAAACAACGGTCTAAAGTGTAAAACAAAGCAATTTTTCACAACAAATCTGCTTTTAAAATCTATTATGCAATGCTATTTAACTGCTTTTCATCAAAATAACAATTGATCCAATTCATGCAACAGTAGCCTGATCCATCCTGATGTTTATAAAAAATAACTTTCCTGAGAGCATGTTCAGCCTTTCAGTTAAAATTAGCCTTAATCTTGCTCAAATGTGTGCTAGTGTGGTTTCATTGTGTGTACTTTTTACCTTGGAACTGTTATACAAATATGATATTAGAATTTTCATTTCAAGGGCAGGATTATTCTAATTTGAACTACTGTATGTGTTTCCCAAAACTGAGATTGTAGCTACTGTGACAACTAGCCCCAGTGTCCTCTACAGCGACTTGCATTAAAAATACAATGTTTCTTAAGTATCGGAGATAAGGTTGAAAATCTGCCAAAGAAGCAAATGTTTACATCTTTACTGTGAGGCGTAGCAATTTAACTTGTTATTATGTGGGATTTACAAAGTCATTTTTTAGAGTTGCACATTGCAGAATGTGCAATCCTGTGTATTATTTGTGAGGATTGTGATAAGTCTATGTTTAGTGCCTTCTTTGAAAGACCATGTTTGTACTTCAGCAAGGCAATCAGAAAGGGATTGGCCCTCAGGAGAACCATCGCTCTCTTCCTCTTCCTCTTTTACTTTCTCTCTCTCCTTCTTTTGCTCTTCATCTCTTTTTGCTTCATTTTTACCCAGCGCTGCTCTTTCATCTCCCATCTCAGTTATGAATGTTTTATGCGTAAGTGAGATGGAGAAACTTAGAGAGACAGTAAACAGCAGGTTGTTGACAATGTGAGAGAAGATGAGACTATTTTGCACTTTCAAAAATCAGTCCAGATCCCCCTGTTTCATTTTCCTCAGAAACTCAGTAGTGTCGTCTTTCACAGAATCTGCTAAAACATGAAAGACATGCTTAGAATGGTGCATGTCATGAAATAGCATCAGGAATTATGGTTACGTTGGTATTAAGGCAAAATGTGATTTTTCTGGAAATGTACTTTTTGTTTTTTAATTATTAAAAATCATTTAACTATAAATGTATTTAGAAGGGGACCTTTGTGACTAACATGAAAACTTTGAACTTTAAAAACAAAAATCTATTATTTCACTTATTTGACCATTTTTGAGACACCACTGATCTATTTATATGCCTTTTGCATTAAAAAAGTATGACATAATGTTATTTTGAGTCACTTTGACCTAGAAATACACTTTCCATTTTATGCAATAAAAAAGTATTTGCATCCCAAAGATATAAATATGTATTAGCTGTCAAACCATTGATGTTGGGAAAACTGTCTAAAGATTGCAATTTTAGATGTTCAATTAAGACATCAACAACAGGTTACAATTAAAAACAACATATAAAATAAAAAAATAGAACATGCATGTATTATATATAGTGTTACATACTAATACTGTATATATTGGTACAAAAATTGTTTCATTACTTAAGCTGTTGTTAATGCTTTAATTCAATATATATAAACTGTTAAAGTCATGAGAGACTTGGAAACATTTTGAACAGTAGTGTATTTGATAGTAAATACTATCACTCTTATAGGTAAGATTATATAATAATATATTTTTTTCTTAAAGGTGTCATGAAATGGAAAATCAAAACCTCGAGAAACATACTATGCAAATCTGAAACTGCATTTCATGAGCATCATGACCTGTGAACAGTGTAATTAGAGAATCAAGCCGGAGACTAAACAGTCAGCTTCACAATGTTCCTCTTGGTGTGAAAAATAATCTATTAAATACAGAAAGCGATCAAAGATTGTTCTCATTATAATCGTTGGAGCTGTGAGTTCAAGATCAGTGCTAGTCTAGTGATTTGATCTGCATTTTTGCCAAAACTCCTGTTATAACCAATGACAGTTGCACTGCTCAACAAGTCTCTTAATTACAATGCGTTTTCCCTGTGTAGTATTTCTCTGAAGTTTTCGTGAGATTGTAGAAATCATGTTGCAATAAGGAGATCATTGGATCGTGTGCTCAGTAGACTGTGCAGCACTGCGACCTTTGATGCAACAGGAGTGAGTAGATCTAAATCTAATGCTAAAGTCAACAATTTTCACCATTAGTTCATTTTGGCTGCTGTTACAGTAAAAACACAGTAAAAGTTTACCAGAGAGTTCTACATGTAACACTCATTTCATATGCAAAAATGTTAGCCAATCACAGCAGTGAGCATTTACACTGAAGTCTAGCAGCAGACACGCCCCTTCCAATAGAGCTTCAACTTAATTCAGGGTAGAAAATGGCTATTTATTTCTAAATTATGACTGTTTTTGATGAAAAAACATACTGAGATTATAAATTTACCTCAGGAAACATAAAATAATAAAAAAAATGCATTCATGACCCCTTTAAAATCACGATCTGCTTCTCTCTAGATGTATTTTTTCTAGCTGACTACCTTCAAGCTGTGGACATTGAATACTTTTCCTGAGGTAACTATAATATTAGGTGACAAGTTGTTCACATCTTTGATGTCTTCCTGCTGCTGAAATACTGATTACATGAGAGATGATGCATTTGATATTTATTTTTCTTGCTGTAACTTGTAGTGATGTGGCAGGCTGATGGGGGAGAGAGTGTTATACAGTGCTGCCGTCTGAATCGACTAGGCAGCTACAGCGATTTGTCACACCACATTAAAGAGCATCAAAACAACATTTATTCTTTGATTTTCCCATGACCTTAATAGTTTGTGTATCCCATTTCAGCATGGATTGTTTTATGAACCTGTCACAATCTAATCAGGCTTTCCAAAGAGGTTGTTACTGAAGGATAGAGTAGCACAAACTATACTGGAAGTGTGAACAACCCCACAACCTGTGAGTAAGTGCTGTTTTACGTGAAGATGATGTCTACATAGAAGTTGAGCTATCCATCCATCCGTCCGTCCGTCCGTCCGTCCGTAAAAGTGGGGCTCAGTTGTTTCAGTGCATTCAACTAACAGCATACTAAACAACAGGGTTTATGTAAATAAATCATCTACAACCTGCTTATTTTCCAAACTTCTCTGAACAAATGCCTGTCACAGTCTGACACTTCTTTATTCCTCTAAACGACTGATGTGTCAGGAAAGTTTTATTTGAGAAGCAATATGACTATGAGGCAAAAAGTCAAGTGATCTTGACATGTGAAGCTGCTACAGCCGTGTGCCGCTGCGAACATGAACGCGTGATCTTTGTTCACCTGTATTGCTCATCCATTCCAGCAGCCTGTCAGCAGTGACGGGTGACAACAGGCTTCAAGTACTCAAACATATTGATGATTCCAGATATTTCGATTTTGACATTTCTGATATCTAAAGCTGTTCGGGTTCATGACTTCATAGACTCTGAAGTAAAAAAGAAGTAGATTTGCATTTCCAAATAGAAATAATAGTGCTTTCAAAGCAGTAAAAGAATGTTAGTTTTATGTCCATTAATTTTATTTATTTATTTGTAATTTGCACAGTTGCAGCATTATTTCTCATAATGGTGACTTGATTTCACAAGATTTTTAGTGTTTTTGAAAGAAATCTCTAATGCTCATCAATAATTCATTTATTTGATAAAAATACAGTAAAGACAGTAATATTTCTTTACAATTCAAAATACCTCTTTTCTATTTGAATTAATTTAAAATGCAATTATTTATTATTGTCATTTACCTTTATTATTGTCATAGCAAAGCTGATTTTTCAGCATCATTACTTCAGTATTCAGTGTCACATGATCCATCAGAAATCATTCTAATATGTGGATCTTGTGAAAAATTTCTTTTCAATTTGTTTTCAAATTTAACAGATTAGTTTTTGTTTATTATAATTGAGGAAACTGATACATTTTCAGGATTATTTTACAAATAGAAAGTTCAGATGTTTATATGAAATGGATCATATATTTAGAAATAAATTTATATATTAGAAATGTTATTATATGATATATTTTAACTAGAAATCTTTGTATGATTATTAATTCTTGTAAAATTCTAAAATCTTTACTGTCACTTTTGATAATTGTAATTTGCAGAGACCATGATACATTTTTCAGGATTATTTTACGATCTCACAATGAGTTAAAATCTCACAATATGACATTTTTATTTCAAATTTATTTTAAATACTTTGGTTGACGTGCTCAATATAGTGGGAATATAATCTCTCCATTGTTGAATAGTGTGGTTATTAGCGTGATGTATTTGTGCTATCATCAAGTAACCAAGTAACAGTGCATACAACTCTGATACTGTTGCCATGCTGCTATAATCTCAAACCCATTTCCATGGCAATGAGCAACAATTATGAATCCTTTGCTCTGATGAGTATGTCTTTTCTGTGCCCCGAGAGATTGCTTTGTTTGTGATAACCGTTTTGCAGACGTGAATCTCCCCACACTTAACCGTGGGTCAGGGAGTGTTTAGTCACCACAGTTTCTCTAACTGTTGTAATGTTTCCTCGCGGGGCCAATTAATCCAGACGAGTTTCTGAAGGGCTGTTTGTAGCCTTGACCTTCTCCTCATGATGTCATTGGGCTCCGCCTCCTCTTCTTGTCAGTGTGGAGCACTCATTTACATTACGCTAATGAACGAGGGCTGCAGAGGCTCATTTACGCTGTTAAAATTCAACTTCAGAACATTGTAAGTGGTTAATACCTTCTAATTTCACTTTCTAAAACACATTTAGTGCCGTCAAGGACAGCGTCTGCTCTAGCCTGGCAATTATCTCATGAGGTTGATACCAAGCTTGTGTTATTTTTGGTGATAAAGTGGCTTTATAGGCCATTAAGTGTCCGTTGTGATGCAGTAAAGTGAATGCAAATTCTGATTTTATATACTTTGTCCTCATTAATGATTAGCTTTTTAGTAGTGTTTGCTAAAGCAGTCATCACCTTTATGGTTACTTATGCTTACAATCTTTTTGATTGTGATGTGGACATGAATGAACCTCAATTGTATGGCTTTTTGAGTAGAGGTGTGCTACTAGTTTACCAAGTGATTAGACTTGTAATTTCTGATAAAACGGCAAGAAATCCAATAGATTTACAATGAAGGGATCAAAGCCAGATGAGAATATCAAAGACTGCAACCTGCTTTGACTTTGACTTCATAATAACCACCCACAACACCCTAGGAACAACCTACAACACCTTAGTAACTGTGTAGAACATGCTGCCAACCATTCAATACTATCTAGTAGCCCCTCAGAGCACCTCAGCAACTGTTCAAAACACTTTAACATCCACTTGGAACCCCTTAGGAACAGTGCTGGGTAGATTATTTACCGATTACCAGTTACATGATGAAAATTGTAATCTAGTAATGTAATCTAGATTACTCAAGTGATTTATTCGGACTACTTTCAGATTAGTTATAGATTACTTTTGACCCTAACTTTAAATGGGATGAGCTCATCAGAGAACGTGTTGTAAATTTTTGAGATTTAATTTTAAATCTCACAGGGATTTGTAATCCATAAAAAGTAACTGTAATCTGATTATGAGCATTTTAAAATGTAATATAAACCAATTACAAGTACTACATTTTTGGAATCACATAATGTAATCCAGATTACATGTAATCAGTTACTATCCCTCTATCTAAAAATCAACTAGAACACTAGCAACCAATCTGAACATCCTAATAACCACATACCAATGCATTAGCAACCGTTGGAAAACCTTAACAACCACATAGAACACCCTAGTAACCACTTAGAACACCTTGATTCCTCCTAGAATATTCAAACAACCACTCAGAACAATTTAGCATCTAGAATACACTAGTAACCATTCAGAACATGTTAACAACCATATAAAACAGTCCTACAACCATCCATAACACCTTAGCAACCACCTAGATCACTTTTGTAACCACGTAGCAACACCTTGGCAACCACCTAAAACATGTCTAGCATTGTGACAGCAACTGTTTCAAAGGATTGTAAAAATATTATTTTGTTTTACTGTTGTTAACAGCAGGGTTAGAATTGTAATGTTGCTATGTTTTTAATCAAACCACAATTTGACGCTATAGTGCGTTCTCAGCCATAAATAGGGTGAGAAAGGAAAGCAAATCCACAAAGAGTGAAATCCACAAGAGATATTTAAACAGCTAATGGGGTCTTACCATTGAGCTTTTCATGTTACTTCTCTTCAGTGAGCTCTGGGATATCACGACACAAACTCCTACCTCTCAGATCTGTGTGGAGGAAGAAAGACAAAGAAAGACAAAGTGCGGGTTTCACAGGGCTGGAGAAAAGAGATGTCATTATTCCTGGGACTCCCTGATCCACTGCTGCAAAGCTCCTTCACCATGAGTGTTACACAAATGGCAGTTGCAGAAATAGAAACGATAACGCTTGTGATGAGAAAAAAGGTTCATTGCGTCATCTGCATTTTGTGATTTTAGCAGGTCACAGAAATATTGTTAGTAACCTTGTTCATTGTGAATCCTCTGCAGTGAATGGGTGCCGTCAGAATGAGAGCCCAAAAAGCTGATGAAGTGAAAAGATTCAAAAGAAGCAAATCCATCATTAAGGTATTTTAACTTTAAACAGTCACTTCTGGCATATTTGCTTAGAACTGTTTCTTATAAATACACAGCTTTTTGCTTCACTAGATGCTAATTTATGAACTAGGGTCATGTGGATTACTTGTGGATTATTGATGTTTTTATCAGCTGTTTGAATTCTGATTCTGATGGAACACATTCACTGCAAAGGATCCATTGGTGAGCAAGTGATATAATGCTAAATATCAGGAAGGCTATTCCAGAGTTTGGGAGCCAAATGTGAAAAAGCTCTACCTCCTTTAGTGGACTTTGCTATCCTAGGTACTACCAAAAGTCCAGAGTACGCAGTTAGGTACGCAGGAGCTAAAACATTTAGGGCCTTATAGGCAAGTAATAATATTTTGTAAATGATACAGATCTGAATAGGTAGCCAGTGCAGAGACTGTAAAATTGGGGTAATATGAACCCTGAACCGTGACAGGCGGAGTCCGGGATGTTGTCGTTTAGCCATGTTTCGGTGAAAACAAACACACAACAATCCCTTGCCTCATGCTGTGTAGACCGACTGAGTTGAATTAAGTCCAGTTTGTTTTCCAGAGAGCGAACGTTTGAGAGCATGAGTGTTGGAAGAGCTGGTCTTGTGGGGTTAGCTCTTAGCCTAGCTCGTATACCTCCGCGCTTACCGCGCTTCCGTCCTCTCTCACACCGCTTGCGACACTGCCTTGTGCGGGTAGCGTCAGTACGCGAGGCCGCGGTCTCGAGGTCCGGCTCCAGCAGTAAACAAAGGCCTCGTAGCTTCTTAGTAGCCGCCGGCGAGAGTTGGTGTCTGTATGCGTTGCCGATATCCAAAAGAATTTGGCGATCATAGATGAGTTTTGGAGTGATTTCCTTATGAGTTAGCGGTAAACTGACACTATTTGGAGATGAACAGATGACATTAAAAGACATAAAATCACCGTCTTTGGGACCCGGAGTAGCCGCTGCGTCTGACCGCGCCGCCATTTTGGATTCAATTTTGGATTCGCCATTTTGTCCTCATGAAAAACAAACTCATCTATATCTTGGATGACCTGAGCATGAGTCAGTTTTCAGCAAATTACAATTTTTTGGGTGAACTATTCCTTTAAGTCTGCACACACTTTTCAGCTAATTTCTTTGCCATTTTCTGTGCAACCAGTTAGGTTTGATAGTGCTGTGCAATTACTTGAATGTGTTTTTGCTACATCTGTCTGTTGTTCATGTCAGTCAGCCGATCTCTACTAGTCTGAGTGAGCGTTTCAGAATAAGCAGTCAGTGTGGACCAGGCTTTATGCTATAAGTCAAAAGTCTGCCTACGCAAGAGTAAGTGAAAGTGAAGTGACATACGGCCAAGTATGGTGACCCATACTCAGAATTCGTGCTCTGCATTTAACCCATCCAAAGTGCACACACACAGCAGTGAACACACACACACACAGCAGTGAACACACACCCGGAACAGTGGGCAGCCATTTTTATGCTGCGGCACCCGGGGAGCAGTTGGGGGTTCGGTACCTTGCTCAAAGGCACCTCAGTCGTGGTATTGAGGGTGGAGAGAGCGCTGGACATTCACTCCCCCCACTTACAATCCCTGCTGGTCCGAGACTCGAACCCGCAACCTTTGGATTACGAGTCCGAATCTCTAACCATTAAGCCACGACTTCCCACTTTTTTATCTGCGTCTGTTGTAAGCATCTGTTAGTGATTGATGGATCCATAAAGTAAACTACAGTCAACTGTCGACCTACTCTGGAGGTCAATACCTACAGGTACAGACATACAGAGATGGGTATTGTTGTTCTTGCACACTTATGTGTTTTTCATTTCTTTCCTACAACATCTAAATTGCATCTCATTTAGTGGAAGTGCGTAACCAACATCTGCACATCAAAAACAATGTTTCTCATTACCGCCTGCATCCTACAACATTATTGACTGATAAATATTATATATAAACAATACCATACTAAATATCAGCACTCTAATTTCACTTTGTCAAATTGAATCATAAGTGCTGTCTCTCAGTGATAGCATTAATAATAAATTATTTTTTTCTTTATTTATATAATTTCTTTATAATTTTTTGTATTTATATTTTATAAAAAATTTTATTTAGATTTTATTGATTTGTGCTTTTTTCATTTTTATTGTTTTTCATATATCTCTGTTTAGCATAGTTATCTATTTTAGTTGTATTATAATATTTATATTTTAGTTTTAGTAATTTTAGTATTTTTATTTAAATGAAAAGTAAAAAAGTAGCTTTGGCAGCTAACTGAAATAAAATAGATTTGATTTTTCATCTGTTTTTATGCTTGATTGTATTTCAACTTTTATTTTGATAAATAAAATAGAAAAATAATTAACAATAACAACATTGCTTTTTCCTAGTTCCTCTAAAGGTTTCTTGTTGATCTTAACTTGGGATTGCAAAGTAACGCTATAAAGCTGCTTTGGGCTGTTTTGTATTGTGAAAGAATTTATATTATTTTTTATTCATTTTTTTTTCATTGAATTTAATCAGGAAGTTTGGGCATTAAGCACTATAGTTTTCATTTAACAGCTGATTATTACAGGCAGTTTCATTTAGCTAGAAGTAATGTTAGACTAGTGTATTTTATATGCTTATGTGTTATAGTGAGCGAAATCAGCTTGTGGCATTTCTCAAAGATATATTTTTGGCCACATAATTGCATTTTGAAAGCCTTGGATTATTTTCTTTCTTCGAGTGGGTGTATTTTTTTTCATGGCAGTATTATTAACCACTCAGGTTATGATGTAGTACACAGATGTGTTTGTTTGCTCTTTCTTTTTCTTTTCACTTTAAGCTCTTTATTGCATTTGACCCTGGAACAAGAAGAAATGAATGATTCATTTAGGTTTTATTGAAAGCTTGAGAGATTTCTTAATTGTTTGCTTTAGTTTCAAAAGCGGCCAAAGAACTTGTTTGTATTTTCTTGGAGTGACATCTTGGATTTTTGTAAAAATTATTTTTTGTAATTTTGACCATGTAACACTTTATTTTAAAGACTAATTCTATGACTTTCAATTATATGACTTTTGCTTCCTTAAACTCCTAATTTGCTGCTATGTAACAGTAGTTGTTAAGTTTAGATATGGGGTTGGATGAAGGGATCTAAAATATAGTCATGCAGAATAAGGCATTAATATGTGCTTGAAAAGTACAAATAAACAGCGATTAGTTAATAGTTAATTAATAGTGAGAATTTCTCCTAAACATATAAATACAAATAAGTGCAATGTCACATGATTCAGTAATGCAAACAACTTATTTCTTGTATTTAAAGGGATAGTCCCCCTAAAAATTAAAATTGTCATCATATTCTCACCCTCATGTCACTCCAAACATTAATGACTTTCTTAGAAGATATTTTTAAAGACATATCTCTATGTATGTTTTTGTGCATACAATAGAAGGCAATGGTCAGCAAAACTGTTGTGTTACCAATATTCTTTTATGTTGCGCAGAAGAAAGTAAGTCATACAGGCAGAGTAAATTATGACAATTTTTCTTTTTGGGTGAACTATCTCTTCAGGTAAATTTTAATAAAAAAAATTTAAACGTGTTTGTACTTATATTTGATATGCCACAACATGCTTTCAAATAAACTTCCTAAAGTTTCAAGGTTCAAGAAGTTTTCTGTCTGCTAATGAGGCTCTTTCTGTGGTTGGCTCAGTGTAGAGAGGGACAGGACCGTGAAATTACTTGCCCTTCATATTTTGCGGTGAGCACCACACCGCCTGACTCCACAGTTCATCTTACCATCTGGTGCCTTTATTGTGAGTTATGAGGAAATTAATAATCTGTTTATTGAACAGGCTTTCCCTGGCTTGCTGAAAGAAGATATAAAGATACTGGAGCTGCAAATGGCATCGAAGATAAAAATTCAGCAGGTGTCCCAATCTCACCATCATATAAAGCAGCCATACCACACATTTTTTTTAAATATTACTTTATTTGTTCCCCGAGGTCCTTTTCAGATTTAGTTATTATTATTATAGTCCATGTTGCTTTAAATGCTAATGAGCTCTGCTGACCCCGCCCCTCTCTTCCGTGGAGTAACGAGCAGGCTGTGAACTTCAGCCGCAAAACTGTCTAACTAGCACATTATTAGGAAAGGCGATTTGCAAAGATTCATAAAAACCCTTACTCACTTCTTCTGTAGATGAAGCTGGATCACAAATGATTAGTGCGAACATAGACGCATTTAGGCAGATCGGGGATCGGCGCATTCCCTTCAAAACAAAAGTAACATTAATCCTCTGCATCTTCAGCGGCTCAGATGTTGGAAGTAAATGATGACTGCTATATTCATTATTACATCCAACAACAGAATGCCTCAATTGCTTAGTCTGAGTCATCTTGTCTTGCCCTGCACCGGAGTCAACACAATGGCGGTGGGACTGTTTACAGCTCACTCAGGGCGGGTCTAAGGTAAGACGGTCTTTTCAATCAACTATCGTGGGAGCAGCCTGCACAGAACTACGTCATTCTGACAGGAATCTCAGAACAGCCTGATTTGAGAAAGGAGATTTTAAAACAGGGAATTAAAAAAAAAAAAAAAACACTGGGTGGATTTTTATCATTATAGGATGGATGTGTACACACTTCCAACAGACATTTATGTTCAAAAATATTGAAAAGTGAATTTTGCATCCAAATTCACATGACCAATAATATGATATAGGACTAATATTTCCTTCCTTCCTTCCTTCCTCCCCTCCCTCCCTCCCTCCCAATAGAGTACCATAGGCGACCTTAGTGGACCCTTTGAGGCCTATATAGTTTCCCTCCATTGTTATTTTCTTAGTTCATATGGTGTTAGAATTAGTAGTTGAACTCACTTTATCTGAATATGACTGGGTTTACCAAAAATCAAAGCCAATTTTAAGTAATCAAACAACAAAAATAAATTTGAAACCTAATGAACCATTTCTTTATTGAAAAGTTAGTGTTTAAAAGTACATTTTCACCGAGACAATGCATCTTAATTGAAAAAGCTTTGTTGATTTGACATTAAATGTTCACTGCAATGCTTTTTCTTAATGCTAATGCAATTAATGACAAATGTTAACAGCAAGTTTAGTTTTCATTTCACTTTTATATTTTATTTTCTGTTTTATCTGTCAACCAAAACGTAAATTAATTCCTTTGACTGTAGTGACATTTAATTTTCAATTCATTGGTTGCATTTTATAATACAAGGATGATACAGTGTAACTGTGAAGTTTAAATAAAAATCAAATATTTGTAATAAATTATAATCAAATATTGATTTTATTATTATTTTTTTTTAATTTTGCCAATTTAATAATGAAATAGGTAATTCATTTTTTTCATCTGATAAATATATTTAAAATGCCTTCCATATAGGTCAAATCTCAAAGCTTTTAAGGCCACTAAAAGGATTTCAATTTTCCAGTTACTTGTGAGTCATCTTTACATATTGGCATATGAGTAAATGAGAATTCTGGCTGGCACAATTGGCAGGTCACAATGTGTTGCCTCTCACCATCGGCATGCTGGGATTAACCGCCACCTGTTAATAACCAGAGGATTTTCCCTAATGTAAATCGAATCCTGAAATATGCCAGCCCACTTCCAAGTGCATTTACATAGTTGCTTCTGCTAGAGCTTTATATGTCTGAAAGACTTTTTCTTTGGCAACAAAGAATGCATGGAATTCAACAATTCAGTTTTTGTTTCCCTGACCTCTCCCTGACCCATTTGTAGCTTTAAACCAAATGGATTCTCACACATGATTAATAATTCTATATGCAGATATTTGAACAAACTCAGGCTTTGTCCCAAAACTGAACTCAGCTTTTTCTTGATTGCATTTTGAGCCTTGAAAATCCAGTAACAGCCAGCAACATCTGTGGAGATAAGAGAACATGTCAATCAACTGAAACAACTGATGTCTTTGTACAGTTTCTGTACAGAAAACTCTGCTTTGGAGGCTTTTTCTCCAGGGGAATGGGAGAAAATAAAGGAGGTCATAATCCAGTGGAATGGGATCTCCAGCGGCCTCATCCCACCTGTGAGCCAGTGTGCCGTAGGTCAAATTCCCTACTTCATTTTCACACTCGGCTTGAATTGTTTTTCTCTCCTGTACTCCCGCTAACCCTCACAGAAGCTGTACAGTTCACTCAGAAGTTGACATTGCGTTTTTTTTTTTATTTCATTTTTTGCTCCGATCATGAAGCACCCATCTTTTCTCCCACAGGGAGCGTTTCTGTTTCAGAAAATGGAAGGAACTCTCAGTTTTCTATCTCTTCTAATGTTATAACTCACATCCCTCATCCATCCATTCATCCGTCCATCCATCACCTGTCGGCTCTTTTCATTACCTGCTTTGCTCTTGCGGAATAGAAGGCCGTTTCCACCACGATTTCCCGTAGATAAGGGGGTGCGAGCCAGTTCACATGGAAACTGTTATCAGAAGTCTTGCTTTTATATCGTGACCACCACCAGGGATTCTGTAGCTTCGACATGCCCTGGGTAACATAACCAACTATTTCCCCCCCGCTGAGATCTTTTTTCCCCTGCTGTTTTGGGTTGCTTATGGTTGTCGTCTAGTACAGCTACTACAGTATTGGAATATCTGATTAAAGCTTTCTGTGCACTCTGAGGTTGATCAGATCAATTTAAATCTCATTACTGATTTTAATACGAGGGTAAGTGCTGAACTACTAATAACAATATGCTTTTAAAGTCTCTCAGTGTGAAACTCCATTGTAGATTGTTGCCAAGGGTTACAGACTTCAACTCGTATAGAGCGAGAGAGTGGAAAAAAATCAAATATGAGTGAGCGCCGCATATGAAAATGTAGTTTAGTAGAAATTAGAGAGACAGAGGTGAGAGATGTCACGTTCCTTGTAAAGATAATAGCTAATGCTAATGTAAACACAGCCATTTCAGCGCATTCTATGTCAGTAACAAATGTAAAAAGATTTAATTTTTAAAGCCAGATAAGTTGAATGAAAATTAAACCGCACTGACTGAAGTTGTAAATCAAAGAAAGACTATTAAGGTCATTGCGCACTGAGTCCGAAATTTTTGCACGTTAAAAAATAAATACGCCCTCACGTTGTGTCAATCACGTTTACACACTGCCTCTGAAACAAATTCGGATCAGGTTCGATTTTCTGCATTTTCGTAGCATGCATTTTGATAGGAAAGGATGGGGAATAAAAAAACGCATGCGAAAATTTCAGACTGCGTTTCCTGGTGTGTTTTCCAAGAAAATATTATTTCTGTCTTTCTACGTCAAAAATTCTTTATAACTATTTATGAAATTTGCTAGCAATTTCTTAGTGGCAATTGTTCTAAATTTTTAAAATTTAGTTTATCATAGTCATTTTAATACAGATGCATCTGCATCAAAAACAAGAGAATTTTTAATGCAACTTCCATTCTTTTTTGTACCTCTAATAGTAAATTATGAGATTATTGTAGGTAAAAAAAAAAAAAGTGATTGACTTGAAACAATTGGATGCAGGTCATTCACTTTAAATAGAAATTTTGTCAAAGATGAAAAGGGGTTTTCAAGCATCAAAACAATCAAAGTTTAATGCAGCTTTAATTTTTCTGTACATTAGAGTGTACCTTGTTTAATTTAGTTTTTTTTTTTCTTGCGAGCAAAACAATAATGACTAATATACATTTTTACTTTGATTCACAGAAGACACCCACGTAATTCAGTGTAACAATAGTTCATATATGAAAAATTCTTGTCAGGCATATTTAGAACGAGGTTACAAACTCTATTTAAGGATATATATATATATATATATATATATATTATTTTTTTTTTTTTCATCTTTACCAGTTTTTGTCACGTTCCTTCATACGTTTTACCCATATGTCAAGTTTTTAATAATTTAAAATATAATAAAATTTGGTATAATCACTTTTGTTTTATGTATTTTAATAAGAACAGGTCAGAAAAAGTGTAAATTTTTACATAAATATATCTGTTACGCTGGATAATGAAGGAACTTTATTTTACCCATATTTTGACATTTCTTTTTCACAAATGTTATTTGAAACATTAAATTAGACACTTCACTTGCTTTCTGTGTAGCCTAAATCACTTTTGTAAATTTAATTTGATGTGAACCCCGAAATGGGACATCTTTGACCCAACTGTCACCACGACTTTGGTTTATTAAAATAAAGCTATTTATAAAGAGAGAATTTGCATTATAATTTCCTAACATGCAAATCAAAAACCTCATCACTATGGTGTTGGCTTGTGAGCCAACTAACTACCTTTAAAATGAAATTGGTGCATGATGCTCCTGCACGCTTACAAAAGGATATATAAGCAATAGGATATGTACAATAACTTTGTTGGAAAATGTTCTTATCCAGTATGTTCAGAGATAAATGAGTATAATCCAAAAAAACAGGTTCATTTCATGCTTCAATATCACAAGCTATACAAAATATTGGATCTGTGAAAGAGCAGTTTTAGTATGTAATTTTATTTTTCTGCCATTCTGCTGCTGATGAAACAGCAGGTGGTCAGATGCATGTGATTTCACACACATCAACATGCCTGGAAACCTAAAAGCTTTTCTGCACCTACGTACTTTGTGACATGAAGCACAACGATCCATAAGCTCCCAGAGTTTTCTCTAGCAATTGTAGCTTATTTGACAGAAAAATCACATACAATTTGAGCATCGCGTGATGATGCTCTCTAACAGATTATTTAATGTTAAGAATGCAAGCAAGCAGCAAGTATTACGTACAAAGAAATGATTAGTACTGTATGTCTGATACAATATTGATAAGTGATGCACACTCACATCAGATGAAGACTGCAGTTCAGTCTCAGTTGTGGTTGGACAAAATAATGTGAACACCTGGGAAATATGCAATGTTTCTTTATTATGGTGTTTTAACACTATTTGCCTTTAAAACAGCTTCCAACCTTCTCAGAATAGATTCACATAACTATCAAATAATCTCCATCTGCCAATTGTTTCAGAGAATCTAATTTTTACACTTCTCTCCAAAACTTACCACAGTGGTTTGATAATATTCAAGTCAGGTGATTTGTCTGGCCAGAGCAGGTGTTGAATTTCATCTCGCTGCTCCAACTGTACAGGTTTTATGATCTTTTTCGCTATTTAGCATTGGAGTGTGTGATTTAAACTCTCATCAGTTGCAGATTTTTCATGGATGTTGGTTTTGTGAAGCTCTCTGCGGTCGGTTTTTTGTGGAAACGGTCTTCAAGGTGAATATTCTCTTTGTCAGCAGTAGTTCTGTATTGTTTGGACACAATCCTTGTTGTGTTCAGTGGTCCCTATCATTCACTTTCAGTTTTAGTTCAGTGAATTCTGTTACTGGCTGTTCAATATGAATCTGCCACCACAATGTTATTAATCACTTGTTTATCAGGAAGTCAGCATGAAATGATTACTTATTTGTAGCATTTATCTCTATTGCTGATTCAGCTAAATCAAACCCCTGCAGTCATGGCTTGCATGATTTTGATTGTGTGTTTTCTGAACAGCCAGAAATGTTTACCTACAATATCATCATTACTTTGATTTATTCATGCTTACTTCAGATTTTATTTTCAGTTTTGTGTTTTCAATGATTAAAGTTGAACAAGTCCTCAGTCTGTTATCCAATCCGGATGGAATCTGCAGATTTTTTTTTTCTTCACATTTTCTTTACTCATATTAATACAATCTGCTGAAGGGCTTGTAGGCCCATCAGGCATTATGCTGGAGGGAGAGGTGTATAATCTTGCGCCTCAGGTACATTCAGTCTTTGTATTTTATTTCCTTAAAGGTACTGTAAGTGGTGTTCTAGCCGTCTCATGCTAACTAACGCCCACCCTCCACAGGCTTGTCACCAAACCTGAAGGCTTATAATGAGTGACAGGAAGTGAGCACCTCAGAGACTCCTGATTGGCTAAACAAGAGCATCCTGTGGTCATATTCTTTGTTTGCTGTTTACAGAGCCTAGGGCTGTTGCAGGCATGTGGGATTTCTCAGGACAGCTATTTCAGTGATATCTGTCAGGTTTGTAGGGACCATGTCTGCGTGCTACTCTAGATTCCAGATTTTTTAGTTGTCACATACACAATTATACAGAGTATAACCAGCAGTGAAATGTAAGGAAAACAGTAGTGAAATGTCTATAAAACATCACTCACAGCACCTTTGAAAGCACATAGTGTTGGTGAAGTATTCAGATGGTCTTTAAGCAGTGATTCTAGGTGGAATTATTTATTCCCTTAAAATGCAGAGATATTTAATTGACTGACTAGATGTAAACGATGCATATTGTCTAAATGTTTGATACATTCCTTTGTAAGCTGCTTTGGATAATAGCGTCTGCTAAATGTGTAAATGTACTGTAAATGCCAACATTTATGTTGTTACTGAGCATAAATGTTTTCAGTTTTTGAATTGCACTATTCATTTTTGAAACATTCTTCTTTACCGTCTGCTACGTTAAGCATAAGCACAAATGTAGGCCAAAATAGTCAATTAGTCAATACTTACTCAGTATTCCTTCAATTCTATTGAATTAAAAACGTATCACGGTTTTCACAAAAATATAAAAAAGCACTGTTTCTAACATTAATAATAATTCAGAAATCAGTAAATCAGCATATTAGAATGATGTCTGAAAGATCATGTGACACTCACGACTGATATAATGGCTGCTGAAAATTCAGCTTTGCATCACAAAAATATATTCAGATCGAAAACTTGTAATATGCAGCAATGGTGAGCATACAAATAAGTCTTTCTGACTCCAAACGTTTGAATTTCCCAAAATTTGTTCTTCATTTTGGATACATTTTTCCTCCCATTGACACTGCATTAGAATGTGGCCAAAAGAAAAGAAAGTGACTTAGAAAATCATAATGATGCTATTTAGAACAGCTTTAGTGGAGCAAACCTATGATGCCTTAAAATGCAGCTCACTGTGTTTTAGAGTAGCAATATACTGATTGACATTTTTCTCAATGTTAAAGCTTTTAAAGACTTGTGACTTTCCAGAAAATGTGTCTTTTAAGGATAATTGGTTTCGTGTTTCACAAGCCGAAATGACCTGATGGTGCTGGAGTTCTGAGAATCATCTGATCCAGTGTCTTGTCATCTGAAAGACTCTTTTGGTTTTAGTGTGGCGTCAGTGTGGAGCCCAATGAGCATATAAATCACATTACAGTCAGTACATGAGTTAGAGTCGTCTGGAGGATCTGAAAGTCTTCAGGGAGATGTGTCACGACTGTAAGGTAAACAATTCCGAGTTACAGGAATAGTTCACCCAAATAATTAAAATGCTGTCATTATTTACCCATCATGTTGTTCCAAATCTGTACTTTCTTTGGTCGTTGAACAAAATTTGAAGAATTTTCTGTCTGTATTCACTTTCATTAAAGTGAATGAGGGCTGAGGCTTCAAAAGTATCATAAAGTAGTTCATATATTCCAAGTCTTCCAAAATCATATTACAGATAAGTGTAAGGAATAGATAGAAAATGTGATTTATTGTTATGTCTTGCCTTGAATATCTTGCTAGACACACAGTGAGAGTGTTCAGGAACCTTGATTGAAAAATTAATATTTTCTCTTTGGTGAAATCAGTGGCACATAAATTACACACTTGAATTTTAACCGTATTATATATTTCGAATATTGATATCTTGACCCCTGCCTCTGACAGATGCATAAGCACCTGGTCATGATTCTCTCATGGGAAGAATAACTTATGTAAACAGTGTTTTGCATGTGTATTTATGTGTGTCCTTGCTCTCTATCTCACACACCTAATGGGACTCACACACATCAGGGACTGAGCGCTGATCTGTCAGCTTGATGGGCAATAAACAGAACGATGAAGGGCCAGTGGGAGCACAGGACCTCTTTGCTTCACGTATAATATTGTATCACAGCTCAATACAGTATATAATGTATCTTTATATATAACTGCACAGTTCCAGAAAAGATTTCAACAGTCTTAACGTGTTCTTAGATTTGCTCGCAGATAACTGCTGTTATCGACTTATTTGATATTAAATAAGATATTTATATATGTGACCCTCGACCACAAAACGAATAAATAGAGATACATCATGAATAAATAAGCTTTCCGTTGATGTATGGTTTGTTAGGATAGGACAATATTTGGCCGAGTTACAACTATTTTAAAATCTGGAACTTGAGGGTGCAAAAAAATAAAAATACTGAGAAAATCGCCTTTAAAGCTATCCAAACGAAGTTCTTAGCAATTCATATTACTAATCAAAAATTAAATTTTAATATATTTAGGGTAGGAAATTTATAAAATATTTTCATGGAACATGATCTTTACTTAATATCCTAATGATTTTTGGCATAAAAGAAAAATGGATAATTTTGACCCATACAATGTATTTTTGGCTATTGCTACAAATGTACACCAGCGACTTAAGACTGGTTTTGTTCTCCAGGGTCAAATGTGTATATATATATATATATATATATGTATATGTATATGTGTGTGTGTGTGTGTGTGTGTGTGTGAATATATATATATATATATATATACACACACATACATGTGACCCTGGAGCAGAAATATAATTTAATTTATATATAAATTATATATAATTCAATTAAATATTGACTTGTTTTAGATTTGTTGTCTTATTATATGTCGACATATTCCCATTTGTCATTCCTAACATTTGTAGGGCTCTATATATGAAATCCAGTTTTATTCTGTTTAATTTTTTTCCACACCAAATTCTATGAATTTTTATTTTTTTTTATCATTCTGGATTCCTGTAAATGCTACATTTTAATAATCAAAAAGCTAATCATTTGAATGAATAAAACTTGAATAATTTGATAATTTAATACATTTTTAACAATATAAAGGCCCATGGGAAATTGTTATTGTTTATACATATTTTTAAAAAGAAATCTGTTTTGAATTTTTTTCTGGAATCTGTGTTTTATGATTTACTACAATGTTTAGTCTTTTAAAATTAATAATAAAAACATTCCATTTGTGTCAAATAAAAGCTGTACAATAGAGGTTTATACAAGAATGAAAATATCTCTTGTGTGTAGTTGTTCTTAATTTGAGAAGTATATTTTATTATACATTAGTAATATATTTCTGACTGTTTAATCCACATTGTGTAAATCACAAGTTGATGCTTAAAAGAAATATAACTGAGAAAACTCTTCTGTTACAAACTAGTGGTCATGTCTTGCAGGCAGATTTTGAACAATGCAACTTTTTTCATTAATTTTAACATCAGAAACCCCCTAGCATGGATTGGACTGGAAAATGAAAACAGCCCAGATATCTACACGTGCTTCGTTCATTGATTACTTCTGCTTTGTTATGTAGATGCTCAATAGAAGAACAGAGTGAGAGTTTCGCTGAAAATTCTGACAGGCGCCTGTGATTTTGTTCAGATAGTGTTTTTGCATAGACCTGTCATCCAATATTTTAGATAAGGCATATTCTTTGCTTCTGATTTAAATCTTTTTATTCCAGCCTGAGAACAAAAGCATACCTTTCATTCTTTGACTTTCTTTTCTGTGAAGAGGTGTTACAAGAACTCTAATAAAGCACCTTTGATGTCACATCGAATCGGATACAATCAAAAGCTCAGTTGCTCAACCTCTCTGCCATTCTACAGGTTCTCTTGCACTGAGAGAGTGTATATTTTTGAAGCAATGAGTCCAAGATGTTAAGTGAAAATAGTGAGAAGAATACATCTGCTTTAGTTTACACAGCACACTTCAGTCCTGGTTTAAAGTGCTAAATATGCTCAGTTCACACTGAGTTTAGTTATAAACAAGAGTGACATTGCGTTTTTAACCAAATTTATGCTGTGCATTTTTTTACTTACAGGGGTTGCACAAAATAACGTGAACACCTGGGAAATATAAGGTGTTCTACCAGCTTCCAACCTTTTTACAATAGGTTCATGCAACTTTTAAGTAGTGATCTATCAGAATATCTGCCAGTTTCTTTAGAGATTGAACAAGAAATCTGCTTCTGACTCTTCTGTCCAAAACTATCCATAGTGGTTCGATAATATTTTAGTCAGTTGATTTGTCTGGCCAGGGCAAATGTTGAAGTTCATCTTGGTGCTCCAACTGTCCAGGATTTATGATCATGATACTATTATTTGCGCAGTTTTGTATTGGTGCCTGATTAAAGTTTCAGCAATTGCAGCTTTTTCATTGATGTTGACTTTAAGTTCTCTGTGTTCAGTTTTTGTGGAAACACATTCTTCAAGCTGAACATTGAGGCTTGCTGTTGCTTTGCTGCATTAGACTTTTTTCAAAAAAGCAAACAACTTTCTTAGTGACGGCGCCGATCCTGGTGAGATGGTGAGAATAGAAATTAATACAAAACTTCATGGAATAATTTAATGTTTCGATCAAAGACTTTTGCCAGGCACTCAGAATAAAATGGAAAATATGAAGTGTTTTCTCTAAATCCTTGCTATACTGAATATTTCATTCTGTACTGCATTACAGATGTCGTCTCTCCAAAGAGTTTTGTGTTTTTCCCCAGCTTTGTGTGTGTGTGCATGTGCTGACGAAGGCCTTTTAAAAACTAATGTTGCAATTTCACAGACCAGCAGGATTTTTTGGTTTGTTTTGTGTGAAGGAGAGATATAGATGAATTTTCCCCACCCAATCTGCAAAGTAATGTCACCGTCTCTGCATTTTGCTAAATATAAAACTGCTACAAAACCCAGACTACATTTACACTAGAGGTCAAGCTGACCCCCTATTTCCTGCTTCAGACTGTAAATCATTTTAATGAGAACAAGGTTAATGTTTTCAAATGAAACCGTCTGATTGAGAAATTGTCTTTCTGAATGTTTTGTATACTTTTAAATTATTTTTTGTCCCCACTGAAGCTGCTGATGTTTAGAGCTGTTCAGAATGAGTTCCTCACACTTTTGCTACTGGTGCTAAGCTTCTCTGTGGAGCACAAAATCTTTCACACAAAAGTCATGTTTACAAACTCTCTAATCAAAAGTGAAGACATTTATACGCCTGCGTGAAAATCCATAATTTGCTGACTTCAAAGATCAAGCTTGTTTTCACAGTGGGATATGGCTAAATTCGCTCTCTCCCTTACTCTCTCTCACACTCTCTCTCTCTTTCTCTTTCTCTCCTTCCTCCACTGCTTAACAACCTCCAGTTTTTTATTTTTTTTGCATTAAACAAGGCTGGAGTCATTCCAAAGCCATATAGACCTTAAACATTTGTCTGTAAATTTCTCTCATTAGATTTAGATATTTAGAGATTTAGATTTATGGAGTTTTCTTCAATGAGGGGCTGCTCACTATTGGCAGTCCATCAAAACCTATTTTGATTGCTGAGTATAGCGATTTTACACAAACTTCTGCTCTCTTAACAGTCCTGATTAGCCTGTCGAATGCATTTTTTTTAAAAGTATTGATCATCCCCCTCACTCTCTCTTTCAGTACCTCTGCAGTCTCATTCCCTACTCAGCTCTTACTTTGTGTCAATAAATGCTTAAAAAAAAGAAAGAAAACTGGAAGTGGACAAGTTTAATACAACCCTGTTCAAAATATTTATTGATTTATATAAAAATGTATACTTAGCAGGGACACCACAAATCAGTAAGACATGTATAATATTACAGAGGATTTCAAATTCTGTTATTTTGAACTTTATATCATAAAAAAAAAACATGGTTTCCACTAAAATATTAAGCAGCACAACTGATTTCAATGTTGATAATAATAAGAAATGTTTCTTGATCAGCGAATCAGCAAATGTGATCATGTGACACTGAAGACTGGGATTTTGGCAACATGGGAATAAATTACATTTTAAAATGTATTAAAACAGAAAAGTTTTTTTTTTTATCAAATAAATGTTTATTTATAAATATTTATTATAATTTAAATTATAATATTGTCAAATAAAAATAAGAAATAATTAAGATTCTGCACTATTTCTAGATCCTTAATCAAATAAAAATGGGTTATTGTTATGTTCTATACAGATAATGTACTGTAATTTGTAATCAAAAAGTTCAGAAAATTCTAAAATGATTTTAACTTGTGGTCTCAGACTTCTGCACGTTAATATGCTCTCACTGAAACCTTTTGTTTGCTAAAACATTCATTCCTTCATTTCACCAAAAAGAAAGACAAGCAAACAACTTCTACACATTTAGGACAATTAGATTAGAATAGACTAGAATTAGACTACAGATCTACAGACTGATTCCTAAGAAAACCTTTTGCTCACAGAGATCTGTGATATGAGCTTGTTTGAGATTTCATTATTTCTATAAGTAGTCATCGATCAGGGTTTTGACATTATCATCTGTAAGCACTTTCTAATAATGCAGCTCCTTTCATTTCTCAACCAGTCAGCAGCTTCAACATCTGTTCGTGAAATCTCCTCAATTCCAACCCCATCCCCAAAAAATATACAGACAAACTTGCTTCCTTCTTAGAAGCATTTAGAGGTTAGTGCTGGCGAAGCTTGTGTTATCAGTCAGTATTGTTTTGGCAGTCATAAGTGGCCTTACAGACCGTTTCATACTCATTGAACGTCACACAGTGAAGCCTGCTGGGATGCATGGCTGATGAAGAGTTAGCACAAAAGCTTTGGCAGCATATGCAGACTCACTTTTCTTTCTTTTTTTTTTTTTTTTTTAAAGTTTATATTGTATCCTGTTCTGGACTCTTCTGGATGTGTTTGCCTCTAAATAATGCCTTTGAAACTGACCACAGGACATTTTAATCATTATTAACAAAGTTTTTCAATAATCTAATGAATCAAGTCAAGCTTTGTCTACTGTTCGTCTGAAGTGACTGTTAGATTGCATTTCATTAATTGTGGTTCCATTCCCTTTGAGGTTATTGTCATAGCAAGCTTTTTAACAGGCCATTTTCTTATTTAAATATTTATTTGTTTTTAGGCCATATTTATTTGCACAGCTTGTTCTGTGAGTCCCATGGTTCAGATGGAGTGTTTGGCTTTCATAACGCTCATAATAAAACAGATCATGTGGGCAGTTGGACATTATATGTATACTGTGACACTTCCCATATTACTGACTTCATTCATTCCTAAGGATGAATGACTTATTGTATAGTTTCCTCATTTGTATGCTGCTTTATATGAAAGCATGTTGAAATATAAATCTAATTGGATTGTGGTTTGGCTGAATGGTCTCTGTCTGTGGTGCTGATCAGCCTAATTTCTTTGCATAATAGTATTGGTGCTGTCCATAATACTGAACAAAGCATGACAACTGTATAGAAAGAAATGACGTTCTGTTTCTTCTGAAGGTTTCATACTTTCATTCATTTCACAGAGTCATATGAAAGAAAATGTACTTTAATTCAGTTGATATGTGAAAGTGTCTTTATATTATAGGGCTACACACTGTTGGAAACATGCTATAAGAGAATAATAATCCTCATAAATGCCATAATGGATGTAGCATTCAAGAAAGCTGGGCTTTTCATTTTAAATATGAGTGCTCTATGAATTGGTTTTTATCAGCTTCAATGGCACTCAGATCCTGCTAGATGAGCCTTTCACTTCCTTTAAAAGAGATGATCACACTCATTTTGTTAAGCATTTTAGACTGTATCTGTTGAAAAAGGTATTTGTTTCTTTTTTGCTCTCTGTAGTATCTAAGATTTGAGAGGACACGATTTTGCCAAAATTGGCCTTTGCAGAGCCTAATTCTTGCCTTAAATCTCATTTGGAAAGAATACAACTTTCAAACTATAGTTTACTCAAAATAAACTAAATGTAAGTTAGCAATTCGTATGTACATACATCTACATCTAACCCCGCCCCTGAACCTACCCGTCACTGGGGTTGTGACAAATCAGAACAAAATCGTGAGGTCGTACGAACTCGTACGAATTAGCCACTGCGTAAAAAATACGTACAAACAGGTAATGAGATAGCTTTGGATGTGGAGTGGCAGGTTAGTTTTTGTAGTTCATTTCAGATCTTTGACCGAAGGGAAGGTTATGAGAGAGAATATTTTATATATATATATATGACACAGAACAGCCGGTTCTCCAACCCAGCCAATCACAGCGCACCAGCTCACCTGAGTATTGATCACCCGCACCTGCAAATCATTCAGTCATTCATCACTCAGCGTACTTAAGCACCATCACCAGCTCACTCCAGTGTCCGGTCCCGTTGATACATTGTGGACTCATTTGCTAGGCAAAGCTATTCTAAGTATTATATCCTATACCTCCTGTAATATTACACAATATTATTTCCAATATAATTATTTTAATTCATTATTATTATGGCATTGCTTGTTCCAAGTTGTCATGTTTGGCTGATCTGGGTTGATGCACAAAAAAAATAGACAGATGAATTTTCACATCGTTTTGGAGGAATAAACCTTTAAATTGCTTACTTATAGTTGTCTCTGCATATTAAGATGGAATATGAGAATATGGGAAGGTATTTATACATCAAAAAGATTGCTTCACCTAACATTTTACTCATAGAACACTTCTTTTGGTCAGTGTTGTGTTTAATTTTATTTTTAGTGTTTTTTTTGTTGTTGTTGATTTACTTGGCGTGGGTATGAAACAGGAATAAGATAAGAGGAATGGGATCAGAGCATGACCCAGGTCAAACTTGACTCCCTGTGAACCAACAGCTCTTATACAGCATGTTCCGTACATGCAGCTCAGAGTTCTGATATCTAAAATAGTTTTCATTTCATTTTTCTTTCATTTTAGTTTTATAGGCTGTCATGAACAGTCAGAGGAGTCCTGACAGTCTAGATTTGAAAATCTGTCTAGAGCAGCACACCTAGGAGGACAGAAAATTTGAGGACCGGTCATCATAATTTAGTTTCCTCTGACGCTGCTGAATATCTGATTACAGTGCTGTTGATGACTGTTGCACTTTAATTGAGAAGTTTGTAATGTTTTAACCCCTGTGCTGTGCTGAAAAAACAAAAAAACTTTTACCTAATTTGGTGTTGCTGTCAAAAATGACCAGCCTTATAAAAATGGCTTGTAAATCTATATTATATGCTATATTTTGACCAAATCTTAGATTCAATGTTTTTGGCAACTTGTTTCTTTTAATTAACACAGGTTTTGTATTTCTTTAGGAACTGATTGATTGAAGGCCCCATTAATCTGAGTTTATGCAACTTAGTTTTTGAGTGAAAAAATCATTATTTGTGTATCATTTTGGAAATGTTCACGTAACTGAGGTTCAGATGAGGCCTATGGTCAGTCATGTCCAAAAACAAATATAAAACCTGTGCTAATTGAAAGAAAACTAGTTCATAACTAGATTGAATCCAACATTTGGCAATAATATAGGGTAAGAAATTTACTTTTTTTTTTTTACATTTTTGACTTTTGACTGACTTAATTCATTAATTAATATATATATAAATATATTTTTTAGATAAGTCATTACATTCTGTGTGAGCAAAGTCTGTAAAATTTTACCGTCTGTATGTCTTAGTCCAAGGCAATAAGATTAGCTTGCATTTTCAGGAAAATGAAAATCCTCTCCATATCAAAATGACCAGAACACAACATGAGGGTTTAATTGACATCACATCAATGAAATTATGTCCTCAATTTCAAACACAATGTCTCTGTTGGCTTTTAATATGTCTAGACATGTCTATGTGAAAGTGGCACTGATAGTTGAACGTTATGGGATGATGCCTAATGAGCAACATCTTAAAAGACGTTCATGTTGTCCACATTTTAGTTTTGTGGTCACGGAAATATGGGCGCTATTTATTTGTAACTGCTTCCCCATTGTTGCATGTTCAGAGCAAAATAATGACTCTTGCTGAGACATGATTGCATTTACAAGAGAAACATCTGAAAGGCATTGACAGGTTGGAAACGATGCAGTTTTGAAATTGACATGTTTGAGAAAGATTACAGGTGTTTATGCTGCCACATTTCAAACTCAATACCCTGTTATCAAGGTGAGTGTGTGAAAGAAGGACAGCTTGATATTGATGTGATATGTGAAGATTTGCTCTAATCTCTTCATTCAGCCAATCATTGTCCCGTCCTTCTCCGGTTCGAAGCAGAGGGTGGTCTGTCATCATATGGAATTTTTTTTTATATGAAGTTTTTCATTTGGAGAGGTTTATTTCATAATGACAGTGTATGTGTGGTGTATTTACCAAACTCCTCTAGGTGTTGACGTGTGAGCGACGGGATGTATAACTCCAGTCCACATGGCCGTGATTTAACCTCTATGGATGAACGAGAAAACAAATGACGTCTCGAGAGATATCTTCATACCCAAAGACATACTCTTGGGATTGTGTGTGGTGCATTAGGGTAAGCAGCTGCGCTAGATGCTTGAATAATTAGACACTAAGATACATACATTCAGGCGCTCTAATTCACACATGCATATTGTAAGAGACTCAAGGAGATTCACTCGTTTTCTTTTTCCGGTCTCGGAGAACTGTTGATCTCCAGAGGCATATTGTTTCTTTTTTGTGAGCTGCTGGAGATAAATTATTTCTGTTTTCTGAGTCCTAGATTCTGTTGAGATTTGATTTGAGCCAGCGGCTGCTCCCAGCAGCCAACGCTTGTCTCAGTTCAAATGAAAGCATGTCACTGAATGTAGATGATGATGATGATGCATTGCTATTTACATTTCATTTAACGAGTAGGAGTTTTCCTGAAAAGTAAAGCTATTGGCAGCAGAAGTTTAGATTTGTATATACATGTTTTACTTGGAAAGGTTAAATGTCTTTTATAAATCTGAAAGAATATGTTTCCTCTTTGGAAATTATTTTAATTGATTCTCTTCTTTACCCACAATAATCAAATCTACTTCAGTGTAGAAAAAGAAAAAGAATTTGTATAACGTAAATGTTTTAAGTAAAAATAAATACCCAGATGGACTTCCATTTGGTGCAGTGGGGTTATTCATTTTCTTTTTCAGTATAAGTTTTGAGTTTTCTATCAAGCAGCAGGTTGTTACTGTCGTATTGTGGTGTTTAGGGGGTCAAAGGTCAGCATGGCTGAGTCAGCTCTTGCTTGTAGATTCACCATCTGGACCCTAAAAGGCATCTTTCTCCATAGAGAGACATTAAAAAATGATTGTGTATTCTGGTGAATTATATTATATTATAAAATATTTGGGGTCAGTAAGATTTTCTTTAGAGACAAATTTATATTTTTACTTGCATTAAATTGGTACAAATTGACAGTAAAAAGCATTTAAAATGTTTCAAAATATTTATATTTCAAATAAATAGTTTTTTCTATTCATCCTGAAAAACGTTTCATGGTTTCCAGATATATATTAAGCAGCACAACTGTTTTCAACATTGATAAAAATAAAATATGTCTTGAGCATCAATTCTGCATATTTAAATAATTTTTAGAGGATCTACACTAAAGACTGGAGTAACAGAACAGTTATTTTAAGCTATTTTAAATAGAACAGTCATATTAAATTGAAATAATATTGATATATGATATTATTGTATAACTGAATTTTGATCAAATAAATGACTGAAGAGACATAAGAGACTGAAAATCTTCAAAAACAAAAACATCTTAATCTTATATCTAATAAATTGTGTGTGTGTGTGTGTGTGTGTGTGTGTGTGTGTGTGTGTGTGCACCTTATTTTTATGAGGGTTTAACTGTAGGACTTTTTTCTAGTGTGATTTATGTCAGTGTATGTTTCTCATTTGCATTGGCGAACTGAAGGAATAACTATGCAAAGTTGAGTAAGGAACAGAGCAGCATATCACTTGGGCAAAGATGTGAAGGGTAGATCCTAGGTGGCTGTCAGCAGCACGCCGCCTGCCTCTTCCCCTGATGACTAAATAACCAATTTATCTGAGTGCAGCAGCCCAATTATACTTCTCCTGAAAACTTCTGTGAATGTTAGTGCGCATGTGTTTGTGTGTGTTGACATGTTCCCAGCATGCTGTGTTAAATAACGCTGACCTCCAGAACTGTTTGTGTCAGTGTCCATCTGCTCCTGTGTGCCTGTACATGCACATCTCATATATGTTACGGTAAAGAACATTTACATGGTTCACATTTAACACATATATATTTTCCAGACACATTAGAAATGTTGTTGAACTTGGTTCAGCTTAATAATAATGAGTAAAAACATGCTACATCTCAGATAAATTAGCTGTAAATATTATTTTAACAATGAATGAACAAACAATGATTTGTTATTGTCATTATTAATAATAATTAATAGTAGTGATAATAATAATAATAATAATAATAATAACGTAATGTATGAGTGCATGTGTGTATGTGTGTATATATGTGTGTGTGTGTGTGTGTGTATATATATATATATATATATATATATATATATATATATATACACTGCCCTCCAAAAGTTTGGAAACACCCTAGAAAAGTGGGGTTTTGGACAATATTGGCAAAAATCCTTTTTCATTTGTGATAATTTTGCACTGATAAGGGACAACACAAACTACAAAAGCATATTTTGTTACATAAACAGTTTATACATAGATAAACTTACATTTTCGATTCATCAAAATATCCACCATTAGCAGCTATTACAGCTCTGCATAATCTGGGCATCCGAGCTGTCAGTTTATTCAAACATTGACTTAGAAATGGCAATCAATTGTTGAAGCTACAGTATTAAGGTGTGCTGACCCAAAAATCTTTTAAAAACCTGGGCCAAGTTTAAACCAGTAACCAGGCATCACAGCTGGCAAAGGGGCATGTCTGACTTTGACAATTACTTAACTGTCTTTGCACCAAAAAATGATAAGGATTTATGCTGATATCGTCCAAAACCACACTTTGCCAGGGGTGTTTCCAAACTTTTGGAGGGCAGTGTATATATATATATATATATATATATATATATATATATATATATATGTATATATATATGTATATGTATGTATATATATATATATATATGTATGTATATGTGTGTGTGTGTGTGTGTGTGTGTGTGTATAATATTTCATTTGACATTTTATAGCATTAATTAGATGGTATTCCATATGATTTAATAGACATTAATTTTATAATTATACTGTTGATTTTTATTATTTGTATACAAAGATACATACATACATGCATAAAGCAATTTTGTCTCTCCTTTCTGCCAACTGAATTACTTTGGTTTCTAAGCTTGCTTTTCCTTTTAGTGCCAAGAAAAATGCTCTTTGATATGAGGAGCTGAGGTTCACAAGTAAAATCAATTTTGAGCCTGGTCAGTTATTATTAGGCCTAAATCTAGAGCAATAAGCTGTGGAGGGCTTGACTTGCCATTGTGTTTCACACTTTCTCTAAACACTTTACATGACGGCGTCAATACAGCTCTCAGCTCAAGTGTCAAGTGATAACTTCCACATGCACAGCATTATTCATCGCTTTGACCTCCACAGGAAAAGCATTACTGATGGTGCCATGGAAGTTTTTTTTTTTTTTTTTGAGGTTGCTATGCAGCAATAATGCAGGATGTAGACATAGTGGATCGAAAATAGTTAAAGTACTGTAAATGAAAAAGGTAACATGTATTTGATCTTAGAACAAACAAAAATCCTGACTATTGCTTTGTGATTTGGCAGAAAGAAAACAAGAACTTGTTAACCCCCCCCACCCCACCCCCCGTGAATGTCATAATATGCCTTTGACCTTGACATACAACCTGATGTATCTAGAGACAGGACCAGCTTTTCTTCCATCTTAATGTGATTTTGTTGTGTACACTGGGGAATATGGACACAAATCCTGTAAAAAGGCCTTAAGAATGTTGGTTAGTTTGGAATTCTGTTGAGAAATGAATTGTTAATATATAAACCTTTCTATACAGACCAACCCTAAACTCTGGAGAATAAGTGATGATATACGCTGCTTTAAGAGATTTCAGCTTCATGTTTTAATGATGTTTAATTGCCTTATTCCTGGTGAGGAATTAAGCTCATCACTCTCATTGCAAATGATGTAATCGATCCATACACTCTCAAATAACTTGTATATTTGCATCAGTGTTATTTCAGTATTATTTATACTATATATTATTATAGTAGTATTTATATTTTTTGGTTCCAGTTTTTATTTGATTTCAGTCATTTTAAGTGCCTTCATTATTTTTTTTAAGTCATTCATAAAATAAGTACACATTTTTTATAGTTTTGTACAGTTTTTCAGATTTTCAAATACTTTTTTTGTAATGTTGTGATTGATCCTGGAGCTGGTTGGAGTTTGCTTCATGTTTTGTTGAAGAACAATGCTTTTTAATTCCCAATGGAGAAAATGAATAGGAGAAATATTTTTGGAAGCAAGCCAAGAATGTGCCAGGGGGCTGCCCCGGTTGCGGAACATGAGAAACCATCCGTGTGTTGTGTGCATAGGCGTCTGTGCTTTTAGAGTGTGTGATACAAACTGCTCCTTGCAGTCACAGGCACTTTGATGTTAATGTCTCAGGCACAATTAAAGTGCTTGCCACAAGAATAAAGTTACTCAAATCAAACAGTGCTGCATCTCAGGATCCACCAGCTCCCTGTGGGTGCGGTGCGATCCTGTGAACTCCACAGTTTTACCTCCCTCAGCACTCGCCGTCATTTTTTGATGTTGACAGCTATGATTAAATGAACTTGCTGAGGGTCCATTAGCGTAGTGCAGGAATTCAGCACATTTTCTGTGCCAATGAAGATGAGGTTCAGGTTCTACACATGAGTTCTGCTGTTTCTTTAATAAACCAAAGATAAATGCTCTTGTTTAGTGTGCCAAAAACAATATTCACACCTCGGGAAAATGACCTCTACGGCTGCTACTACAGACAGTGAGCCTCACAAAACCACTACAAAGAGCCGGAGCCATGCATGCAGGATGCGTTCTAGCATTCAAAGAAAGAGCAATGGAGTAAAACGGAGCGCAGGGGGGTTGAGATGTTTTGAAGTTTAATTACTTTTAATTCAGTCCGTAAGTCTGCATGTGTATGTAAACCAAGAATGTAAAAATATTTCAAATGAAATACAAAAACGTGTTCTGTTTGACGGTCTTATCTAAGTCAGACTCTTGTGCAATGGATTATTATTAATTTGATTAAAATTATTTGGATGCAATAATAATAATAATAATAATAATACTGCATTTAATTCAGTAGTAATTCAATATTAATATAATGTTAGAATATTATAATAGTATAAAATAAATACCCAAATAAAATAATTAATTTATAGTAATGCATGTTAAGTTAATTAAGCAGAATATAATAATAATAATAATAATAATAACAACAACAAATATTCATACTAAACTATTAATGGTAATATAATAAACGTACACGTTAAATAATAAAGGCAAATTAATACTTATTAGCAATTAAGTAAACAAATAAATAAATACATATATGTTAAGACAGAATAGTCTCATAATGGTAATACTTTATATGTTTGAAATTTCAGTCCTTTTTTCACAGTAAGAGAAGAGCTCTTGCTGTGTGTGAGTGTGTGTTTAATGTTCCCTGATGAGAGAGGCTTGTTTGGGGTTCTTAGCTGCACTACACCAACAACAAAAAGAGTGTGTCAGATCAGAGAGGAACATACACCCAGCGCTGAGGCTGCACTGCATGATGGGATATGGGTTAGAAAGAGCTCACAGAATAGAAAGTTTGAAAACAGACATCAAGTGGAAACAGAGTCAGCAGGAAGTAGCGAAAGGTGGGGGAAATCTTCCACAGAGAGAAATTCAAATAACAAAGATTAATACATATAAAAACAAATTGCTTGTCACTCTGTTGCGAATCTCACAGCAGCCTAATAAAATATAGTTGGAGAAGAGTTTTTTATGTAATATAATCTAGCATTAAAGGTCCCCTGTTGTAATCATTTACAGTATCTCACAGAAGTGAGAACACCCCTCATATTTTTGTAAATATTTTATTATATCTTTTCATGTGACAACACTGAAGAAATGACACTTTGCTACAATGTAAAGTAGTGAGTGTACAGCTTGTATAACAGTGTAAATCTGCTGTCCCCTCAAAATAACTCAACACACAGCCATTAATGTCTAAACCGCTGGCCACAAATTGTGAGTACACCCCTAAGTGAAAATGTGCAAATATTCTCTCCCCGGTGTCATGTAACTCGTTAGTGTTTCAAGGTCTCAGCTCTGAATGGGGAGCAGGTGTGTTAAATTTGGTGTTATCGCTCTCACTTTCTCATACTGGTCACTGGAAGTTCAACATGGCACCTCATGGCAAAGAACTCTCTGAGGATCTGAAAAAAATTATTGTTGCTCTACATAAAGATGGCGTAGACTATAAGAATATTGCCAAGACCCTGAAACTGAGCTGCAGCACGGTGGCCAAGACATACAACGGTTTATCAGGACAGGTTCCACTCAGAACAGGCCTTGCCATGGTCGACCAATGAAGTTGAGTGCACATGCTCAGTGTCATATCCAGAGGTTGTGTTTGGGAAATAGACGTATGAGTGCTGCCAGCATTGCTGCAGAGGTTGAAGGGGTGGGGGGTCAGCCTGTAAGTGCTCAGACCATACGCCGCACACTGCATCAAATTGGTCTGCATGGCTGCCATCCCAGATGGAAGCCTCTTCTAAAGATGACGCACAAGAAAGCCCGCAAACTGTTTGCTGAAGACAAGCATGGATTACAGGAACCATGGATTACAGGAACCATGTCCTGTGGCCTGATGAGACCAAGATAAACTTATTTGGTTCAGATGGTGTCAAGCGTGTGTGGCGGCAACCAAGTGAGGAGTACAAAGACAAGTGTATCTTGCCTACAGTCAAGCATGGTGGTGGGAGTGTCATGGTCTGGGGCTGCATGAGTGCTGCCGGCACTAGGGAGCTACAGTTCATTGAGGGAACCATGAATGCCAACATGTACTGTGACATACTGAAGCAGAGACTGGGACGCAGGGCAGTATTCCAACATGATAATGACCCCAAACACACCTCCAAGACGACCACTGCCTTGCTAAAGAAGCTGAGGGTACAGGTGATGGACTGGCCAAGCATGTCTTCAGACCTATTGAGCATCTGTGGGGCTCCGTGACATGAACATCCACCAGCTCCGTGATGTTGTCCAGTGGCAATCTGTGAAGCTCTGGTGAACTCCATGCCCAAGAGGTTTAAGGCAGTGCTAGAAAATAATGGTGGCCACACAAAATATTGACACAAAATATTGAAATATTAACCTATTTTGTTAAGGGGGTCTGTCAGAAAACATTTTCTTAGCATTTTTATTGTTGCAACACCTGTTTTCAACTTGACTGAATGCTCTCCCTGCGTCCAAAATAGAATACTTTGCTATTATATAGTTTGCAAAAAACAGTAAGCCAAAAGAGTAGTATATCTGAATTCATATATTCAGATATACTAAATACTACATGCCAAAAGAACCTGTATGACCTACTACTTCCTAGATTCTAAAGTATGCATTCAATGGACCACATGAGGCCACGGGAGATAATTTATTAATGGCAGTGAAGCGACGCAACTGACACTGGTAGGTCATATCATGTGACAGTAACAACATATCACATGTAGTATGCTTCAATTGTATTCATACTACTCATATTCACACTGCATAATGTACTATTTAATTGTCGTGAAGTAAGTTCAAAGTAAGTTTAGTTTTGGTTTAGTCACAAACCACCTTCCAAAAAGCCCACTCTGCTTTGATTGGTCAGCTGGCTCCAATCTACAATATAATGTAAAATAAAAAAAGCATTGTAGGTCCCCTTTAACAAAACTACAATGACATTATCTGAAATAGCTGCTGCACAAAGTCAACTTCAGAGTAAAATCTGCATTAGTGTGCAACGAATTGTCTCTCCCTTGACCATTTGCTGTTTTTGCAACTCAGCATGTCCACAAATTCAGTTTGCTGGCTGTATGTAAGGAAAGGTCTGTTGTGCTAGTCTCTGACTTCTTCAAAGTAGTACTAATTGATGACGTTTGGTTTCACTCCAGTTTTATTGCGTTTTGTGGTCTGTTTTTAAGCTTGACAGTCACTGCCACCATGAGTGATCAAGCTGATATGTTTGAGGTTGTACTTACGGTGTAATTGATTTATTTGTGGCTAATCTCCTGATTCTACCGTCCATGCGAAGTTAATCCTGTTGTTATCCTTTGCTGTCACGATATTTACATTTATTTGTTTAGCAGATGCTTTTATCCAAATTGACTTACAGATGACGAATACAACAACAAAGGTGATTCATCGTAGAAAGACTAACATTAGAAGCGCTGTAATAAACTGCTCAGAAACATGAATGAACTGGCCGTAAAGAGCTGTGATTTATTCTTGTGATGTAAAGCTGAATTTTCAGCATCATTACTCCAGTCTTAAGTGTCAAATGTCCTCCAGAAATAATTTCATTATGCTGACTTGCTGCTCAAGAAACATTCTTTCTTATTATCATTATTGAAAATAGTTGATGCCTAATAGTTTTTTTTTTTGTGGTAACAATAGCCTTTACTGATACAAGGCGCTTTCTTACATGTTTTATTAATTTAATGCATTCTTGCTAAATAAAAATATTAATTTATTTAAAACAAATCAAACCGTTAAATGTATATCAGTTAGATAACACATCAAGCAGTTTATACAGCATTATAGAGTATGAATATACTGTACTGTGCATATAGTGGGTAGTTGTAATGTGGGTTATTTTGTGCACGCATCCATGCTGTTTTTTTTAAGTCTAGTTCCTGCTCAGAGAAGTGAAACACCTTATTCTCAGTTGTTTTTTTGTTAAACGAATAAGTGCATTAACTGCTGTGAGTCAAGTGCTCTGATGCAGTTGTTCCGAGCTAGATGGAGATGGAAAGATCCTTCCATCTCTGACATACAGTGAAAGTGAAGGTTTGAGAAAGTGGTTTTGTGGCTTTTGTGTAGATGCCATTGACTCAGTGACTTCTGCAGAGAATATGCATTTATAAAAGCGTACTGAACTTGATGCCCGCAGCAACCGACAGCCAGTGGAGTGAGAACAACAATAGTATGACATAGGTTCTCTTGAGCTTTTAAAACGACCGATCACACACACGCATGAACACTAGCAAAATTAACATTACAGTATAGTCTAGACTGGAAATGACCAGAGCCCGAACAAGCTTTGTGCATGGTTGGATAAAAAAGGCAGTATTTCTCATGATATTGTAGAGTGCAAATCCTCATGATTTTATCCCCCTAAGCTTCTTTTACAGAAGAAAAATCATATTAAATAAATATTCATAAGCACACAGACACCTCTGCAACTTTGATGCACTCAAGAACAATAAGTGCTTACATGTCATTGAATCACTCATTGAGTCATTCGGCATTTGCATTCAGATTTTTCGTTCCAAATCACTGTTGTTTTTTCTCATATTTGTCTGTCTCTAAATATAAGTCTAAGTGTTTTGGGAATTCAGCTTCAAAGATTTGTGTTTATCCAGGGAGAGGGATTCACATGAGATAGCTGGATTTGAGACGTTAGTGAATAAAACAAACTAATCTACTTTTAGCAGATGATTTAAAATGGCAGTTTCTGGTAATTTTATGGCTGTGCTGTTCTAAAAACAAAGTACTAAAAAGTTTACAATGTTATGATATTGTGGTGTTTAGTAAAAGATTTGTAATATAGCGCTGTATGGACCACTTTTATGAAATGTTTTAAGGAATAAATCACACAAAAATTGCAATTTGCTGTACATCTACTCACTCTCAGGCCATCCAAGAAGTAGATGAGTTTGTTTCTTCATCTGAACAGATTTGGAGAAATTTAGCATTACATCACTTGCTCACCAATGGATCTTCTGCAGTGAATGGGTCCCGTCAGAATGAGAGTCCAAACAAGCTGGTGAAATCCTCACAATAATCCACAGGACTCCAGTCCATCAATTAACATCTTGTGAAGGGAAAACTGTGCATTTGTAAGGCATTTTTAACTTCAAATCATTGCTTCTAACTGAAATACAAATCCTCTATCCGTAAAATTGCTTTCTCCAATAAAGAAGAAAGGGGGAAGTGGTGTGTGGCCCATACTTGGAATTTGTGCTCTGCATTTAACCCATCCAAGTGTACACACAGTAGTGAACATACACCTGGACCAGTGGGCAGCCATTGTGTTCTAAACAAATATGTGATGATATAAAGATTTTGATGTAAGAGGACAACAGAGGATGGACTTTTTAATGGAGGAAGTATTATCACGGATTATTGACTCTATTTTGGCCAGAAGCAATGGTTTAAAGTTAATACGGCTTAATGTTTTAATTTTCATTTTTGGGTGAACTTCTTCTTTAAGGTGCTTTGCATTCTTCAAGCAAAAAAATCTCCAGTACATGACACAGTTACATGTGGTAGATATGCTCCTAATGACACGTTTTAAATATTAATACAAATTTTGCATATGAAATCGAAACAATCCTGACTTAGACAGAAATGACTGATAAGCGCTAATATGGTTCATAATATGTTATGTGTGATTGTAAATGTTCTTTAATAATTTCTCCTCTGAAACACGTTTCAGAGGTATTAACCTCAAACAAACGGATTTTTAATGGCTCATTAATGTGAATGTGTAGCGGCACTAATCTCTGCATTCAAATTCAAGCCTTGAGCTTCTTGTTCTGTCTCAGAAAGAGTCAGTAGATTTCTGGGCATTATATGGGACCTTTGTGTGTCACCATCCATCCTGTGACAGGGTGTTTCTATTGTTCTCTGGTGAAAGCTTCATTTAACTGATTCATTCAACAACCTTTTACATAGAATTCTTAAAGCACAGTGGCCCATTTATTAAAAAAGAGACTAAAAAGAGTAAGTTTTATAATTAATAAATGAATTATATATAATTTGTTGTATATATAATTATATATAATATATGTCTGACAGAAAAAACAACCTTTTTTTTTTTCAAATTAAATGCTGTTCTTTTGAAATTTCTATTCATCAAAGAATCCTGAAAAATAAATACGTAAAAAATAAAAATGTTCATGGTCTAAAGACTGGATTAATGTACTGAAAATTCAGCTTCTCCATCCCAAAAATAAATTACATTTTCATATATATACTGTATATATAGTAGTTGTTTTAAATTGTAATAATACTTAACAACATTAGTTTTTACTCTGTTTTTGAAAGACATCTGTTAGTTTACTCACCAAGGCTGCATTTATTTGATCAAAAATATTTTACAATTTTACAGACCCCCACATTTTTAACTGTATTGTATATATGAAAATCCTAAATAATAATAATTGATAATGAATATTTGTATCAAGCACATATTTCCTCTTTCTTCTAATACTTAGGTGAGATAGATGTTATCAGAAACAAGAAAATCAAGGAAATGCTCCCACAGACTCACTGCATGGATGCTGCAATCAGTCAAATACAACAGACTGTTTTCTTCAGTTTGACACTGCGTGCTTGTTCACAAGTGAGTCGGTGGGGAAATTGGCCTGTGTGGAGTTGTAATCCTGAAACAGCCTCATTAGCCTCTGTGGGTTTGAACAAAAGGACAGGCGCTTTAGAATCTCAGCGGTGCTGTGGAACCAACACGCGGGTGTCCAATCAGCCTACGGCGGCGGCCCAAAAACACACTCTCACTGCTGGGTTCAAAGTGCACTCCAGATGAAGGGAGCACCAGATATTAAAAACCTTACGTTTTATTTGCATGTCAGAGATGACATTTAATGATAGAAAAAAGCCAAGTTCATAAAAAAACAGGATGCAGCATAGACTTTATCAAAGCCCCATCTAACACGCTGACATTTTGGGTGAGCGCAGCGGCAGGAGAGTGAATGCAGCGCTCTTCTGTGGTCCTCAATCATTAACGTGCTCCTCATGTAAAGGTAACAGCTCAGCAGTTGCTGCACTGGCCTTATTACAGCACAGAAGCAGACTTGGACATGTAGGTTAAGACCTTCATTAATGATGCTGTATATCTTTGGACATTTTTGAGAGCGGTTTGGAGTTTGTGCATGAAAGAATAATTATGAAAAGGGTTTGATTCCACCGATGTAGCAAGAACAGTCAAGGCCTTGTGTTAATGAGGAAGGTTAGATCAGCATACAGAACTGTGTGTGTTAATGAACTATAGAGCTTGAGATGAGGAACATCACCTGTCTGAAAAAAACCTTTAAACCTACACTTTTGAAAATAATGGTTCCAAAAGGGGGTTTTCGCATCGATGCCATAGATGAGCCATTTTTGGTTTGCCCAAAGAACCTTTCAGTAAACTGTTCTTTACATTTTCCATGGTTATTAAAGGTTCTTCGTGGAACCATAATGTAAATGCAAATAAAGAACCTTTATTTTTAAGTGTTCACACCAAGGATGATACCATTAGCTATATAGTTTTTAAAATAGTTCTAAATTTAAAAGCATTGCAGAGTCCACACCACAACTACACTATTGGCAACATAAGTATATATTATTGGAATCACTTTCAGAGCAATATTTTTCCAGCTGTTAAACGAAAAAGACAAAACAAAACAAAAAAATTAACAATCAGTCAGAAAAGATCCTGCATTAGAGAGATTGAGCATTTAAAGTGGCAGACGACATAAGTACAGTATGCATATTTAATAATGAGAACATTACAGTGCATGAATGTGAATGCTTATGATATAGTAATCATTCTCGGAGTGAATGGGCCTTAATGTTGTTAGCTGGTCCCCCTGTGTGGCCAAGCTGGGATGCATTTCCAAACAAAGACATAATTTTCTGCTTAACTTTAATACAATGTATTGTTGGGGAAAGAAACCAGCTAGTCACAACTGTTTCCTATAGGCACTTTGTTGCACATCCGTTGTTTGAAACTCTTTGGTTAGAACTGTCATTAATGACATCAAGCCAGTATCGGAGTAAGAACTACTGCTAATTAATGAGTTCAAGATCAAATTAATGCATGATTACATTAATCTCTGGAACACCAAATTGTTAAACTGTTGGTAACAACAGCACTTGCTGCCATAGTTGGCTTACTATGCTTTTGGGAAAGCTAGTTAGGCTGGCATGATTTGATGGTTTTAGATGGATTTTGAACATTTGTCAACCAGCTGAACACCAAGCTAGGAACCTGCTCGACCAGCTTAAACCAGCTAAGACCAGCAAACCATGATAGGCAGGGTGTTACGAGGAAGTGCTTGTCTGAAGAGTTTCTCCAAAACTCCATTTGGGTACTAAAGCCGTTCTGATGACAGCATTAGTGTGTGTGTGTGCGCGTGCATTTAAAGCTGCTTTAGCTGTTTAATAACACAGCACACAAACCACATGTGTTGATGAAAGCGGGCTCAGTGTCCATCAGCAGCGGTCAGCACTTCTGTTGCAGAAAAATCTGCTTTAGTCTGTTAATGTGGCGAGACAGCAGAAATGAAGGGAAGCAATTCGTTTAATTCAGTTCAAGGACAGATTCTCTGTTTACAAACTCATATGTAGACCCACATGGAATCTGGCTAAACTTTTTTTTATTGACAATCCCTTACAATGTACATCAAAAACAATATTTAACATGGCACGCTTGATCCAACTTTTTTTATTTAGCAAGTAAAGCAATACATTATTGTTTGTCAACATTTTGTTTGTTTGTTTAATAATAATAATAATAATAAAATATTTCATTATTGTAAGTAATATTTATTTTATTAATTTATTTTCATTTTTGAAGTTTGATATTTCCATATCCAATGTACTTATGTACTGTATGTACAATGTACTGTAATTTTATTGCACAATCCAAGGGTGCAGATTTGATTTTGGCATTGGTGGGGACATAACTGCAGACAACAGACATTTAATTGCTTGATCGAAATTATTGCTACAATTTAATATTGGTAGGGACATGTCATAGCCTCCCTATTAAATTCTATGCCACTGAAAATCATAACAAGTGATGTCTGACTTTGGAAACTATAGTTTACCATGGTATTTGTAGTAAAACTGGTTGTAGCCTACAAGGAAAAATAATCTACACATTTACTATAATACCACCATGGTTTTGTAGCTATAGCTGCACTGACTTAATGGTTTTATATTGTTTATGATTTAATAAAAAAAAGATTTGCGATACGCACTTCAAAGTCCCAATCTGACTCAAATGATTCGCTAACCTGCTCTGAAGGTATCTAAATCAGATGATTTGCGAACCATCATTTCAAGTCCCGATCTAAATCTATTGATTCACGATACACGCTTTGAAGGGTGACGGCTAGAAGGGATACAGCTGTGGCTACTGGACATGCACACATCAATATAGCATCATTTTTGTCATGCTGAACAACAATAATTACTGTATTTGCATTATTGTAAGGGGTAGGTTTACGGTTGGGGTAGGTGTTGACTTTAATAAAATTATATATATATATACTTAATTTTTGTATGCAAAGTAAACTCCATTTGATGGCGGTTGACACATGCACTCTAGAAAGCTTCTTCCATGTCCAGTGTCTGCTCTATTTTTCCCAATAAGTTATGACCGATATAAAATATTTTTGAACTCTAATAAACCAAAGCTGAGCTGTCTCATACCCTCTCGCTCACAAGCGCTCGTCATGCGGCCGTCTGTTTTTGTGGCAGTCTCCGCTATTTTGTTGTTATTGTTCCCCTCTTTAGTTTAGTTTTTTACTGTGAAGCAATGGCCCGGGACATAGGGAACAACTGATTACTGCAAAACAAATTCAATGCGCATTTGCATCAAAATCGGGTGGTGCGCGTACAGTACATGCGTACTGCTTTGCGTCATGGCCACAGATCACAACCTCGGGTGTGCGTTACTTTTCTAATTATTCATCTAATTATACATTCTTTTTCACTTCCAAAAACAGTGAACTACTGTAAAATTACATGTCCAATACAGTTTTTCACCGTACACAGCAAAAAGTCCAGTGTTAAATTAACTCTCACAGAGTTGATTTCAACACTTTTTCAGAGTTTATATAGCTCCACACTCTCTGGAGTGAAATTAACACTTTCGGAATAGTTAAATATTTAACACTATGCCAGAGTTCCTAATTTGACTCCAAAAAAGTGTTAAAATAACACTAAAAGGGATACAGAAAAACAACACTGTTCATAGTTGCATGTTTTAGGTGGTTAGAATTAGTCTCAAAAGATCTACAAAATAATGTTAAATAAACTACAGCACACAAAATAATTTCCATTAACTTGTTTATTTTTAATTCTCACTTGCAGTGCAATTTGAATTCAAATTAAAACATTACAAAAGAAGGTATGATATACAAACTTTCATCTGCTACACTGTATGAGCTTTGAATATCAAATGGCTTATAAAATTGAATCTCTGACATTTTTATAATATACCTTTCCTCACTTCGTAGTACTCTGAATGCATGAAGATGCTCATCAAAATTCTCTGTGAATAGTTTGTTTACCAACAGATAAATGTGACTGTCAACCAAAAGTACATCGCTTATTTGACAGAACACTGGCATTTCCTTTTCTATTGCACTGCACACCACAAGTCCAGCTCTATATTCTACATTCTACACCATCAACTTTAACCCAGCTGGTTGAGAAAACATCTTTTGATAGGACAATTTCAAGCATTTGACTGCTGACCACATTCTCATCCCCTATGGAAAATGATTTAATTGGCCAAACTCATTATGTTTGAGGGTGAATTTTTCCCAATGGTATGCAATGGCCATCTGATGCTTTTTAGCTAAAGATTTTGTTATGTTTTTGAAATTTTTAAAAAAGCCTTTGAACATCTTATGTTTGGCTTCAAACCTCATTGACCACATATATAATAAGGGGCCAATTTTCCTTATAGAAGAGGGGTAATGTATCATGTAATGATGTTTGGGAATCAAATTTTTATGTGGATACAAATACTTAAATAGTTTGTGGTGGTCAGCAATCAAGTGCTTCAAATACACTGTCAAGCCAGAAGTGAGACAAGGTGAAAACCTTGCTGAGAACAAATTAATTTGAACTTAGATCCAGGATAGTAACTATGTTCACCTCTTAAATGTGAAATCAACTGTTGACTGTCTGGGTGCTGTTTTTGACAAATAAAACAGATCAGCATTCTGTCAACATCATACTGCCCGACATTAAGTTAAGGTTACTGTCTGGTTGAGCACTCTGGCTCTCAAATCTCTAACCCTGGGAGATTCCTTCATTTTCCCTACATCAATGTTATACACTGTTGTCTGCAGGAATGTGTAAAAGTTCACAAGTGCACTATCATAGCACAAATTGAACACAAAATGTGCCTTGAAAAGTTCATCAAATGCTCCAAGGGAGCGGTTTGCCTGGCATGGGATGAGATGCTTATCCAAGGTGATGTAGAAGTGGTCAATCTTGCTTTTCTGGCGTCCAACAGCAAGGAGGTACGGATGCTGACGCTGGTTGTTCTTGAGGTGTTCCTCCAAACTGCAGCATGACTAAAGTTGAAATTAACATTGAATATTAGACAAACATGATGTCCAGTCACAGAGAAAACAACATTATAAAAGTGATTGTACAAACAGCTCAATGGCTAGCAAAATATGTCAATGCATATGAAGACTTGATTTTAATCCCCATGTTTGAGCAACCCAAAACAATATTAAAATGTCAATACCTTATGAAAGACTACAAGTCTTTCAGCAGCATCACATGCACTGATTTTTGGAGACTTCAGTCCTCCTGGTGGTGGTGGAAGGAGATGTATCAGTAGAAGAAGGGATGCCATTTCCTGGTCGTAGACTGGAGAAGAAATTCATATGAAAAATTTGCATTAATGTAAAACTTCAAATGAAATACTTTAAGTTTAAGAATAGAGAGCATTTTAACATTCACCTGATGCGTTTATATAGTCTTAAGACTTTTGTGTGGTCTAATTTTTTTTTTTATTAATACGGAAAGCCTCCAATCTCAATAGGTTAAGTTTGCTCATTTTAATGTTTCTGTCATCAAAACAAAACATACAGTAACTGCAAACATAGCAAATGCGTAAAAACAAGTGAATGAAATACAACACACTTGTTTCATGAAGGTCACTTCCTTCAGGACATTCTGCTGAGAGCAACAACTGACTCAGCTCTGCTGTTGAAGTAAGTTGCTTGGCCTCTTTAATGACATTTGGCCTGAAGAACGTGTCCCACTTCTGAAGCAGCCTGGAGGATGTCTCAGCGTCAAACAGGAGAGTGAAGTCTTGATCCACCTTTAAGAAGATATTAAACTATAAACAATATTCTCAAATTGCATGCCTTTGAAAACATGTTCCATTCCAAACTTACCAGCCCTTTTGTATCTAGGAATCTTGGGAAGGTGGAGATGATATCAGCACTAGAGCCTGGATCTTTAACAAGCTTCTGGCGATGCTGAAAGGTCTCTCTCATCTTTTGGAATATTAGGGACTTGTCTGTGATATGGCTGAGCAAAGACATGGCCTCTCTGCAAGCATCCCCATCAAGTTGCCCTTCAAAATTAGTAGCCCTTTGGCATTTTGGGCCTCCTTGAGAAATATCATGAGGGCTGTCTAGTAGCAAAGATCCTCGTCGTATCTTCCTGTGGACAGTTTTCATACGCCAAGCAATGTATCCTGTGTTGCTTGCAGCATCATAAAAGTGTTCCTTAAAAGAATCAAATTTCCATGTCATAGATATTATAACATTGCAAGTATAACATGAAAGGGTCATGCAGACAATGACTTACGTAGCCTTTCTTGGAATATGGATCTCTGAGGGAAGGGAACAGCATCACTATGCCAAGAGCATACTGTTCTCTGATAGCTTTAGTAGGGAGTTGCCTAAGGGAAGATATAAAATTGGTCATCTTAATTTACACAGTGGTCATGCAGTTATTCGTAAAAAAAAAAAAAAACTACCCATGTGTATCAATCATGTGAGCCACTAGTGTGTTAATCAGTTGTCTTGTGGCATCTGTAAGGGTTTCTGTTTCTTGATACTCCTGTAGTACTGCTTCACCGCCAGACTTCAATTTCAGAACATCTTCGACCAACTAATAAAAAAAAAAAAAAATGACCTTGGTGATTCACAAATTACTACAGACTCAGAGGGGTAAAAAAATAAAAAATAGTGTGTCAGCATTTGCATCATTTTCATTTCTGGGTGAACAGAACCTTAAGGAGACTCAAGTAAAAAGCTTTGTTGTAACCCGTTTTGCAGACAGTGCAGATGTGTCCTCTTTTCTTTGTCTCTTGTTAGGGACCTCATCTAAGATTACAGTCGATGCACTTGAGCTGTTGCTAGTGTCAGACTTCTCAGATATGGAAGACAAAGAGTCTGAAAATTCTAAAGAATGACAAAGTATTACAATATTACAAATATTGTGATGACCAGCACAAGAATCAGAAATAAGAAATAGCTAATTTATCCTGAGTTGCTAGATAACACTCGACTTCTTTCAAATTCAATAAAACTGACCATTATCTGAGAAAACAGTCAGCACCACATTGGCTTGTCCAATGGGGTCGCTGAATATTTCTGCATCGACTTCTGTCCCTGTTGCATCCTTGTATGTAACTTTTGCATCTGGTGGCAAGCAAAATCTCTCAATGACTGAAAAAATAAAAAGATAAAAAACATTTTTTTTATTTAAGTTGACACCCTTTCTCGCTTCACAACAAATGATTGATTTAAATACATATATCTTTATGATGCAAGCAGAATGTAAATATGGATTTTTTTCCCCAATGTATCCCCTTCTATAAAACATTCTATGATAAAGTCATGTACAGAAATGAGTCAACAACATGAGAGCTAGGACAATACACAGAATTTATCAGATGGTAATCAAATTCTTAGTTATTTTAACCGAGTGGGGGGGGGGGGGGGGGGCAACCTTTTAGGTGAAATTGCATAAAGTCAAACCTCCCTTCAATGCAATCCAGTTTCACATACTTCTGCTGCTCGTTGTACTTGATCTGGACCAACATTTTACCTGGAACAAGCAAAAGCTTTTGGCATTGTAAATCGGGGTAAATGCAGAATACTGTATGGATGGATGCACGTCACATCGTTTCCGTTGCAGACGTGACAGTAAACTGCACCGTACGTTTTCTCCAGTGCCGATTATATATATATATATACACACGTTTTGTTTTTTTTTTATTAAAAAAAAAGTGTGTGGTTAAATAATCGGCACTGGAGAAAACGTACGGTGCAGTTTACTGTCACGTCTGCAACATGACTATTGCACATACATATATATATATATATATATATATATATATATATATATATATAAATCGCGTTAAGCTTGTAACGTAAATCCATTCCTTTATAAAGTTTTGCACAGTTTTCGTAGCTAACATAACCTTAGCTAGCTAATCACGTCGTCGACAATGCCAGTCCTGGCAAACAAGGCTTTTTTAAAAAAAAAAATAATAATAATTATCATTCATTTTATTAATTCGGTCTATCATTTTAATTAAACAGTGGCCACACTGTAATAATTTGATTTCTTGTTTGAATTTAATCGAAACGAGTGAGCGTAGTAAAACGTGGCCACGATGTAACTTAACACATAACTTAGGCTGTGTGTGTGCGTGTTCGCTTCCACACTTTAATATAGGCTTATGTTCAGTGCTCCACAGCACGTAATATTGTACATTTTGCTATTACCAACGATCATAAATGTTTAAGTATGATTTAATTTAACTTACCTTTCAAACACACACGAGGATAATGGCGGCGTCCTCATGGATTTCACCAGCGACGATTGGAAATGCGTGGGCGGAGTCTAATTACATCTCTATGGAGTTGGTTTAACACTGATAATCAACTCTGTGAAATAACTCCAACACCAAACACCGTTTTACTCTGAATGTGTTAAAATTACTCTTTGGGTGTTGAAATCAACTCGGAAATGTTTAACACCTAAACTTCAACTCTCCAATTTTTGCTGTGTATATAGTAGGGGAACTTACCGTTAGCCATTTAACAGGGTTTTACGTCCCAAATGAATTTTACGCCCTTGGCACAATCCAAACACTTTATTATTTCTGCTGTTTAATGTTCTTCAGCATCTTACTTGCAGCAAACTTTCGTCTGACATCTTTAGTCAGTAACACTAATTAAATGACTAAGTTAATATCTATGTTTTTGCAGCCATCCCCCCGGGTTTCAGTCTTTTTTGGGTGAGCTGTTTTTTAAAGGTTATGATGAATGGCGGTGGACTTAAGTGACTTGAAACATACAATAGTCATTTGCAGAAATGCTGATTCTGATCTGCAGTGTTTGTGGCTGCACTAATGGAAAGTGTTATTTGTGCAATGTCATGCTTCACCCTGCAGAAAACACATTTCTCTTACTTTGTGTGTGTTTATCCGTAAAACACATCCACCGTTTCAGAAGCATTAAAAACCCATCTGACAGTCTGCTTTTCACATATATGTTTTTGTGTGCTTGTTTTGCTCGCTCTCCTCTATGCGCTGCTGTGTCCATCGCTCTTATTGAATATCTGAAGTGTCTCTAATAGAGCGCATCTCAGCTGTCTGTCTGTGGTTGAAGTGTCATTGCAGTGGCCTGTTTTCCTCACATGGAGAGAGACTCAATGGCTTTAACTCCCCATTAGAATATATCAACTCTGACGCGCATTATTAGCAGGGCACACCGTCTCTAATGGATGCCGTGCGTATTAGAGGAGCTGCTGATGACGGGCAGGTGAAGTGAAGCAGGGTTGGAGGCAAAAGCTGTCTGGTCCTGTCTCAATATGATGAATAGCAGGTTTTGTAAAGATTTCAAAACTGTCCTTGGCTGTATTGTGACCGGAGGCGAAATCTGTTCTGCCGCTCCAAATCCAACAGTTGCAAAAGATTGCTGAGGATGAGGAGGTCAGTGTGGACTCGCACTGATGCTGAATGTACATTATGTGTATGGTAAATAATTAATTTATATGTATGGCTGAAACTTTTAAAATAGCTTAGTCTGTATACCTTGGGTTTGCTACATAGCGATATACCTACAACCACAGAGCTGATGTTTGTATTTTTAGACATTTTCTTCTATATGATTTGTATGATATAGGGGAGACCAGGACTAGTTGTCACACTTCAGTGAAGATTTCTCAGGGTATGGTTATTTTTTGTCAAGTCAATTTCAGTGCGGGCACAAACCTAAAACAATATTGAATATTTCCATTTCCATATTTATTGCTCATAAAAAATATACCTATGGCGTTATGTAGTGCCAGTGCTATTTTAGTATTGAGATTCTGTTTCAATTATATTAATAATTTTAATTACTTTTTATTTTTAGCTTTTGTTAACATTGTAATTTAAAAAATGTTGGTATAGTTGTTTTAGTAATTTTAGTTTTTTTTAATGTCTATATTATTTGTATTTTTTTAAACTTGATATTTATTTAATTTACATTTTTATTTATTAACAATTTAATCGATTTTTTTTCAATTATAAACTTTTTATTTTACTTGAGTGTTAATTTTTTTAGTACACTAACTGAAAGTCAGTTTAAGGCTTTTTTGAATATTTTATTTAAAATAACAGAAGTTTTTATGGTTTTAGTTGTATATAATATACCATAAAAACCCTTTATAGCATGATAAATTATAATATATAATAAATCTATAATATAAATTATAAAAATGCTGCTGTTGAACTTGCTGTTTATAGTCACTTATTTAATATCTTAATAATAATTAAAATAAAAAAATAAATATTTTACAAATGCTCAATGAAATATGGTTTAAATAAATATTTAAAAAGAAGAAAATATTCCACCGCACCTTCAACTGTATTTAACATGGTTGTAGGATAATACATTTTTAGTGGAATTTAAAGAAAAACAATTATGAAACTTCAAAAATGAAAAAAATAAATATTTAAGTATCTAATTATCAACATAAATTATTACACGATACTTGAGAAATAAATATATGCACATGAAATATTGATTTGTTCATTTTATTATTGTACTGAATATTTAATCATGGCATTTTATCAGATTTGTATTCTAGCATGTGGTTTACTGTGACTGTGAGACATGGACCTCCAATATTTGCATAAATTGCATAACAGATGTTTGAGATTCCCAGCATGCCATGTGTGTCTGATCATGATTGAGCTGGTTTGTTTGGCCGAATTCTTCCCACATTCACCGCCATCACAGCTAGAGACACAGGGAGTCTTTTAATGAAGAGTAAATATGGCCCAGTTAATGTGCCATTTGATATGCGCTTCTCAAACAAGCATTTAAACCAGAGGAAGATTAAAGTATACAAGCCTTACGTTGTTTCAACACCCTTCAAGCCCTGGGATTCTGGATGATGAGAACGGAGAAGATAAATGTAATTATCCTGTCACGATGCGGCCCTTTTGAGATATTTTCATAAAGAAAAGAGGGCTATAATCTACAGATGTCTGATGTAGTGCTGGCCAGATGGATGTGTTTGATAATCACTTATTCTGGGCAGCTCAGAGGTGTTCTCATTAGCAGAATAATAGTAAATGTGCTGGATATACAGAGAGTGGATTTGGGCTTTATAAATGTAGCCATTATGTTGATTATTTCTTAATAGACGGCTCAATACATGTACAGTCGGGTGTGTGTGTGTGTGGGATTTGTATTTTGACTATGAGCCAGTCGACCCACTTCCAAGAATCCTGGTTGTGTTGACCTTTGCCTTCATCTCATCAATGCTGACCTTATGCATGACATTTAACCCCGTTCGACAGGCTTGGACAAAATTCTGAATTGGCCCCCATTCAGTTCATGATTTGGAACTTGAAATGAATTGGCACAAGATGTTGAATTGGAATGACAGGAAAAGAAATTTACAGAATTGCAAATTAGAGTAATGTTACGCTGTTCAGACAGAGAAATTTCATTTTTGTAAATAAAGATTTAAATATTCTTGGGGGGTAATTATGTATATTTTTCCACAGATATGGAGAATACATATGTTTTTATATATATATATATATATATATATATATATATATATAATATATTACACACAGATGTCTCAGCTATATTATTTTATTTCAAATCATATTTCTGAAAATTATTATTATACTATTATTTTATTATTATTATTATTATTATTATTACAAATATAGAAAAAAATCAAATATTAAATACACACAGATGTCTCAACTATATATTTTTTTCATTATATTATTGAACATTATTGAACATTTCCATTTCTATAAATGTTTATTTAATATAGCATAAATATATCAACGTGTGTGTACATTATTATTATCAATAATAATAATAATAGTTAATAATAATCATCATGTTTCTTTCTGGCATCAGAAATATTCACTGGAATGTGACCATTTATGCATCTATATTTATACTTTTGACAGATTTATTTTTTTTTTAAACCAAAAGTCACTTTCATTATAGTCAAGGAATTCTTTATATACATTTGATCAGTTTTTGCATTCCCTGCAATCCGTGACCTTGGTGTTGCTCTTGAGCTACTAAACCAATGGATCAAATAGTGTGAATTGGTTTGATGGTTACTGAACTTGGTTAGGTTCTGCATAACAAATATTTGCTGAGAGATAAATCATGTACAATGAGTCACTATCAGAAAAGAAAGAGTTCACACTGCCATCCTCCCCCCGATGAGGTTTGACCCCATTACATTGGACTTTGCAGCTAGCAGAGCAATCAGAGATGGCATAATAACCCAATATTTGCGTTAAATTTGAATAAAAGCTTATTTAAATACCTGTTTGGAATACCAGTACATTTTTATTGATTTTTACAGTGATGAAAGAAAAAAGGCCTTAAGCATTACCCTTCAAACTAAAACACTGCTTGATTTAATAAGCATATGACCTCGGATGTTCCATCCACTCAGTTTCTAATTTCATTTTTTTAATTTGAAGCTCCTTAATCTAATGGTCCAGCTCCAGGGTCCTTTTATACAGAGTCCCCCTGACAGAGTCTGTTTCCACCTGAAAAAATAACAGACTGGTTAAAGTACATTGCAGGCTGGGGAATCACACAGACTGACATGGGCTTGTACAAAGACAGAACTGAACTGTAAGTTATGTGCAGGGATTCATGCACTACCGCTTTTCCTTTGCTTGGGAATGTTCAGGAAGAAGAACCTTCAGGTTGAGGGGGAGCTAGAGTATAATCACATAATACAGAGGTTGTCAGCCTTATCCGACCCAGAGACCGTCTTACCTCAGCCAAAAGGGACCTCCTAATGTAAAATACTACCTGTGGCTCACAGGGAACATTCCCACAACTTTCACTAAAGTTATTTAAAAGTTATGTAAATGTTAGGACAAAACTTTCTTAAAATAATCTTCATGAAACATTCTTTTGATGAATGTTCTCAAAGTTGAGACAGCCTTATGATGTTATTTGTAATGTTATCATAAAACATTCATGATACGTCTTTTTGATGTTATTTGTACTTGAACGTTCTCAATGTTGAGAGCAGATGTTCTTACAACTACATTTTTTGAACTTCCTTATGATGTTATTAATATTTGCTGAATGTTTTTGTAATGTTATCATAAAACATTGTGACAACAATGTTCATGGAACATCCTTATGATGTTTTTTGTACTTAATGCAAGTTCTTAATGTTAAGAAAACAATCTCAGAATTATATTTATATTAATATTTGCTGAATGTTATCATAAAACACTGTGAGAACAACATTTGTGGAACTATATGATGTTATTCGTACCTGATGAAGGTTCTCATATGTCAAAAGAAAACATTCTTAGAACAGCGTTCATTTTCATGATGCTATTCATATCTGAAGAATATTTTTATCTGAACATATTGTGAGAACAGCATTCATGGAATGGTTTTGATGATGCTGTTCACATTTTAATGTTACAGTTTTCATGTTACTATTGCATGATAACTTCTTTTTTTAGTTTATTACTGAACTACCTGTACCTGTTTTGCTGTGGCCTAGATTCATTGCGCCTACTGAATTTCCCTCAACTATTCATGACACATACACTCAGCCATATGGACTTGCATCATAGTTAATAAATATGAACTCATGTACACATACCCTAAATCAAAGAGCTGTGTTTGGAGGAGGCAGCACCCTGGACTCCATCCATCATGACTCGGCCCTGATTGCTGCGAGTGCCAGCTCCTCTGCCAGGGTGTATTCCCTCCCTCTGTTTTCCTCATTTCACACTTTTTTCTCTCACGGTCTCTTTCCTGCAGATGATATGTGTTTGTGAGAATGTGCATGCAAGAAGAATAAAGAGGTCATGGTAAACATTCACCACTTTGAGTTGCTTTTGTATTTTATTTGCTGCCAAGATTTTGTGGAACTAGAGTTTTATCTAATTAGTTTACACTTTAAACCTTTTCATAGGGCCAAGGCATTATACGTGTGCAATTATACTTTAAAAGATATTATAATAACATTTAAAAATATTGCTGTAGATACACTCCAAAATTTGTGGTAAGTACGTACATAAGTAAGTACGTATGTAAGTAACTATTTACTTATTTACTTATCTAACAAGCTGCTTATTCTCACCATGGCTGCATTTATTTGATTAAAAATACAGTAAAATTATTTTGTAAAATATTATTACAATTTAAAATGGCGGTTTTCTTTAAAAATATTCATGAATAGTTCTAACATGCTGATTTAGTGCTCAAGAAACATTGCCTATTATTATCAAAAAACAGTTATGCTGCTTAATATTTTTTTTTTGGAAACACATATGTTCTTTGATGGAATTTCAAAAGAAAGGTACTTTCATACATCTTTGGAACATTGTAAATTCAGTTTTGATCAATTTAATGCATCATTGCTGAATAAAAGTATTATTTTCTTAAAACTTTAATCAAATCAAATCAAATCAAATCAAATCAAAATCTGACCCTAAACATTTGAATGGGGTATATGTGTATAAGATGAAATTTAGATGCTAATTCTAAATTGCAAAAAAATATTTTCCTAAATCAATCTCATTTTCTAGTATAAATATTTCAACATTCATAAAAGAAATTACATAGTATATTAGGTATTATTTTCAGAAATTTCTACCAAACTTTTGTGAGGTTTATTCTTAACATAGAAAAAGAAATTGCCAATGTGGTAAGAATTTTATTTTTCCACATTGGCAAATATTTCTTCTTGTTCTTGTACCTGCCTTAACTTTTTGATTCAAAAGAAAGTGCATCATAGCAAGAAAGAAAACTTCCCAAAGCTCTGGAGTGCATCTATATATATATATATATATATATATATATATATATATATATATATACAGTATATAATCTTGTGCCCAGGTGCGGGACTCTTCTCTGGGATGGCGGTAGATGCTTAAGGCTTCAGTTCTTCTTCATAGTCATTCTGAATCCTGACAGGTAATTAAAAGCGGATGGGTATGAGTATTGGGATCAAGTGCCTCATAATTCCTCATTATCTTCTCAAAGCAGATATTTACCCTCTGGAAACATCTCCCTTTACAAACAGTACTCATTCCTCACTGGTGCTAGAGTTGGAAGACACTTCACTGGCTGAATACTGACTGACATTAATAAGAAAATACTACAGCATTTTGTCGAACAGAAAAAAAAAGATAAGGAATGGCATTCACAGGTGTTATTGGGATGTTGGAGGGAGAAATGTAAATGATTACACCGTTTCACTTTATGTCAGCACTGATAGATTGTTTGAGTTTAATTAGAAAACTGTAGCATGTGACATCAATTACATAAGAAATGACTTCATCTGATGAATCATAATATTTTGTACATTAATTCCTAATAATTCTCTGAGCCATTTTTGCATTTTTAAAACCAAACTTACGGGGAAATTATTTTTTTATTCACACAGGCTGAACATTTACTCACCCTCAGGCCATCCAAGATGTAGATGAGTTTATTTCTCCATTAGAACTGATTTGGAGAAATTTAGCATTACATTTCTTGCTCATCAATGGATCATCTGCAGTGGATGGGTGCCGTCAGAATGAAAGTCCAAACAGCTGATAAAAACATCACAATAATCCACAAGTAATCCACACGTCATCTTTTGTTTTCAGCGCTTGATCTGTGCAATTTCTCTTGTGATTCAGACTTGACTACTTCTTTATTGGAGAAAGCAACGGATAGAGAACTCTCCTTTAGTCGGGAGCAACAGTTTGAACAAACTGAAAAAAACGTCTTGATGAATTTGTTTCATATTTTCACAGCTTTTCACTTCACAAGATGTAAATTGTTGGACTAGAGTTGTGTGGATTACTGTGATATTCTTATGAGCTGTTTTGACTCTCATTCTGACGGCACCCATTCACTGAAGATCCATTGGTAAGCAAGTGATGTAATGCAAAATTTCTCCAAATCTGTTCTGATGAAGAAAAAAACTAATTTACATCTTGAATGGCCTGAGGGTGAATACATTTTCAGCAAATGTTCATTTTTGAGTGAACTATTCCTTTAAGTCCGCCTGAAGTTTCCAAATACGTTTTGGTGGCAATGCGTTTTGTGTGATTTAGTGGACTCAAAATTGCCAGCGATACAATTCTGCTGTGAGTGCACTGATCAATTTGTGGCTCCTCGGTGTACTGGAGTGGAGAACACCAAACAGTGCATGTGTTTCTTTCAGTCTGTGTCATGTTTCATTTTGATAATGGCCATTGCTTGCGAGCGGATGCAGTGAGCAGGAGATGTGTAGTGTCAGTACAGCAGGTTGATTCGCTCTAGCCGCGTGTACGCTGTGATGCAGTGCTCATCTGTTTGCATTAGCCTCCTCTAGAGAGTCCATGTTTCTGAGTTTGATGTCAGTCTCTAAGGTAGATCCCACAATACCTAAATGGGTTACGAGCCTGAAAACCTTGTTTCTTATACGTGGGGAAGAAAGAGAGAACACAGAATGAAAGTAGTGCACCATATGGTCTCATAATCCAGCCATGCGCAGTCATCACTCTCTGATTTTGAACGTGCTTGAATTTGATTACAGTACGACAGAAATATCCAGTTGAGTGTTTAGGGGCCTGAAATTTATGATCTCTACAGTATAGACGAGAGTGTTTGCAAATTAATTATTGTGTTTACATGTACAATCTTAGACTGATTGTGCATTATAATCAGATAATATGTAAAAGTCATGTAAATGCTTTAAACTGTGTTATTTTATTAGGAAAAGGCCATAAGTGGTTTAAATGAAACCCAGTGGACACTTTGAGTGGGTTTTTGATAGTTACCAATGTCTTTTGGCACTGTTGTGCATTATATAAATATTTCTGAATTATTCTAGAAATAATGCTGTTAAATGGTAAAATAATATAATATTTTCTAAACGTATATGATTGTAAATATGTGTATATGTATGTATATGTATATATTAAACTGATTAAAATATTGATGATAACTGAAACATGTATGTGTATATATACAATTTGTATATATATATATATATATATATATATATATATACATATACATATACATATATACAGTATACACACATACACACACACACACACACATATATATATATATATACACATATATACATATATATAGAGAGAATTTTAATTGTAATATATATGCATTTCAATAAAATTTTATATTAGATTAGATTCATTAGATTAGATTCAACTTTATTGTCACTGTGCAGAGTACAAGTACAGAGCCAATGAAATGCAGTTAGCATCTAACCAGAAGTGCAAATAACAAAGTATCTAAATAGATATAAAAATGTGTATATACATTCAGTTTTTATGACATATAGTGCAAGTTATGAGGTAGATGGGGAGAGACTAGCTCAGTGCAAATGACTGTACATACAACTTAGGTTGCAAGGAAATATAAACAGAAGGTGCATTATAAAGAGAGGTATGTAAGTAGCATATGTTTGTATATGGCCAATGACCTTAATGGTCTCCGGAGGTAGAAATGTGCAAAATGTCAGAAAATGTGCAAAACAGCAGGAATAAAAGAACATTGTGAGTGAGGAGTGCAGACAGGTTATTTAACAGTGCAGTATTTTTTATATATATATATATATATATAACCATTAGGTGGTCCATCTTGGGTGTAGTGTTCAGCACCTGAGATTGGAGTTCAGTAGGCTGACAGCTGAGGGAAAGAAACTGTTCCTGAGTCGGTTGGTGCGACAGCGAAGACTCCTATAGCGTCTCCCAGATGGGAGAGGAGTGAACAGTCTGTGACTGGGGTGAGAGGAGTCTTTAATGATACTTTTCACTCTCCTTAGGCAGCATTTGTGGTAAATGTTGTTGTTGGCACACCACGTTGCTAGGTGCTGGACCTCATCCCTGTAGGCCGTCTCATCGTTGTCGCTGATCAGGCCTACCACTGTGGTGTCATCTGCAAACTTGATTATGGAGTTAGAGCCATATACAGGTGTGCAGTCATGGGTGAAAAGGGAGTAGAGGATTGGGCTCAGCACACAGCCCTGTGGTACACCAGTGTTTAGGGTAAGGACGGAGGAGGTGTGGTTATTGATCCTAACAGACTGTGGTCTGTTGGTGAGAAAGTCCAGGGTCCAGTTACAGAGGGAGGGGCTGATGCCAAGATCAATGAGCTTGGAGATCAGTGTGGATGGGATAACTGTATTGAAGGCGGAACTGAAATCAATGAATAGCATGCTGACATATGTGTTGGTTCTGTCTAGGTGCGTCAGGGCAGAGTGGAGAGCTGAGACAATGGCATCATCAGTTGACCTGTTGGATTTGTAGGCAAACTGGTATGGGTCTAGTGTTGGGGGCAAGCATGTTTTCAGGTGGGAAAGAACCAGCCTCTCAAAACACTTTGCAATAATGGGAGTAAGAGCAACTGGTCGGAAGTCATTGAGGGCCACTGCATCAGCATGTTTTGGTACAGGTACAATGGTGGCTGTTTTGAAGCAGTTGGGAACAATGGTTTGGGCCAAAGAGAGGTTGAAAATGTTGGTGAAGACCTCAGACAGCTGTTCTGCACAGGCCCTAAGCACTCGGCCAGGGATGCCATCAGGGCCGGCAGCTTTGTGTGAGTTCACCTTACGCAAGGTGGCGTACACGTCACTGGTGGAAAGTGTGAATGGCAGGTCGTCAGGTTTGAGCACAGCTTTGATGGGTGGTTCTGTGTTTCCACGATCAAAGCGAGCATAAAAGTAGTTCAGATCGTCAGGGAGGGTGGCATTGCTGTTTGGGGGTGTACTGTTTGCTGGTTTATAGTCTGTGAGGGCATGGATGCCTGTCCACATTCACAGAGGGTCATTGTTTTTAAATCTGTCCTCAATGCGCAGTTTGTAATTGTATATACTGCAAGCAGTAAAATAATTTTCTGTGCATGTGTGTAATATGCATTGCGGGTAAAAATAATAAATTTTATAGTGTATATATAAATTATATTTCATGGTATAGAGGTTTTGGTTTCTGGTTTTGAATGAATTCAAAGTACTTACTATTTGTCTCGCTTTGTTCACCATCTTGGATGTTTGGAGATGTACAATATTTGATTTATGTGTTGGTTTTTAATAGTTTTATCTCATTAGAATGCACAGAAACTTTGAACGGCTGTCAAAGCAGATGAATTTGGATTTTGAATAGTGTAGTTATGAATATTGTCTGATCGTTTATCTTAGAAGGTACTTAATACATTTTGGAACAGAGTCACTCACTGTGTGATTAAAATGCAGCACACATGAAAAGTTTGTACTTGGCCATGCCGAAAATCTCTTATTTGCTGAGAATTTCAAGCAATGATACCAAAGTCTCATGGTCTTAATTGGGGGTTTAAATAGGGCGAGTGCATCAGAGACATTATTGTTTCTCAGTGCACCATAAATAACTAGGACTTTGGCTCAGATCTCTGAAGGGCTGTGCGGATGGGGACATACTCTAGTCACTGCTGCAGTTTACATGCTGCATAAGCAGAAACATGTGCATTCAAAGCATGTCTCCTTTCTTCTCACCTCTCTTTTTCCACTCTCTTAATCTCCTCCCTCTTTCAGTTCCTTTCCTCTTTGCCTTTGATGTGCTAAACAACAAATTATTTTATTCCCTGCTCACTTGTGCAGCTTATTCCTGAGACTCTAGAGGGACAGACGTTTGCCAGTTCTGTGGCCATAAGCAAACTTGGAGGGACATGGATGAAACTTTTGGGTGCAAAGTTTGGAATGTTATTTGAGATGAGGTTTTGGCATTCTGGTTTTGATCAAAAGCAGATGTCCACAGACTTTTGTTCTTGCTTCAAAGCCTCGTGAAACCTCGTGGATGGACCAGACTAGATTTTTCATGACATTTCCAGACACACCTTCAACAAGTAAAACTCTGATTTTCTACTTTAGCTTTTATTGATAATGAGAGAGATTTCCATCATCGCTCTTTTGAAATACATTGGGTCTCTGAAACAGTATACTGATATACCCAAACAGAGACTGAGTGGGTGCAACTAAACCAATAATCATGATAAATGCATATAATTCTGTGACAAAGTGTGTGATATATTCAGTTGAATGGGCTGAAAGAGAAGTGTGTTTTGGATTGATTATATCCATTATATCGTATGCTTAAACCAAAGCAATCATGCAGAAAAAGGAAGAATGCTTTTGATTAATTAAGCGTAATTGCTGTTGTGTAATGAACTGCTGTAAATCGACAGATACTGGAGAATAAAACCCACATACACTAAAATAAGACAAAAATATATATATTTGAAATAGAATAAACAATAACTTAAATCTATCTATAGGTACAACATTTTATTTCAGCTAGTTGCTAACATTTCTTAAATTAGTTTAACTTGTACTAAAATAACTGAAACTAAAACTGAAATAGGCTTTCAAAAACAAACCTACCCTGAGAAATGTTCTCTGGAGTAAAAAGTTTGTCTATTATTTTAGTCTTTCCCTTTTGTTAAAATGGTCTCAGACTCACTGAGTGCTTTTATTATGGAGCATAATCCTATATACAATTATATTGGACTTCAGTTCTTCATAATATTGTCTATAATAGACGCCTCTCTTTATTCAAGCACACGGAGGACATCTGTAATACCCCCACAGTGGTTTCACAAACCATTTCTCTCTTGGAATGTGGAATTATCGACATGTTAATTCTTCTGGACAGATTAGCACGGGCCTATAGTTCTAAGTCCAATTGCATTATTAATAGAGGAGAATAATGTGCATTTTCTCTAAAGAGACATGTCTGACTAATGGTTGTATAATTTGCCTGATATCGAGACATATTACTTATTATTAGTCTGGTTTCCCGTTGTGCTTGCTGTGTCTTGCCTCATTGCACTGTATTAGATGGTAGATTGCTAATAGTTGAGAAGAGTCCTGAGAGAGGAGATGGCAATGCTACCTACAAACTAGGGTCGATAATCAGCCTCTTTGTCTACTGACTGGTTAAATTGATTTTCTGAGGGAAAACAGCTTGTGCGTGAAATACTCTTGTGCGCGCATACACACACACACACACACACACACACACACACACAGACAGAGCTCCAGGATGAAACTAGCAGAGCCACATGTGGGGCTAAAACTGTTACGAGAATGCTTTTGAGTTCCCTGTTAAACTTTCTTCAGGCTTAATTAATTAAAAACTCTGCTTGTCAAAATCGCTGATGTAATGCAATATCTGATTGACTTAGATTTTAACCTTAATTTAATTAAATTTTTTTAAGGTCCACTTATGATGTAGTAAATTAAAAATTTCATAAAGTAATAATATATTTTTAAAAATGATTAAAAAAAATTATATTATATATATATATATATATATATATATATATATATATATACACTGTATATATATTGTGTGTGTGTGTATATATATATATAAGTTTGAAGAAGGGCCAATTTGATATTATGTATCTAAATTATGACTAGATTACATTAGTTTCATTACATACAGTATGTACAATATGTTTTCATAGTACAATGAATGCTTTCGTCTCTAAAGACCATAGAACATTTGATTGCTCATGATATGACCCCTTGAATGCCATTGAAATAAAAATGTACAATGCATGTGTGACACAGAAAGAGAAGTGTAAAGATGGCTGTCTCTCTGTGGATCATGCTGTGGGCACATCTGTCCATGCAGTGGAGCAGCAGACGGTCAGAACCCTGCAGAGAACCCTAAACCTCCAACAGCTGGGTCAGATTGAACACTCCACTCATCAAATGAATGTAGATTTGATCGGTGTGCATCTAATACTTTTGCTGCTTAACTGCTCTGTATGGTTTTGCAAATATCAGTTTTCTTATGAGTCTATTAATATTCAGGAGTTTATTGGTGTGGGGTCCTTTGTGTGTTAGTCACTGCTAATGTGAGTATGTGTGCGTACAGTCAAATGCAAATGCTATTGATTTGTCAAGGCTTTGTGATGGAATTATATCATTCAATCCACTGCCTTATAAAGCTCACTATAAAACTGAGTAGTTTGCCGGTCTAGGATCAGTTTCTACAACCCAAATCCAAACCTTAACTATCAGTGGGATGAGAAAATTAGGCTCTAGATTAGAGACAGCATGTCATCCTACATTGTCTAGTGTATGTGCAAAGAAAATGTATTCATTTCTCAAATGTTTAAAATCATTTTGTTTTTAAATAACTAAAGTTTAATTAATATAATAATAATAATAATAATAAAGCATATTCAAATATGAAATAATTATTTTTGAGATAAAAACTGAACTGCAATTAAAATTAGAATCTAATGAAGTACAATAATAAAAACTAACTAGAAAAGCAAGAACGACATTGAAGTGTAAAAATTCTAAAAATCCTTCAATACAGAGAGAGATGGATGGATACAGTGGTGTGAAAAAGTGTTGACCCCCTTCCTGATATTTAATTTTTTTGCATGTTTGTCACACTTTAATGTTTCAGATCATCAAACAAATTTAAATATTAATCAAGGATAACACAAGTAAACACAACATGCAGTTTTTGAATGAAGTTTTTTATTATGAAGGGAAAACTAAATCCAAACCCACATGGCCCTGTGTGAAAAAGTACTTGCCCCCTAAACCTAATAACTGGTTGGGCCACCCTTAGCAACAACAACTGCAATCAAGCGTTTGCGATAACTTGCAATGAGTCTGTTACAGCGCTGTGGAGGAATTTTGGAATTCTGTTGTAATTCAGCCACATTGGAGGGTTTTCGAGCATGAACCGCCTTTATAAGGTCATGCCACAGCATCTCAATAGGATTCAGGTCAGGACTTTGACTAGGCCACTCCAAAGTCTTCATTCTGTTTTTCTTCAGCCATTCAGAGGTGGATTTGCTGGTGTGTTTTGGATCATTGTCCTGCTGCAGAACCCAAGTTCGCTTCAGCTTGAGGTCACGAACAGATGGCCAGACATTGTCCTTCAGGATTTTTTGGTAGACAGCTGAATTCATGCTTCCATTTATCACAGCAAGTCTTCCAGGTCCTGAAGCAGCAAAACAGCCCCAGACCATCACACTACCACCACCATATTTTACTGTTGGTATGATGTTCTTTTTCTGAAATGCTGTGTTACATTTTTATGCCAGATGTAATGGGACACACACCTTCCAAAAAGTTCAACTTTTGTCTCGTCAGTCCACAGAGTATTTTCCCAAAAGTCTTGGGGATCATCAAGATGTTTTCTGGCAAAACTGAGATGAGCCTTTATGTTATTTTTGCTCAGCAGCGGTTTTCGTCTTGGAACTCTGCCATGCAGGCCATTTTTGCCCAGTCTCTTTCTTATGGTGGAGTCATGAACACTGACCTTAACTGAGGCAAGTGAGGCCTGCAGTTCTTTAGATGTTGTTGTGGGGTCTTTTGTGACCTCTTGGATGAGTCGTCGCTGCGCTCTTGGGGTAATTTTGGTCAGCCGGCCACTCCTGGGGAGTGTTTTTTTTTTTGTGACAAACATGCAAAAAAAAAAACAAATCAGGAAGGGGGCCAACACTTTTTCACACCACTGTAGATAGATAGATAGATAGATAGATAGATAGATAGATAGATAGATAGATAGATAGATAGATAGATAGATAGATAGATAGATAGATAGATAGATAGATAGATAGATAGATAGATAGATAGATAGATAGATAGATTCTTAACCAATCATCCAAAACAAACCAGCTCTGGCTCTGTACAAATGATTTTATTGAATACTGCCTGCTTAGTTCATTCAGACTCTGTGGAAGTCAAATTGCTTTAATGAACTAAATCCTTCTGCAGACAGAGAAAGAAAACAAGCTGAAACGACAGGGAAAAAATCTCTGAAGCACTGGAAAAACTCATAAACTTAAACATTTGAATTTCATGTTGTGTTCAAATATGAGCTTATGTAATGAACCAGCGTTACTACTGTGAGTACTGAAGGTGTCCCATCCAGCTCATACAGCCGAAGCATATTCTGGACAAATAAATATATACATAAATATCAATATGAAATGACATTGTAGCATTTGTCATCTTTCCATATCTACCATAATAAAACAAATGATTCATCACTGGCTGCCATGTACAAACTAACTTTATATGCCATCTTGAAAGTAATACATATCTGTAAATCATTTATGGAGGGTGATTTGTTTGATGAATCTGCCAAACTAGAAAGTAATGAATCAATAATGCTTTATTAAGTCAGAATAATGACTGAAATCAATCAAGTATTTGAAATAACCTAAAACAATACAGGAACAGACATTTAATACATTCTACAAAGCTAAGCTGCAGACACTTGAGTGAAGAGGAAGCTTTGTTACACTCCGAGTGAGCAGACATGCTGAAAATCACCTATCAAGCAGTCAAATGATCTCAACACATGATTACACACAAACACATATGTTCTCAGCGTCTGAGAGCCTCTTTTCTACTCTGATCTCTCTCTCTGTCTGTCATCTCTTCAGGTAATCTTTTCTCTCCAATAGTTTTCTGTTATCAGCTTTGCCCTCAATTTAAACTCACCCCCTCTGTAGGAGTCTCTCATCATTTCAAAGTCAAACTCATTCATCATAAAATTGATCTTGATGTGTGTGTGTGTGTGTACCTACTTAACCATATTTTGGGGACAAATTTGTACCCAAAAGTGAGGTAAACCTGACAAAATGTCCAAAAACCTCCATTTGGGGACGTCCTCATTTATAAAACGGGTTTAAAAATAAACTAAAGGTTTTTTTTTGAAATTGTAAAAATGCAGAAAGTCTCCTGTGAGGGCTAAGTAGGGTAGGTGTAGGGCAATAGCACAGACAGTTTGTACAGTATAAAAACCATTACGCCTATGGGATGTACCCATTTAGATAAGTAAATGTGTGTGTGGGTGTGTGTGTGTGTGCCCGCACGCTTGGGTATCTCTTGATGTATATGTAATTCATTTGTGGTCACCACCAACACCACTAACAAAAGTAGTAGTCTATCTATCTATCTATCTATCTATCTATCTATCTATCTATCTATCTATCTATCTATCTATCTATCTATCTGTCTATCTGTCTATCTGTCTGTCTGTCTGTCTGTCTGTCTGTCTGTCTGTTTGTCTGTCTGTCTGTCTGTCTGTCTGTCTGTCTATCGTTCTATCTATCTGTCATTCTCTCGTTCTATTGATCATTATTGTTCTGTTTTCACAAGTTAGCAGTAAACTATTTAACTCACCTGAATATGTTTGTAGATTTGTAAACATACTTTTTCACTTATTTCAGTTAATGCCAAAACTAGCGAGCTAAGCCTGTAGTAGTACTGACAGTGCCGTGTAAACATGGCTATAAAGATGCGAAAAGAGGAGGAACAGACAAACCAATTCAAGTGAGTGAGTCATTTAAATTGGAACCGCTCCGATTGATTCAAATCTTTGACTTCCATCAGTTCAAGCAATTCACTAGCAAAAAATCTGGTCAAAAGAGCATTTCGTTCTAATTTCGATCCGTGTTCCATAGATTCCAAACCGTGTGGCACAGCTGACACAGAAGAGCATATACGATAATATATAATTTGAATAAAGTAGTTTTTTTTTCTTTCTTTTCTTTTGCGCACAAAACGTATTCTCATAGCTTTATAAAATTACGGTTGAACCCTTGATGTAACATGGATTATTTTACCAATCTCCTTGCTACGTTTTTGGACCTTGATAGCGTAAGGATTCTTGTTGTCTATGGAGGGTCTGAGAGCTCTCAGATTCCATCAAAAATATCTTAGTTTGTGTTCCAAAGATGAACGGAGGTCTTATGAGTTTGGATCAACGTGAGGGTGAGTAATTAATGACAGAATTTTTCATTTTGACAGAATTGAGACACTACCATTATCCAGTGACTACTAACTATCATTTGTTCTGTTGTTCATTCCATTTATATCACTTATACAATCCATCTGTCATTCTATATATTGTTTGTTCTATTGTTAATTCTGTCCATTCAGCTATCTATCATTCTATCACTTTCTGTCATACTGATCTTTTGATCTATCAATCAGTTGTTCTGTATTTTGTTTGTTGTTCATTCCATCCATCCATCCTTCAGTCTGTCATTCTATAATTCTATCTTTCTGTCTTTCTATTGTTCGGTCCTGTTCTATCTATATTGTTTTTTTTTTGTTTTTTGTTTTTTTGTTCCATCCATGCATCTATCTATCATTCTATCATTCTATCTATTTTTACAAAGTTAGATATCAGTACAGACACAGGAACTGTAAATGTGAGCAGTGGTACATATGATCAGAAACGATCAGATTGAGGTTCAGATGTCTGGCTGGCTGTCGTGGACAGCACAGTGTGTTGGCAGACACTCACTCTACACGCAAACTGCTGGTTTAACCAAAACAACAGCCCAAACGGAGGATAAAAACTAGTGGAACAACAGAACAGATTCAGATAGGGAACTCAGCATCTCCCTAGGTCATCAATCACACCTTATGGGGTTTAAATAAGTGACCTGTGGGTTACCAGACCAGAGCTGCAACTGCTTCTACCTCCCAACACATTAGTCACTACTCTGTGAGATATTTAAATACAGTACTGCTCAGTTAAATACTGTACTAGGTCAGTAGTGCTTGTCTTATATATTAAAGTTCATATTGCTTCTCTTCTCTGGTTCTGGGTACTGTGGTTCTGGGCCTCATCTCCAACAACAATGAGACCGCATACTTGGATGAGGTAGAGAGACTCACATCATGGTGCCAGGACAACTGTCTCTCTCTGAATGTGAGCAAAACTAAAGAGCTGATCATGGACTTTAGGAAGAGACAGCAGCAGCCCTACACACCTCTTATGATCAGTGGGACCCCTGTGGAGAGGGTGAGCAGCTTCAAGTACCTCGGTGTAAACATCTCCGAGAACCTGACTTGGACTACACACATCCAAACACAGGTTAAGAAAGCCAGGCAAAGACTGTACCATCTGCGACAGCTGAGGAAATTCAGGGTCTCACCAGCAATCCTGAAAACTTTCTATTCAGGGACCATAGAAAGTGTATTGACTCAGTGCATCTCAGTGTGGTATGGAAACAGCTCCAATCAGGACTGCAAAGCACTACAGAGAGTAGTGCGCTTAGCTGAGCGCATCTCAGGGTCTGCTCTCCCCTCTCTGCAGGACATCTACCTCAAACGCTGCAAAAATAGAGCTGTTAAAATCTTCAAGGACTCAAATCACCCTGGTAACCATCTATTCACTCTGCTTCCATCTGGTAAGCGCTTCCGTAGCCTGATGGCAAAAACTGAGAGACTTAGGAGGAGCTTCTTCCCCCAGGCCATCAGGCTCCTAAACTCTAACTCTGTGTCATAACATCACTTGACTCCATGTAAATATCACCATATCAATAAGCTATTCATAATTTTTCTCTACCTCATATTGCTGCTATTTATATACCCTGTACAACTTTTTTGCACATTATTTTTGCACATTCCTCTTAGTACTATTTAAGTCAACAACATACTGACCTGCACATTTACACATTTATATTTATATTTTTTATCTTATCTTTTTATTTTATTCTTTTTTATTTTATTTTTTCTACTTTTCTTCTCTTAATATTTGTATACTTTATAATTGCACTGTCCTTGGAGCGGACCTGACCTACATTTCACTGCTGGTTATACTCTGTATAATTGTGTATGTGACGAATAAAACTCTTGAATCTTGAATCTTCTCCTTTGCTGCATCTTCTTGGTTTATTGCCTTGCTCTTATCTGCCTGTATCTCATGGATTTTAGCTTGCAGTCTCAGATAAGAACAGAGAAGCGTTAATCCACAGAAAGATAGCAGAGTGAGCGGGTGGAAAGGAAGATAACCTCAGGCCTTGAGCTCTAATTCTTCAGTAATTGGAGGACTACTGCACTTTTAGCTGTTCTAATGCTAGCCAAAGCAAAGTCCGTCTATGATCTCCACATACACTTCTAAGAACTAAGAGCTGGATTTTTCAAATCACAGATACTGCAATAGAATGATGAAAAGATGCAATGATCTATAAACTAATGAAAACATGCTTACAATGGGTTGGTATGTACCAAGGTGCTGTCCAGTTTGTGTGCTTCAATTTTTTGTATATTTTTTTTAGATTACACATTATACTTACTATAATATTATTTAAGTTAAAGTTAAACAAAAAACCTAAATTAAAATAAATAAATAAAAATCAACATGAGTTTCTTCACATTTAATGTTCCCCTTTTGCTTTTATGACATCCAAGTTGTGCAAAATTAACATCTGAACATGCATTTAAAGTTCCAAATCAGTTTCTGAATTTCAACTGATAGAAAACTGAATTGCAATTCAAATTTAAATGTAATAAAGTCAAATAAAAACCAACAAGAAAAGCATTAAAGCCTTGTTTGAAAGTTTTAAAAACTTAAAGTTTGAAGATGTCCATGAATGGGTGTTGCAAAGTGACGTGATTGGGAGATTACAGCGTACTGTGCTTTAGTTTGGATGCGTGTCAAAGAAAAGTCCCAGTTACCTCCATTGCTGTCAGCCTCACCGTGAGGGTCCTAATGGAGTCTCAGGAGCTTTTGCGCCTCTGGTTGCAAAAGTAATCATCTACTGCCGGCTGCGGACAGCCGCTTGTGTGAAGGTCTGAATGTAGGTGTGAGGTTATGCCCATATGTTTGAGTGTGTGTATAAAGAAGTCATATTCTACAGCTATTGTACTATATGTATGTGCAATGGTGGGTGGAAGACAGTGTTATCAGAGTGTTAGGTTTACCTCATTGGCTTTAGCTTTACATCAGAAGTTCTGTGTGACACAGGCGCTTTGTTCCATTTGTGCTCCAAACATCAGATTCTCAGAAAGAGCCAAACTCCAGTCTGGAGGTCCATGATCTTACTGACAGAACAATCAGTTCATTACACAATATATCTGAGGACCAGCACTTAGCATAAAACTATAGAAAGCAGCATGTTTGCCATATCTGTAACAGCATCTGTGCTAATACTGCATTCCATTCAACTCCGTAATATGTAATTTCCAGTTTAATATTTGGAAAAGTGTGATACAACACTATTTAAAGTCACACTTCTGCACAAGTTGGAAATCTGACTTTTAGTCATTATTTCAAATTCCAGCATCCCATGGGTTGTGGCTAGAATCTAGAAATGATCATCAGTCTTAAATATTAAATTATTTTATGTAAGTTCCATATTTAAATATTTTAAAATCCTATCATATTCTGGTTATTTTCATGTTTAAATTAGATTCCCACATTATCTCATTTAGACCCAACGTTAGATGTGAGTAGAGAGAGAGATATTTGATTTAAACAAGCTAAATTTATGGTACCATTGCTATCAAAATCTATTGATGATTTTAGGTTATTGATGTATAATCATGACAGACAGTTTTGAGTATTTTTGGATGTTTTTCCCCAGTTGTATAGGTTTATAGTTCAAGACATCAAGCAGGACTATATCCCACGTCCAACTTGGAATGGAAAGCAACAAAACCAGTGACATTAACACCAAATATCATATTGTTCTGTTAAAAATATCTTCAAGTTTTTGTTTCAGTCATTCCATTCAACTCTGTAAGTTGTATTGTCCAGTTTCATATTTGAAAAAATGTGATACAACACCACTCAAAGTAACACTTCCAACTTGTGCATTTCTGCACAGTTGCACAAGTTGGAAATCTGTATCTGTAAATATTTTTATAAGCAGTTTAATCTGGCCACAAAAGGAGATTGAAGAAAATTGGAAATGTGATACATTTCAGTAACTTGCTATACTGACAGCTGACATCTACCAGCAGAATGTTGAGGAACAACTTGCCATTTAACATGAAACATGAATATCAAAATTAATAATCATCTCATCATGTTAAATCCTAATACAGACATTTCTATTGTTAAGATTTTTAGCAACTATTAAAGACAGACTCTTACTCCCAATACTTTATTATAATTGATTTAAAATATTAAGCAGGCAGCATATTCTTATCATATTCAGCAAGAAACTCATTACCTCTGTTCCAAAGCCTACAGCAGTGAGGTGCCTTGCTGTCCACTACCTACCTAAGGCAGCTACGTTTTAAGATTTACATTACTATGCACAACAATTACAGCATATTTCTATAGAGTTTAGTGTTAACATGTTATGCATCATTCAGAGTTAAATTGAGAATGCCTTTTAAAATTCCAATTCAATTCCTGTTTTAAGATAAACTGTAGATGACGCAGGTTCTAATTCAATCTGATATAATCACATCATTGTACGCATGACACAGCTGATTGGTTCCTTTCACATCAGCAGCCAATGAGCTTGCTGCTCAACATTTAAATACTTGGCTAGAGCTTGCTGTAGCAGTTGCAGTGTACTTCAGAAGCCCTCCACCTTCCCCAGCTCCACCTGTATAGATCTTCTGTCTAATTTCATGTATATGGGGTTATTTCATGTATGTTACTGTATATGTGTAGCGGCAGTATTTCCTACATGCTCACAACAACATGTCTGTGGATATATTGGCAGTAGTGTTGGCTCTGCCGTAGCAGAACCGTAGCAGATTGGTTCCACCAAGACCAAACACATTAGCATCGTCTATACATTACCATGCTAAAACTCTCAGAGAGTTGTCATGACAGAACAACAATTAGTGAACGGTTGATTCCAGTAGTTAGTGCTAACATAGAAATGCATAACACATAATGTTTTAGTACTGAATGAAACACAAGAATATATATTCACATTTCTCAGAATTCTATCTGTTGTCTTGAATGAATCTTTTTCTATGAGCTCAGCGCAATTCATTCTGGGATTACCTTATTCAAGAGAGATGTGATTTTGATTTAGAACTTGGCCAAAATGGGATATCTTCTACAGTAATGTAGCATAATTTTTTCTGCCTTCTGTTAGGAATAACCTTTGCATTGAAAGCAGTGTTGCCTTAAAATGCTGTCCATGTTCACTAGGTGTTGGAACAGAGCTAGAGAGTATAAAGACTTACAGATTTTGTGCAATTTTGATAAACGGGTAGCTACCCATTTTGAAAAGACTAAGTAAACACCCTTCAAGGTGTTCTGCATTTGAGAAGGATAGCAAACTTTACTCCTGCAGTCACTCCAATCACTGTGGAAATGAACTCTGTTATGTTTGCATATACACTAAAAAAAGTGCTATATAGCACCAAAAGTGGTTCTTTGGCTCGTAATCATAAGAGGAAAATACTTTCAGTGTTTTCCTCTTAAAAAGCAACCTCCTCGTCAGCTCCGCACTGCGAGCCGCACATACAGCACATAAATATCTTTCTAAAGCAATGTGATGTTATAAAATTAATACTGTGTGAAAAACATAAAACACTTAATCTCTGTATTTTCCTCGTTTGCTCTGAATCGCGATTCGTGGCCCAAAGAAAATGGCGACTGTGAGTAAAGTTTTCACCCGTTTAGGCGCGCAAAGTGTGTAAGAAAGTGAAGTAACGTGTGGCCAAGTATGGTAACCCATACTCTGAGTTTGTGCTCTGCATTTAACCCATCCAAGTGCACACACACAGCAGTGAACATACACACACACCGTGAACACACACCCGGAACAGTGGGCAGCCATTTATGCTGCGGCACCCAGGGAGCAGTTGGGGGTTCAGTGCCTTGCTCAAAGGCCTCAGTCGTGGTATTGAAAGTGAAGAGAGCGCTGGACATTCACTCCCCCCACCGACAATCCCTGCTGGACCTGAGACTCGAACCTGCAACCTTTGGGTTATAAGTCCGACTCTCTATCCATTAGGGCATGACTTTAGGCCCTCAGCAGTGAAGTGAGGTGCGGGCAAGTAACCCATACTTGGAATTTGTGTTCTGCATTAATCCCATCCATCTGCAAACACAGTTAAAAAACTTAATGGCAGGCTTAATGGCTTCTTTATGTACGGCAGTGGTGCTATATAGCACTTTAACCACCCCAAAGAACCGCTGAAGAACCTTTTTTTTTTTTTTAGAGTGTAGTGTGAGAATATAATTTAAATCCATTTTACCTGAGGCATTTATGTAGCCAAGTGCAAATTGAATGTGCATACTCAATCGAATAACAGTTTGATTGATCAAGACACATGAAGTGACTGGGTGTAAATACCTACATAAGAGCAGATATAAACAGAGATAGAACAGAGATTGTTGCTTTATTCTTTGGCTCTCTGCAGTGCAGTGGGTTTGTGATGAAGAGCTGTGATCAGTAGAAGCTGATTGAGCTGTGCTGGGTGTCTGAAATTGTTTTCCCCTCACAGATCTACTTTTACCCGTATCCTTTCAGTACGTCCCCCTTGTAATAAAAGGTTCGTTTTAGACTGCTTTATCTGGTTTCTTCTATAAATGTGTGAAATATTTGAATGTTTTATTCAGTATAGCTGTAATGTATGTGTGTGTGTAGTAATATTTGGATATGTAGATATGTGTCGAATCAGTGATTCAGATCTCAGTGCTTCGATTGATGGTTTTTACGGTCTGATTTTATCCAGTCCTCTAAGACGGTCTGCTTGAGAGAATATGCACAGATGATGTGAAGACACCTGTGTGGTTTTTACATTAGCACTCAATAATGAGAAGAAAAAGCTTGTCAAGTTTCATTTTAGAAACCCGGTTATTCATCAAAAGTGTTTTACTTTTTAATATTCCGTGTTGTCATTTTCAACCTTTCCACTTCCCGTCAGCATAAGTCACTCTCACAGACATGCTGTTTCCCTGAACACCAGTGTATTGTGCTCTTACACAAGTGAGCTCCTGCTCGTACACACAAACCGAGGTGCATTTTGGGTTATTTTGCTCCATTTAGGATGTTAAACCATACATCTTCTCAGTGGTGGCTGCACCGTTTGAACTCCACACAAAATCTGAGCTTTGCAGTCGTATTTGGGATCTCCTCTGTGTGTAATGGCTTAACGTGGCAGCTTGACTTCACTGAGGCTCAGAAAAAACACAGCATGCCTCCAGTACCTCGAGCATTAAAAATGCATTACGTCCTGCGATTTCACGTTTCGCTCGTAACAAAAGTATGGCCGTTTTTATTGCTAAATAAAAGCTGCAGACTAATGCATTGTTTCTTAGCTGTTCCAAAGGGTAGGCTATATGAATTTTGCAAAAGATGCTGTCAGTGCCATTTCTCAGTCTACAGAGGAAAAAAAAAAAAAAAGACAGATGGATTGGTTGTTTGTGTGAGTACACATACAAGCATACACACACACACACACACACACACACACACGCACACAAATGCATACACATACATGCACACATATATATACATGTACATATATATATACAGTATATATATATATATATATATATATATATATATGTGTGTGTGTGTGTGTGTGTGTATATAGGTATATATATATTATATATATATATTTACATTCCTACACACTTACATACACACACCAGTAATATCACTCATGTGCTATTGTAGTTTTTCTCTTACATTAAAAAACAAACATGTATGTATGTATGTATGTATGTATGTATAAAACATAAATAACTTTTAACTGTAATAAAAGAAAATAACAAACTTATTTCAGCTAATTGTCAAGGCACCATTTCACATATTTATAGTTTAACATGAAGTACTATATTAACTATTGCTGTCAAATGATTAATCGCGATTAATCGCATCCAAAATAAAAGTTTTTGTTTACATAACATATGTGTATACTGTTTATATTTATTATGTATATATAAATACACACACATGCATGTATACATTTGAGAAAAATATGTTTATATATAATACAAATTTTATTAATTTAAATATATACATGTAAATATTTTCAATATATATACTGTATGTGTGTGCATTTATATATATATATATATATACACACAGTATACACACATATATTATGTAAATAAAAACTTTTATTTTGGATGCGATTAATCGTGATTAATCGTTTGATTGCACTAATATTAACTAAAACTGAAATAAAAATATATAGAAAGATAAAAATGAACAATATAGACATTTATAAAAAAATATAAAAAAATAGGGCTGTCAATAGAATGAAATAGTCATTAGTTAGTTTTTAGAAAGCAGAATTAAACTATGAATCCCAAAACAGCGTGATATTATATAGAAGTTGTTACCAAGACATCATAGAATATTTAATTTGTACGTTTAGATTGTTTTGTCCTGTTCTATTAAAGCTAGCTCTACTGTATATGCCTTGAAAATAAACAAATATATGAATGTGTGTAGTTTGTAAGCAAGTTTGTGCTTAGCTGTATTTTTATTTCACGTGCTGCAGTTCTTTTTGATGTCTAATTAATTTCGAGGTCCATTTGACCTGAGAATGTGCACATGCATCAGAAACACAAACAACATTCTTGAGCGATAAAGGCTAAATTGTTTGCAGCAGGACAAGACTCAATTTTTATGTGTGGACCTGGTCTCCCCCTGGCCCAATGAATAGGTTATACTTTATCGGGCCCCTTCATTACCCCATTTCTCCCTAACGATAAGTTTTATTGGCTTCCACATGCAGCGTTTGTTTTGGTGATGCTGCTACCTTGGCTGTTTGCGGAAGCTAAACCTGAGAGCATAATTCTTTTGTTTTAACCAGCTGAATCCCTCATGCAAATGATTGTGTATTTCAGCACTTTGGAAATCCATGATGGGTCGACAGCGTTTGAAATGAGCATTTCATGGAACGTGGATGGCTCCGGTGTGCTTACAGGTACACAATGACACCGTATTCACTTTAATTGTGATATTACATGCAGCTCTATTCTCTGTCAGGTTTATGTACTCTCTTTAGTCATCTGTGGTGTCTCGAAGAGCAGATTCCTGGCTCGTGTATCTGGAACAGGAGTGTGGTCCTCTCTCAGAGTTGATTAAAATGGCAGAATGGTTCTCTTGAGAGAAGCGGAGACAGGTGTCTTTATTCCGCACCATCCTGATCCCTCCTCATACCTCTGCTCCTGCATATGTGCATATTCACACTCCTTTATTGCTTCATTCAGAGCGCTGTAAAGTTCCAATGCTGTGGGATTCCCATACAGCTGTGCACTAAATGACCCACAAGGCTTTGCTCTTGTTACTCTCTGAAATATCCAATTCATTACAACTGACACAACACTTTACCCAGTGCAGAAACTGCTCATGGGAAACATAAAATTTCGACAGTCTTTTCCAAATCATAGTGAGTTACTTATCTAGGCAAGGGGTTTCAAAAGAGGACTGTTTCAGCAAAAATAAATCATAAAATTAATTAATTAATCATTTTATTTTTAGCACTGTCAAAGTTAACGTGTATGAAGCAACGCATTTTTAAATATTAGAACGGAACTGTATTTATTATTATTACTTTTACTCTGGTTTCTAAAAACTAATACATTTTATTTCTAAGTTGTAAATAACAAATTTTATTGGAGTATATATTTTATTTGACTATTTCTGTCTTCTCCATAAAGAAATCATGTTTAATTTAATGTCTTGTTGCTGTTTATTTTAATATTTCATGAGATTTACTAGCAATTGTTTCTACACTACACTGTTTTTTAAATGTAGATTATCAACTTGGCAGCGCTAGCTTTAACAAGAAACATGTATTTATTTATTTATTTTAAAGACATATATATCTAGCTTATCTACAAAAGTAATTGGAAAAAAGCATACACTCTCAACATAAAAAGTGAATATTCTCCATATTTGAATCAATACTGGGACTTTTTGAAAACAATATCTCTACAGTATTTCATTAAGTCTTATATTTAATGATATTTAAGAGGTTTCCTCACAAACAATCATACTGTATTTCTCTTGTTATAAAAGCCCATAACTTAAACAGCATTTTAAGAAGTACAGTATACTGTACAGTATGTGCACTTCTGATGTGAAAGCTGTTCTTGTCAGTCCTCTGTCGTGTGTGTCAGGTGTTCCCGCCTCATGTTTCCATATTTGGTTTGTTTCCTGTCCTTGTTATATGTAATCATTAGTTAATTCTTGTCCAGCCGTGTTCGTCTCATTATCTATGATTATCCTGTGTATTTATAGTCCTGTCTAATCAGGAATTTGTCTGGTCTACTCGTTACCCCCGGTGTTTCCTGTCTGTAAGCATTGTCTTGCCCTGCCTTGATGTCATCATTAAAGACTGTTTATTTGAGTTTACATCCTCGTTTGCGTGTTCCTGTGTCCTCCTCGTGTGTGCACCGTGACAGTTCTCAAAGGTATGCATCATTATTATACCCTGTTTTTGGACAAAATATAAGGCTGAATCTTATGTAGCGCTCAAGTTGATATCAATCCTGGTATATGCACTGCGGTAAGAAAAATATATATTGCTTTGTATATTTATGCTTGGCTTATTGCAGCATTGACTCCGCAACATGCTGTCATAAAACTGTATTGAAGTCCTCCATGTTAAGTGCTAGATGTGTTGCTCACTGTAAAAAGTGATGCTGACTTAACTTAAAAAATTTAGGAAACCTGTTGCCTTAAAATTAAGTAAATAATAATTGAGAGTTAAGTGACAGTTCACTTAACTTATACTTTTTTAATATTAATTATTTAATAATTAAGGCAAAAGGTTTCCTACATTTTAAGTTAAGTCAGCATCACTTTTTACAGTGATAAGAAGCCTATTTATGAAAAATTGTGTCATCAAGCAGAGACTCTCAACCGGAGTAAAACAAGCAAAATTTCACAAAAGTAAAAAATTTCATTGTGTTTGGGGCAAATATCTGCACTCACTGAATGCCGAATTTGGGGGCTGTAGCTAACTGCTGTAATCACTGTAAAATAAATAAAAAAAAAAAAAAAAAAAAAATTCATAAAATAATTTGTTACCCTGCTGACTTAAAATTTTTAGTTTAATCAACTAAAATATTCCAGTTGTCCCCTTAAATTAACGTTGAGTATCTTAATTTCAAGTTGACTAAACAAAAAATTAAGTCAGCAGGGTAACAAATTATTTTAAGTTGAAACTACTAAATTTTTATTTTTTTTTGTTTGTTTTTTTTAAACCGTGTACCTATATAGAACATTTCAGATCACTCACATATCCGGTTCTATTTTGGCAGATGCTGTCTATGGCAGTAGACTGCAAGGCAAGTTAGTAGGTGTAGAAACGGTTATAATTTCTGTTACCTGATAGACTTTGGGTTCCTTGCGATTGATATTCCAAAATATGCAATGTTTCTGTTTTTACCATTTAAGGAGTTTTAATTCCTTGCCTCTGTCGCTTTTGGCTTCTTTATTTGGAGTTTAAAAGAAATTTAGGTAATGCTTTACTTAAAGCTTTTATGTATAATGCATTTATAAAGGGTTATTAAAGGCTATGATGCATTATAATTATTAATAATGTGCATTGTAATACATTAAATCTTGTCGTAAAAAAAAAAAGTGTTACCGAAACTTAATATGCAGTAATATTACTGAATATATTTGGCTGTAATGATGCTATCGGATGAGAAAAAAGTTGAACTGCACTAGATGATGACACTGTTGTTTTCTGTAGAGCTGTTTTATAGCTGAGTCAAATTTGCTTCGTAATTGAATTTTTCAACTTTGAAACTGTTATTGAACTAAATTAAATCAACATTTAACTGACTTGAGATGAATAACAACACTATTGCGTTTAGTTGAGCTGCTAGCTAAATTAAACTTGTTTCGTAATTGAACTCTGTTTTAGAGTTGCTTTACAACAGAATTATTTTACAACTTCATCTCATTTGAAGAAGTTTCAATCATTGATTGTTATTTTCCTGTTTTTAGCTGCTTTGAAACGCTGTATTGTATAAAGTGCTGTGTAAATAAAGGTGATGATACTTGATAAAATCACTCTATCAAACTCGAAGAATTCATCAAACCACCTACTGCATGTCTGCTGAAGAACATCTCGCTTTCATGTTGGAGACAAGGTCCGGTACGTGTTTCCGATCATTCTGGATACATAGAACCTTGTGCCTCAAGTAGTCTTTGCTGTCTAGTCACTGAATATATTGAATGCCTTTTTCTCCTCTGCAAACACACCCTCCCATCTTGTGCAAATGTAATCAATCAAAGCTCTAAACCAACTAGGAGTTTCACCTGTGTCTTCACCCATCCTTAAGACAATTTCTCTTCATTTCAGAAAGAAACATCTTGCTGAGATGTACACACTTCCCCTGATGACCCCGGGCTAATTTCACAGGCTGGCAAGTCGCGACAAAACACGTGTGCTTGTTTCCACGCCTCCACAGATGTGTCGTTTACGAACAGTAATGTGATGCTCAATGACAGCCATGGTGGGACGGAGCATCTGCGCTGCTCACGAGCTCCACGGGGCTTGAAGGAGATGTCTGTCACACTCACTATTAATGAGACTTTGTTTGTAAATGCTTCGTTCCTGCTAATTATTAGTACACACTCAGTGCTGCTTCTCTCTGGAGCGCTACTGAACTAGATAATGACTCAGTTTTGGTTTATGGCTTCCCAAAGCTTGTTGGATTAATAAGAATTCCAATTCCACAGTAACCTGAGAGATCTAGCAGAGGTCATGGACAACACAAGGAAGATTCTGGAAATGAAAGCCATATTCCACAGCTGATTGCGGAATTTGAATAAGCTTGTTTAACAAATAGCATCTGAATGCGCTCATTAGAGAATTCGTACAGTGAGAGCGAGGTCTGCAGTGAGGCTGTGCTGATACAACAGTTCCGAGCGGCACACAGATTTATTTTTCACAATGATTAATTTATACTGCGTATTGCTATGCACATGACAGTACAGCTAGTTTATTGATGACAGTAAGAAATGCCCGCTGTCATGTTTATTGTTGTACTTTTCCAGCTGAGCTCTGTCAGTAGCTTCTGTTCCAAAACTTAGTGAGCTGCCTCTCTGCCTTCTGTCTACATAGGCGACTTCATTCACTGACAGCGATTCAGAGTAACAAAACAACCAGAAGTCATTTATTTTCAATTATTGCTGACGATTTGAAGTAACATGAACATCAGCGACTGTTGGCTGAGTTCAACTTTATGCTAATGTGCAGTATGTGGCAACTACTAAGAGGAATGCAGTAATGATTACGTGATTTAGAATTCGTGGGTGAAGTAGTCTTTCTATTCATAGTAAATGGAATTTATTTTTTTTTTTACTTTTATTGAATAGATTTTTAAAAAATCTGCATTCACCATGTTGCCAGATTAATGCTGTCTAGTACAAGCAGGCAAAAAGCATCTTTCTCCATTCATGCCATTCAAAAGTATCCATGCGTTTTGACTTAATTTTATCATGGAGCCATATATATATATATATATATATATACATACTTTTTCATTACCATTGAAAGCTTTGGGGAAGTAAAATATTTTTTTATATATTATTATATAATAATATTACATATACATATAATATTATACTTATTCCATATTATACACTTGCATATTGCTCTTTAGTTGAGTTTGATTGCTTCCATTCTTCATTTGTAAGTCGTTTTAGTTAAAAGTGTCTGCTAAATGACTGTGTGTGTGTGTATATATATATATATATATATAGGTATTAATTTTATTCAGTAAAGATGCATTAAATTTATCAAAAGTGACAGTTTATAATGTTTCAAAAGATTTCGGTTTCAAATAAATGCTGATCTTGAGAATCAGCTTTACCATTACAGGAATCCATGACATTTTAGTATAGAAAACAGTTGTTTTAAATTGTAATAATATTTCATATTATTGTTTTACTACATTTTGTGTCAAATAAATGCAACAGTGGTGAGCTAAAGAAACCTTTTTTTTTTTTTTTTAGCCTTTATTTGGATAGGACAGTTAATTGACAGGAATTTTTGACAGTGTCCATAAGACAATATGATTGATTTCAAATTGCATACGTCCAAAGTGTTCTGTTGATAGCCTGCCATTGAGATGAATGGAAACTATAAGGGGCCATTCACACAGAAAACATTTTTCCATTCCACTTTTCCATTGTTTTTCTACATAAATATATGCTAGACAGACATCTTTGACCATTGTGCTCACATCTGCATCCTCTCACACTTGACATGGCATTCTAAAAACAAGGTGCTAAAGTTAAAAAAGTTCAACTTAAAAAAAAAATGCATCTTGAGGCCACTGCTTGTTTCACATTTTTAAAAGCAAAAATGTGTTCTTTGTGAATGGCCCTGAACAGATTCTGTAGCTTTCCTCAAGAGCCATAGAGCGCCTTGAAGGCGGCAGGCACCTCACTGGGTTTTTGGATCAATGCTAGTGTGTTTATGGCTGAATCATATTGCACAATGTGACTGACCGTGATGAACTGCTAGGCCTGATACCTGACTTTTATTCACACTAACACACAGAATGTGATTCTATTGAGTTACTCATTCATGCCCAGAAGACTTCTGCGCTCTGCTCTGACCTCTTACCCCTTACGGCTTAAGAAAGAAGAATTATGCAGCTTTCTCTCTCTATTCTAACCCAGCTGTATATCTAAATTTGCCCCCTAGGGGGATGTAGCAGTGTGATTAAACTTGGCTCAGCCATAGCAAAGTACAGAGCAAGAACACTATCATTAGTAATGTTGATGTGTGTTAACAGAAGACCGAGAAGAAAAATACTAGAGCTTATAATGATAATCTCTTATGGCTCCATGGTGTAAAAATACTGGTCACATGAGAAAAAGTGTGTATTTTTGATTTGAAATTTAATCTAGACTCAAAAAAAGTCTTAATTATTTATGGCCTAAGGGTAAAGAGGAACATTTTTATTAGATTATTCAAGCATTCATAGTGGCATCCATATGTTGCAAAGCAATGTTGCTGCAGGGGTTTTAATAGAATCTGCTAAGCTATAAATACCTTGCTTATTTCTATAAATTATGATTTCATATGTGATTTAATCTATTTAATCAAAAATGCATTTTATAATACAATTTAAAATAAGTGTTTTCTATTTGAATATATTTATTATATACTGAATAGATTTTTTATATATATTTTGAAATGTAAGGTATTTTTTTGATGGCAAAGCTGATATTTCGGCATCATTACTCCAGATTTCAGAGTCACATGAACCTACAGAATATGCATATATCATAATATATATATATAATGAATGTTCATTTTTTGGCTGTTTGTAGTGGTTCCCACCCTGTTTTGTTACCCCCACAACTGTGAAACTGTGGTATTCTCTTGTGTATGCCATAAATATCAGATGATCTTTATGTGACTGTACCTGAGGTTTGGACTTGGATTGCTATGAAGTGTCCTGGATGTCTCTGCTGTAGCATCAGGGTTTTAAAATGTGTAGATGTACTGCATACTAGCACAGATTTTGTTCTGCTTCTATATTGAGAACATTAGATCCTGAGCTTGCTGAGGCATGAGTGAGCAGCTGCAGTGTGTTTTCTGCGTGTGTGGGGGGGGGTTATTTTTGAGAGCAGGGCATCACTTTGCTTCAGCTTACATTTCCCAAATAATAGGGAGGTGCGACGTTTGAGCCAAACGGCTCTTTTACTCAGAACAAGATTTTTATTTTTACGGTGTCTGGGCTGACTTCAAGACATATGTAGTTTAGCACCGCTTGTTTTGATCTATTTCCTGCATCTTGTTTCCAGGCTACCTGCTTATTTAGAAGGGGGTCTGACTGTGTAGGTGCCGACGTGAAGTTTCATTAAATCTGCAGTGCAGAGCCCGCTTGCAGACTGATAGCCTGGACTGCATTAGTTTGGTTATAGTGAGTATACAAAGACACTTTATTTGCGAGTGAGTCTCTGTCTCAGGCCCGAGAACCGCTCCAACATCCACATCTAAATCATCTAATTGGTCTGCCATGACTACAAATGACTACGTTGACCTTGAAGTGGTTTCTATCTCATACACACGCACACACTGCTATCGCGTCCCTCTCTCACACACACACTTTCTATTTTCAGGCCTCTGCTCAGTTCAGTTTGTGATTGCCACATGGATCTCCTGGGGCTGCCTGCTGATCTACTGTGCACAAGGTGTGGATGTGCACTGTGAATCGTAGATGGTGGTAGAGAGCCTCATGGTAACAGTAAGCCATAGTTACAGTATGGTACAGTAACTATATGGTTTAAAATAGATCAAAATCATCTCCATCTGACCCAGAGTAATGTGCACAGAAAGACCGCTTTCTGATTCTAAAGGAATATTCTGGGTTCATTTCTGTTGATTACCACAAAAAATTGCCATTTTCTGTCATTTTCTTAAATAAAAAAGCAGCAGCTGTTAGCTTACAATGAAAATGAATAAGGCAAATTTTGGAGTCATTTAAAAGCTGAAATGTAAAGTTTATAATCTTGAGATTTGAACATTTGAACTGCATATAGATGTATATAACATTTATAAATGTATATATTTGAATTGCATATAAATGTATGAAATTTTGACTGCATTATTTACTTTAAAAATAAAAAGAGTGACTGCAGCTATTAGCTTACCATGGAAATGAATAGGGCCAATTTTTTAGTGATTTAAAAGCAGAAATGTAAAGTTAAATAATCTTTTATCTCTTAAACATTTATATATTTGAATTGCATATACAATTTCAGTTTATTTTCATTCCAGTTTTAACGTGATGCATATCCGTCACACATACATGAAACAGGCAGGTAAGATTTTTGTAATATTACTATAATCTGAATATGTTTTAAATGCACAATAAACTATTGTAATATAATCATCAATCGCAAGTTAGTATAAACACATTTTGAAAAGCTTTATTTAAATAAAATAAAACAGTTAATAATAAACTATGCTATGATTTTTTGAGTGCAGAAATTTGACCTGTTTCTTACCTATTTCATTTACAGTACAAGACTGACTTACTGTATGTGTTGTCATTAGTTTGTTAAAACTGTGCTATCTAAATGCATGTAAATTTCAATTCAATTGCATAAATATTAAATGTAGGCCTTTATTGCATATGCTATATACAAAATGTTAGTTAGCTTTTTTTTCACCTCAAATTCATAGCATGCATATTGTTCATACCTTAAGGCTATAATATTGGAACAGATTTTTTGTGTGTGTGTGTGTGGTTTATCAATATTATGCCACAAATGCTGTCCTTGTGGGCATGTGGATCCTCTGTGTAAGTACATTTCTGCAGTGGTGGGCTGCATTCAGGTGGTGTGTTGTTACAGGGGTTTTGTACACGAGCACTGGACTGCATCCTCTCAGGTTACACTGAGCTGCGTTTAAGATGTTAACTGGTTATGTTACTAGAGAAGAGCACAGCCAGCCAGTGTTTGCACGTCTCTCTGTCTCTCCCTGTCACCACCCACATTAATTTCTAAAGAGGTGAAAGAAAAGACTCTTTCAGGCTGTTCACTTGCTGTGTCACAACCCGAGGCTGCATCATGTTTATAAGAAACATTTAATTTACAACTCAGCGCATTCACAGCATGCATTGTGTTCTTATTTTGCATGTTTGTACTTTTTATTTGGCTGAATGGGTATGAATCTGAATCTGGGGCATATTTCAACCAAAAATAAAATTTTAAGAAAGTACATTTTATTATTTAGAAACAAGTGTATTTTAATGGAATTTTTCTTCTTCTTCTTCTTCTAATTCTTTTTTTTTTTTTTTTTGCATGACAATTAAGACCTACCTCTCTCAAATATAAAATACATTATTTCAAAATTGTCATTATTGTGAATGATTATTACTTTGAGAATCATGTCTGGGTATAATGTTTATTTATTTATTTATAATATACATAACTGCTTTTTCGGTTTTAAAATAACACTTATTTATTTGAATAAATTAAATTACAACAAATACTAGAATGGTATATAATTATGAAAAAATTATTTTATTTATTCATTTATGTTTATAAACAATGATAGTCACTTATCTACACTGATTTATTGTAAACAAAATATATTGACCATTATATGAACGTGCCGGACACACATCAAGATTTACCTGCCCTCACCTTTACTGACCAGGCAAATGAGATTATTACCTCATGAGCGAGAGAGGGGAGAGAGAGAAGGAGTGAGGGAGTGAGGGAGAGACAGAGGAGTCAGAAGGAAGGAGGCAGAGAAGGTTGAATGAGGTTTGTGTGAGGTGGGCTGCACTTCCTTTGGAGCTGTCACGCTACTTTTTTATCGTTAACATTACTTGAGGACTAACGAACACCGTCCTGCATCTGACCTGCTCTTGGACTTCACGCGCTGAAGGAGAATCAGAAAGAAGTAAAACCACCGGGGCTCGAGCGGTCCGTCCTCGCCTGAGAAAGATACACACATACAGAGACTGATGCGGGATTCAACGCGTGGGTCTGTCTGGTGAGACTCTGCTTGGATTTTATACCGACATGGTGGGTTAACATTTGAGTGATACGGAGACCGTCCGGTAAATTCCTGACAGGAGCAATGAATGATTTTTACGCGTGGTGCGCGTGAGAGAAAACGCTCGCGTAACTGTTGCTGTGAACGGCCGTCTGGAGGAACATGAGAAGAGGAAATAACTGAAACAAACTGCGTGAGTAAGCAGTACTATGTTGATTTGAACACTTAATAATATGCTATTATGGTCTAAGTACGTATTTGAGTTTCAGTTGATCTTTGTTTCTCTTCGGCATCAAAGTCCTTTTGAAACGGATTAGATGAGAGAGCTCTCTCTGTTACATTAAGCAATAACACCATTTAAAAAAAAAAAGATTAAACTCTTATATTCATTTATCACCCATATCCTCTCTAGATGCGCATCTGTAGCCCATTGAATCCATCTGGGAGGGGACAAAACATGATCGATTAATTTCTCTGTGAAGTTTTTTATTCATTCAAGTCATGTCTGGTAAAATGAAGTCAAATGCGACTCGATGTGATATTAATTTTGAGCATAGGCTATATGAGAGGTTTACTTGGCTATCTGATGGATTAAACTTTCCCATTTCATTCACTATCAACCACATCATTTAACCTATTTGTTTCCATTTTCTCATTGCAAAGACAGCACAGAACTAGTATCTATATTGGTTCATCTATGCCAGTGGCGTGTGGGAATGTTTTATGATGTAAGTGTACTATTGTATATTTATTACTAGTGTAGAATTATAGTAGGCCATATTTATTAGTATATTAGTTTATACATATATCCTCTGTATATATCCTCTGTCAACATTGCACCTCATGCCACCCAAAAAGCCTGCTTAATCTGTCCGTTTTCACCATTTTTTTTAATGCATTTAGGTTTATTTTTGGACCTGTTATAGACCGGCAATTTCCTGTTAACTGCATGATCAGCCAATTACAGTGACATGAGGCATTGCCTCCTCTCACGCCATACTTCACTTGTGTTTCACCATTAACACCTTACATTCATTTGCGCTTTTAGTTGATATTAGGCTTTTCCACTTTATTGACTTTACTCACTCTTTATTCACTTTATTCAGGTTTTCCTGAATTTATCTGCTAAAAGGCTTGAATAATGAGTCAGTGGGGTTCAGCTGACACCATTGATATGGAGAGAAAGAGTGCATCTCTCTCTCTCTCTCTCTCTCTGTGTGTGTATGTCAGGAGGAGGACTGGGGTGATCTCATGAGTTACCGTGCAAAGTTTCGGTTTACAGAAGCTTCATTAGTTAGAGATGATACGGTCACCCTGTGCTTTATTAGGAGATCAAGATAATTAATGAGCTTTGAGATCAGTCAAAACTTTAACACACTGTGATTATGTTTGTATCTTGTAATGACGAAATACTGTGACATTGCAATTCCTTTCTGGCTTGTTATAGGAAATGTGTCTCTCATTCACATCTGTAGTTCTTGCCGGGTGATGAGACAATTAATGCAGGATTTAACTTTTTAACAATAATTTGTTTGGTACAATGTTTTGTTGATTATATTTGATTCATGTCATCCAAATACTCGATTAAGTCTAACAACTGGAGACCATACAATATGGTTTAAAATATATGTTTTAATGTTTTAGGTATATTATGCTCACCAAGCCTGCATTTATTTGATCAAAAAGTAAAAAAAAAAGTAACATTGTGAAGTATTTTGGTCATTTATTCTTGCAGTGACAAAGCTCAATTTTCAGCAGACAGTACTCCAGTTTTCAGTGTCTCACAATCCTTTAAATATGTTCATTTGGTGCTCAATCATATTTGGTGCTTAATTACTAATAATGGATCTTATTATTATCAATGTTGAAAACAGTTGTGCTGTTTGATATTTTTATGTAAACTGTAAAAATAATTTTTGTGTAAATTGTTATATTTAGAATAGAAAGTTCAAGACGAACATCATTTATTTTAAATATATACTTTTTTGTAACAATGTAAAATTTTGATTGCCAATTTCATCAATTGAATGCATCCTCGCTAAAAAGTACTAAACTTACTGACCTTAAACGTTTGAACAATACTGTATGTTCAACAATGATAATTTTTTTTTATAAAAATGTTTTTAGAATAGCATTATTATTTATGCAACGCAACTATTTTGAATATATGTCTTTATTTTCTCATTGTCATATGACATCACTTAGTAAAAAGATTGATGTAAGTCACACAAGCCTAAAGTATATGATCCCTGGTTCATTTAGAATCTGAGCAAAAACCCGCCTTATGATTCAGTTCACTTACTTCAATAACGTATTGAAGAATAAACTCTCTTTTGCAGACTCGTTAAAAAAGTTACACACTATATTTAGCTATTTTAGGGGTTATTCACTATTTACACAATGTTTTTCTCAAGGTGTTGTTTAACTCAGTTATTCATTGCTGGGATTAGAAACCAATGAGTTTATGCTTCTCAGTGTGATGCTTTGCCCAGCATGAGATACAAGAACGTGGTAAAGTTTGAAGGAATCTCTGTTTTCATCTTAACCAGTTTTCTGAAAGTTTTCTGAAAGTCTGTGGTTTGTGAAACTGTCTCAGAAGGTGGTCTTTTGCTCAGCGCACTGGAAGTATTATGAGCATCAAACTGCTTTAAGCACTTCTGACCAGTGAAGCGCAGCAAATGGGAGCCGTACAGTGACATGGTTTAAAGGGCCCTAAGGCAATTACACGGAGGTCAAAGTCTTAGACATGCACCTTCATTCGCCTTGTGTCTGAGTTGACCTTTGACCTTTTAATGCCTATAATACAGCTTCAGGCATCTTAGAACTGACCAGAGGTCTTATGACTACTAAGTGGGCAGAAGAGGATGATGAAGGTTGTGTTGTGAGTGAAACAGCAAGGACTTCATTATGTGCCTTGAGGTTGTTTGAACGTTTTGAGTATCAGCCTGTGTAGTATCTGGGTTTAGGCATGACTGTATTCATATGCACTGTGGACACCTTAGCGAACACATTTCAGCATTAGCTGTGGGTAGTGATGCCTGAAATGATTTCCATTCACACAGCCACGCAGACGGAGATGGAAGGAGAGAAAAGCTGTGAGGCAGAGGGAAGCAGAGAGAGAGAGAGAGAGAGAGAGAGAGAGAGAGCTTGAGAGAGAGAGAACAGCAGGAGAGAGACCAAGATGGACAGACTCACTGGAAGTAAGGTAGCATCTTGGAACAGAGGGAAAGATTTTAAGGAATACTTGAGCCAAAAATGAAACTTCTGTCTTCATTTACTCAGGCTTATGTTGTTACAGACCCCTATGACTTTATTTGTTTCAGGGAACACAAAGGGGGATTGTACTGGTTTCTCTTTTCCATTCCATTAGTGCCCATGGGGACTGAGGCTTTCAAGCTTCAAAAAGGATGCAAATGCATCATAGGAGTATCATAAAAGTGGTCCATAATAAGTAGTGGTCCATAATAACTTTTATTTTTAACCATCTTTTCCATGAAACAGCATTGCAATTCTACAGAGCCCAGAACATGACGTATGGAAGAGAAAATAGGATGTGGCCATTAATTAATTAAGTTTTATAAGAGGGGTCATGAAATTAGTTTTCAGATCACTATATGATGTTAATAACAAGGTATATAACAAGGTTCGGGAGGAGCACGATCAGATAATCAGTCTGGCCCAGGTGGAGCTTGTCAGCTAATCACCTTAACAAGCACATCAGGTGTATATATACAGCCAACTCACCTCTGTTCTATGACGGTTTTCCAGCATCCCACCTCCACCCCAACTCCTCACTCTTAATCTAATTTCATCGATGGGATGGGATGATGGGGATGGGATATGATGATGATGATGATGGGGGGATGGGGGGTAGTAGTAGTAGTTAGTGTTTGCATAAAAAAAATCAAATATAAAAAATATAATTTTTAAGCTTCATTTTCAGTGTCTGTAACAAACAGTTAATTTCAAGGGACATTACATCTCTCAGAAATGCAAGAGAGGTAACAGCAGAAGCCTTTTGATTTGAGATTTTTCTCAAAAGAATGATTCATAAATCATACAGTACATCCATTTGGGCACTGACTTGGTGCTCAAGAAATGTTTCTCTCAGACATAGTTCTCTCTTTTCTCTCATGTACCAATGAGACCTAGGGCACATTTTCAAATAAATAATGATTTAAAGTTTGTTTTGTTCCATATACATAGTTATAGTGTTACATTTTGTATTTACATTTAAGCATTTGAAGAGGATTTTTTTCCAATTTACTTTACATTCCATTCTTGATTTCCAAGGAATCGAACCCACAACCTCAAAGTAGATACAATAAAATTATATTTTTTGAAGATTATATGCTTTACAAGAACATTTCAGTCTTTTTACTTTAAAAACTCTCATTTGATTAATTGTGTTACTTGTGTAATTATTTGAGTGAATTTTTTTCAAAGTAAATCCTAGACCAATTTTCTTTTCAGTATAGTGCCATGCTCTACCATTTGAGCCACGAGAAGGCATGTATGGTTTCAAGTCTTAGGATGTAGCACTAGCACATGAGTCATATGGACCACTTTCATGATGTTTTTATATCCTTTTTGAAGCTTGAAAGCCTCAGTTGCCCTTACTTTGTGTTCCTCTGAAAACAAGACCGTCATATGGGTTTGTAACAGCACGTGGAGGATTGAATAATGACAAATAATGACATTTTTGGGTGAGCTATTCTGTTAAAAGAAGCTGAGCAGGAATGTAGAGGGTATACTGTGGCTGTTAAACATTCAGGGCTGTTGTACAGTGAGTTGGCTGCAGTGCCAACTGTATGACTATAAGTCCAATGATATTCTCCTCTCTTCCGTGTACATGGCCTCTGATGTGTGAAGGCCAGGCTGGATTTCTCCTGCATGCATCTTTACCTCAGTCAGCCTTTCTCAGCTGTCTGATTCATCTCTAATCAGCTTCTGCCCACTGGGAGTCCCCCAGGATGACAGCAGCAGGGGAGACCGCGGAAGCCAGAGGTTTAGAGCTCAGACAGAAAGGGAGCAGTCGGAGAGGTCGAGAATCCAGACTTCGGGGCATAAAAGAGTGCTAATGTATTTGGTTGAGATGCTATAGTTTGCAGAAGCAGACAGGGGTTCAAAGAGCTATTTAGAAGAGAACTGAAGAGTTTGGAGGAACAAGATGAGTGTATAATGATGTAGACACTGGTGCTGCTGAAGAGAATGGTTTAGAGCAGACATGAGGTCTGAGGAGGTGAGAGTGAGATTCAGACTGCTGATGTTTGGGCAGATGGGATCATCTCAGGTACAGATGCTGTTTGGAGAGCTTCAATAGAGCAGTATGCAGGATATCAGATAGTCTGTTCATGCTTCTCTATACCTAATATATTAAACTGCAGAAATTAGCTCAAATATTGTTTCTAGATGGTAATTACTAGCATAGGAAGAGTGCGTGTAACCTTTTTTTAAACCAAAAGTCACTGAGCATTCCGCTTTTCATTACACATTATATCACCAGCATTTTTGAGTGAAAGCTGCTTTGAACAATTTGTGACCCTCTCTGTGCAATCCAGGCTAAAGTCTCAAAATCTAATTATGAGATAATAAGCATCAAAGTTTGATTTCACCCATTAATTTCACTATGAATTTAATCTTTGACATGGTCTTACTCAGTCAGTATTAAAGATATCAATGTTACATTTTCTCAGAATGTTCTTTACCTTATGAAGGATGATTTTATGTAGAAAACAGAAAACAAAAAAGACTTTAGCTGGGTTTTCACAGCCAAGGTCACTTTTATATGAATTTCAGATTTACTTTGTATTTGGTTAATAAATCCCTCTTTTCATTTAATGACAGCAAATTTCTTCTTCATTTGCATAATTTTCTTTGTTTTAAAATACCAAAACTTTGTGCTTATTTATCGGGTTAAAAATATGAGTCTCAGACTTTTGGACCCCACTTTTTATGATTAGGCTTACATCAGTATTCATATGTTAAGTGTACACACATTATTTCAATTTTTTTAAATAGTTTTTGAATAGAAACAATGAAAAAATACACAGATTATTTCCATTTTTTAATTGTATTTGAATAGAAAACGACACGTGCAGTAGGACTTATTTATGAAACACAAGCAGAACAAATTAAGTAAATTGTATGTAAAAGAGCTGGGCCATTGAATAGAATGCAACAATTTACATACATATTTGCAAGTATATTTTTATGTACAATGTTCAGAGATATAGAAATCTTCATGAATTGAATCAGAGAATATGTTACTGCATATTTATTTAGATAACTATACTTCATGTATGAATAGCTATGAAGAATAATGAGATCGCATTTTGTATGCAGATCTAGTTTATCAATTAACATACTTTTCAGCATTCAATGGAATCTAGATCGTCTTGGTCTCGTCGTGAAGCTGTGTTAAGTGTCATGCTTTGTTGAAGAGACCAGCATTTATTTTAGATGCTGGTGTGCTGGTACCTCTATAAAAAGAAAAATATAAAAAAAAGTCATTGTTTTCTCAATCTCATGTCATTCCAAAGCTATAAGACTTTTTCTTCTTTTTGAAAAATTTCTAATTTTTTTGTTAATGCAATGAAAGTCTAATGTACTGTACAGATTTGAAATGACATAAGGGTGAGTAAATGATGATATAATTTTTATTTGTGGGGGATCTATTTCTTTAAGTAGCTTTACCAAAAAGACAGGACCATGCATAGATTCATTAGCACTCACCATCATAACCAGGTGAAAATACAAGTTGCTCTTTTCAGCAGGGTGCATGTTTAGCTACTTCTATGCATATATTTCCCCCTTCTACATGGCAAACTGAATGATTTCTAGAGGTTCGCCAAAGCCAAATGCACTGGACAGAGGTGCATTTTCATGTCTGACTAAGTGAAGCCTTATGACTGAACTTTCCCCTCAAATGTACAGCAGGTAGCCTCGTGTGAACTGAAAAGCATCAAATGACGTCCTTGGCAATAATGGCTTCAATATATTCACTCTCAGGTTCTTGGAAAGATTTGACATTACTGCCACAATGGTGAGTGCTCGGTTTAAAAAAAAGTGTGTTGTGTGTGAGTGAGAAGGCGAATGCTTCATCTCTCTGCTCTAGGGATGATGTTTTTAGAAGCCTTTCAGAAGAGATGTTCTTGCACAAGCCATTAGTCCATCTAAAGGTCCATCTCAAACATTCAGAATCTCTCAGATGTGCCAGTTGCAATCACTGTTTTTCTAATGAGACAAGATGCACCATGGTGGCTTTTTTCACCATGGCAGCTCATGCACTTGAGATGTTTTCTCTGCAGTGCCAGATATTCTTACTCTAGTAGAGCATCAGTTCAGTTCCGTGGCGAAACGCCATGGTGTAGTTAAGCAGATTTCAAGCTTTCTGTCAGCTGTCTCCATACTGCCAGCTTTATGCTTCTGGTAGTAGAAGAAAGTTGCTTAGTGACGCCTACATCAATACTATAGCAACCAATGTATCTGATTTGATCGCTTTCAAATAATGACAGCCAGTGTAGATAAAAGTCTGTCAGTCAGGATTGAAAGCAGTGTGAACGGAAAATAAAATTCTTTATTTGTGGAAAGGATTGTTCACATCAAATATGAATAATCTGTCACTATTTACTCACCCTCATGTTGTTCCCAACCGGTATGATGTAATTTTTTTCTTTGGAACAAACAAAATGACATTTTTAGGAAACTTCACATATTCCATCCATCACTATAAAACACCATAAAATGATGACTTGTGTTATGTATCTGCTGAAGCTTTGTGTAATGAACAGATCAGCATAAACTCCTTTGCAGCTCTTGGTCACATATGGTGCACGTTTGATGTCATGGCGTTTGGTTATGAGACCCTCGAGAACCAATGTTGTCGACAGCCTGTTCCTTTGAGTGTATATTTGAGTGTTTATTGAGTTTGTTTGAGTGTATTTTTCTGGATGTGATCAGAAGTGTTGATGCTGACTCCTAACTCCAGGCCAAATCATCTTAAATTGGTTCCTGAAACATGGTACCTAGTTTGTTGCAGAATAAAAATCCTTTTGTTAACATACATTTACTACACACTTACTTACATTTACTACACACTTTTCACAAACTGTGCAGAAAGCTCCAATTTTGTAGCTGTTTTGACACTATACCAAATGTGCATAATTAATTTAGTTGATTGTCACTAAACCAATTCAGAGCAAATGTAATAAATGTAATAAAAAGTAAAAACTCTTTGACATAGAAATGTTTTTGAGTCATACGACCCTTGAAATGCATCCATTGCACCTTTCATTGATCCACAGCTTGATGTGTTGTCCATCCTTGTAGAGTCTGAATGAGGTGCTGCTCTGGTTTGACCTCGGCTCTGTTCACACTTGCTTTGAATGTGTTTTTAAACTAGTGTACTGTCCCCAGTTCACAAACCACAGCCACCCTGTCATTTACTTTAATATGGTTGTCGTGTGCTATGACCTTGACTCATATTACAGCTATACTGTGTGTGTGTATATATATATATAGCTTTTCTAGTGCTATTTTCCCTGGTTTGTTGATGTTGTGACCTGGAGTGCAGATTGGTGGAAGGAGTTCTCAGTGGTGATTTCAATTGACAGATGTTTACTTTTGAAATTTTGAATTAATGTAATTTCCTAAAGATATAGATAACACGGAAGTTATTTTGTTTTCTTCTAAGTTGCTCTCAGTGTGTTTAGACAGTGGTGTATATTTCATAATAAACCATAGAAACCAAAACTGGAATGTTATAATACAACCTTGTATCTGTATGACTTCTTCGGCAAAACATAAAGAAAGATATTTTGAAAAATGTTGGAAACCAAACAGTTTTGGTGTCCATTGACTTCCATTTTTTGGTCAAAAATACATTTGTGTGTATTCAAAGTAATTTCCATCTCACAAAGTTGGATTTAGGCTAATTCCACTTGATATCCCCAAATCTCAACCATGATGTTGTTCCATTTTCCAACACTTGAAAGATGAAGTATAAGAAAACAAAATGGCAGCACTAATTTTTTATCTTTTCAGGTGTTTTGTTGGTTTGAAGGTAGAGACCTGCACTCCCACAGGGACTCCCGTAAAAAATAGAAATGATCTAAACATAAAATGTCTAAAACATAAATTGTTATTTATCTGTTGCACAAAAGCAACAACTAATATTAACATTAAAATAATTAACATGCACAAGCTAGGCAGAGTTTATATTTATAACACGTGTTTAAAGGGTTGCGCAAAGTAGCCAATCACAGACTCAGCTGCTGATTTCTGGATTGCAATGGCCAGTCAGAGGTGACTCACCGCAGTGCTGAAATTACGTGCTCAGGAATCGTCTCATTTTAATACACGAAGTGTAGACATTGTAAAAGATTCATTGTGCATATGTTCATCGCTTTATGAGATCGCGATGAACTGAGATGTCAGCTTTTAGTGATAATAAAGGAAGCGCTGCTCGCATTTTGCCATACCAAACCATGCTGGTGTCACGGTGCACACACGAGGAAGGAACACGCAGACGAGGATATAAACTCAAATAACACTTTACTGACATCAAGGCAGGGCAAGACAAGGCAAGGCAGGGTAAGACACAGACATCCAACACCGGGGATAACGAGTAGACCAGACGAAATCTAACTGAACAGACAGGACTAATATACACCGGTAAATCATAGCTAACCAGACAAACACAGCTGAACATAATGAACTACTAATGACATGACAGGAAACAAACCAAATAAGGGCACAAGAGGCAGGAACACATGACACACACGACAGTTCCCTGACATAACTCCCCCCTCCCGAAAGGCTCGTCCCGAGCCTTAACGGTTCCATCAGGGAGGGGGGGTGGGCGCTCTGGAGGCCCCTCAGGACAGACACGGACCACAGGACGGGGACCTCCAGAGCGGAACAGACAGACAGGACCCATGGCGGAGCAGGGAGGTCATGGCAGGTGTAACTGTGGCCATGGCATCCTTCTTCGGCCCACCCACTCCACCCAGAGCTCTACTACCCCCCCCAAAAAAAATTTCCATGGGGAATCCAGGGGGTATCAGGAGCCCTCCGGGGCTAGACAGACAAAACACGACAAGACACGACAGAAACCCTCCAGGGTCAGACAAACAGGACAGGACATCCCATAGGAACCAGAAGCCCTCCTGGGCTGGCTAGGAAGCTGAGTCTTCCTCTGGGCATGACGAGGAGTCAGGGGCCCTCACAGGGTCCCTCAGCAACCTCCTCCACTTCTGCGACAGGGGGGGCAAGCGGCTGCGACTGGCCTCCATGGCCACAACTCAAGGAGCCGCCTGCCCCAGACGAGTCTCCATGGACAAGACAAGACATGGCAAGTTTAAAATGTTCCTGTGGGCACAACGAGACATACATATGGCACTCCTGGCCATGACGTGTGGACTAGATCCACGGAGAGGGTAAAGGCGACCGATGGGCTTGAGTCAGCGGCAATCCGGCGGGCTTGAGTCAGCGGCAATCCGGCGGGCTTGAGTCAGCGGCAATCCGGCGGGCTTGAGTCAGCGGCTGGCCGGCGGGCATTGAGTCAGCGGCTGGCCGGCGGGCATTGAGTCAGCGGCGGATCGGCGGCGTGCACAGAGAAGCCGCGGACGGCGGCGTGAATAGGGGAGCCGCCGACGGTGGGTGGGCTTTCCCCACGGACGGCGACGTGATCTCCCGCGAACGGCGGGGTCGGTGTGCCGCGGACGGCGGCGTGAACTCCCGCGAACGGCGGGCTCGGTGTGGTGCGGACGGCGGCGTGAACTCCCGCGAACGGCGGGCTCGGTGTGAGCGGCGAGGTTGGGAGCCGCGGACGGCGGAGGATATCTCCCACGATCGGCGGGTTGGATGAGCCGCGGACAACGGCGAACTTCTCCCGCGTCAGACTGCAGGGCTCGCGGCCAGCGGACTCGCGGTAATCCTGCCGAACTCCCACGCCGACTTGCAGTGGGCTAAAGCGGGATGTCGAGTGGCGACTTCCATGCCGCGAGTAACAGACAAAACAGGAACAAAACAAGACTTTTGAAAAACTGAAAACAAAACGAGGTGAAGGGGCGCCGCTTACTGTTGTGGTCTGGTCTTCAGTCACGGTGCACACACGAGGGAGGAACCAGGAACACGCAGACGAGGATATAAACTCAAATAACACTTTACTGACATCAAGGCAGGGTAAGACAAGGCAAGGTAAGACACAGACATCCAACACCGGGGATAACGAGTAGACCAGACGAAATCTAACTGAACAGACAGGACTAATATACACCGGTAAATCATAGCTAACCAGACAAACACAGCTGAACAGAATGAACTACTAATGACATGACAGGAAACAAACCAAATAAGGGCACAAGAGGCAGGAACACATGACACACACGACAGTTCCCTGACAGCTGGCAGCAGCCCATGCTTGCTTTTCTATTAAAAATAACAGTGGTTTGTGAATGTTGATGCTTAGCCTAAATAACTAATATTTTATCGGGAGCGTTTATGCTGGGATGTTGTGGAGCTTAGTAGATGTTACAGAACCATTTCATGTAATTTTCTTTGATGTACAGAAAAAAAAAATCTATATAGATTACTTTTATGCAGGCTTTTGCGGGCAGGAGCGGGACAAAACATGAATGTCGTGGTTGGGAGCGGGACCAGATAAGATATATTTCTGCGGGAGCGGACGGGTCTCTAGTTTGAAGTCTCCTAGCAAGCATATTGCAGTGGATAATGGTTGGTTAGCTCAAGCATTTGTTTTATAGATGTGCAATTATGAACAGCAGATCGTTTACGTTTTTTACACACTAGTCCCTATAAATAGGTTTCATTAATATTGCTACACCTGCGTACATCTCCTCAGGTGCTGCCTTGTTTGTGTGACACACACTTTTACGCATTTTCACAAGTTGAAAATTCCAGCATACAGTAACACATCTGTGTGCTTGATTGCCATAACAGGTGCTTTGGAACATGTCTGGGTCGTTGACATGGGTTAATCACTGGAGTCATTAGTGTTTGGACCCCTGACGTCCTCTGATTACATCTCACGCTGGGTAATGAATAGCACTGCTGTCTTTGGCAGTGTTCACTCTTTTTGGTTCACCTCAGCACTCTAGCCAGATAAAAATTAAATAGAAGATGAGCAAGAGGGTTAAAAGAATAGTTCACCCAAAAATGAAAATTAGCTGAAAATGTAATCACCCTCAGGCCATCCAAGTTGTTGATGAGTTTGTTTCTTCATCAGAACAGATTTGGAGCGATGTAGCATTACATCACTTGTTCACCAATGGATCCTCTGCAGTGAATGGGTGCCACCAGAATAAACGTCCAAACAGCTGATAAAAACAAGAAACAATCTCATCTGCATCTTAGATGGCCTGAAGGTGATTACATTTTCAGCTAATTTTTATTTTTTCATTCTCATTTTTACGACACCCGTTTACTACAGAGAGTCCATTGATGAGCAAGTGATGTAATTCTAAATTTCTTCAGCAAATTTAAATTTTTGGTTGAACTATTCCTTTGAAAGTATATTTCACCCAAAAATTAAAATTCTCTCATTATTTATTCATGCTCATGTTGTTTCAAACCTGTATGCTGTTATTTTTGTACTGTGAAACTGTAAAATTGTTATTTGAAATGACATGAGGGTGAGTAAATAATTACATAATTTTGATTTTTAGCCAAACTATTGCTTTAAGGCAGGAGGAAGCACATCATTTTATTTTACCTTTAAGGGTTCGGTAATGTCTTGTCAGTGTTTGGTGTCTATGACAAGTGATTCACTGGAAATGTGGCCTGACTGCGATCAGTTACCCATCATGTGATCATCCTTCGGGTGACTTCTGAAAGCATGCTGGGCGAATGAGTGGCTTGTCAGTGAAGTTTAGGCTTTTTAAATTATTTAGAAATGCAAAACAGTGTCCTAGCATGACATAGCATCAAAGTGTCTTTGATGAGGGGTTTAGCTTGACAGAACATTTTATGAATAAAAGACTGTCGGACATTGACTGTAATAGGTTTTAGCGTGAGATGTCAGCAATTTCCATTGATTTCTTATTTGCCCGTGACAGTGGAAAAAGCAGGGTGCTATTAGGCAGGTGTGCTTTGCTGATATTATAGTCCACAGTAATGGCAATGGCCTTCTTACCCCTGATTGCTTTGCTGAAACATAGTGATGCCAATCACTTTGATCCATTACACTTCACCACACGCAAAAAGGGTGAGGCAGCCCTTGAGTAAAGAAAGAAACGCTCTCATAGTTTAAACACAATTCATTAGATTAATAGCCAGTGATGGAAAAAACTCTGGATTCCTAAACATTACAGCCCATAGGAAAGAAAAACACCAAATAAAATATTTTTTAACACCTCAATTGTTTTTTTTTTTTTTTTTTTATGGTCAGATTATTTGGAGAACAATTTGAGTCTCCTACTTTTCAAATTGTTCTTCTGAGACAAAAACCCAGTCTCCCCAGTTTAAAAAGAGATCTCAACAATATCTTAAATTGTCCTTTGTTATGCCAGAAAAGTAAAGTTGGCAATCAAAAGTCATTCGATCTCAATATGACCTCAAACATTTCCGCATCTATTTTATAATTTCGTATTCTTACTAGAGGTCTGCTACCTGAGCCCGACCTTTCCCAAAATATTTTCGGGTTGGGTTCAGGTTAATGTTTAATGAATACCTTCAGGCTCGGGTTTATAGCTAAACTAAAACTATATGCAGTAGGACAAGCTGCTTTCGTAGATACACGCACATACACATTATTGCACACAGATATCAGAGAGTGCGCAGCGAACACACAGCACGGAAACTTTTATAAGCCTAGTAAAAGGTTCACACACGCAACTTTCATCCCTCTTGCTAATTCAATTAAATTATATAATTAATTAATTCAAATAAATCCAATGTCACTGCACTGCATCTCTGTGTCTGATTTAAAGCAGGCCTAATGCTAACGAGCTGTAACTGATAGAAATGACCATAATTTGCAAGGTGGAAGAATTATCATCTTGTCATATACAACCATTCAAAAACAAAAAAAAGATTTCGGGTTCGGGCTCTAAATTTAACTGTGCCGCTCGGCTCGGGTCGGGACAGACGATCTCGGGTACGGTCCGGGTTCGGGCTTCAGTTTAAAGCCCGTGCAGACCTCTAATTCTTACTATATGTCTATATACCTAACTATATAACTGTCTTATTTATTTATTTTTAACGTTGAGATAGCAAAATTTGCAATTAAAATTCATTAGAGCTCCATACGACCTCAAATATTTCCACATTTATTTTATAGTTTTGTATTCTTACTGTATGCCAACAGTTGTCAAATTAAATTTTATTTATTTATTTTATTTTGGGAGAGAACTTTACTGAACATAAGCCAGTGCCATCACTCTAGCTTATTTGTAATTGAAGAAATAGTTTGCCCTCATCTGCCCTGCTCAGCATTTCACAGATGTAACTCATGAGTATAAGCAATATGTTCAAATTATGCAAATGCTTTAAATCCCAATAGAAAAATTGCTCTTTCTGTTTGGGGTCAATGAATGCTAATTAAATCACCACGTTGTCATTCTGACATCAGTTGTGTATTTTGATAGCAATACAGATCAGAGGAAATCCAGATCTACGAGAGCGGGTGTTTGAGGGATAACAGTCTGGATGTAAAACGTTTGCTGTCGGGGTTGGTGTTTAGGAACTTCATGTCTGCTGGGTAATTTTGACAGCAGGAGGCAGCTTGTTCAGAGGTCTTTGGATCCTTCCGGAAATCCAGCAGCTTTGTACTTTGATATCAAATGTTACTGTGAAAGATGCATAGACCCTTGATAATAAAACCCTGCCCAGCCATCTGTGCTCTTCTTAAGAAACACAGGCTGAGAATTTGAAGTGTTGTAGGAATAATAGAACATTACAGGCAGCACAATAATGATGCATTTAGGGGCTGATCAGACTTGCACCACTCGCTGTTACTCCAGCAGCAGGAAGGGTTTCAATATGCTCTCAAGATGACATGAGATTATTTAGTCCCTGTGTTGTTTTAAATATGTAGCTAAACAGAGCAAATGCAGGCATGAGGGCTGAGTGTAGAGTAGACCAGCTGGTTAATAGAAAACACACCCACTTCATGAAAGAAATGTGAATGATCCCCGTCTACTAAAGAGTGCTTCACTGGCTTTGTTCAGTACTAGAGTACTGATTGCTGCATACTTCACTGTATACACTGAATTTGAACTACTATTGACTATTCTTTCAAATAGTATGTGAATCACTTCATACCGCTTATGAAATGATACACATTTCAGACCGTAGTACACTGCAGTTATCAAATGACCTCGGTCTATCTATCTATCTATCTATTGAGAAAATATTCTGTATGCATGCTATTTGTTTTGTAAAATAAAATAAATTGGACAGCATATATATATATATATATATTATATAAAATTATATAAGCTTATATACACACACATACACTCACTGTATTTCAAAAGCATACACACACTCTCTCTATATTTTATAGGAATATGTAGCAGAGAACAGCATTTTCACTTATAGCTATGGTTCCTGTTTGATATATTGAGCACATTCAGTCTTGATAACTGAAATGTTGTCAATCACTTATTTTTATTTATTTATTTATTTTCTTACACAGATTTGAAAATTTTGGCATGCAAGTAAGCAAAAACTTTTTTGGCATCCAATTTGGATTACTTTCAAATGTGGTTCTAAATCTGATATGCATTTCATATCTGGTCATCTGATGTTCATTTAAACAGTCATCCATCTGTCCACTTAATTTGGGATTTCTGGCATGAAGTGATTAATATTAAATTTATTTATTTAGATGTTTATTTATGTTCAAACAATTTGACCAGAAATTGCTAAATTACAAAAAATAGCAATTAACACATTGAATTAATCCAGAAATTTTGAAATTTTGCAGATAAAACTGAAATTGTATTATTTTTTTATTGTAAATCATACTAAAATGATCTTTGCTTTTACACCATTTTAATCCTTTCGGTGTAGAAATAACGGTCAGAACATACATTTAAATTTATGCATTTGGCAGATGCTTTTATGCAAAGTGATTTACATTGCCTTCAAGCTACACATTTGATCAGTTTGTACATTCCCTGAATGCAGCCTAAATAGATTTAATCAGTGTTTTTAAAATTATTATTATTTCTTTACTATCTTCACTACAGCGTATCAGTTTCTCTGCTGGTTTCTGTGGGTTGTAATGCGTGTCATTCTATAACAATTCCGTAATGAAACAGTTTCACACTGCAGCTGTCCATTATTTTCACAGATACACGTGCAAGGCTTAGAAAGTGAAGGGAATAAACTATAGAGGAAAGTTTGTGATATAGACCGATTCCAGCATGTCTTAAGGGTCCTGATAGCAGCCGGGGATAGTGGCGTCTGTTGCCATGACTGTTAATGAGACTTAGAAAGGACTCTGAGCTTGAGACTGTGTGTATTATACTTTGATTAAAGGACAGAGGTAGTTGAGGAAAAATGCATGTTGAGAGCAAATAATGAATCATTTTTTATAGACAAGAAAGGCAGAGAGATGTCCTCCATGACTGAACTACCTGCATCTGAGAGTGTGCGTTCACATATTCAAAAGTGTGTGTGTCTAGATGGCTGTCTGTAGATTATTCTTAAAATCTTATGTCCTATTTCATCTTGTATCTGCCATGCAATGAGCAGTGCATGTTCATTTCAGTGGCCGTATAAAGTTGCAGTATTCACACTTGATGTGCAAGCAGCACAGCATTGTTTAGCAGGATCATGGCTGGTTTTGGCAGCGAGTCTATTTTTCTTGCTTGATCTCAAATACTCAGAAGAGCACTACCTATTTGTCAACACAACCTTTTGCAATAGGCTTTTGTAAAGCAACGTAAAATAATAAAGTGACCTACTCATCCATTGTTTGAAAAAGACAGATTTAATGTATCTGTCAGATTTAATGTAGTTCCACTCTCGGTTGTACACAAACATGTTTGATTCAGAAACTTTGACTGATTTCAGTCAGTTTTTAGCTACACATTAGGGTGTCTTTGGGTTCCTTAATACTGTAAAGACTGACATTTGAAATCTAGTCAGGAAAAATATTTATTTGGAATTGAACTGTATATTGAATTATTATATATATGTGCATATGCATTTTTGTTGAGTCATATTTGGTACGTCGGGCTTTTATGTATGACATAGTGAGAATATGAAGCTCATATACTCAAGGAGGGAAAAAAAACACCTCCGTTTTATTCAGAGGCCCAAACTGAGCAAAAATATGCAGTTTGGTGCAAATGTTGATATTTATAGGGCCAAAAAGTAAGATCTTTTTCAAGAATTCATATAGCTTGTATTGTAAATCAATGAGATCTTTATAACAGAATAGCTGACTGTAATTTCATGAAATGCATATAAATGTCAGTTGACACTACAGTATAGGTTAAAATAATATGTCCTAGTCAGAAGATATTGACAGTAAAGTCTTAGTTTTATGTTCAAAGCTCAAAGGTTTTATTTTATGATTTATTTATTTATTTTTTGTAGGTGCAAAACATACAGCATAATGCAACACAATATAATGATGATTGAGATATGGACAAAATCATGTATTGTATTTGATACTCATATTTCAACATGATTTTTCTTGAAAAAAACAAAAGTAAAAAAAAAAAGTTGCTTTAATCCAGTAAGTGAAATATTATACTATAAAGAACTATATAAACTAACTATACATAAATAATATGCTAACTATATATAAACTAACAATATAATAAGTTATTCTAATGTTTATCATTTTTAACATTGATCAGAATGCCATGGATACAACTGCTGTGCAACCAACCAGTATGTCGTAGCAAACATATACATACATAAACCATAGATGTTGGCCCTATGTGAGGTCCCCTGGGAATGTGGCTGTTTCACTGGCACTGGCCAGCACCACTTACATTTTGTTCAGAAAATGCACAAACATATGTAGTCGTTTTTGGAATTTCAGTGCAAAACTACAGTTTCATGGCCAGTAAGAAATATTTATGGCTGTAAAATTCTCTCAGTTCACACGTCATTGGCAGAAAGTTAATTTTGGACCTTGCTTACGCTCCTTAAACCTCTATATCAAAGCAGAGAACACAAAAGACAGCATTACCAAGTTTTTATGTTTCTGTAGCCCTCCTTGTTGTGCACTCTTGTGGAAATGTTAAAGTGGGAACTATCATTTTCACCCATCAGGCTCCAGAGACTTGCTTGCGCTCTTTTGGGAATAGAGAATCTGACAGTGGCGGCGACGCAGTCTGATGTTGTATTTAGATGACTGTGTTGACGCACATCAGCGTATGGTTTTAAAGCCATTTCAGTGGTTCATACGGCTGCCGCAGGCACATCGTAGAGATTGTGAGTATGAATACAGGTGACAGATTTGTTTTTAAGTTTATCTCTACATCAACCTCTGCGTGTAGGCAGCAACCATCGAGACAGCCAGCCTCACGACGACACACACACACACACACACACACACACACACATGCATAAATGAATGCGGTAATCCCTTGTGTATATTTGTACAAAGTAATATCTGTCCTTGCGCATCGAAAACCTACAAAGCAAAGTAGATTAAATCCGTATTTCTGAGAATGGCTTTATAATGAAAATTGTTTTCCAGTTCACACACCAACTGAGAAAATATCAGCTAAAATGATTGTTTATTTATTTTTATTATTTTTATTTTTATATAAAACTTTTTTGACCTGTTTGTAAAAGAATAAAACAGATCTAAAGGCATGTAAAAATCAGCAAGAAATAAATGCAAAAAGTTCAACTTTGCCATCATCATTTATTTTTATTGCTTTTCAGATGCCTTTGTATCTGTTTCATTTTTTATGCTTGATTTAAACTACGAGTATTCAATACAAGTATTGAATTATTTTTATTTGTGAAATAGCATTTTTACATTTTATGTCTTGTTTCTAACATTTCAAAATTTGCAATATTACATTTTACTTTCTTTCTTTTTTTTTACAATGATTAGGCTATGTAAGCAAGGGTGAAATAATTATAAACCATGGCAATAATTAATGTGTGGAAATGACTTTACAGAAATTATGATGGTCCCTTAATTCTGACATCATTTCCAATACAACCAATAATTTTGCTCCCATATTTTTTTTTTTTGTCTCCTAAAGTTTGTGTACTTGGAGACAACAGTCATGTGAGGAGCATGTTCAAATTATGCAAAATCTCCACCATCTGCATTATCAGTGGTTTTAACCTGTTAACCTTCACCCCCATTTGGGGCCTCGCAGGTGAAAATAACCTACCTAAATTAAAATGGTAACAGTTCGTGACAAAGTGTGCTTACACAAACAAATGAGGTATCTTTGGAAAGAAGACACTCTGGGCTTTACTATCTATCATCCAGAGTTGATAATGCTCAAAAAGTTATAGGCACTGAGGTGCCTTGAAAAATATTTGTCACAGAATAAAAATATGTAAATAACTCTGTTTTGACAAAAATGTCAGATAGAACCTTAGAATTCCAAGGTGTTGAAATGATTTTTTTTTTTTTTTTGGTGGAATTCATAAAAATGCTAGTTATGAAACTAGGCTTTAATTTTTTTTTTTTAATTACATAATTCTGAATGTACTATCCACTTTTAAGACATAAGACAAATTAAATACAACGTTTTTTTTTTTTATTAAAAAAGAAAAACTGCCAAACTGGGCTAAAACTTTCATCGGTTACTGTGCCTGAAACTTTGACCCAGTATCCACATGCCAGCTTGTCTGATTTTGACTGAATCTGCTCTGAAGTTTGAGCTGCCATGAGAAATATTTTGACTGTGCGGAAGAACGTCTGTGTGTTGGGCATCGGGCATCCACTGGTGTCAAGGATGAAGTCTTAGATGAAGTGTTTGACCAATATGTCAAATCTTATTATGCAGAAAGCAAGGTGGATGTTACTGTATCTATATATAAATATGATACAATTGTTCTCTAAATGTTATCTAAATAACCCATCGGTACGGATGCAGTATTACACCAAAGTTTTCTGTTGATTTTTAAACTGAATATTTAATTTATTTTGTAATAGTTCTGCACAGTCATCAGTGATGTATTGTTTTGTTAGGCTTTAAAATAACACCATTTCTCTGTTTCTCTGCAGGTGGGTTGGCAGTAGGCAGTAACTGAAGATGAGGAGGCGCTGGTGGCGATCGGGCTGTCTGGGGTTGGCGATTGGCTTGTTTGTTATTATCACCCAAATCTCGGCTCAAAACACTGAGGGTGAGACTCAAAGTTCTGTCCATCATTCTTTCCCTGTCACTAACATGAGAGATTTTATTTACCACTTTTGCAAAATAAACCTTGCACCTTTTCTCCAGAACCATGACTCTCGATTTCATTCCTGGAGTTGGTGAAATGGGATGTTACAGCCCAGCGTTTACGCTCTGAGAGATAATTGTATCTCTATCTCTGTGTGGCAGCGTCCCGCAAATCGGTCTCTGCGTCTTCTCTGCACACCTTCATTACCGAAACAGCCAGATACAGCTCTCCAAACTGAGCGTCTGATGATGTATGAATTATACCGTCACGTCTGCCAAAGACAAACTGACAACCGTAATAAAAATCTCAAAACGTTGCTGGAAATGCCGCGAGGCTGAGTGGAAATAGAGGCAAATAAATTGTGGCTATTGTCAGACTGTTCAGATTAGCGGCTGAGGATAAAAGATTGGTGGGCGTCTTCAGTTGACATTTTCAGATATCCTTGTCTGTTCATGCAGCGTTTATTGTTATGGATTTTTGTATGATCTGTAGAGTGCAGTGAGGATGTTATGTGCAGGGCTGGGTGGTAAAATTGTGTATAACGTGCGGTGGTTGAAATTCTGCCACACTCTTTATGCCGCATAATATCCATGATGCAATTTCTTACAACAGTCTGAAAACTGTTGCAGTGTAGACGGCTTCAGTGTAGACGGCACTGTGCTTACAGTGTAGACGGCTTCATTAATTATAATGGGAGTTGTTTAGATTTGGCGTGTTGTCTTGTGTTTGGTTTAGACATAGTATAACGTAGGCGTTGTGCCGTTTGTGGTTGTCAAGCAATGTCACATCTTGGCTCATTAATATACAGGTGTGCAACTGTGCATGAATTGGCTATTTATGGTCTGGAGAATAATATTTGTGTTTCATCCTATTCAAAAACTCAAAACGTAATCCAAACCTAACAATCCAATAATGCTCTGTGATGAACTTGAATGAAAAATATAAGATGGCAAAAAGGAACAAAATTAAATTAATTAATTTCCACTGGAGGAAGTGCTATTATGGACTCAAATGTTGGCTTGAAGTGATGGTTAAAATGTGCCAAAGGTGCAGTTTCTCTGTGTTTTCTGAGAAGCAATGTGGACAATTTAAATCAATACCCAAACAAATAATTTTGTGATGTTGGTGAAAGAGAGTGAGATTTGTAGAAAGACTGTAGACAGAGAGATTGCTGAGACATTACCAATGAGGAAACAGTCTAATCTTTCTAGCACTTTAAAGACCTAGAAAGTGGGAAGGCCTGCAAATTGGACTTTTTTTCTGCTCAATACATGAATAACATTGGTTTTGCTGTGTTTAACAGAACCAGAATATGCTGTTGTTGTAATATTGTAATATTTAGTTGTTGCCTGCATTGCATAACGTGTTCATGAATTTGGGGGGTAGCACAATGAAAGGAGGGGTGTGTTTCTTTTGGGTAGTGATGTGTTTGTTTGAATTTCAACATCAACAGTTTTTGTCAATCTCTTAATGATGACCCATAGCTTTTGACTTCATAAAACACAAATTAATGGACTTGAGTCAAGTTGTGAATTATTGTGATGTTTTTATCAGCTGTTTGGACTCTCATTCTGACGGCACCCATTCACTGCAGAGGATCTATTGGTGAGCAGGTGATATAATGCTAAATTTCTTCAAATTAGCTCCCATAAAGAATCAAACTCATCTACAGGCTGAGTAAATTTTCTTTTTTGGGTTTCTTAATGTTTAAGGCCCTTACACATGAGGCCCTTTGTGACTGAGTCAATTTTCACCTCCCCCAAAAATGCTGACGTTCCACAGAAGGGCAGTTTTTCTGGGAAGCAACAAAGTGGGACTTGTGCACAAAAAAGACCTGCCAATGGCGTTGATGCATCAAAGAAAGTAAAAAAGGAGCTGTCATCTTTTTACTTACTCATTTATTACTATTATTATTTTTTATTAAAGCTTTGCAACATACTAATGTTGAAAATTACATGTTACAGAGGAGGCGAGCAGAACAAAGGTCAGATGACAGCAAACAAAAGTTGTGAAAGTTTTAAAATAAAAAACGAAGATAAATGTAGATGAATAAAAGGTAATTATGAGGCATTCAAGATCTTTTCATAAAGTTTGACAGCTTTAAAAAAATTTTTTTTGTTTTTGTTTTTTTGCCCCTTTGGGTGCTGAAAAACAGCATTGGTGAGGCAAAATGATGTGTGACAGCCACATACTTATGGCCAGATTTGGAATAGTCATCGTAAAGAATGACAGGTCAGCAGCAAACAGGGTCAAAGCTGGAACAGTTTAGAAATAGCTTAACTGGCGGACAGCCTGTTTTGGAGGTAACTCTGCAGCTGTCATAAATTCATAGTGTCATACAATTGGAAAAACTTTGTGCAAGTTATGTGAAAAGGCCTTTAGAGTATTAATTAATTAGCTTAGCATCATGCTAACATCTAACTATTGTGAGCAACTGTGAGTGTTAGAGCTTATATTTGTGTGATGCTCTTTAATAGAGTTGTTAACTGTTCACAGAGTTTCAAGTCAGTCAGTTAGGTGCCATTTTGTTTAGCATGCTGCCTTATAGAGCTTTTAACTTTTAACTTCACATGGGGATGCTACTGACGTAAATGCATTTTTCAGCAGTGTGTCAGTAACTGTCAAAGCAGTTGAGCTTTACCAGGACCAAGCTATTTTTTGCAACAAGTAGCAGTGTTGCACAACACATTACATAACTGTTTTACACACATAGCTTTTAACAAAATGAGCTATATATATATATATATATATATATATATATACGACATTTGTGGACTCGAGAGCCTGATACAGCTTTCCATCCGATGCCCATCATGTATGAAATCTTGTCTTGAGGAACAAGCTTTAACCCCCGGTTGCAATTCACTCCTCCACCACCCACTCAGCCAATACCCTCCAGAACCAGCCAGCGAACCCATGCAGATTGATCATGGTCGTCTGCCCATCCAGGAACGTCAAAGATAGATCTCACTCGGATTATGCCTATACTGCGGTGAAAAAGGACACTTCAGGGCAGCATGCCCCGTGCGACCCCCTCGACTTTTGGTGAGTGCCATCCAGCCGGTGATACAGAATTTAAAACCGTTGGCCATAGAAGTTCTGCTTACTGCCTCCAACTTCTCTCTTCCACCCTGTGCCTTCCTTGACTCCGGGTTCCACGAGTGGAAAATGGCTTTCGTGACCCCTACTGGCCACTATGAGTACTTAATCATGCCCTATGGTCTTGTCAACGCCCCCTCTGTATTCCAAAACTTTATGCATGAGGTGCTCCGGGAGTTTCTCCACAAGTTTGTGCTGGTCTACATTGATGATATTCTCATCTACTCCCGGAGCATGGCCGAACATCATCGCCACGTTGTAGAGTCCTGACACGCCTGAGAGACTTCCACCTGTTCCTCAAGGCAGAGAAGTGTACGTTCCATCAGTCCTCAGTGCAGTTTTTAGGATACAACATCAACAGCACTGGCATCCGGATGGACGAGGGGAAGGTGGAGGCCATTCGAGGATGGCCCACTCCTGGCACCATTAAGGAACTGCAACAGTTCCTGGTGTTTGCCAACTTTTACCACCGCTTCATCCACGAGTACAGCACCATCCCAAGCCCTTTGACCAACTTGCTTCGCAACAAATCCAAATCACTCGTCTGGAACCCCGCTGCCACCGAAGCCTTCAAGCGTCTCAAGGAGGCGTTTACGAACGCTCCAGTACTAGTGCACCCTGACCCCAGTGAGCCGTTCATCGTGGAAGTTGACGCATCCACCTCAGGAGTTGGTGCCATCCTTTCTCAGCAGCAGGGGACTTCATCTAAACTCCACCCATGTGCCTTCTTTTCCCGCATACTCAGCCCAGCGGAGAGAAACTACGATATAGGTAATCGAGAACTCCTCGCCATCAAGCTGGCCCTTGAAGAGTGGTGGCATTGGTTGGAGGGTGCGCAACACCCGTTTACAGTCCTTACTGATCATAAGAATCTCCAGTATCTGAAGGAAGCCAAGAGACTTAACCCTCGTCAAGCCTGATGGGTTCTCTTTTTCACGCGCTTCAATTTCACCATTTCCTATCGACCTGGTACCAAGAATGTTAAAGCTAACGCTCTGTCTCCACTCCATGACTCTAAAGAGGAAATTGAAGAAGAACCAGAACCCATCCTACCCGAAAAGATCATAGTAAGCCCCATTTAGTGGAATTCTAGCCCATTCACCTCCTCCAATGCTTCCACGGCCACTCCGCCGGGCTGTCCATCCGGTTTGCAGTATATCCCCAAGGTTCAACGCACTCCTCTCATCCTGTCTGTACATACATCTCTGGGCACTGGCCACCCAGGGGCCAACAACACCCTCTTGCTGCTGAAAGATTGCTTCTGGTGGCCCAATATGGCTCGGATGTAAGAAGGTTCGTCCGGGGCTGTGCAGAGTGTGCAATGTCCAAAAGCCCACGCCACCTGCCAGCGGGTAAGCTGCTTCCTCTGCCCTTTCCAAATCGGACCTGGTCACACCTAGGAGTAGACTTCGTCACCGATCTGCCTGCCTCCGACGGTAATACGTGTATCCTGGTGATCATTGATCGATTTTCTAAATCATGTCGTCTTCTTCCTCTCAAGGGCCTACCCACAGCCATGGAAACCGCTGAACTGATGTTCAACCACATCTTTAGATATTACGGAATTCCAGACGATATCGTCTCAGACCGCGGACCTCAATTCGTTTCATGAGTATGGAAGACCTTCTTCAAGCTCCTAGGTGTGACCATCAGTCTGTCCTCTGGTTACCATCCCCAGACAAACGGGCAGACCAAAAGAAAAATCCAGGAAGTTGGACGATTCCTTCGAATCTTCTGCCACGACCAGGACTCTTAGAACCAGTTCATTGGCTGGGCTGAGTACGCCCAAAACTCCCTGCGCCAACCTGCCACCAGTTTGACTCCGTTCCAGTGTGTACTCGGTTACCAGCCACCCATGTTCCCCTGGTCCGGGGAACCGTTGGATGTTCCATCAGTGGACTATTGGTTCCGAGAGAGCGAGAGGGTCTGGGACTCTGCACACCATCATCTGCAGCGAGCATTTCTAGGCGCAGAATGACAGCCGACCTTCGACGTTCTGAAGCTCCCCAGTACCAACCTGGACAGAAGGTCTGGCTGTCCACCAGAGACATCAGGATGCACCTACCCTGCAGAAAAGTCCCAGATTTGTTGGTCCCTTCACCATCACCAAACAAATCAACCCAGTCACCTACCAGCTTCAGCTTCCACCCCAGTATGCACGCATGCTCCCAGACATATGAATGCAAATACAGGAGTTAATCAGAACGGACTTGTCATGTTGGCCATCAGTATATATGTTTGTTTGTCCAAGTTTTTTTGCATTTTGGCACATGTAAATATTGTCACCTTCTTTACTTGCATAATAAAAAAAAGAAAAAAGAAAATGTATCAAACATTTTTTGGAAAATTATTCATTTTAGGGAGTTTGTTCATTTAAATGATTCATTAATGAACTGGTTCAAATAAATGATTCACCAATTCTTTTAAATCATCACAGAACCTCATGTTATGTCATTTTGTGTAGCAAAATGAAAAAATCTGTTTAGCACAATGTTTTACATTATTAAATTTTACATTATTAAACTTTATTTAGTTACAGAGGTCAGTAACTAAATAACTTTACTGTAATTAACTACATTTATAACTGTACAACCTGTACTGTATTTTACTTCAACTTCATTACATTTCCAAGCATTTTATTGCACTTTTTACTCTACTGCAGTTCATTCCTCATTACTTTAATACTTAAGCACAATAAAAATCTAATATTTTTTTACTTTTTTCAAGCAAAATTGAAAATGAAAACTTAAATTGAGTGATATTTTAATAAGATATCTGTACCTTTACTGAAATACTTGATTTGTGTACTTGATTTGGCTACATCCATCCACCCATCCATCCATCGCTGTTTTTTGTTTGTAGTTTATAGTGTAGCTAGATCATTTTTCACAAGGTAACTTTGACTAGTTGAACTACTTGATATAATCAGTAGCTTTTATTTTTGTGAGCTACGGCTTCAAAATAGACACTTCTTAAAAGGCAGGTGACTTCATAGTGATTGATAGTGCACTAGAGATTGGAACAGATCCACTTTCTTTGGCTCCTGTCCATGTCGACTGTCTTTCTGCGTGCCTATATTTCTTTCTCGCTGTTTGCCTGTACTTTGAACATGTCTCAGAGTATGTATGTACCATTTAAAAGTGGATTGAGAAATCTGGGTCTCCATCTCAAAAGACGAGCTGGATATCAACTCCACCTATTTCATCTTGTCACTGTAATTAAACTCCGCTGGATATCTGCTGCTAGGTGAGCCATTAAAGTCAGCCCGCAGGTGCACTTTGAGAGTGGAGTCAGTCTTCTCTGTCTAATTGAGAGGGAGGAGGAAACGCTTCTCAAGTCTCATGCCATCAGAAAGAAACGGCGGGCTGTTATTTAAAAAATTGACTGGACATAATTACACTGAGCTGCTCATGGAACGCATCTATTCAATCCTAGTGAGCTGCCAGCTGAATATGGCCTGCTAACATGGTATCTCCTCCTGATGTGTATATGGTGTGTTGCATTGTGACTACGGATATGTCCAATACTTTAGTGCTGCATGGCTACTCCACCTAGTTTATTTTTCTCAATCATCATAAAAAAATAAAAAAATATTTAGTATTTATTTAGATTCTGACAGCTATATCAAAGCCAGTTTGAATGATTGTGGCCAGCTAAAAAAAAAAAAAAATATATATATATATTTATTTATTTTTTTAACCATTTGCATTCACCGTGATCCATATGAAGTTTTTAATGCTAGTGTATATATCTCATGATTTGTTGCTGTTGATGCTCAAGGTCATGCATTTCATGGCTTTTGCTGGTGGTGCTTTAAAGAGAATAAACTAAGAGACAAAACTGCTCATAGAAGGTGTTATCACAAAAAAGTTGTTGAAATTGTTAGGGTTAGAAGTTTTATTAGTTTGTTATTATTTTTTATTAGACTGAACAACTTAAAAAGGATAAAAACTATGCATATTAAAATATATAAATATTTATATCAGTATCGGTTTATTTTTTAAATTTATATAAGGTTCAAAAGTTTGAGGTTGGTAAGCTATTTTAATGTTTTTAAAAGAAGTATATTATGCTCATCAAGGCTGCATTTATTTGAATTAAAAAACAGTAAAAACAGTAACATTTTGAAATATTATTACTATTTAAAATAATACTTTTCTCTTTTAATATATTTTAAATGTAATGTATTCCTGTGACAGCAAAGCTGAATTTTTTAGCATCTTTACTCCAGTCTTCAGTGTCACATGATCCTTCAGACATCATTCTAATATGCTGATTTTGCTGCTCAATAAATATTTATTATTATCCCAATTATGAATGATTGTGCTGCTTAATATTTTTGCAAAACCTTGATAATTTTTTTTCAGGATTCTTTCATGAATAAAAAGTCCAAAATAGCAGCATTTATTTGTAGATACACATTCGTGCATATCATTTCATTGATCTCAAACTTTTGAATGGTCGAGTGTGTGCAATGCTTTCTTTGAATTTGGCCATCATGAGTTATCTTAGAAGACAGTATGATGGAGGCAGACAACACGGTTTTGAAAAACAAATGACAAGTGTCAGTTTATTTGACAGATTTTGCTATTCATTCAAGTTCATCAAAAAGAAATTCATAGATTCTTAGTCTGTTTGAAATCTTCAGTGGCTAGAGCTTTCTCATGTCGTGTGCCACTACAAAACAATTGCAAACTGAATTCAGGCAAGTCAGTCCTTTGTTCTGCCAAACACCCTAAATTATTTCTATAGTGCTAAAATACACATTACAAGTCAACAGAAACATGTGGAAAAATGGAAGACAATCCTAATTTACACCGTTGTGCTGTAAAATAAGCAGAGTAATTGTTTTCTCGTGGTGTTAGAGGTGAAATTAGTTTGGTCACATTCAGTTGCTCACTAACAAAACCCTGTATGTCCTCTTATCACCACAGTGACCAGAGAGCACTTTCGAGGTCCAATCTCCCATCATCTGTGCAGAGAGTGTATCAAATCAGTTTTTCCCTCCTTCTGTTTGTCTCTCGTTCTGCCCATCTCTTCCTCTCTTTTATACTTGGTGTTATATTGGTGTGGTTTTATTATTATAGTCGCTCTTATCTGTTTATCACCTACGTCTCCACTTTTGTCATTCTGCTGTACCTGTCTGTCTTTGATGCTGTGTCTCGATGCACGCTGGAGCTGGTGTGGCATCGAGCTTTGTGATCTCCTGCTTTCTTCATTTTTACTTTGCCTGTTGAACTATTTATTTTTATTTCTCTGTAACATCCTCTCTCTACCTTCAGAAATGTTGTCGGAGTTTGATTTTGTCTCCTTGCTGGAGAGTATGGATAGTGTTATGACCAAAATCTTATATCACAGTATTACCAACATTTTTCAAAACATTTTTCTGTGTTCACCTGAAGAAAGATACAAGTTTGGAACAACTTGAGGCTAAGTAAATGACCAAATTTTTTTTTTTTTTGGATGAAATATCCGTTTAATCTAGTAAATTGTTTCTCAAGAAACAAAAATGTCATGTTGTACTAACACTATACAAGTTATTTGTGTTTCAGTCGACTCATTTGTTTCTACTTTTATTTCTCAAAACATCTGGAGCATGGTCTGGAAAGAGTTTCTTAAAGTCACTTCAGGGAATAGTTTTGGGAAGGAATCATGACATTGCATGACATTTCTTTTTCTTCCAGCTCAGGGCTGGCTTTTTCATCTTCTAAGTCATTCAAACACACTGATCTGTTAGATGTATACCGACAGCGGCAGGAATATCCTCTTGATCTGATTATGGGAAGTGTTGGCTGACTGTAGAAGAGTTTGCAGTCTGTGCACATCTCGGGTGATGTTTCGCTCAACGGGTGTTAGAGGAGCTGCAGGTCGTGCCGCCTCTTATGCCAATGGATGTTCTGAAAGCAAAAGCACTTGATAACTGTTTCAGTGAAATGTTCCAATTTCCTGAGTCGGTGATAAAAGGCTTCAGCTATAAAGATTTCAGAGATGGGCTCTCAGCAGATTAGGTAGGAAGGCGTATTAGAGCACACTGGGATTTCCCTGGAAAAAATGACCTAAGGAAAAGGAAGTTGGATACTTTCCATGGCATATATGTCTTGTGACTATTGGACTATTGGATATATATGTATATGTATTCTTATGGTGGTATTATAAAAAGTTTCCAAGAAAGTTTTAATGTGACCATACAACAAAAACAGAAAAGGCTGAAATCTGCTTTTTTTTGGATTAAATCATTAGCTGAGGCATACAAATTGCCTTATGCAAAGAAATGTCAATATTTGCAACAGACAGAGACAAGCTTGTTTAGTTTGAGTGAAAAATGCTTTGTGCTTTTGTTGAGAGATCTTACTTGAACATATGTTGGTTTCGGTTTGCTGTACATTTCGTCTGTAGAGCAGCCAAATTGGATATTTAGTGCCTAAGAGAAAAATAGAGAGGAAGAATCAATAAGTCTCCCTTTTTTTCTTTGCTCTCTCTCACTGTGTGCTGTTTTCTCCCTCTGTCCTATTCTCCTATGGTTTGTCTTTGTGGATTGACTTTTGAAAGCATGTTCGCCAGTATGTGGTTGTCAGTCTACTGTATGTGTGTGTGTGTGTGTGTGTGTGTGTGTGTGTTTTTTTTTTGTCTACAGAATGTCCCTGACATGTCACAAATTTATAATGAGCATAAAGTCATTACTCATCATGATGGCTCGTCCTGAAGTCTGAGCTAGGTGTTGTTTGTTTATCAAGTTGTTGTGTTGGAAACACATTGGTCCTCTTTTGTGGCCCGAGCTGACATCACATTATACACACAGGCCTGCCGTTAATCTCACAATTACAGGTCGAATTTGGATTCATTTTTGCTGAAAGTCCTTCTTAATAAATCATTATAAAATAAAGGTAATATTAAAAGATAAAACATTTAGTTTAGTTTTGTTTATTGGAACAAAGCAATCAGTTTTCCTGAACAAATAAAAATGAAAGGAGTTTTAAAACAGACTATGCAAATTGAAAATAGTTTTTGCTGAAAGATTTGTAGTAATTGCTTTTAAAATAAATGTAATAACATATGATTGTTTTTGGTTTGTTTTGTTAGACATTTGTGATTTTGGAAGTTTAATGAACTTTGGTTGCTTCAGGACAGACACTCTTTGAATACGGGATTTTCATGCAATGGCACGGAGCGAGGCAGATTGACTAAACAATTGAAGATAGAGAAACTTTTCATTTAGACCAAGTTAATTTAAAAACATTTTTGCTGAGAGTCCTTTTGTAGTAATCACAAAAAAAAAGGAATACTAGAGGATAAAACTTGTTTTGTCTTGTTTTGTTTTGTCTATTGGACTTTACAACTGAAGAACAAGTGAGTTTCAAAACTTTTTTTGGAAAGAGTTAATGTCTAACCGTGTTATTAATGTCTGTAACTGTGTGTGTTGCTGCCAGTGGCAAGTGTGACCTGTACTCTATAAAACAATACAAATGTAAATACAATGAAGGGTATTTGAAATACAAGGTTAGACATCAGGAAATCAGTGGCAGCAAAAATAATTAATTTTTTTTACTCATTGTTTGCAGTTGTTGTAATGAAATTATTAGCCATCTGTCTGTGATTTTGAAAGAGTCTAATCAAGGCTTCACATCGTCCGTATAAACTGTTCTTTGTGTTCAAAAGCACAGTTAATTAGTTAGTCTTTGTGAAAAGTGCAGACAGATACAGAAAATTCTGTTCCACCTTCCGCAGTGGATCCTGATGTCTGTCGACTCGAGACGTTTGCGATTTTGGTAGTTTAATGAATGTTAGGTTGCTTCAGGACAGACACGCTTTGATTAGAGTGCTGGATTTTCTGCTCAAAGGCTCACAGAAATAGTCAAATCAGCATTTGAATGAAACTTTTATTAGAGTTCATCTTTAAATAATTTCTGAGCCTCAATCAACCTTTAAAATCCACATGACTTTGCCAGATTTTGTGACTTAGTTTTTTTTTTTTAATGTAAAGTGAACTATCCCTTTAAAGGAGCAGTTCACCTAAAAATAACAATTCTGTCATCATTTACTCCCCCTCATGTTGTTCTAAACCTGCATGACTTACTTGCTTTTGTTGAACAACAGATATTTTGACAAATGTTGGTAACCAAACATTTGACGGTAGCCATTGCCTTCTATAGTATTTTTTTTCCCATACTATGAAAGTTAATGGCTACCGTCAACTGTTTGGTTACCAACATCCTTCAAAATACCTTCTTTTGTGTTCAACAGCTGAAAGAAACTCATACAGGTTTGGAACTACATGAGGGTGAGCATTTAATGACAGAATTTTCATTTTTGGGTGAACTATTCCTTTAAGACTCATCACAAACATACTGTGCAAGTTAAAGACAGTATTGCAAGGCCAACTGCCACCTTATTTCTTACACATGCTAGCAGTCTTCTGCAAACATAAAGTGAACTGTTTGTATTTTTTGTGAGCTGCTCTGATAACTCTGTACATGCTGCTCAGACTCTGCACTGGATTGGCTGTGTCTAAAAGTCTCCTTCATCTAGCAGAAGAGCTGCTGAAGTATTGGCTGAGTATTTAAGCACCACACTAGGGCTCTAGATATTGACACTGAGCATCAGAAAGATGCCACAGATGACCGAACCAGATGGAGATGTTTTCTGAGACAGCAGGGGAGGAAAAACTTATCAGCCATCAAAAATCCCCAACAAACTAACAGAATTAATTGCTCTGGACAATACAGGAGTTTAATTGATTGTTTGGCTGTGGATAAAATTGTGTTTTATTTAAATATCAACTTTACCTTTACCTTTACCATTCTCCCAAAATTCCTTGAAGAGTGAAACTGCAAATTTTAAATGTGTATAAATATATCAGTGTTTAGAAATACATTACCATCTAAAAGGTTAGGGTCAATAAGACATTAACACTTTTAGTTAGTAAGGGTGCATTAAACTGATTATATTATACTGATATATATATTTTTTTTCAATTAAATGCTGTTCATGTTTGATTTTTTTTTAATTGCTCAACTGTGATAAATTAACAAATGTTACTTAACCACCAAATTATCTTATTAGAATCATTTCTGAAGTATCATGTGACACTGAAGGCTAGAAGAATGATGCTGAAAACTAAGCATTGCATCACAGGAATAAATTACATTTTAAAATATTTTCAAATAGAAATCAGTTATTTTTAATTGCAATAATATTTCACAATATTTTGTTTTTTACTGTATTTTTGATCAAATAAATGCATCCCTTGTGAGCATAAGAGACTTTTATCAAAACCATTTAAAAAAAGAGTAGTGAAAACTAACATGATCACAAAAATTATAGACATAGACTTAAAGCCACAAAATGTTGATGTCCTCTTATTTGAGATTTTTATTTCTTATAGGAAGCCTGTGAGATGTCTTCTCGTAACCCTGTTAGAGAAAGAATAACCAAAAAACAGAAAGACCAAAAGATTGGCGGTGAAAAAGGCACTGTCACTCTCATACACAAGACAGAAGAGGCTAGATAGACAACAAAAAGGAAAAAGCATTCAAAAGCACTTCAACAGCAACACTATTTTTGCCATTTTTGCACAGGAAACACTATAGTCAAGAAATGTCACACTGACTCTGTGGTGGTTTAAATACAGCCAGTGAGTTTTATTAGTGTTGGTGCTCTCTGAAGCTCTTTATTATTTGGCAGGAAAGCTGAATTTTGCATTTCTTGTAGCCGCTTGTTTTATTCGTATCAAATATTTTGCCCACTCAGACACAACCAAGGAACAGAAATCCCAGACCCGCTGTGTTAAGCATCCAAGAGTTTATCAGGATCAAAGTGAGAGTTCTTGACTGGGTAAGACAGTCACACAATCTAAATCCAACTGAGCTGCTTTTCACATTCACAAAGTACCAAAGCCCCTGTGAAACAGCAGGACTGTGGCAAAGCAGAGAAAATAGCCAGTATACACTTAATTTCTTGATCTGAGTCACATACTTCAGGGAAAGATGCACATTAGGAATAATGCGCTAAAAACATCTCAATCTAGAAGCACACTCAACCTAAATAAATCTCACAAAACATGAAATGTTGATTAAGGTACACTGTTTTATTTAATTTTTTTATTCCCCAATAATTATTATAATAATGCAAATAATGCTTCTTATATCGTTATCCTATTTTGTGAAAAAAAAAAAATTTAAAATGCTATTTAAATTGTGAAGTAGCCTATACATAAGTATATATAAGTATATTGCTGTAAAATTTTTCATTTCTGTCAGATGTGTGTTGTTTTTGCTCTTTAGCAGTGTCTGCATGCTGTTATTATGGCCACAGGGCTAAGCTCTCGGCTGTAGATTTCTCCTTCTTTATTGTGGCAGTTTTCTAATCGCCTAGAGAAATGTTTGAGGGCATGCTGGGAATCAGCACGATTGCCTGGTCAGTGAACGAATTGGAGGGTTGAAATCTTCTGCTCTGCTTTTTTTAAGCCCTGTTCTTTGTGTGTAAATGAAGATTGAGAGATAAATCCGCTCCCTGACTGCCTTGCGCTCTACAATGTTTATCAGGTGAGGGATAGTTTTGTCACTAACTATCTCATGCGGCAACAGGTCTGGCAAGTGGCTTCAGTCAGTCAGTACCCAAAAAAACTGCTCAAACCTTAAATTATTAGAAAAATACTGGTGGTAACATGGCTACGACACAAAGCATTATTTTTCTATTAATTCAATGGCCTGGACTCAATTATTCCGCTTATACTACTGTACAGTTACCACACGTCAAGACATTGTTCAGATGATGTATTTCAAGTAGTGGTGTCAAAATTAGCGCGTTAACGCATGCGATTAATTTTTTCAGTTTTACGTGTTAAAAATATTTAACGCAATTAATGCAGGGGCAGGGCTAGGGTTGGCCATCCCATTTATGCATTTATTCAATCGCATAACGTTTTTACGATCAAATCAATCGGGAGACGTTTCAGATGCGGAGCGCGCGCTCTTCAACTGCACGCACAAAGGTGCCGGCGCATGCATAGCCTGTATCATTTCATATCAAAGCACAAAATAAACTACATGTATGCAATGACGTAGTCAGTTAAGTCATGAAGTTACCAAAAAGGCGATTAAAGCTGCCTTAAAACTGTGCATGCATGTAATATATTTTATATGAGTCACATTTAAGGACATGTCTCTAAAATGGTTTTCAAAACTGTCCTGGAGCAGCCCAGTCTCCCTCATCTAACACACTCGAATCAACTCGTCAGCTCATTAATAGACTTTAAGACCTGTCAGAACAGGTAGAAAGGGTTGAGAGAAAATACGATGCGTGTCAGATTCGTGTCATGTTCAGCGGCAGCTCTTAAAGAAATAACAGCTAATATAACCTAATAACCAGCTGCTGTGATGTCTATTAATCAAAGGACAAAGAAAAAAAGAGGAAAAAAATAACTTTTATAGATTTAAGGATTCATCTATATTTAATTTAAAATTTAGTGTTTGATAACTTCAATTTCAATTTCTGTATATCTGCTGAAGCGCACAGGTAATATGACATTTATTATAATGGGTTTATGTGAAGATTGTTTTAAGTTCACTTAAATTAGAATTAATTTTTTTTTAAAGTCTAATGTTCAAATTGATAGCTCTCAATTATATTGTAATGTTGAATGGCTATAGTCTATGTTTAAATATGGAGGGGGGGGCAGTTTTATAGAGAAATCAGTAGTATTGGGTTCATTGATACTGACCTTCAGTCATAAAAATAAATGGGGGAAGTCGTGGGGAAGTCGTGGCCTAATGGTTAGAGAGTCGGACTCGTAATCGAAAGGTTGCGGGTTCGAGTCCCCGGCCGGCAGGGATTGTAGGTGGGGGGAGAGAATGTACAGCGCTCTCTCCACCCTCAATACCACGACTGAGGTGCACTTGAGCAAGGCACCGAACCCCCAACTGCTCCCCGGGCGCTGCAGCATGGCTGCCCACTGCTCCGGGTGTGTGTTCACGGTGTGTGTGTGTGTGTGTGTGCATTTGTTCACTACTCACTGCTGTGTGTGTGCACTTGGATGGGTTAAACGCAGAGCACCAATTTCGAGTATGGGTCACCATACTTGACAATACGTCACGACTTTACTTTACTTTACTTTACTTTAAAGATGCCATTAAACAAATATTTAAAAATATACTGTCAATATTAATATATTAATATATTTAACAATTAATAAAATATTAATTGTTTGTACATTAAATTGAAGCTTGAATGTGAAATTATTGCTATATAAAAGTATATTTTAAAACTTTAATGTTAGGTGGGATTAATCACGATTAATTTCAGAAAAATGTGCAATTAATTATTTAATTTTTGAATCGATTGACAGCACTAATTTCAAGATATTTGTCAGGATTTTGTCCTTAAAAAACTCTTCTGTGTAGGACTAATTTCTTACGCATCCTATCTCAGCCCTCGATTGCTAAGTCCAAAACGTCATCGTAGAGCTGTATGGTTTGAGCCATTGATAATGCAGTTATTAATGCAGTTATTAGAGAAATTAACCGTAGCTGTGTTTGAATTATCTACATGTCTCTCAACAGTGTTCGGCAGAAGGGTTTCTACAAATAGCAAAACTTTAAGTTTAACTGCTTCAAGAACAGACATTACCACCTTTTTTCAGCTGCAAAATGAATGTATTGACAACAAGTTTCTGTGTGTATGTATGTCTCCGTTTGTGTCTGTATTGTTTGCATGGGAGAGAGAAAGTGCGCTTTCTGTAAATAATAAAAAAAAAAATGGAAATAGTTTGACATTTTTATCCTGATGTTTGTTATGTGTATTGGCTTGGTCAGTGTCTTTGTTGGTTATTTCTCATTTCTTTATAACAAATTAAAATTTGAAATATATTAAAACTGAAAATTGTTTCATTTTTAAATGTTCTTTTGCTTTCCACACTAAACAGAGCTATTAAAGCTGTGAAATCATGTGACTAAGTCTTTGTTGGTGTTACTGTAAGTAGTAAGTCATGGTTACACAAATGGGACTCAAATTACACCGTGTCCTGAGAATGACCCACTTTTGCATCTCTCACACGCTGTTCATCCCACTGTCACGTATTTTAATAGACTTTTCGCTTTGCAGCTGATTGCTGTGGATGAGTTTGAATCATCTGACTGTGATCCAGAGCAGTGAGAGTGCGTTCTGTTGTTTCTGGCTTCACGATTGATCATGCTCTTTCTAGCCATGTTAACTCCAGACCTCAACCTATAGCTTTTGCTTTTAGCTTTTCGGGATTTGCTCTGGCCTCTCAGATAAGTGGATCAAGCCTTAAGCTGCTTTGCTGTGTGTGTGTGTGTGTGTGTGTGTGTGTGTGTGTGTATGTGTGTGTGTGGTGGTTACACACTCAGCAGTTTGTCCAAATTCTGCAACCAAAATCATGTGACATCAGTTAATAGAATGAAATGTGCACATAGTGGTAATTGAATGCGACAAGGTGGTCTTTGTGTGTATGTAGAGGTAAAATATTTTGTTTGTTGAAAATCATCGTCTAGCACATAGTAGCCTAGTTTGCTTTAATTGTCCTTTTCTGTTTCTGTTTCATTCTGTTTCACAGAGCAAACAGGGGCAAAGCGCACATAGGGAACGTAACAGTGAGTGGATGTATTGTAAATGAGCCGTTCTCAGCTGGTTTTGCTTCAGGACCCAGATTTTAAATTGGATTTCACACCACAATTAGATTGAAATTTAAAAAAAAAAGTGCTTCAAATCAAACATTGAAACCTGACATATGAAATAATATTTTTTTAATGGATAAGTTCATTGAGCTTAAGACATTTAAACAAAAGTTTTTGTTGCGCATTGTATTTGATCAAGTTTCTATGGCTTATATGATATAATGACAATATGGATGTCATACTCGAGAAGGAAAAACACCTCAATTTTATTCTTTAGCTACAAATTTATGTAGTGAAAAGTAAGATGAAATTCTGTAATGTAAATCAATGAGATCTTTGTAACAGAAGAGTATTTGCATAAATATCTTTTGTTAATGTAAATATGTCTTAGTAAACTTATATTCAAATGCTTATTTTAATGATCAAAGCTCTGTAGTTTTTATTGTAGGGGCCAAACAGACAATGCAATGCAATACAGTGATGATTGATAGATGTAGAAATAAATATTCCTCAAAAGCCTGATGTGTCGTATTTGATACTCATCTTTTTAACATGATTTTTCTTAAAAATAACAACAACAAAAAAACAAAACAGTGTATGGACAATCAAGTAACTAACAATATAAAATTTTGCTTATTTAAAACTTATTTTTACTTTACAAAAAGATTTTCATAGTAAAGATTTAAAGATTTCATAGTAAAAGTTACAAGAACCACGACTTGAAGGTTTTTTTTTCATCAGAGTATATGTCTACATCAGGTTTTTTTTAACCAAAGTTTGATCATGTTGTTCATTTAAATGCCTTAGAAATCTACTTATCAAATATCATACAGTATGCTTTATATAGGGTTAAAAAGTTTTGGTATAAAAACTGGTTATGCATGAAGATTTCCCAATTTGATTCAATGCTGATTAATTTGGGAATATTTCTATTACAATGTCAATTTTGATGAAATTATAGAAATAATTATTTCTGCTAATGCTGTAAGTTATACGGTGCAGTATTTCAGAATTATTCAAAACAGTATCTCATATTTCTGAACTGTTCTTTAAAAGAACCAAGTCACAAGAGTCATTTGTTTTGGGAATCGAGCTACACTGGTTGCATGCATGATTTTTGATTCACTAAAAATTATTGTCTGAAAGAGTCAGTTGTTTATGTGCTGTAAAATGAAAACAGCCACTGAGTTAAAGATCTATCGTGATTGTGAGACTCAAAATTGGTTTCTTAATGCTTCTGGAAATAAACCTTGTAGCTTGTCATTGCAAGTAACCTTTAATGTAATCTGGGTCATATTTCCTTTTACCATTACTTTGTCCATGCAAGTTGCATGTTATTACTTGCATTTAACATTGTTTTTTCCCCTGATCCTATTGGAACAGGCCTGTGACCTCTTTTTGGGTCGTGAACGACCCCTTGAATCCTACAGTCTAAGCTGTCATCATTGCAATTTTGTGTATGTGGAAGTAAGACAGATCAAGTCTTGCTCACTGTCTGTCTCTCGACTCACAGAGCCATGATGTGATGTTTCCTGTCCTCTCCTTTAATTAAAAGTCTCTCCTTGCTTTTGACATCACAAAGGTCATCTTTAATAAACCTCTGCTCTGTCCTGAGACTCCAAAAGGTGGGGCGGCAAAGAATATTCTTCTTTAAGAGGGTAACTAAAAGCATTTTGGGTGTAGAAAGCTACTAGAGTAAACAGAGCTTACAGAAGATTAGCTGCTGTTTGATGCTGGTGGAAGTGCGCCTGTGCCCTAGTTGCTCTGTTGAGTTTGTGTCTATCAAAAGAGCCACGGAGCCTCTTTTCTCCTCAGCAGATGGAGACACGTGTTCTAATTGCAGCAGAAGTGGGCTAGATCTTTCAGAGTGAACTCAGAAAGGAACAAGAGTGAATAGGTCCTGCAGAGCACTTCTATGTGATCTTTTTAAACAAAAGAGCAAAATGAGCTCTCAAGTGGGATGAGGTCACATTAAAGTTATTTAATGTGATGTGTAGATATCTCATGTGTTGATTCTGTAACCCACAGACATTTAGAGTAAAAATAAATGCTTGATTGGCATCTGGTTCTGTGAAAACAGTTTTAGGTTACATATGAAACCCCAGTTCCTCGAGGGAACGAGATGCTGCATCCGAAGACGCTAGGCGTTCCCCTAGCATCTTCAGACGCAGCTCGAGTTCCTGAAGAGGAACGTCTTAGGTTACGTATGTAACCCCAGTTCCTCGAGGGAACGAGACGCTGCGTCCAAATACGCTAGGGAAACGTCTAGCTTTTCGGATGCAGCTCAAGTTCCTGAAGAGGAACCTTAAACTTCCATGAAACCTTCCATTTCACAAAAGGTTCTTTATAGTAGAAAAACTTCTTTATACAGTGGCCAAGTGAGCTCAACGCGCTGCAAATTTAAAAAAAATACCTGCAAATTAGGAAAACAACTTCATCAATTTGACAACACATGTGCTGCAAATGCTCTCAACACAACCAAAATAAAGAAACTCACTGCAAATACTCAACACAACCAAAAAAAGAAACGCGCTGCAAATAAAATTATTTAATTGGTTGTGTAGTGAGCATTTGCAGTGCATTTCTTTATTTGTTTGTGTTGTGAGCACCTGCTGTCAAATTGATGAAGATGTTTTCTTGATTTGCTGGTGCTTTTTCTATTTGCATGTAAGTTGCAGCGCGTTGAGCTCTCTCGGCCACCGTATCTTTAGATTTTTAAATGTTCTTTCCACTAAGACAAAAGGTTTTTTTTAAGAGCTGTTGATTAATTGGTTCTTCTACAGCACCACTCTGAAACCCCCTTCTGAAAACTTTATTTTTAAATGTGTATGGCAACCTGATAACAATCTTTGTGGATTCCTGTAATGGTTTTATATTAACAAAGTCATATTATTACATATTTTTCAATTATTTTCACGAAGTTCACTTATAATGTTAATGAATGTTTCTTGCACCAAAAACTAGTTATAATTAAATTGTTATGACCATTTTTCAGCCTTTCTATGACCTTTAGAATTTAATGACCATTTTTTTCTACTGTGCCTTTAATACTTATATGTAAATGTCCTATTTGCATGTGAAATGAGTTACAGAGCTTACAGCTTACCCAGCTAAACAGACAGTGATGTAGAAGCAGGCGTTGATCTTCTGCAGAGGCGGGGTTTAGCCACACTATTGCATAATAGAGTGGCACATTCAACAACCTGTCATTTTGTTAGGCTGACTTCAATATAAACTGTTTTTAGACTAACGGGAAAGTTTTGAGTTCTGAAACTTACAGGAAGTTTTTATAGTACAATGACCTATTATATGTCAAAAGATCAAGGGAAATTTGATTTCCCAGTTCGTGACCCCTTTAATGTTAATGTTCAAAGTACAAGGGCAATTTGTCTTTGCATGATACAATCACTTTAATGTTGTGTGTAGTGTGTAACAAATTCTATAGCTCCACATGAGTGCATACATTTACATATTTTTATTTCCTTGAAGCTATTTTCCAAAGCAACTTACAGTACATTCAAGGGACATATTTTGTCATTATATGTGTTTTCCCCGAGCAGGCAGTGCAGTGAAGCTTCATGAACCATGTGGTTTACTGAAATAGACTAGCAGGATACAGAATTTCACTGTCTGCCCAAACGGCTGTAACTGATCCTGCATCTGCAACTTCTCTGCTTTTTCATTAATGTTGATGGCATTTGCCTTTACTTGGGAAATAGATAGCAACTCAAGGTTGTAACCTGTTGGGTTTTATCCTGATAGATTACTATACGCAGTTCCATTCAGAGCTCAAAATTCTTTACTGAACCTTACTATAATTTTAGGCCAGCGTATTGATGAGTTAGCTATTAGAGTTGAGCTATTCTGAGTTGAAATCAAAGTCATTCTGTCTGACTTTACAAAAATTGCATTTGTATTGAATTGAAAGCCAGTGAATTTAATCGATTCACTGTTGACTCAAATATTCACACCCCTAGTTGATCAGGATAAAAGCCTGAGGTAATCAATATTTAATGGGAAGAAAATCTCCTGCTTCTCACCTGCCAACTGGTGCTAGTTGTGTAAGAGGAGTTAGGCAACATATGGTAAAGGGGGAACCTTATCTGCTGTGTGTGTATCCTCTGGCATCTCTTGCCCTCATGACTCTCTTCAGACACTTACAGCTAATTGATGTGTGGGTGACATCTCCGTGTGTTTGTTAGGCTGGTGTGTCATGGTCTCATTGAAAGATGGCTGCTACTGTACCAAGGTGGTGTAGCGTTCAGAATTGCTCTCATTCAGTTCCTGAGTCTAAATGTGAATTTAGCTTACACCCACACTATATATATATACTACGGTGACCGAGAGAGCTCAAAGCGCTGCAACTTCAGAAAACACATGCAAATAGAAAAAGCACCAGCAAATCAAGGAAACATCTTCATCAGTTTGACAGCAGGTGGTGTAAATGCTCACATCACAAACAAATAAAGAAACACTGCAAATGCTCACAACACAAGCAAATCAATTTTATTTGTAGTGCGTTTCTTTGTTTGGTTTTGTTGAGAGCATTTGCAGCGTGAGCGTTGTAAAATTGAGGAAGTTGTTTTCTTTATTTGCAGGTGTTTTATCTATTTGCAGCGTGTTGAGCTCTCTCGGCCACCATAATATACACATACTGTATGTATGTGTGTGTATGTATATATATATATATATGTACGTGTGTATGCGCTTGTGTGTGTTTATGTATGTATGTATGTATTTACGTATTCATAACTATAGCCTATATATAAGACTATGGAATTTTCTAATATACTTAAAGCAAATAGATTCACTATTTATTTATTTATTCGTGCCAAAAATTATGGATCTAATCATATACAAATATGAATGGACTATAGAATTTTCTATTTATTAATATTTACATTTAGCCATGTAGCAGAGGCTTTTATCCAAAGTTACCTAAACATGAGGAAATGCATTATTAAATGTCTTTGAATTTAATTGAATTTTGAATTTGAATTCCACATCTTTATTTCTGTATTCTTTTTGCTCAAATCCAGGAATTGGATTGGAATTCAAAAGTGATTTTGGTTCAGTTCTGAATGGCACACAACCCTGTACTGTGTTCCTATTTCTGTCTGTCTTTCTTCTCATATGTGTCTTTCCTTCTCTTCTTTTCTTTTCTCTCTGCTGCTGACACTAACGTCCCTCAGACTGGCACTATGAGGGTAAGACTGCTTTCTTTCCTCTACCACATCATGAGAGGCTTCTCACTTCTCATTCTATGACTCCATTTATTCACCCAGTAAAATCCTTTACCACTGCTGCATTCATCATGTAGATGTAATCTCATGTGAATAAGATACTGTATGAATGATGTGTTGTGATGAAGGTGACAGCTGATCTGAGTCTGACTGTATTTCTCTCTTTCTGTTTCTGACACAGAGTGTAAGTTGTCACGGTCGGGCCCACCTGCCACAATCGTCACCGTTGATGAGGAAAGTCCAAATGGTAAGTATCTCTGACCTTCTCTCCTCATGATGAATCGGAAGCATGCTGCTTCCTGTGAGCAGTCTGCTCTGCTATTGACTGAAGTTTGGCAGGTGGCTTGTTATAATGTACATTTAATTTTCTGTGGTGTAATTCAGGATTTCCCAATTGGGGTTCACAAAGCTCTTGGGGTTCATTGAGATTGAGATAGAAATGTCATTGTCATATGAAATTAAGGGAAAATGTACACTACCGTTCAAAAGTTTGGGGTTGGTTAAATTTTTTGAAATGTTTTTGAAAAAAGTCTCTTATTATTTAAGGCTGCATTTATTTCACCAAAAATACAGTAAAAACTGTAATATTGTGAAATATTATTACAATTTAAAACAACTGTTTTCCATTTTAATATATTTTAAAATGTAATTTATTCCTGTGATGACAAAGCTGAATTTTCAGCAACATTATCAGACTTCATTGTCACATGATCCATCAAAAGTAATTCTAATATGCTGATTTGCTGCTTAAGAATTTTTTTTATTATTATCAGAGTTGGAAACATTTGTGCTGTTGTGCTGATGAAACATTTTTCTGAATTTGTTAGATGCATTTATTTGAAATTTTGAGATTATTATTTTTTTTTTCTTACAATTTTGATCAATTTAATGCATCCTTGTTGAATAAACATATTATTGTTATTATTATTTAAATACGTTTAAAAAAATTAATGGTAGTATATATTTTTTTGTGTGTAAAATCATGTTACATACAAGAAATGAAATCGTAAATGGTAATGGTGCTTGCTGTCATTCCAGTTGTGAATGATTCCCAAAATCCTTCAGCATATAGAGGAGAGCTGTGCTTGTGCTATTACTTTTCAAATGGATTTTTGCCTGAGAAATCATAAACTGTAAGAAAAAAAAGAACGTCCACAATCCCAAACCCTTCACTAGTGATCATCCTGAGCTGTGACGTCAAACGCAGCAGACAGGTAACATTATAAGTCCATTTCACGCTTTTAAGAGCTTTCCAAAAAAGAAATGGGTTCTGGTTAAACATCTGCTATGAATTATTTGCAATTTAAATGTAAAAAATGCTTTTTTTTTCAGAATATACAGCTACTTTTGAATGGCCCTCAATAGAGAAAGATGTTTTTGAATGGTGAAGTTACAACATTTACCAGCAGTGGCTACCTATGCTAACTTGCTCAATTGATAAAAAGGTTAGAATTATTGATCTAATGTAACTTAAAAGTGAATTTTCAGATGTTCAGTTCAGGCTCAAACTACCCTGGTGTCATTCTGCAAGCTCGGCAGACCTGTTGCTTTCTTAACTGAAAACGTGTGTTTGTGTTTGTGTTTGTGTGCTCTTGCTGGAGCCACAGATGGTGTTTTTGTGTTGGAGGCATGCTGGGGCCGTTTATCACATACAGTATCTGCGTGCAGGCAATGCTACACTGCGTCGTGCATTTATAAAGGAGCCACTCACCGCTGTAGTGCTCAACCGAGCGTTTGACAACACTGCCTGTTTGTTGATGTGACAGGTGTTGGCTACTCCATGCGAGTTTACTGTCTGTTTCCTCCTTCCATCCTTTTTTCTCTTCATTTCCCTTCTCTTTCTCTTCCTCCCTTTCCTCTGCCTATTCTGTGGGTCATAGAGTTTGTTCAGCATCCCTGTGTTGACTCAGGAAAGTGCATCGAGGCAGAGGCCTGCTGGGAAATGTAGTTGAAGTAACAGGGAGCAGTTAAATGGATATTTTTCTCAGCCTGTTTATGTGTTTAAATAATTAGTTAGTTTTTAGTTTCTCGCTCTAGCAGACTGTGATGAGGCAAAACAGCCAAAGGGACCCTCTGGGCCGCTTAAGCAAAACAGGAACAAGTGTATCACTGTGTTGAGGCAGGGATTCAAAAAGCAAAAGAGACAGACACATTTACCTGCATATTATTCAGGTGATGGTAATTCTGTTTTAGTGAATATTTTATTGCAGGCCTCCTCCAGTTTGACTAAAAAAAGAGCTGTTTGCATCAGCTCAGATGTCTGGCAATATTTCATTATGCACAAAGGCTCAACAGTAAGGATTCAGTGCAGGTTTCTTCTTGCCCTTCCAATGTTTTCACTGGTTCTAACAATTTTTTTTAATGAATTTGAAAGTTTTATTTTTGTTTTATGTTGTATATTTTATTGTTTTACCTTAAAATAACTTTGATGTGTTTTATTTAATATTTATTATTATTTATTTAATCCAAAAATCTGGGATTTGGAATGACATTTTTTTTTTTATGCAGTTACTTTTATTCAGCAAAAATAAATTTGATCTAAAGTGACAGTAAGACATTTACATCATATAAATGCTGTTTTTTTTTTTGTTTTTTTTTACTTTCTATTTGTCAAAGAATCATGGATTCCAAAAAAATATTAAGCACAACAAATGTTTTCAATATAATAAGAATTTAATTTTTAAGACCAAATTAACATACCATCAAAGTTTAAAATTACATTTTAAAACAGATTATATAGGAAACAGTTTTCTAAAATTGCAATCATTTTGCACACACAGTATTTTTTCACAATATTATGTTTTTTAACTATATATATATATATATATATATATATATATATATATATATATTTGTTGGTAACAAATAGATATGTGGTAACAAAGAAAGCAATAATAGCTGGATATTATACCAGTATTATTAAGGAAGTCATTTTCTACCTGTACATATTTATGTTACGAGGGCTATTACATGTCATTATAGCAATTTTGATAAAACCCTGTGTTTCTTAGTCAGTGTACTTTTACCTGGCTGGCAATCTGACAAGCCAAATTTACAACCATATGTCAAATCCGTGTTGTTTAATATTTAATCCTTATTGTTAAGTCCTTTAGATGTATTTTTAAACTGAAATTACATTCAGTTAATGTTGTACATGGCATAAAGGGATTTTTGAAGTACTTGTTTTGATACATGTTAAATTTAGTCTCCATATTTACAAAGATTTGATGATGTGTGGTAGAAGAGAAGAAGCCAATGAGTTCATGCTTAGACTGTAGCTTAAAGACCCTGATATATTCAAAACAAAGATTTCTTGTTTCTTGTTTTGGCTTATTTCGGAAAGAAGATGGAGCTGCTAGTTAAAGACTGACTATATGGGCAAGGGAGAAATTGCTTGTGGGAGGAAAAAGGAAAAGAGTCAGTATGAGATTATATAAACACTTGACATTTTGGATCAGTTCGCATGCACTGAGATCTACACAGTCTGTGTTCTTCTGTATATGAGAGGTACTTAAATAGATCCCGTATCAGAGACCATCCTCTTCATTAAAGGCCTCTGTATGTTTGGACTGATATCAGAGCACAATTGCTGTGGTAATACATTTGGCCTGGGCTTCTGGGTGTACTTTGATCCCAGCATCATAGACGTTATATCTGGTCATCAAAAGTGACCTATTTTAAATATATCTCAAGGCATCTGAAATATTAGAGCCCATGTGACCCCAGGGTCCTTCAGCTCTGTGTGGCAAGGATTTCAGTTCGGGCTCAGCTCAGAACTGCTTTACTGGTCGATTTAAGTTTAGATCAGGGTTTGACTGGTATCAGTGCAAAAGCATAAATAATTTTCCTTTTGCTGGGAACACACTTTGGACAAAATAAAGCATGCATATAAACTACAGTATGTATAACAGTTGACTTGAGATAGTCAGCAACCACATTCTGTGCAGTCATGTACAGGTCTCAATAATTGGATAAAATATTTTTAAGTTAAAAATGATCAGTTCTATTATAGTTTTCACAATCAAGTGAATATTTTGAAAGTGAATTTTACTTTTTGGTTTGAGTGGATGTTGTCATGTTTGTAATGTCCTTGGATGCCTTTTTTTTGTCTAATTAGCTAGATGTTTTTGAATTTGTGTTTTCTTTGGAGTATTGTTTTAATTGATAGTGATATTTTAGGTTTATCATGTGTCGTCAATATCCCTTCCCATCATATAATATACCTTTAAAAAAGGCATTTCCATAGTTCAACAGGAAGTGACATCATTTTGGAAGGAAATCAGCAGTGCAAACATATGTATATTTGTATGTATATTTCATGAGTGCTTTGATTTATCGGTTCATGCGAGTTGGATATCCCTAGAAACTTGTCTATGCACTGTTGGGTTGGTAGTGTTTGTAGGCATATTGTGAAATAGTGATGGCACATCGTCCTGGGAGGCACTTGTTTAGTATCAGAGTTTTGAGCACTGTGGGACTACATCAAAGCCACATTCACATATGAAACCTGTTTCAGTGCCATACAATCAACTTTTTCCAGTAAAGAAGCCACGCATGCTATTTACAAAAACTGTATTGCTTCTCACAGACTTGCATTACATTGTATCAGCTGTGCCACAATTGTTATTTTGAAAGAATATTGAAGCACAGTTTAGTAGGAGGGGGAAGCACAATGTGCAGTGGCGAGTGATTGCTATGAAATAATTGCATCTCCTTGATTACAACTTTGCTCTCATATAACATCAATGTATAACTTTTCTGGCAAGCAATATTTTGTGAGATATCAGATGTGTCACTGTGACAGCCTCAGGCTCTGCAGACAACAACAAAAAAAAGACTTCAAGGCAGCATTGTCTAGTGGATCAGAAGACCCTGCCTGTGCGGTTTGGTGGACGGGATTTTGAAGACACTGGCAGTCAAATTCAGTTGCAGATGTTAGTTAACATCACTTACAGCCCCAAAATTGGACAACTGGTTCTGTTTACACATTACTCTCAAGTGAAACAATGTTTTTAGATTTACCTCAAAGTGTGTGAAAACACTTTAAAACGTCTGTCTCATTTCTCAACGGAGGAGCAGTAGTGGTCTCGTTGAGATCTGCCATCTTGACCTCTAGTGAACTCTATTTGGATGGTTATTTCAATATGTGGGAGTGGGATTTGGGTAGCAGGGTCAGTGTGTTTAAGCTTAGTATCTCATTCTCTATTTGAGGAATATGTATGTTCTGGAGCTCAACGTAAGTTCTTTCTATATATAGTGGTGAGATGATACTCTTAGTAAGTCTTGCTCATCCTCATTATTTGTTTGCATTGCATCAGCAGTGTTTAGTTCTAGCTCATATTTGCAGGTGTATGTCATCATTAATACTATGAAAATCATATGGATGAAAATGAAGTGTTTACAGTGCTGGAGAAATGTTTTGTGGTGCTTAAAGAATCTGTTTATTTGATTCATTTGAAATCCAGCGTCTTTTAGATTGCTTTTGCTGCTCTTCTGCTGTTGTTTTTATTCTTCCTTGCTTTGAACAGCTATCATGTTTGATCCCTATGATGAACACACCAAACTTTGCATGCAAGAAGAGTCTGTGGCTAATTGCATTTTATGTAATTTTGGGATGGACGGGATGTATGGTTGCCTAGCAACTAGGGGTTAAATTAGCAAAATTGAAAACATCAGCCACATTACCCTGTTTGAGCTGGAGATTTGAAATTTCACATGAGAGTTACTCTTCATAGCGAACACATTTACCAGGGCAAATGCTGGTATATAAAAGTAGTTTGTTTTTTGTTTTTTTGGATGAAATTTTAGGAAGACTGTGGACAGAAACAGTCATCACACAATATTTTAAATCAAAAATCAAATCAAATCAAATCACTTTTATTGTCACATCACCACAGCACATGTGCCTTCGTGAGTGAAATTCTTGAGAGCGTGCTCCAGACAGTGCAGAAACAATTTACATATAGACATTACCATACATACGTACAGACTTATGCAGATGACAATGTGTAATATACACATACATATACTCAGTACACACAGTGTACTATTAGACAGACATACAGTTACCGATACACATTATACACAGTATGTAGTACACATTCTACGTTATATACACACAGTAATATGCGAAGATGCAGCTCACTCATTTTAATCAGTCGAGTGAGTGTAACTGTGAGTTTATAGAATAAATAATTGCATATTTAAAATTGAGGAAATGTTTACTTATTTTTGCATTTTAGGACATTAAACGTGATGAGGCCTTGTCAACCATGTATTTTACTCTTTGAACATTTATTGTTGCATATATCTTATTTTGCATGCTATTCTTTATTTCAATGGAATATTCTTGTATTCCATTCCAACCACAGCCTTAATCTGTTTCTGGTTTTATGTCTGTCTCTCTGTCAGCACTGCTAATGTGAATTGATGGTGGATATTCGTTTAGCTTCATCTCTGTGAACTGCAGACCTGCATTAGTATCCAAATGCTATTTCTGGTCATTGGGACGCTGTGTGTGTCAGCTGTGTCAGCTGGATGTTCACTGTTGTTCACTGCTGCCTACACACCCATTAGGGGATATTTGTAGTTCACTTCACTTGGTGAAATTTGTTTGTTTGGAATGCCCTGCAAAACACAGTTATAACACATTCAAGTGTGCTATATCAAAATATATTTAAATTAATATATAGATTATAGAATCAGTACTGGAAACTCTTAAAATGAATTATAAAGATAGTAATGTTTAATATTAAAGTAAATATGATTTGGGTGATAGTTTTGCAGTGCCATGCAACACTGAGCATGTACTTTATATGATTTGGAATCGCACTTAAAATCAACATGAAATCAAAATTGTTCCTATTTACTGTATGATGTTAGAGTGATTCATTAGTGCACATTATTGCAAATAATAAATGTCTTTATAATCTTCAATCAAAATATAATTTGCTCCACGTCTGAGATGACTGTCCATGACCGCTGCTGAAGTTATAGATAATGTTACCCGATATGGCTATTTAGGTGTTTTTATTTTTATTTAACCTTTATTTAACCATAAAAGACTATCTGAGATTAAAAATCTATTTCACATGAACACTCCAGTGAAATGTAACACCCCAGGATTTTTAATCCTGGCCAAAATGGGCAGCAATGCAATCAGTTTCATCACAGATTTACACAACAAACTAAAAACACTGAAAACAATTACATATCATTGAGTCATCTTCCATTTGCTGAATAACTGTCGATTGAAGAAGATTCCAGTCAGTCGGAACTGCATGCATAAAAGCTTTCTTATAGTTCAGATCGAACAAAAGGAACAGAGAGAGTATAACAATTTTGTGAACGAAGGAAATATTTTTCAACAATTTTCTGTTGTATATAGCAGCAAGGATATGATGGCAACATCCCCAGGATGGCTTTATAAATAATTAAAAGCTCATTTAAAAAAAGTCTCATCAAAATCTCATTTAGGTACTATATGTAAATGTCCACTTTTCATGATCCAGTTTGTTCCTGGTTGATAAAAAAGACAACCTATACTTGGATTTAATATCATGTTTCATTTAGAAATAAGTTGCATTGCAGAATTAATTAAAAAGCCATAAATAAAAATCAAAAGGCCACTCGTTTGACTTGCTGTGACTTTTTAAATTTATTTTATTTTTGTTAGATTTACATTTACATGTATGTATTTGGCGGATGCTTTTAGTGACTTACTGTACATTCCATTCAAGGTGCAAATTTACATTTTATCATTTTTGGTTCCCCTGGGAATCAACCCCATGACTTTGGTGCTGCTAGTGCCCTGCTGTACAGTTTGAGGAAAGCAGAGAATTACTAATCATGATTGGCTCTTTTTAGTGGTATTGTGTATTCAGGGGGATTTTAAGATCAAAGTGAAGTTTTAAAGCACAACACTTTTACAGCCACTTTTTGTAAGAGACTGTCTAAATCTCTCCTCTGTGTGTGTGTGTGTGTGTGTGTCTTCAGTGGCCCCTGCCAGGTCCTGGATGAAGGCCTGATTGCTATCTCTCTGCTGGCAGGACAACATCTCTCTCCTCCTGCTCTGTTGTTATTTCCGTTCCTCTTTATTCTCACAAGTTTATTTCAGGAGTTCTAGATTCTTGAATATCTCTTTGTTACAAATGAAACCCAATCTCACTTCTGAACAAATCACATCTAAATATATAAGCGACACTGTATTTGCATCTGTATCTGTGTATTTTTATTATTAGGTATGAACAGATTTAGATATTTTGCCCCATCCAGGTATTATGAATCTATTAATAGCTATTTTGTTTGTTGTTGTTTTTATTTCATACTAAATGTCCAATATAAAATGCAATGCAAGACAATTTTAAACTAATGTAATCTTAAGTTGAATATTGATATGATATAAAATTGAAGAGAACTGTTTCTATTTGAATGTTTAAAAATGTAATTTGTTCCTGGGATGGCAAAGTATTGCATTTAGCCACATAATAAGCCGTAATGTGATTTATGATATTATCTGAATGAAATATGGGCCTTATCACACACATGATAATTTAAGTAATTCTAATACTGGCCGATAACAATTTAGTCACTGATACGTAATGCATTCCTCGTTGTTGAACACAGCAATTGTTTTTCCTGGGTCTCCTCCTCAGTGAGCGGTAGATATTGGCCTGTGCTGTAGATCTTTACTTTCATTAAAGTGTCTCGGGTCTGACTGATTCGTCCCGTCCTCTCTAATCATCCTCTTATTAGACCTGCACAACCTCCCAAAATTAAAAACGTCTCCCAAAAACAAATGAAAAACAAGCTCCACTCAATCACACTGAGAACTCCATCCATCAGCTGATTGAGTAGCTACTTATTTGGCTTGTAAAAACCATTCATGTTCATGGCTGTGTTCCAGAATCTAGTGAGCTGCCTATGTAGGTATCATGGCTTCCTCAACGCCAGTGCTGTTCCTGAATGTAGGCAACATAATTATGATGACTTCTAAGATATCCTAAGAAGGCAGCATTACATGTGTCCTTCATGAAAAAGGAAATCCCATAAGGCACGGAGAAAATAATAATAAAATAAATAATTAAATATGTATTATTTTTATAACATTATCTGTACTGTGTTTTGTATACACCACAGGCCAAACGTTTTTAATAATTACAATTTTATAATGTTTTTGAAAAAAAATTGTATGCTCACAAAGACTGGATTTATTTGATACAGTAAAAACAATAATATTGTGAAATATTATTACAATCTAATATAACTTTTATTTTTTGGAATATATTTTAAAATGTTAAAGCTGAATTTTCAGCCTCATTATTCCAGTCTTCAGTGTCACATGATCCTTCAGAAATCATTCTAATATACTGATTTGTTGCTCAGTTATTATCAATAATTATTGATGCTAAATTATGAATTAATAATGTGTATTGTTATTATTCATGTTGAAAACACTTTTGCGGCTTGATGTTTTTATGGAAACCGTATTTTTTTTCTTCTTTTGATAGAAAAGGATGAATAGAAATATGAATAGAAAATTCAAAAGAACAGCATTTATTAATTTTTTTTAGTATTGTACGTTTTTACTGAAATTTAAATGCATCCAAGTGTTAATTTCTTTTCCTTTTACTTAAACCAAACTTTTGAATGGTAGTGTATCATGCTTTTAACAAAATTAAGCCACATTGTTTTTCAACATTAATAGCAATAAAGGTTTTTTTTAACACCAAATTAGCATTTTAGAATTATCTAAATAATAATGTGACACTGAAGACTAGAGTAATAAAAAATAAATAAATAAATTATAGGAATAAATTATATTTTAGAAATAGAAAAACTGTTATTTTAAATTGTAGTAATATTTCACAATATTACTGTTTTATCTGTTTTTTTAAAATCTGTTGAAATCATTTTGAGTCAGGTCATAGTTGCTGCTAATGAACTTTTCCAAATCAGTTACTTTCCATCTTAGCTAGCTGCCTATATAGGCATTAGGCAGCAGCATGGCAGTTCACTAGGTTTTGGAACAGAGCCGTGGTTTACTTAATATTCCAAGGCAAACTACAGTATATCAATCTCTCTGGACTTCAGAAGGTGTCACGTTTTGCTGCTTTTCTTGCACTTGTTGACCGTGGCTTTCCTCACAGACCCTCACCTAAATCCATCACACCCAGTCTGTTCTGCTTTTGCGATTTTGTCTTCTTCTCTGTGAATGGATGGTGTGACTCTGACATTTAGCTGATAATTGGAAGCAGGATGACTTTAACCAAATCATGATGTGAAAGCCACACGGAGGCTGGCACATGAGTCCACACAGCTGTTCACGGCAGCTTGGCAGCGTTTTACACTCGTGAAAACAGCGATTAATATCTTATCCACAAATCGCTCTTTTGTGTAATTCCGAAGGTGAAATCTCATCATGTTGAGTTCAAGATGTTGATGCTTGCAGTTCTGAGGAGGAAACTCTTCCAGGAGCTTCAAGGGAAAAGTCTGTTCCTGCGGTCTGATTATTCATACACACACCATGTTATGGTAATGACAGTAATCAGTCTCTCTTATTAATAGGTCAGTGTGACAGCGGGGGTCAGGTTTTCTAATGTCACATGACAGAGGATACACAACAAAGCGACCAAGACCTTTCGCAAAAATATCTCTCTCTAACTGCCCCCCCCCCCCCCCCCAGGTGACTTTATTTCATTACAAAATAGGTTTCATCCTAATACTAATTGAATAGTAATTGAATGAGACGTGAAAACATGTGAGATTATAGTTTACCCCCAAAGATCAAAAGAAAAAAATAAGAAATTGTATTTTTCACAAAGAAAAAAAAAATTAAGCCATTTGGATTGTCATTTTCATTTATTTTCATGATGTTTATATACATTTTCCCTGTCATCACCATTATGTGTTACTAAATTATTATTTTTATTTCCATTATTCCCCATGGTTCATTCTTATGTTCATTCTCATAATATTCTATAATATTTATAACATTTTTTTTTTTTTTTTAGAAAACTGCCCATATTTTAACATTTTGTTTTCAGTAAACAGAACTAATTTAATTTATAAATGCGTATTATAAATGAGAACATTTGGCGCTTCATTAAACAAAAAATACGTCAAAGACGACCACGAACTCTTCAGCAGCTGGAAACCTATATCAGGCAAGAATGGGACAAAATTCCAACACCAAAACTCATAACCTCGATGCCCAGATGTCTTCAAACTGTTTTGAAAAGAAGAGTAGATGCTACACCATGGTAAGCATGCCCCCGTCCCAACTATTTTGAGACCTGTATCAGGCATCAAATTTGAAATGAGTTCATTTTGTGCATAAAATTGTAAAATTTCTCAGTTTAAGCATTTGTTATATCTATGTTATATTGTGAATAAAATATTGGCTCATGTGATTTGAAATTCTTTTAGTTTAAATTTTATTCAAATTTTAAAAAAAGTCCCAACATTTCCAGAATTCAGGCTGTAATATATATATATACAGTTAGGTCCATATATATTTGGACCCAGGCACAATTTTTATTATTTTAGCAGGTGACCAAAACATATTCAAGTTACAGTTGTATAATGAATACGGGCTTAGAGTTTACACTCTGAGTTTTAATTTGATGGTATTGTCATTACAATTGGAGGAAAGGGTAAGGAATTAGGAATTAGAGCTCTTTAATATTTACCCCCCCCCCCCCCCCCTTTTTTTTTTCTTCTTTTTTTTCATAAGTAATTGGACAGTTGACTCAAAAGCTGTTTCTTGGACTGGCATGGGCTATTCCTTTGTTATTTCTACATACATTGTTGGTGCTATTCCATTGCCCGCTTCAACATAAATGTTGAAACTGTGGTACAAAACTTCAGTAAAGGTTTTCCACTTTCTCTAGTCCCCTGCACACAGGCGGTAAGGGAGCATCACTCTTGAATGAGCCCCAGGTCCTCTAGGGGTCTGAGGAAACGCCACCATACAACTCCCAAAAGAGCTTTACACTTCAAAATAAGATTACCCTCTCCTGATGTATTTAACTCTGGGACTTTACGGAGGAAGTCACACATCATTGTGTGTGTAAGAGAGGAGGAGAAGTCTTAAAGCCCAATGTCTGCAGCCGTGTAATGACTTGCAGAAGATCTCAGAGGTCTTATAGAATGATGGATTTAGAGGTTAGAGGTTAGACTACCTACTGCAGACTGTGTGTGAGTTTGGATAGAAAGGCACTATGACCACTCATCATGACCCAAAGGAACAGTTTATTGCCCATAAGTTACTCTTCTTGAGCTCAGGAGACTTAATAAGGCTCTCTGTTCTGTTATACTGAAGTACCAACTTTTTCTGAGACTGTGTGTTTCTTCTAAAAATTTCTACTTCTAAGATTCATTGACAAATTGAAAATAAATGTAAATGAGAAATGAAAATAGATGCCAATATACTTAAAGTATAGAGCCATAAAATGAATGTGAATAGTATAGCTCAGATATTTGGCTTTGGAAGAACGTTATAATAAATATTTAAGTTTACACTGAGATGTGTTACTGCAATCAGACAGGCTTTGATATATATATATATATATATATATATATATATATATATATATAAAACCTAACCTTAAACCATTTGTGCACTTTTGGTTTATAATAATAATAGTTTAAAAGTTCAATATACCTTTAAAAACTAACATGATTTATACATTTAAAGTAAAATAAAAAAAGCATAATTTTTATAACAAAAAAAAACATACAATTGCTTGATTGTCATAAATACTGTCACGTGACTACTTTCATGACTGCTTTTATTGTTCAGTGGTTGCTTTTTTCAAGTTCATGAGTCCTAAGGCTCTCAATAATGTTTCATTGAAGTATCAAATAGAGATTAATATTCATTAAGATCTGACCAATCTAAGCTGATTTTATGACACAATTTGTGACTTCTGTGATACTTTTGTTTCAGCCTAACAGTATAAATTGCTGCATAATTCTTTCTAATTTCATCAGATTTTTATGTTTGACAGTAAAAAGAAAGTGATTTGGGTTTGTAACTAAACGAGGGTAAATAAATGAGGACACAGTTTGAAGACGAGGAACTGTTTCCTTAAGCGAAAGTCTCTTTGAGGTCATTGCTTTCTAGAGAAACAACAAGAGAACCACTTGATCTTTTTTTTTCTTTGGGGAGTCTTACAGTGTTGCTTGAATATAATCAAATTTGTGTGCTTTATGATGGAGAGGTATCTGATTGCTTGCAGTTGTCCTGTGATTGAAAGCTAAAGCCAGTTACACAACCCCATGCTGTCATGATTTTGTGACAGTAGGACTCTTCTGCAGAAGCAGATGAAGAACAAAGATTTTCATCAATAGGGTACCGTCATGTTCTAGGATTTTCACATCAAATTCGATTTCTCTCCCAATCGATTCTGCTGGATTTCATATCCTTCCTGCAGTTCACACACACAGGCTTCAGGTCTCCTTTAATAGAGCTCTGCCTCATGAGGCGTCTGAACACAATACAATCACACACACACACAACAGGAGGATGACAGCTCATTTCTGCATTCAAATGAGCATCCACTTCCTTCAGTTTAAATTGCACCTGCTTTCCCTGTCAAACAACAACTGTGTCCCGTCTTGCGTTTTTCCATTTTAAAACTGATTGGCACAAACTTCTTTGGCTGGTGGAAAGCACATCAAATGAGTTGGCAGAGAATAATCATTTCTGAAAAAAAATGTGAGTGAGTCTTGTCCCTAAAAATCTTTTGCTGGGGTCTCAGTCATGCTTAAACCTGCCTAAACCGGCTGGGGGCACCGAACCCCCAGCTGCTCCCAGGGCGCCCCAACAATATGGCTGCCCACTGCTCCGGGCCTGTGTTCACGGTGTGTGTGTGTGTGTGTGTGTGTGTTCACTACTGTGTGTGTGCAATTGGATGGGTTAAATGCAGAGCACAAATTCTGAGTATGGGTCACCAATCACCATACTTGGCCACACATCCAAAAAAAAAAAATATATATATATACAGTATATAAGCATTAGTTTGAAATTCTGAGTCTCTCTTTCAATATACTGTACAGTATAAGTATATGGGCTCTTCACCTGTTATCCAAAATTGTCCAAAGTCCAATCACTTACCAAGGTAATAGCACACCTCTCTCAGCAGGCCGCAGGATTTGAGGTTTCATTCATGTCTTTAGCATAAATGGTTATGCGCTAAATTTGGGATAATAGTAATTTTGCTTCAGCAAACACCACTAATGATGCTGTTCGCCGGGTTGTTCAGGAATAGATGTGGAAAATCTGCACATGTGCAACGAAGCACAAGCTCACACCTGGTTATGGGTGTGAAAAGGTTTCTGAGAAGCTGCCTTGGATTTGGTGTGTTTAGTGTATGTGTGTGTGTATGCCATTCTCTCGAGTCTCCGCCGTGCCTGGTGTGAGATCCCTCTTAATAGCATTTGATTTTCTCCAGTGTGTAGACGTGAATCAAAGGAGCCATTTTCCTCCAAATTTCTGTACAGTTTCATCCATGTGTTTTTCTCCATGACAAATCCAACGGTATTAAAAATAATCCAACAGGAGCCATATATTAACGCCATTCTATATTCCTAACCACTCTAATGGCTGATATTAGCCCTGTTGGATGGGTTTCCTGTGACTTTGACGGACAGCAGGCGTGTTGTGACCCCTCGCTCGAGGTACTGAGATGCTGTTTACTCAGAGATTCTTGCATCTGCCCTCACTCGCGGCTGATGTGTTTTTGCTCGGCTCACATGCTAAAGGATGCTTTGGCTCAGGTCATGGATTTCCTTTCAGGTAATATTGGAGGCAAACATCAGGGCCTCTGAGTCTGTCTATGTCTGATGTCACTGGATGTCTGTTAGGCCTGAGTTTCTCAGGGATCTGGGCTGCAAGCCAACTAACTTAAAGCTAAGGTGTATACTTTCGGCTCCACTAGCATCACTAAATGCAGTTGCAACAAGAAAGATTGTTTACTAAAAATGTCAATTGGCTGAAAATTTACTCACCCTTAGGCCATCCAAGATGTGGATGAGTTTGTTACTTAATCAGAACACATTTGGAGAAACGTAGCTTACCTGGATCCTCTGCAGTGAATGGGTGCCGTCAGAAGGAGAGCCCAAACACCTGATATTTGGATTACTTGTGGATTATTGTGATGATTTTATCAGCTGTTTGGACTCTCATTCTGACAGCACCCATTGCTAAATTTCTCCATATCTGTGGTTATGAAGAAACATCATTTAAAACATCTATTTTAATGTTTAAATGCTTTATATTCATAATTGCATGCGTCTTGAACTGTCTTGTACTGTATAATCCAACGCTAACAGTTAATACACTTCAGAAAAACAAAAACAAATGATGGCTGCAATTAGGTTAAAAGTTATAGGCCTACATGTTGGTACTCTAAATGGACAAGAACATCAAGAGTTTAATGGGATGTGAAAAGTGCTCAGTGTTGTTGTGAATGTACACAGGAGTTCTGAGAAAAGAATCTGACCAGCTTTCTGAAATCTAGTTCTGGATGAAAACTTTTGTTTGTGCCAGGGGCGATTCTTGGATCTCAGTCTTAAAAGGAGTCAAGCCCCCTACGTGAATGTGAGATTTTGTGGCTCTGAGGAATAGTCTTCTTTTCAGCACGAGAGGCCACAAGGTCAAATCTTGCTTGATGGAAAAGTGTTTTAATAAACTAATAGAAACTGCAAAACAATGGTTTGGTTGCACTTCATGCTGTGATTTGAGAAGAGTATTGGAATACTAGGCAGTTTATTAGTGTTTCTGATGTATTGATGTGATTTGAAATAGTTCACCACAAAATTTAATTTCTGTCATCATTTACTCCCCCTCAAGTTGTTACAAACATATACAAGTTTATTTCTTCTATTAAACACAAAAGTAGATATTTTGAAAAGTGTTGGTAATCAAACAGTTGCCAGTGTCCATTGAATACTATAGTATTTTTATTTCCCATACTATGGAACTCAATGGCTACCATCACGTGTTTGGTTAGCAACATTCTTTAGAACGTCTTCTTTTGGACTCAACAGAGCAAAGAAATGCATACATGTTTGTAATAACTTGAGGATGAACAAATGATGACAGAAATGTCATTTTTGGGTGGACTATCCCTTTAATGTGTGTTTAAGATGTATGTTGTAATAAAATACAATAATAAATTCTATTTTTAATTAAAATGGATTAACTTATTTAGAAATCATTTCAGACAGTCAATTTCAGTAAATCAAAAACTCTATGAAACTATAATGTTTAGGGATTTATTTGCATAAACGGTCATGTTCCTGGAAGCCCTTGCATGGAATATTTTATCTATTAAAATGGTTGTTTATATCTTTACTATTTTGGTGCATTTACACAGTTTCAATAGCTGTTTTAATAGCTGCTAGATGGCAAAGTTTCAGCATTTCAAGTGTAATGCATTTGTTTTAGCGAAGAGATCAGTTTAGTGTTTTTATGCTGTACAGGATATATGCTTGGAGAGACAAGTTCGACTACTTTCAGGATTCCTTATTTCTTTCTTTTTGCAAGGGCATGCTGCTGCCAGCCTGAACATTTATAAGGAATCATAGGTGATTCCAGGTTTTATTTAAGGGTGCTTAAGCCCCAGTCTTTCCTATTAGTCCCCTTAGAAATCTTAGATTAAGCTGGCTCTCAGGTGAATGTTCCCTTTCAGTCGATTACTCCGAGCCACGTCGGATGACCGACGAAATTGGGATCTCGCCAGAGAGACCAATCCACTTCGAGTGTAACTAAACGAGCCAATGGACATTGGTATGCGATCATGGCATCCAGCTGCCGCTGATCACAGCGCGAGTATAAGAGGCAGCAGGTGCACCGCATTAATTCATCCTTTCGCTTTGGAGCTGAGCGGTTGACGAAACGTGCCTTGAGTTTGGCCCGGCTGACTACAGTGCAACACTGAGGCCCTGGCCCAGCTATGTGCCCAAGGTTCCTACCACTCCCTTCAGGGACCAGGTAATGAACTTGCAAGCGCTGCCCCTGGAGGAGGCAGACCCAGCCCTAGCTTTGCTCTGTCCAGTACGCGCACTGCGACAGTACGTGGATAGAACTCAGAGCTTCAGGACCTCAGAACAGCTCTTTGTCTGTTACGGAGGACAGCAGAAGGGGAAGGCTGTCTCCAAGCAGAGGATGGCCCACTGGATAGTGGATGCCATCACCTTGGCCTATGAAGCACAAGGTGTGCCCTGCCCGCTCAGGTTGCGTGCTCACTCCACTAGGGGTGTCGCATCGTCCTGGGCGCTGGCTCGTGGTGCCTCGCTAGCAGACATCTGTAGAGCTGCGGGTTGAGCGACTCCCAACACGTTCGCTAGGTTTTAAAGCCCACGTGTCGGACCGGTTTCCTCCTGTGTTCTCACCTCTAACGGGTAGTGGCACTGAGAGGCCCGTCTCAGAGTCAGCTTGCGGCATCCTTACGCCTAATTCTCCAGAGAGTTCCTTAACCAGGCAAACCCTGTCGAGTCCTCCAGCACTCCAGGCCTTTCAGCCAATGAATTCTTGAAATCTGGTATGAGGCTAGTGCCCATATGAGAGACCCTGTCGGGATCCCATATGTGTATCCCACGGTATACTTATTAGAGCTGTGTTTCCCCTGGCAGACCACGCTCTGCCATCTCTAATGATGCAGCCTAAGCCATCTCAGAGACTTCCATGTGCTATAGGGCCCTACGGGGTTACTTAACATGTCTAAATGTCACTTAACCCCCTCTGGGAAGAGGTGACTCCGCAGTGTGCCTCTTCCAAGCGGAAGAGCATGCTTCCCAGTGTTATCCAAGTCCTACTGTTGGGTTGCTCAATGAACAACAGTAGTTGACCTTTTCTGTGTAGAGCCCAGTCCTATCGTCTGCCTTATAGGAAGGATCAGGAGGCCTACACAGGGCACTGGAAGGGGCAGCTTCTGTGGCGCTTTGGTAGGGATCGCAATTTCGTTGAACTGAAATGGAACGTCTCGGTTACGTATGTAACTCTCGTTCCCTGAAGGAGGGAACGGAGACGTCACGTCCTGTCGCCACAGTCGCTGTACCACCGCTGAGCTGCCGGGTCACCGGCTCGGCTCCTCAGTGAAAGCATGAATCAATGCGGTGCACCTGCTGCCTCTTATACTCACGCTGTGATCAGTGGCAGCTGGATGCAATGATCGCATGCCAATGTCCATTGGCTTGTTTAGTTACACTCGAAGTGGATTGGTCTCTCTGGCGAGATCCCAATTTCGTCGGTCATCCGACGTGACATCTCCGTTCCCTCCTTCAGGGAACGAGGGTTACATACGTAACCGAGACGTTCTCTCAAATAATGGCTCTTAAATATTGTTATCCATTCCAGTGAAAAAGCAAATTTTAGGAATATTAATTTTATTTAAAAACATAGTTGTTATGATTGTCCAGACTTTTGTTGGGAGGGAAATGCAGAGCCTGGACCTCAAGGAACGTTAATTGAATAGCACCGGATGGGGATTCGTGCTCTGTGAGGACTTATTATTTTGTGTTTTTCTGCAGGGATTCAAAAGGAGTTTAAATAATTTGTAACACATTGAAGCATAAAATGAAGTGTAATTATCTTGGAGGAGAGGCGAGAACTCAGCCAACCATACATTAACACATGCTGAAATTATGACCTTCACATTCTTACATAATCAGCTTCTCATACACAGATATTTTTGAGCCAAGTGAGGACGCTAATGAATCTGTACAGAATGAGGATTTACAACTATTATTTATTCATGGGGAAATCATCATTATTATTATGCATATTTATTACTTGAACTTTTATATTATATGGGGTGGTCAATCTCCCATCATGCACCTTGAAACCTAATTTCTTTTCCGTCAGGTACCGTTCTTGTGGAAAACATGCAGATCAACGGTCGTGCTCAGGATCCAGATAGAACCATCTCCTTGACACTGCTGGACAACTATGATTACTGGGTTATCCTTGACCCTGCGCTGCAGAGACTGTATCTCAACAGCACCGGACGAGTGCTGGATCGAGACGTGAGTCAACAAACACGCACATTCTGTCAGAAATAACTTATTGCTGCTGATGTCCTTTGGCTGGCACAAACGTATATATATATATATATATATATATATATATACAGTCAGGTCCATAAATATTGGGACATCGACACAATTCTAACATTTTTGGCTCTATACACCACCACAATGGATTTCAAATAAAACGAACAAGATGTGCTTTAACTGCAGACTGTCAGCTTTAATTTGAAGGTATTTACATCCAAATCAGGTGAACGGTGTAATTACAACAGTTTGCATATGTGCCTCCCACTTGTTAAGGGGCCAAAAGTAATGGGACAGAATAATAATCATAAATCAAACTTTCACTTTTTAATACTTGGTTGCAAATCCTTTGCAGTCAATTACAGCCTGAAGTCTGGAACGCATAGACATCATCAGATGCTGGGTTTCATCCCTGGTGATGCTCTGCCAGGCCTCTACTGCAACCGTCTTCAGTTCCTGCTTGTTCTTGGGGCATTTTCCCTTCAGTTTTGTCTTCAGCAAGTGAAATGCATGCTCAATCGGATTCAGGTCAGGTGATTGACTTGGCCATTGCATAACAGTCCACTTCTTTCCCTTCAAAAACTCTTTGGTTGCTTTTGCAATATGCTTTGGGTCATTGTCCATCTGCACTGTGAAGCGCCGTCCAGTGAGTTCTGAAGCATTTGGCTGAATATGAGCAGATAATATTGCCCGAAACACTTCAGAATTCATCCTGGTGCTTTTGTCAGCAGTCACATCATCAATAAATACAAGAGAACCAGTTCCACTGGCAGCCATACATGCCCACGCCATGACACTACCACCACCATGCTTCACTGATGAGGTGGTATGCTTAGGATCATGAGCAGTTCCTTTCCTTCTCCAAACTCTTCTCTTCCCATCACTCTGGTACAAGTTGATCTTGGTCTCATCTGTCCATAGGATGTTGTTCCAGAACTGTGAAGGCTTTTTTAGATGCCTTCCTGTTTTTGAGGCTCACCAATGGTTTACATCTTGTGGTGAACCCTCTGTATTCACTCTGGTGAAGTCTTCTCTTGATTGTTGACTTTGACACACATACACCTACCTCCTGGAGAGTGTTCTTGATCTGGCCAACTGTTGTGAAGGGTGTTTTCTTCACCAGGGAAAGAATTCTTCAGTCATCCACCACAGTTGTTTTCCGTGGTCTTCCGGGTCTTTTGGTGTTGCTGAGCTCACCGGTGCGTTCCTTCTTTTTAAGAATGTTCCAAACAGTTGTTTTGGCCACGCCTAATGTTTTTGCTATCTCTCTGATGGGTTTGTTTTGTTTTTTCAGCCTAATGATGGCTTGCTTCACTGATAGTGACAGCTCTTTGGATCTCATCTTGACAGTTGACAGCAACAGATTCCAAATGCAAATAGCACACTTGAAATTAACTCTGGACCTTTTATCTGCTCATTGTAATTGGGATAATGAAGGAATAACACACACCTGGCCATGGAACAGCTGAGAAGCCAATTGTCCCATTACTTTTGGTCCCTTAACAAGTGGGAGGCACATATGCAAACTGTTGTAATTCCTACACCATTCACCTGATTTGGATGTAAATACCCTTAAATTAAAGCTGACAGTCTGCAGTTAAAGCACATCTTGAAATCCATTGTGTTGGTGTATAGAGCCAAAAATGTTAGAATTGTGTCGATGTCCCAATATTTATGGACCTGACTGTATATATCAGTCTGCCTGAAAGCACTAAGACAAACGAAAGCGCTACAGTGAATTCTGGCCCGATTGGCAGCAAACCAGCACACGTCACTGTAAAGAGATCATGACAGCCACACAGAACAGCTAGACTTTCTTGATCAGTATTTTACTCTTTCCAGTAAAATATTTTAACATCCTTGAATCAAGATAAATATACTTATGCAAAATTGCATGAGATAATAAAGTCACCATGAAATCGAAATGGACTATTCTGGTTTTTAATGTAATATAATGGAATATCAAAGTGTTTATTATAAATTAATTAATTAATAAAAAATTTATCATAACTTTTTTAAACTTCATGCACCCAAGTAATCTTTAAGCAAAGAATGCTTGCAGCAACATCTCTTCTGTTCTCTGACGACATGTTTATCGGCAAGAAGGTGGGACAACCTTTCCCTTATTAGGGAAATAGCTTTATTTGCCTTCCTGTAGCTCAAATAGTAGAGCATGGCGCTAGCAACGCTAACGTCATGGGTTCGATTCCCAGGGAAAGCAAGAGCTGATCAAATGTAAAAACTGTAACTTGAATGCAATGTAAGTCGCTTTGGATAAAAGTGTCTGCTAAATGCATAAAAGTAAATAAATGTAGATTATTATTATTATTCATTTATTTTTTGCTTTAGTTTAAATATATATTTAGGTTTTTACTTGAAAATAATTTGCCATTTGTGAAAAATGTTTCTTAAAATTTTGCTTCTTAATTAAATGTATTGTTCTTTTATGTAGACATTCTGTTAATTATAATAATAATTAATTAATCATTCAGGTAATTATTATCCTTTCTATTACTGGTGGTGGACGAGGAGACACCACCCCTCACAATGTAGAGCGCTTTGAGTGCTTAGAAAAGCAGAAAAGCGCTATATAAATGTAATGAATTATTATTATTATTATTATTATTATTTTGGTGGTGGTGGTGATATTGTTTTAAACAGAAACCAAGACCAAAACATTTTTATATAATGTTTTTGACTGCATTTGATGTATTTACAGTCATTTCAGATTCATACAATGTGAGCAAATAGTGTTGTCTGAGACTTCAATATCTTTATTAAGATATATATTTATAAGGTTTTTGGCTATATTCGACTGTGCTTGAAGTGCAATGTACTATTCTACAGTACAAGAACAGCCAAGTCCTCCATCAAAAGGCAGGATATTTTACTCCTACAGCTGCAATATGAGCATTGCGATTTCTCCTATTCCCTTTTCCACAAGTGCTTCATCTCTTCCCTCTTATACTGTCTGTCTGTACATTACACCAATCTTCTATAAAGAGGCTTGCTAGCCCCACACATGTGTGCTCGTCTGTGAAGCATTGTGTTTGTGACAGGCCTTTTATGACACTATTGGATAGTGATTACAGAACATACCCTCTTCTTCCTCCTCCTCGTCCTCTTTATGAGGCTTTGTGGGATTCAGGCACTTCACTCAACAGCTCCACTGTTTGTTTTATTCATAGTACTTGAGGCCAAACACCTTATTTATCCAAAAGAGAATGAGCAGACTTGACATTAATCCTATTTGCATTGTCACATTATGTAGTCTTGTGCATTCACACATCCAGGCTGTTTGGCTGTATTGTTAATGCACTTTACTACCGCTGGATACCTTAATGTTATTGATCACTGGCCATAGGTTTTGAAAATATCACAAATGGCTAGTATTACCCTGTATTACCTTCAATAAATGTTGCCATGAATGCACGTTTTCAGCTGTCACATCTCATCTGTAGGGGTCTTGTGCATGATTGATGTTTTGATTTGTACTAATGCAGTCAAGTACAATTATTTTTGTTGTACAAATGTATGTTTACTTCATGTTCTATAAACCCCTGTATATGTTCTTTCTCCCAGCCACCCAGTTACATCACCACCATCGTGGTTCAGGTTCAGTGCACCAATGAGCTGGTGGGAACGGTTATTCTGCACGAAGTACGGATAGTGGTGAGGGACAGAAATGACAACACGCCTCGTTTCCAGCAGCCTCGTTACTATGTATCAGTTAATGAGGTGAGGCCTGATCACTTATGCACTGCCTCATTTACTTTCTGTCTCTGTCTCTGTCAATTCAGTTTCAATAGAATGTGCATGGTATGCACATTTTGTGAGGTGAGTACTGTGTCTTACAATGCAATATGACCAATGAACCAGTAAGTAATTACAAAAATGTTTTGAAATGTAATTTTATTTTATTTTATTTTATTTTATTTTATTTTTGGAAGAAATTAATGCTTTTATTCAGCAATGATGCATTAATTTATATTATTATATATATAAATATAATTATATTATATTATTAATTTATTTAAATGTATGCATTATTATGTTTAATAATGTTTTATGTTTATTTAGTGAGTGTTATTTCAGAAAGACAAACAAACAAACACATTTTTAAAAGTTTGGGGTCAGTAACTTTCTGTCTGTCTGTCTGTCTGTCTGTCTTTCTTTCTTTCTTTCCTTTCTTTTTCTTCAAAAAAGTCAGTTTCCACAAAAATATTAAGTAACTCAATTGTTTTCAGCATTGCTAATACAAATTCGTTTAGTAAGAAATGTTTCTTAAGCACCAAATCAGCATATTAGAATGATTTCTGAAGGATGCTGTCATAAACTAAATTTTGCTGGTTATTTGAAACTGACACAAAACCGTTCGATATGTGCCACTCAAACTTACTCTTTCAATAAGAAATCCATCAAGAAAACTGTGCTCATGAATGAATAGAGAGCAGAGAGTGAAGACACATATCGTTGTATAGTCTGCTGGTGTGCTCCATCAGTTATTCAGATCTAAAACCATCCCCTTTTGGCATCGGCTCAGAATTATTCTTAAAATTATGCACGCACACACACACTTGACCCTCTTCTCCACAAGTGCAGATATGAGGACTATTTTTAAACTTAATGGCTGTCATTTATTTGGAATACATTTGAATATCTTGCGTGAGTGTGTGCGTGTTGGGTGTGTGAAAGCTTGGCTTCTTTATGCTTGTCAATCTTTTTCCTCTCCTTGAAGTCAAATATGCTGTCATCCTTTTCTTCTTGCCTTTCTCCTCCTGTACATGCAAAATGAGAAAGAGAGGGAGAGAGATACAGTGAAGTGATGAAGCCAAGGGGGTGTGGGGCAGGAAGGGGAAAGTATCAGGTGGTATTTGCATTTGGGGGCGGATGCGATCACATGAGTTGCTTTTGATCCAAAAGGCTGTGACTTGGTTCATGGGTTTTCTGGGTGATTTGGAGCCCCAGAGGCAGGTCTTGTATGTGTGGGAGAGAGAGGTTTCACGTGTGAATTTCAGTCCTCAAGAGATGCTCACATCGACCTCAGAATTCTAAGCAAAATGAGATTAGCGCTAGATTGTCAGGTTGTTTTCCAAAAATCCTTTTGGCTTCATGCCATGAAACTGTGTCTTCAATAATTCAATGTACCATGCTATAACATTGGCTTGTGGTGTTTTTGATGTTCTCCAGCACAGAGAATATCGCAAGGGACATTGTACAATTGTGGTCATAACAGAAAGACATTTAAATGGCTAAACATGGTTATTTTTAGAAAAAAATACTTGGATTAAAACTGTTTTAGTATTAAATATTTTATTGGTATTTTCATTTATAATTTTCACATATAAAGTCTCTATATATGCATTTAAAAATATATAATTTATTTTTTGCTAAAAACAAAGTACTAAAAATCGCTAAATATTTGTTGAAAAATACGTTTCAGAAATTGAAATAATGTAAAAAAATATTAAAAAGTATACTAAGAAAAATTTAAATAGGTAAAATGACATTTTAAAATTTACATAAATACATTTGTTATTTATTTTAATGTCTTGTATGAAAAACATTTTTACATTTGCCAGCTGTTATGCCATTTTCATTTATTCATTTGGTAGACTCTCTTATCCAAAACAAATTGCAAATGAGAATAATACAAGCAAAAGTGATTAATCCAGCATTGTTAATCAAAAACTTCAATCATTACCATTAATCATTATTAAAAGGTTCAGAAAAAAAAAAAAAAGAAGAAGATTAATGCTAGCTTTTTTGTGTGTGTCTTTGTTTTCCAGCCCAATTGATTTATTCATAAATGTATAAATGTCTCTGGTGTTATTGATTTTTAATTATCTTTAATTATATGAAACGCCACTTCACTGAACATGCCAGCCATAGGTAAATCAGTAATGTATTTTTTTTTAAATCCTACAGAAAAGAAATAGCAGATGGAAATGCCACCGCAGTTGTAGATTGACCCTAACTTGTTATTTAATATCAGTAGTGTGTGTATTTTTGTGCAGGCATACATGCAGGTTTGGCTCTCTCTCTCTCCTTCCGTTTTGACTTTGGCTTTTTTTTGTCTTCTTTGTTTTTTCTCTGTGTATTTTATTTGCATTTTCTTTCGTCCTCTTCTGTCCCTGTCTAGTCTGTCTTCTAAGGGGATTCAGAAGGAACGCACACACATACATATACACTATCTGGGTCAGACGGGTCACATCTGAGGCCTGTCAGAGTTGCTGTGTTGTTACACAAGCATATAGCCAGTGTCTGATGTTTGTTTCATGTGTTTTTTTTTAATGATATCTCTCCAGCTCACTCCTGTCGATACCACCATCTTCACCGGCTTCTCAGGAAACAATGGAGCCACGGACATCGATGACGGACCTAACGGACAGATCGAATACGCCATTCAGTACAACCCAAATGACCCGGTACTTCATCAGATCAAACAGACCTTCTGCAGTTACACTCAAGTTCTTCATTGTAATTAATGATTAATTTAAAGCAGTGACTTTATGAGTGAACTTTCAAACTGCAATGTTTTATTTAAAATAGTGCAATCTTTCTCTGTCTCTCTGTCTCAGATGTCAAACAGGACCGTGCGTGTTTCCAGGACGCTGTCTGGTAATATTGTTTTGGCAGAGCGGCTGAACTACGAGGAGAGAACACGCTATCTAATAATAATCCAGGCCAATGTAAGATTATTAACACATTAAATATCCTTCACTATCATACAGTGTTGTTCCTTTATGCCTTTTACATTTAAGAGGAGTGTTTCAGGGTAAATACAACAACAGCTGTAGTGACAGGTTGATTACCACAGAAAATAACTTCAAAAATTGTGATTGCAATAATGCATTTACAGTACAAAAGATTGTTTATGTCTTTTGGGCAAGGCCTAATGCTGAGATAAATGCTTTGAAATTTTAAACATTATGAATGTTCATCATGAGACTAGTGTGAAAGTTTGTGAGTTTTAGCATTTGACAGTTTTTGAGTTTGAAGGTTTAGGAGTTTGAATTTGTTCTTGCAAGTTTAGGTTTTAGAGTTTTTTCATTTCCATTGGTGAGTTTGTTGAATTTATAAGTTTATGTTCATGAGTTTTTGAGTTTTTAAGTTCATAAGTTTACGAGTTTACATTTTAGAGATTTTAAACTCACGTTTGTTAGTTGTCATTTACAAGTTTTTGAATTTATTTTCGAGAGTTTTTGAGTTAATGTTTGTGATTTTGCATTTGTACGTTTTTGAGTTTGAAGGTTTATGAGTTTGAATTTGTACTTGCGAGTTTGTTTGAGTTTTTGAATATGCATTTAGTTAGTTTATTGTTTCGAATTTGTGAGTTTATGTTTTTGAAATTTTATTTGTGAGTTTACATTTGAGTTTTTAAATTCATGTTTGTGAGCTTCCATTTGTATGTTTTTGAGTTTGCATTTGATGGTTTATGAGTTGGAATCTCTACTTCTGACTTTTTTATGTTTTTATGTTGGTTTATGTTTGTGAGTTTATCCACTTTTGCTTGAAAATTTACATTTGAGAGTTCCTGAATTTGCATTTGTCAGTTTATGGGTTATAATTTGTATTTGCAAGTATATGTTTAAAGGTTTTTGGGTTTGCATTTGTGAGTTTATAAGTTAGAAATTGTACTTGTGAGATTACATGCAAGAGTTTTTGCATTTGAGAGCTTTTGACTTTTTTTGAGGGTGAATGAGTTTGAATTTGTGTTTATGATTACTGTGCATAACACTTACAAGTTTGACAAGTTCACCTGCCTTGAAACAACACCTGGAGCCACTGCTGTAAATGCAGTTTAAAAGCTATGACTTAGTACAACTTCCATTGTTTTACTATAAACTGTTTTTGATGTTGTTCATATGTTATCAACTTTAACTTGTTTATAGTGCACATCATTGCTTTAAGTTCAAACCAACCCTAACAAAGTGCATATACGCGTGCTAGTATTTGAAGGCTTACTTCTCTGAACCCAGTAAGGAGTGAGCCATGAGCTGTAAGTCACTTTGGATAAAGATGTCTGCTAAATGACTGCTTACTCTGTAACCTTTCCTGTAGATTGCAAAAAAACAAATACCCTTGACTTTTTGGTCAAGCGGTCTGGGCCTGTTAGGTTGCCAGTTTGCACAATGCACTTTTTAAAATTCCAGCCACCTCTTTATATCTGTCACTGAATAACCGGCATCCTGATTCACTTCCAAATGCATCCCTCCACCCTCACACGAGCTGCATACACAACTAGCTCCAAACCCGTCTAGAACAGCGTCCCTATGAGGGTGTCCAGACCCTGGAGGCCTTGAGCATGTTTTCATAGAGCCAAATGGCTCAAATAAATGCTTTACATCAAGGCAGCAACAGCTCTCCTTGAAGAAAATGGAATCATTTCAGGATGTGGAAAATGAGGGGATTGATTTGTTACTGTGTTGTTTTTTCTTTTTCTCTGAAATCTTTTCGAAGGAAAAATACAGAACATCAGAGTTGGCTTTGAAATGAATAATGCACGTTTTGTTTAGATCCTGGTTGTTGGAATTTGAGCCAGTAATTACAGTTTGGAGAATTACATTGAATTACGCTACATTTTTTTCTTTACCTATTGGTCTGGATTCAGTGCTATTAAATTTAATCTTGAGATTGTATTTAAGACTTTCTGTGTGGAAAAATACCAAGTTAATATAAAAGGTCTCAAGTTCACGGTATGATAAGTGTTAAAAAACAATTTTTGCTTGCTCTAGCAAAATTTAAATAAAAAATAAGACCTATGTTTATTAAGAGTTTAAATTAAACTATTGTTCTTTTCCCTCATTCTTCTGTTCTAATAATTGTTGTCTCTCTGTATGCAGATCTGTGAATGTTGTATCTAAAGGTCTGTATCTATGGTAACATGCCAGCTTTTTTTTTCCAGGACCGGGCTCCGTTTGCGGGAACTCGTCGCACAGCAACCACTACTCTAACTCTTGATGTCTCAGATGGAGATGATCTGGGTCCCATGTTCCTCCCGTGTGTTCTAGTCAACAACACACAGGACTGTAACCCCATCACATACCGTGTGGCTATTCCTGAGCTCACTGACCCGGTAAGAACTTAAATGTTGAATATTCCCTTCCTACATTCATTCTGCTACTAGATCTTCTGGAAAAAAAGGGCCAAAACGGGTAGCTGTAAGTGGATCTAGGACCATCTAATGATCATGGTTTCTAGCTGGTCCCAGTTGGATATTTAGAAACCATATAAAATCAGCTGCCATCTTAAGATTTTACCTGGATTTTCAAGTAAGGATGTTGTCAGAGCCTGTTACTTGCCACAAGCTACAGTCATGATGCTGTATGCAGCAGCGTCTGGTATAGCTAGGTACAAAGTCAGGAAGATGTCTTAACTTGACCGAAACACTTCACCTGTGACCCAGTGAGCAGGACAGGGTGACCTGAGGCTATGCAGTGGGTAGATGCTACTGCATAGCCCTGGATAGATGCTTTCTTAGAGAAAGACTTGAGTGCTTGAGAACAAGATTTGTGCATGAGATTGTGTCTTGAACTATAAAGAAAGAAATAAACTGTGCACTGTATGTGTATGAATAATTCAGCCTCACACAGTAAGCATATGGACCGCTCACTGACTGTTTGCTATCGATCAAAAGTTTGGGGTAGGTAAGATTTTTTTTTTTTTTTAAAGTCTCTTATGCCTATTAAGGCTTTATTAGTTTAATAAATACATAAATACACACAATTTTTTAAAACAATATTATTGGGAAATAGTATTGCAAAATAATTTTTTTAAATATATTTTATACAAATCATTCTATGCTGTGATACATTTCATAAGTTCATAAAGACAGCATTTTTAAAAATATTTTTAACTTTACTGTCACTTTTGATCCATTTAATGAATCATTGATTAATAAAATTATGCATGCTAACCTCATACCTGTGAATGGTATAAAATAAAATTATAAATGGTATGAAAAATTATACAGTTCAGCATTTACATGAGCATATTTGACTGCAGAATGGCACAATTGACATTTGATAATTGAGAATCCAATAGTGAACTATCTTTGTAATAATCACGTCTAATTCATGGACACTTGCAGGACATTTTGATGTCTTCACTGGATGTTATATGGACAAGCTCAAGAAAAGTGTAAAGTTCAGTATTTGTGTCATTGTGTTGGTGTTTTGTTGACCCTTCACCGGTTAAATGTCAGTCCTTTCATATTTCCCATCAGATACGTTGCTCTACTGACCTGTGCTTGGCTAAAGATGAGACTCATACAGCAGGGGTAACAAGGGTGAGAAACGAGGGATTTAGATGAGAAAAAGAGGTGGTTGATGAAAGTTAGCTGGTACAGATTGAATGAGATCAGGGACAGGGAGTAGAGACAAAGCGGTATGAGATCCTCAGTAAAACCACAGGGTTCATCACCCATCAAAGCCAAGATGTGAAGCTTTGATGAAATCATACCCCAGGTGAGGTGAGCTGCGGTGGGCAGACCTCTGAGGAGATATATCTTTATGGAACCAAACTACATGGAGAAAAAAGAAGAGAGTCCAGCACATACGGCCATGGCTGATCTTTGCTCATGAGGGACTGCCGTAATTTATGCTAAAAATGTTTTCCACTGCAGACGCTGCACTCCCAACGGCTGCCAATTTCTGCACTGAATAAATGTGCTGCAGATTTGCTTCATTTCGAGTTGTTTTACTTTCCTTTTTGCATTCTGCTTGCTGCAATTCATGCATTTTCACAGAGACAAACTCTTTTCGCTTTTCTGCTGTTCTCTGATTATCTCACAAATTATAAAGGATTAGTGTGTGAGGAAATCCATTTCAGAAATGGTATTTATTTGGGTGACCCCCCCCCCCCCCCCCCCCCCAACATACACACACACACGCATTTTACATTTATTCTGTTGATCTGCTCTGACAATGGCTGTGTTTGGAGTAGCATACTGCTATTTCTGCAGTAGGTCTATACTATAGTATGAATAATCTATATGCACATTGTCTGTGCAAACATAAAATACTGAAAAAATATATGAAAATAAATATATTATTATTATTATTTAATCTGTCAAAAGTTAAGTTAAATTGGATTTTCAAAAAGCAAGTAAAAGAAGTGTTCAAATTCTCATTAAGGCTGCATTGATTTGATCAAAAACAAAAATATAGAGAAATATTATTACAATTTAAAATAACTGTTTTGTATTTTAATATATATTAAAATGTAATTCATTCCTGTGATGCAAAGCTGGATTTTCAGGATCATTACTCCAGTCTTCATGATTCTTCAGGAAATTATTTTCTGAAGAAATATTTTATTTTAATATACAAACCCGATTCCAAAAAAGTTGGGACACTGTACAAATTACGAATAAAAAAGGAATGCAATAATTTACAAATCTCATAAACTTATATTTTATTCACAATAGAATATAGATAACATATCAAATGTTGAAAGTGAGAAATTTTGAAATGTCATGCCAAATATTGGCTCATTTTGGATTTCATGAGAGCTACACATTCCAAAAACGTTGGGACAGGTAGCAATAAGAGGCCAGAAAAATTAAATGTTCATATAAGGAACAGCTGGAGGACCAATTTGCAACTTATTAGGTCAATTGGCAACATGATTGGGTATAAAAAGAGCCTCTCAGAGTGGCAGTGTCTCTCAGAAGTAAAGATGGCAAGAGAATCACCAATTCCCCCAATGCTGCGGCGAAAAATAGTGGAGCAATATCAGAAAGGAGTTTCTCAGAGAAAAATTGCAAAGAGTTTGAAGTTATCATCATCTACAGTGCATAATATCATCCAAAGATTCAGAGAATCTGGAACAATCTCTGTGCGTAAGGGTCAAGGCCGGAAAACCATACTGGATGCGCGTGATCTTCGGGCCCTTAGACGGTACTGCATCACATACAGGAATGCTACTGTAATGGAAATCACAACATGGGCTCAGGAATACTTCCAGAAAACATTGCCGGTGAACACAATCCACTGTGCCATTCGCCGTTGCCGGCTAAAACTCTATAGGTCAAAAAAGAAGCCATATCTAAACATGATCCAGAAGCGCAGGCGTTTTCTCTGGGCCAAGGCTTATTTAAAATGGACTGTGGCAAAGTGCTGGAAAGGCACCATCAATGCTGAAAGGTATATCCAAGTTCTAGAACAACATATGCTCCCATCCAGACGTGGTCTCTTTCAGGGAAGACCTTGCATTTTCCAACATGACAATGCCAGTCCACATACAGCATCAATTACAACATCATGGCTGCGTAGAAGGAGGATCCGGGTACTGAAATGACCAGCCTGCAGTCCAGATCTTTCACCCATAGAAAACATTTGGCGCATCATAAAGAGGAAGATGCGACAAAGAAGACCTAAGACAGTTGAGCAACTAGAAGCCTGTATTAGACAAGAATGGGACAACATTCCTATTCCTAAACTTGAGCAACTTGTCTCCTCAGTCCCCAGAGGTTTGCAGACTGTTATAAAAAGAAGAGGGGGGTCGACTTCCGGACGGCAGATGGAGTAGACGTGTTGGCGTGTATCTCCCGTTCTAACTGTTTATTTTGAGCCACTCCATAAGTTAATTTCACTTTTAAACGGATCATAAGGACGAAATTTATACTCTTTCGTTAACATGGCCTCAAAGGCGAGTAAACAAAGTAGAAAAGAAACCAAAACGGACACCACTGACAGCGACTCCAGCGAGCTCAATATGGCAGGGATTGCTAAACTGCTGGATGAACATCGCCAGGCTTTATCAGCCGAATTTAAGTCGACTATATCCTCACTCGAGACCAAGATAGACGGTGTTCAAACGGCAGTATCGGATCATTCCTCCAAGATTGCTTCTCTTGAGTCCAATGCTAATGCTCTTGACGAACGCATGCTTGCACTGGAAGCGACTTGCTCCGCTTTGTCTGACAGCAACGCGAAGCTGTTAGCTAAAGTTACGGATCTCGAATCGCGCAGCCGCCGTAACAATGTTCGTATAATTGGGCTGCCGGAATCGATTGAGGGACCCCGTCCTTCTGCGTTCTTTTCACAGCTCCTATCTGACGTCCTTGGGAAGGATGTGTTGCCTTCTCCACCGGAGATTGACCGGGCCCACAGGGCTCTCATCGGAAAACCCGCGGCCGGAGAAAAGCCGCGCGTTGTCATCATCCGGTTGCACCGTTATCAGCAAAAAGAGCTGATCATCCGCGAGGCTCGAGCTAAAAGAGGCAAGCTGATGTTCCAAGGCAGCCCGATCGCCATATATGAGGACTATGCACCTGAAGTGATGTTACAACGATCTAAATATAGACGGGTGATGACGGAACTGTACAATTTGGGATTTAGACCAACCCTGCTCTTTCCTGCTAGGCTGTCCATCAGGACCAAAGACGGGAGTAGGAGGTCATTCTCGTCGGTGTCTGAGGCTGAAGAGTACGTGGCATCAGCCCAGACTGACTCTCCTTAGTAACACAGTAATTGCATCACTCAATCAAAATAGCTGATGTACAACGGCTGTTTACTGTACCGATATCCTTTTTTTTGTGTATTTGGGACATTGATTTTTAAGTTTTGCAGTGGCAGATTTACTGCATTTACATTAATAATATAATGTGCATATATTATGAAACTGTCCCTGTTTATTTGTATTGCATTTTGTAATTGACCCAGTGTGGACCACTGGTAATGCAGCCGTGTTAGCTGAAATTTCATATTACGTTCATTGTATGCCTCTTTGAGGAGAAGTTCATTTTGTTTTTTTGGTGCATCTAAAAGCCTCATTTAATCATTGATCTGTATTTAAGAGATTACCAATGGCTCATTTACACTGAATTAATAGGTCATATATGGGGTTCAGTATTTATTTGTTTGGTTCTTACATTTTTCTTTTCTTCTTTGTTTACTGGTTCTTTCTTTGCATTAGGGTATTGTTAAGTCATGTTCCTGACTCATGACTTCTTGTTTTGTTCTTGTGCTGTTTTTTTTTTTTTTAATGGGAGTGTGTGGGCTTTAATATTTGGTAAATTGGGGAGCTCGACCTAGAGAGGTAAGAGTGGTATAAGATGCCGAGCCTGAGTGCTCAGTTAAGTCAAGTTTCTCTGTGGGGTGGGTTTTTTTCACTGTTTCCTTTTTCTTTTTCTCTCTCTCTCTCTCTCTTTGGACTTTTGGTTCATTCTCTTCATTCTTCTCATCTTCCTCTCTCTTAGTGTGGACCGTATCAGAATTCTGTCAAAAATTTAAATCTATAAAATGGCAAGTGTTACTACAATGACAGGCCATAGACTACGTCTAGTCTCTTGGAATGTCAAAGGAATGAATAACAGTGTTAAGACTGGCAAGGTACTATTGCATTTACAACACCTAAAGGCTGATATTATGTTTCTGCAAGAAACACACTTGCGAACTGCAGATTTACTCCGTATCAAGAGAGCCTGGATGGGTCACTTGTATCATTCCAAATTTTCTCAGAGAGCTTGTGGTGCTGCTATTATTATACACAGAAAGGTCATGTTTGAAGAGACCCACACAATTTCAGACCCGAATGGTCGTTTTGTGGTAGTTTCAGGTAAACTTCATAACTTGCCAGTCATTCTAGTTTCAGTTTATGCTCCCAACTGGGATAATGACGAGTTCTTTGTCAAGTTCTTTTCAAGCCTTCCAAATGTGGATGATCATCATATAATTATTGGGGGAGATTTCAATTTGGTCCAGGATGTTTCGCTTGATAGGTCTTCTTCTAAGCAATCTTTCCTATCCAAGTCGGCCAAAGTAGTATTAGATTATGCTTTTCGATTGGGACTCTCCGATCCCTGGAGAGTCAAGTATCCTCAAGAAAAAGTTTTCTCGTTCTTTTCACATGTACATCATACATTCTCAAGGATTGATTTCTTCCTCCTGGACAACAAATTGTTAAACTGTGTTAATGCATGTACATATCACACAGTAGTAATTTCTGATCATGCCCCTGTGTCTATTGATGTAGTTTTGTTCCCTGGCAGATTCACACCTCCTACTTGGAGATTTGACTCATCTAGACTATCAGATGATAAATTTAAAGATTTTGTTGCTTCGCAGATTAATTTATATTTTGATCTTAATCATACTCCAGATATTAATAGTATTACTCTTTGGGAAGCTTTTAAGGCTTTTATTCGTGGACAAGTTATTTCTTATGTTTCTTATTTAAAAAAGACCGAAACAGTTAGACTGTCTTCGATTGCAGATGATCTCTACAAATTAGATGCTTTATATGCCTCTTCCCCCTCCCCTTCCCTTTATACTAAACGTGTACAGTTACAGGCAGAATATGATCTTCTGATGACAAATATAATAGCAAGGCAACTTAGACAATGCAGGCAACGATTTTTCGAACACGGTGACAAAGCGGGCAAGCTTTTGGCTCATCAAGCTCGCATGGCCAGTGCCTCTAGGTGGATTTCAAAAGTCAAATCAACAACAGGTGAACTGATATCAGATCAAGCAGGGATTAATTCTATATTTTTAGATTACTATGCCACATTATATAAATCTGAGAGCTCTTCAAATTGTACGAAAAACTTAGATTTCTTTAATTCATTAACTTTTCCGAAAATCGATGAAACCCTTGCCAACAACCTAGGTGGTCCAATCACTGAGGTAGAGATACAAGAAGCAATTAAATCTATGCAATCTGGTAAATCCCCTGGCCCAAACGGCTTTACAGCCGAGTTCTATAAGTTGTTCTCCTCCTCACTAACCCCTGCCTTGACCAGGTTATACAATGATTCTTTTAAGGAAGGCTGCCTCCCCCCGACTTTATGTGAGGCTTCAATCTCCCTGCTTCTTAAGAAAGATAAGGACCCCACCTCTTGTGGTAATTACAGACCGGTGTCACTCCTTAATGTTGATTTTAAAATTTTGGCCAAAGTCTTATCTTGTCGTCTTCAGTTGGTGCTACCATCTTTAATTTGTCTAGATCAGACGGGTTTTATACCAGGGAGACATTCATTCTTTAATACTAGGAGGCTTCTTAATATTCTTTCCTCCCCCCCCATCTGACTCACCGGAAATAATTCTGTCTTTAGATGCTGAGAAGGCATTTGACAGGGTTGAATGGGTTTATTTATTCTTTATTTTAGAGAAGTTTGGGTTTGACTCTAACTTTATTTCTTGGATTCGGCTTCTTTACTCTTCACCGGTTGCTTCAGTAAATACTAATGGCTTGCATTCACCTCTTTTTTCTCTTCAGCGTGGGACGCGTCAGGGCTGTCCCCTCTCTCCTTTACTTTTTAATCTTGCTATAGAGCCTCTAGCGATTTGGCTTCGTAGCCATACCGGTTTTGAGGGAATATCTCGTTATGGTTCAGTTCATAAACTTTCTCTTTATGCTGACGATCTTTTATTGTACATTTCTAACCCCGTCTCCTCCTTGCCTGTGATTATGGACATTCTAGATAAATTTGGTCATCTCTCTGGTTACAAGATAAATCTGCAAAAAAGTGAACTATTTTTTGTCAACCCCGAGGCTAGTAAGATCTCGTATGCTCTTTTTCCCTTTAAAACAGCTTCAGCTGGATTTAAATACTTGGGTGTTTTTTTCACCAATTCGTTTAATAACTTATTTGTCAAAAACTTTCAACCGCTTGTTGATAAAACCAAGTTAGACATGTCTAGGTGGTCTTCGCTTCCTTTGTCCCTTTTGGGCCGCATTAATCTAGTGAAAATGGTTATTTTACCCAAATTCCTTTATCTTTTTCAACATATTCCAATTTGCATTAAGAAGTCTTTTTTTACTAATTTGGATGGTATTTTGCGTTCATTCATTTGGGCAAACAAGCCCGCACGCCTTAATAAATCAGTTCTCCAGCTCACTAAGTCTAAGGGAGGACTTGCACTTCCCAACTTCCAACAATATTACTGGGCTTGTAATATTAATAAGATTCTCTATTGGAACAGTTCTGCCCAGGCTGATGATTGCCCCCCTTGGGTTCATTCAGAGATTGCATCAACAAAAGGCACTTTGTATTCTGCTATCTGTTTCCAACTTCCTTTAGCTATCAGCAGGATTTCATCTAATTTAGTTGTCACTAGCACTATCAAAATTTGTGTCCAATTCAGGAAACACTTTGGTCTACATAGAGCTTCTATCCACACACCCATCTTAAATAATCATTTTTTCTCCCCATCTTACTCTGATCCGGCTTTTCGCACTTGGCCAACCAACGGACTGGTTGAGCTCAACGACTTGTATGAAGATGGGGTGTTCGCATCCTTTTCATTTTTATCCACTAAATACAGTCTGCCCAGTAGCCATTTGTTTCGTTTGTTTCAGGTTAGGCACTTTGTTAAGAAATTGTTTCCCCACTTTCCCAACCGTCCCCCTGAATGCCCTCTTGATCACTTTCTCACTTTAAGTGCAAGCCAGAAGCATTTAATTTCAGTTATTTATAATTTGATAAGTGTACTTAATGAAGACCCCACTGTTTCTCTTAGAGAATCTTGGGAGTATGACCTAGGTATCTCTATTACTGATGATCAATGAGGAGAAATTTTAAATCTGGTTCACTCCTCTTCTATATGTGCTAGACATGGCCTATTGCAGTGTAAAGTGCTCTACAGAGCTCATTTAACAAATGCCAAATTAGCAAAAAATTTTCCAGATAGGAGTGATGCTTGTCATCGCTGCAAGCAATCTCCTGCCAACCATCTCCATATGTTCTGGAGTTGCCCTCGGCTGACAGACTTTTGGTCCAATGTATTTGATACACTTAATAATGCTCTTAACATAGACTTAGACCCTAACCCCTTGAGAGTTCTTTTTGGCATTTCCTCAAGACCCGATTTAACCGTCTCATCCCGCCAGGTCATCGCCTTTACTACTGTTTTAGCTAGACGAGCTATTCTCCTTAAATGGAAACATGTCATCCCCCCATCGCATGATATGTGGATCCGAGAAATCTTTTGCTGTATAAAACTTGAGAAGTTAAGATTCTCGCTTTCAGGATCTCTCAAATCTTTTCATAAGACCTGGAAACTTTTTTTAGATCACATCAAAGGCTTACTCTGTTCTCCTGATACCAGCACTAATACACATTAATTAATTCTATTGAAAAGAGGGAAGATTGATTCTTGAGAGAGAAATTTTCATTTATTTTTATGTATTTGTTTATCTTTATTTGTTTAATATATTATTTAGTTTTTTTTTATTTTTATTTATTTATTTTAAATTTATTTTTGTTTTCTTTTTCTTGGTTTTATATTCTAATGTCTTTTGGGTGGGAGGGTTCTAAGTGGGTTTGTATTGAGACGATCTGTAATTTCTTATTTTTCACTGAATACATTGTATGGTCTTGTTAAAATACCAATAAAAAAAAAAGAAAATAAAAAAAAAAAAAAGAAGAGGGGATGCCACACAGTGGTAAACATGGCCTTGTCCCAACTTTTTTGAGATGTGTTTATGCCATGAATTTTAAAATAAACTTATTTGTCCCTTAAAATGATACATTTTCTCAGTTTAAACATTTGATATGTCATCTATGTTGTATTCTGAATAAAATATTGAAATTTGAAACTTCCACATCATTGCATTCTGTTTTTATTCACAATTTGTACAGTGTCCCAACTTTTTTGGAATCGGGTTTGTTCTATAATAATGATTTGTTGCTCAAGAAAGGTTTTATTATTATCAATGTTGAACACAGTTGTGCTGCTTAATGTTTATGTGGAAACAACTTTTTTTCAGGTTTCATTGATGAATGGAAAATTCTAAATATCAGCAATTATTTGAAATAGAAATATTTTGCAAGATTATAAATGTTACTAAAATTACTGTCACTTCTGACCAATTTAGTATGTCCTTACTGAATAAAAGTATTAACTACTATTAATAATAATAATAATAATCTTACTGACCACAAACTTTAACTGTGGTGTATCTTTGTTTGTTTGTTTGAGATGATAACTCACAACATTAACTAAATTAAACATAATGATAATGGGGTCATGTGACAGCAATATAGCATGCTACTATTTGAAATAGCTGAATAAGTTCAGAGTGGATGCATTATGAAACTATTTTAAAAGATTTATGCTACATTGTAGTCACATTACCTTTCATGTTTAATTGAATTGAGGCTTTCAGCTATCTTTTTATACAGTACATACTGAAAATTCACATGCTACACATGGTACTGCAGGGTTTTTAAGAGTGGTGCTTTAATAAGTTATTGTAAACACATCCTGTATCAATGCATAATGCGCTCTGTTTCAGATACTATTTTTAAAACAATACTGGCCAGTAGTCAGTGACAGTGTACTGCGCAGTATGCAGTAAGCATTATGCTAGCATTCCATTCCCAACATAGATTCTCTCTCATTTCCTTTGGCAGGAATAGTGGTAATTAATGAGGTCACATATTTCACAATTAGAGCTGGGATATGGTTCGAGAATCTTTTTCCTGTCTCTAGGCACAGATTAATCGGCCTAATGCCTGCTGGAGGGGGGGATTATGGGTAGTTTTAAACGTCTCAGGTGGGCAAGAATTCTGATTTACTGTGCTCTCATATTTAACATGGAGCGTCTGTATTTACGCTGCCATTTTAATGAAGCACCCATCCCAAAGGAGATGCTTCTTATTATCATATCCGTTAGAGGCCGTATTTGTCTGCACGAAATGCACACTCATCTGTAGAACACAGATTAATACAATCAAGTGTTCCAAGAGCTTTGCTTTTAGCCCAGAGGAAAACGTCCCTCAGTGGATGCTCTTTCATAGCTTGAGACTTAATGGAGATCTCAAAGTGTTCCATTTATGTACAGTATCAGCTTTGTTTCGAATGTTTCTCCTGAAATTTGGAGAAGTGAAAGTAGACACAAAGTTGTATCTATAATTTAATGGACTTGAGCTAACATCAACTAACAATGAACAGCTAAACTAACATTAACAAAGATTAATAAATACTGTATCAAACAGTATTATTTGATTATTGCTTATGGCTGGTTACAGGAATAGTTCAACCAAATATGATGATTAGCAGAAAATGTAATCACCCTCAGGCCATCGAAGATCTAGATGAGTTTGTTTCTTCATCAGAACAGGTTTGGAGAAATGTACACTGTTAAAAAATATATATATTGAGCAAACTTAAAAGTTTAATGCAACCAGCTTCAGCAGATTTTTGAGTTTTCTCAATTTATTTTTGTAGGAGATTTTTGAGTTCTCTCAACTTTTTGTTGTATAAACAAAACAACAAGTTGAGAAAACTCAAAAATCTGCTGAAGCTGGTTGCCTTAAATTTTTAAGTTTGCTCAATTTTTTATTTTATTTTTACAGTGCTGTATAAAATCAAAAGTTGAGAGAATTTAAACGTTTAAGGCAACCAGCTTCAGCAGATTTTTGAGTTTTCTCAACTTGTTGTTTTAAGTTTATACAACAAAAAGTTGAGAGAACTCAAAAATCTGCTGAAGCTGGTTGCCTTAAATTTTCAAGTTTGCGCAACTTTTTCTAAGCATTACATCACTTGCTCACCAATGGGTACTCTGCAGTGAAAGGGTGCTGTCAGAATGAGAGTCCAAACAGCTGATAAAAACATCACAATAATCCACACAACTCCAGTTCATCAGTTAATGTTTTGTGAAATAAAAAAAATCCAAAATATTTCTTTCTCCAGTGGAAAAAGTCATCTCATCTGAATAAGGAGAGAAATATGCACAGATCAATCAATATAAAAAGATACAAAAATTGCATATTGAAAAAATTTAGCCAACTCTAAGCTTGTTTGCCCCTAGTCATTTATTCTTGTCTTCTTTGCTTCAGAGCAAACTGAACCCTCTGAATGTGACTCCTCCCATTCGAGCCATCGACCAGGACAGAAACATACAGCCGCCCTCAGACAGACCGGGAATCCTGTACTTCATACTGGTTGGTAGGTACTTCAATTGACATATTTTGCAGGTGTTGAAAAATAGCTGCATATATACACATCTGCACTCTTAACTAATGTTTCCATACATTTAAAAGAGAAACTCAGTTCTTTAATGTGTTATTAAGGTTTACAGCAGACTATATAAGTTCAGGTGTGGCATATGAAATTTCCTTTTTTGTATCCAATAGCTTAGTATAAATAATAGCATGAATCATATAATAATACAAGTTTTGTGTGTGTGTGTGTGTGTGTGTGTGTCTCTCTCTCTCTTTCTCTCTCTGTACTGTGTTCTGTGTACTGTGTTTCAGGTCAACCTGCTACATACCCAGAATTCTTCTCACTCAACAGGAGCACGGCTGAGCTGCGGCTGCTGAAGCCTGTGGACAGAGAGCTGTACCAGCGCTTCAATCTTGTTATTAAGGTCATTATATTACCATCAGGTTATCTTCTACAGATGGCTGTGTAGATAAGAGAGGTTCATCTAACACCCTACTCACCGTTTCCAGAGGCTCTTATATTTAAGTGTCAATAAGAGTGTCCTCATTTTTACAATCGTACTGGCTCAATGCTTTATGACCGAAATAACACCCGGTATTAACTGCAGTATATTTCCCAAAATATTCTCTTCATATTACAGCAATAGTATCCGAAATTGAATACATTGTCAGTATGTACACACTTTCACTTTGGTTTTGTTTAAAAACCTAGTGAGCTGTCTATTTAGGAAGCATTTTAAAGCATTATAGTCACTATCTTGGATCAAAGGATGCCATAAAATGTATGCAGCATGATTGCAAGGCAGCATTGCACATATACATTTGTGAAGAATGTTACTCTACAGTGCATTTGTGACAAACTCACATGAATGAAAGTGAAAAGCTCTATCATTATGCTTCATTCAATTCTAAAAAATATTGACAAAACATACACTATTTTCAGAAAGAGTGCATTCAATTCACCAAAAGTAGAGTAACAATATTTATAATGTTTCAAAAGATTTCTCTTTTAAAAATGTACCATGAGTCGGCGCCAATAGCCTTGTGGGCAGCATGCTGACGCATAGAGTGGTTCAGTCATAATTTTACGAAGCTAAGAGAATACTTTTTGTGCGCAAAGAAAACAATAATAATTTATTCAACAATTCTTCTCCCTGAGTTACCGTCTTCTGCCATTTTGGAGAGTACCCATAACATAATCAGCGTAATTAGTGTTATTTACTTTTAGCATGCACGTTTCGATGAACGTAATCAGCATTATTTAGGTTTTTCTTGTAGCTTCGTAAAATTATGACGGAACCACTGATGTCACATGGACTATTTTACCAATGTCCTTGCTACGTTTCTGGACCTGCGAACATTGCAGTTGCGTTGCTATCTACGGAAGGTCAGAGAGCTCTCAAAATTCATCAAAAATATCTTAATTTGTGTTCTGAAGATGAACGAAGGTCTTTCGTGTTTGCAACGACATGAGGGTGAGTAATTAATGACAGAATTTAAATTTTTGGGTGAACTAACCCTTTAAGCAGCACAAGACTAAAACCATGACTGCTGAAAATTCTGCATTTCCATCACAGGAATAAATTACATTTTAAAATATATTAAAATAGTTGTTTTAAATTGTTTTACTTTTTTTTGCCATTTACTGTATTTTTTTCATTTTAATAAATAAATGGATTCCTGGTGAACATAAGAGACTTCTTGAATTTTGAAAACATCTTTCCAACAATCAACTTTTGAACAGTAGTGTAGTTCTGTCTAATTAACAATATACTATTTTACCCAGTTTTTGTATGTGATACATATATTTATGCATCTTATCACATCATTAGTTTAGCACTGAAATCAATAAATCATTCCGGTTTCCCATGAGCTTTGTGCAAAGAGTGCTATTTGTATGCCTCACAGTTTCTGCCTTTGTAGAGCGTTCCAAATCACTTATGTGAGATCCCATTTCAGTTAGGATGCGGCGTTTGTAGGTGGTAGACAGCGAGGCAGCTCACTAGCTTTTGGAATAGAGCTTTGTATATTTAATTACATTAAACATGCTGTATCTTCTAATTGAGTGAGCTGGAAGAGAAAGAGCAAGAGAGAGAAACTGCGAAACGGAAGCGAGCGCTGGTGTAAAATTATTCTGCTCTGTCATAGATTTGGGTGGAACAACAGTGTAACAGCAGGGGTAATTTAAATGTTTCCTCTGTGAAACGATGCATGACTGTGTTTGCTGTTATGATTTCGTCGTTTCAGAATAACAAAGAACGATATGCTATTCTCAGTTCACTTCAAGCTTGCTGAAATTCGAGCCCAAATAACAAACAAAACATTGCCGCTGTCAACATTGTCAGATGTGCGTATGTGTGCGCGTTTCAAATGTGTGAAGTGGCTATTGAGTTACTGAGCTGCAGTCTTTCATGGCTTCTTAATGAAATCAGTGATAGACGGGACTCATAATTGAAATGAAAATATTCAGAGAGATGTATCCACATACTCCTCTTTAAAGGAACACTCCACTTTTTTTGGAAATAGGTTCATTTTACAACTCCACAAGAGTTAAACAGTTGAGTTTTACCGTTTTTGAATCCATTCAGCCGATCTCCGGGTCTGGCGGTAGCACTTTTAGCTTAGCTTAGCATAGATCATTGAATCAGATTAGACCATTAGCATCTCACTCAAAAATGACTAAAGAGTTTCGATAATTTTCCTATTTAAAGCTTGAGTCTTCTGTAGTTACATCGTGCACTAAGACCGACGGAAAATGAAAAGCTGTGATTTTCTAGGCTTATATGGCTAGGAACTATACTCTTGTTCTGGCATAATAATCAAGGAAATGTGCTGCCGTACCATGAGTGCATCAGGCGCAGTGATATTACGCAGCGCCTGAAAGTATGAATGAATGAATGATGAATTTATATAGCGCTTTATTGTGTATTGCTGTACACCCAAAGCGCTTTACAATCATGTGTGGGGGTCTCTCCTCAACCACCACCAGTGTGCAGCATCCACTTGGATGATGCGACGGCAGCCACAGCACAACGGCGCCAGTGCGCTCACCACACACCAGCTACAGGTGGAGAGGAGAGACAGTCATAGAGCCAATCAAGTGTATGGGGATTATTAGGAGGCCATGATAGACAAGGGCCAGTAGAGGGAATTTGGCCAGGACACCGGGGTTACACCCCTACTCTTTACGAGAAGTGCCATGGGATTTTTAATGACCACTGAGAGTCAGGACCTCGGTTTAACGTCTCATCCGAAGGACGGTGCTTTTTACAGTATAGTGTCCCCATCACTATACTGGGGCGTTAGGACCCACACAGACCACAGGGTGAGCACCCCCTGCTGGTCTCACTAACACCTCTTCCAACAGCAACCTAGTTTTCACCGGAGGTCTCCCATCCAGGTACTGACCAGTCTCAACCCTGCTTAGATTCAGTGGGCAACCGGTCTTTTGGCTGCAGGGTGATATGGCTGTGGCTGTAATTAGTCCCCAGCTATATCATAACTAGTTACCTAGCTGGGGACTACTTTCAGGTGATATTACGCAGTGCCTGAAAGTAGTCCCCAGTTATATCATAATTAGTTACCTAGCTGGGGACTACTTTCAGGCGCTGCGTAATATCACTGCTCCTGCTGCACTCATGGTACGGCAGCAAATTTCCTTGTAGGAAATATTATCGATAAATAGGAAAATTATTAAATTATCAAAAATTATCGAGTCATTTTTGAGCGAGATGCTAATGGTCTAATCCGTTTCAATGATCTATGCTAAATTAAGCTAAAAGTGCTACCGCCAGACACAGAGATCGGCTGAATGGATTCAAAAACGGTAAAACTCAACTGTTTATCTCTAGGGGAGTTGTAAAATGATCCTATTTCCAAAAAAAGTGGAGTGTTCCTTTAATAAACAAAGACCAATTTGAGTCGTTTCGGGTCCATGAATTATAACTGCTGGACTTAGAAATGAGTGAAAATGAATTAAAATTTTTGATGAATTTGAATTTAACTTTTTTTTTTTTTTTTTTTTTTTTTACTTGATTGGCTGGAGATATTACTACAATTTCTTTACACTAGTTCAACTACACTGAAAAAAAAGATTATATATATATATATATATATATATATATATATATATATATATATATATAAATTTTTTATAAAATATTATTTATAATTTTATATTTAAGTTATTTCAAGTTGGCAAATTTATATTTTATATGCATTTACATTGCATCTTAAACTAAAAACATAAACATTTTTCTTAAAATAACATTTACTTAAAATAAACTTTTAAGTAAAATATACTTTATATATAAATATAAATAAAAAAAGTAAAAATCTCAATGATACTTTTTTTTTGGACATTTACCATAATGATTTTTTCTTATGTACCATGATGGATATTGTAGCTTGGTAATGTCATTTTGATGTAATTTTACTTAAAGGAATGCCATGTGAATAAAGTGTTATTTGAATATGGTAATCATTTATTACCATTGTACTGTCATCATGAGGTTTGAACGGAAATACAGCAGATTATAGTTTGTTTGCAAATTAAAGCGTGTCAAGCAACTGTTAACCATAGGACAAGCTTCTTCTTTTTTTTAGACCATTTTAAAAGTTTGTTTGTTCATGAACAGGCCGAGCAGGATAACGGTCACCCTCTTCCTGCGTACACTGACCTGCAGATTGAAATTCTGGATGAGAACAACCAGGCACCATATTTCCAGCGCTCCTCATACCAGGGCTTCATCAGTGAGTCTGCCTCGGTTGGCACCACCATCTCAGGGAGCGCCAACCTCACGGCCCCGCTGGGCATTATCGCACTGGACAATGACATAGAAGAGGTGAGATGTTCTTATGAAAAGTGCCAGGACATTTTCACAATGTTGCGTGACTCCTTTCTTGGGAATGCAAAGATGCATAAAATCACAGATGGTTTCAGTCTCTCCATATGTTTTATATTGTAGCTGCTGCCTGGGGCCACACCAGTAGGTACCAGAGTGATGTGATGTGTGCCTTCTTTTCTTTTCTTTTCTTTTCTTTTTATAATATAATGGTTCAACAAATGCAGTCTTCTTTCCTCCTTTGCTGTGTTTTCTATTAATACATTAAGTTGGGACATGATATATTGAATATTTTGTCTTTTTTAGGAAGTAGACTTTAATTTGTCACAGTTGTGAGCCATTGTTTGTGAGGTAGATGCTCACATTCTAGACAGCTATCGATTGCACAAAAAATTGCATGCAAAAAGCGTTAACATTATATTTTTCTGTTTTCCTTGAAAAGAGAGATTGTTATGGAAGCCCGTTTCCGCCAATGAATAAAAAATAAAACAAGGTAATTGCGACTTTTTATCTCACAATTCGGACATTTTTTCTCGCAATTCGGAGATATAAACTCGCAATTCTGACTTTTTTTCTCAGAATTCTGAGATATAAACTCGCAATTCAGAGATATAAACTCGCAATTCTGAATTCTGACTTTTTTTCTCGCAATTCTGACTTTTTTTCTCAGAATTCTGACTTTTTTTCTCGCAATTGCGAGTGTATATCTCACAACTCTGACTTTCTCGCACCATTAAACCACTCTCCGTGTAAAGCTTTGCATTGCTTTGTTCGATTTGCTATAGATCAACTATATATTGAACTACATGAATGTTGCGTCCGAATATGTTTTTTGAACAAACATAAAAATGACTCATTATTCTTTATTTCTGTGTTTTGCGCTCGTGGTTGGACAGTACCATTCATCTAGTTCAATATATAGTTCATCTATAGCGAATCGAACAAAGCACTGCAAAGCCTTACATGGAGAGTGGTTTAATGGTGCGAGAAAGTCAGAGTCGTGAGATATACACTCGCAATTTAGAGAAAAAAAGTCAGAATTGCGAGTTTATATCTCCGAATTGTGAGTTTATATCTCAGAATTGCGAGTTTATATCTCAGAATTGCGAGAAAAAAAGTCAGAATTGTGAGATAAAAAGTCGCAATTACCTTGTTTTCTTTTTTATTCATTGGCGGAAACGGGCTTCCATAGATTGTAAATTGTAACCCAGTGCTATCTTTGGTTAAACTTATGTAAATGTGCAAAGCATGTTAAGGATTGTGATTTTCATGAGTCTTTAATTGTAGAAAAAATACAATTAGAACTAGAATTATACTCTTGATGAAAAATTATATGTATGATAAAAATGTAATTTTTATGCGACAAAAATGTATTTTAAACACACACACACACACATTTATTTTCAGTTAATCTAATTATATATTTAATTAAACAATTCATTTATACTATCCATATCTATCCATTATTCTTATTTATTATACATATATTTTATATACATCTCTCTCTCTCTCTCTCTGTGACTGAATTAATCAAACATAGACTGAATAGATGAGATAAATCAATAGACAAACTAATGCAGGTGGTTTGCAGACAAACAGCTTGTATTGACATGTGATCGATTTTAATGACACAGCACTTCTGTTAGTTTAAAATGTGCATGTGCTTCGTTTTCTCATTGGATTTGTGCATTAGATTTTGACTTTTGAATTCTCTGGACTTTCAAATAAGCTGTTGTATTTCTGTAGAGGCTCTTGTGTGTCAGAGTGAATGAGGTGGTCGAGTGACTCTGTCTTGCGTGTTTATGCAACATGAGGATTGCGTGACTGCATGAGGTTTGTTTGGACGGTGTGTCATGCTCATATTAGCGTGTAGTAATGCTGCATTTGACCTCTCAACTTTGTTTGTTTTGTGAAGACAAAAGATCCTCAGTTGAAGATCACTCTGAATGACTACACCTCCATCTTCTCCATCACGTCTGCTGGCATCACACGCTACCTTACTCTACTGAAACCAGTGGACCGAGAGATACAGACCAACTACACCTTAACGGTATGTGACACACACAAACATACTGTGCACACACATTTACCTGTTTGAAAACCTCCTATTGACTCTTATTAACCCTTGACATTTTGAATTCCATGACAAAATAAAAAAAAAGGTTTTGAATTTTGCATAAAAAATAAAGCCTATTTTAGGACCATTAAATGAATAAAGGACATTTTATGTATTGAAATTCATATTATTATTGGGGGTGATTCTCGTTTCTGTATCAATGTCATTTTTTAATGTATATTAGAGGAAAAAGTTCAGTAATTAGTATTTAACTCAACCTTAATTAAAGAGATGAATGCTATATATATAATGTATGAAAATTGTATTTTTAAATTATAAATATGTTTAAATGCATTTTAATAAATAAAGAAAAAATATGTATAATATGTGCACTTTATTGAGATTTTAATTGGACATATCAGCAAAAAAGTTTAAATATTTCCAATCTGTAAATGTATACAAATACAATTAGCACTTGCTGGTAAAAGTATTCTCATCATTAATAAATGTTCATATGATAAAAACGTTAGATTTCTGCATTAAATTCCCCACTCCACAAAAAAAGAAAAAAAAGAAAAATCAATTGTAACTATTAAATTAAGACAATATTTTAACTGTCTGGAACACACACTGTGTTTATCTAGAGTCCCTGTCACTCATGTCTCTTCTCTCATTGAAAATGAATGACTGGTCGCTTCAGTTTCTTCAGTCTTCTGTCCTCTTGAGATTATTTACTGCTCTGTGTGAGTCATGATCTTCCCTGTGGGACTCCTCTGGCATGAGGAGCATCTAATTTATTAACAACAGGGAATGTACTTACTTTAAGATTAATATTTCTGTCTCAAACATCAAGTCTCAGCATGACAACAGTTTGCTGTGATGAACAAAACAAAGCGACTGAAACTATGCTGTTTGCTCAGTATGTGAAGTGTCTCTTCAGGACTCTGTCCATCGATCGGATCTATTGATCTGAGATTTGGGCTCAAGTGTCTCTGATCTTTCTAGAATCCCTCATCTCCAAGGAGCAGTTAAAAAGACAGCTGGATCACAAGAGGAACATTTGAGCGCAGTGTTTTGATCATTGTTTAATCTGAGAGGTGGTCTTTGTTTCGTGGATCATTCACTGTGACGTATCGAGATTACTTTCAGTTGGGGATTTTAGTTTCAATTTGGGTTGAAGTAGGCAAGATGAAATCTGAATAATTTAATAATTTTATGTCAAGGTAATGGTGTGTGTGTCATTACATTCATTACATGTAAAGTTAAACATTTCAAAAGTTTTTTTTTTTTTTAATTTTGATGATTAGAGCTTGCAGCTCATTAAAGTGAAAATCTAGTATCTCAAAATATTAGAATATGTCCTAAAATCAAAAAAAAGAAAAAAAAGGATTTGCAAAACAGAAAAATTCAAGTTCTTTAAAGTATGTTCATTTATGCATGCAATACTTGGTCGGGGCTCCTTTAGCACAAATGAAAGCATCAGTGAGTGTGGCATGGAAGCGATCAGCCTGTGGCACTGCTGAGATACTATTGAGCCTTCAGCTTGTCTGTATTGTTGGATCGACTGTTTCTCATCTTTCTCTTGAAAATATCCCATAGATTCCATCTGTGCTTCAGGTCAGGCATTATCATGTAATATCATGGTCAGCAAACCACTTGGAAGTGGTTTTGGCACTGTGGGCAGGTGCTAAAGTCCTGCTGGAAAAGGAAATCAGCATCTCCATAAAGCATGTCAGCAGATGGAAGCATAAAGTACTCCAAAATCTCCTGGTAGGTGGCTGCATTGACTTTGGACATGATAAAACACAATGGACCAACACCAGCAGACGTCATGGCTCCCCAAATTATCTCTTACTTCAGAAACTTCACACTGGACTTCAAGCAGCTTGGATTCTGTGCCTCTCAAGTCTTCCTCCAGACTCCAGACCTTGATTTCCAAACTAAATGCAAAATTTACTTTTATCTGAAAAGAGGACTTTGGACCACTGAGCAGCAGTCCAGTTATTTTTCTCCTTAGCCCAGGTAAGATGCTTCTGACGTTGTTTCTGTTTCAGAAGCGGCTTGGTAGCCCTTTTCCTGAAGATGTCTGAGCGTGGTGACTCCAGCTTCAGTCCACTCCTTGTGAGGCTCTCCCAAGTCTTAGAATCGGCTTTGCTTGACAATATTCTCAAGCTTGCGGTCATCCATGTTGCTTGTACACATTTTCCTACCCAATTTCTTCCTTCCAGTCAACTTTGCATTTAATAGGCTTTGATACAGCACTCTGTGAACAACCACCCCTTTCAGTAATGAGCTTCTGTGACTTACCCTCTTTGTGGAGGGCGTCAATGATTGTCTTCTGAACCATTGGAAAGTCAGCAGTCTTCCCCATTATTGTGGTTTCAAAGAACACGAGATACCCGGAATTTATACTGTAAGAATGGTAATTTAATGAAACTCAAATGTAAATATTCTAATATTTTGAGATACTGGATTTTTTGACTTTAAGCTCTAATCAACAAAATTAAAAAAAACTTTTGAAATGTTTTACTTTACATGTCATGAATCTAGAATATATGAAAGTTTCACTTTTTGAAATGTTACAAAAAAATAACTTTTTCACAATATTCTAATTTTTGGAGATGCACCTATATATACACAATTTTTTACAGAGGGACCCCCTTCGAAACACGATTAGGTTAGTTTTTAATAAACAATTGGGCGGATTTTGTCGTGAAAATCTGGCAACCCTGATATATCTTCTTGAACCTAAAAAAACAGAGTTTGCTCAAACTAAACTCAAAATTTTCATGGGTAGCCATTTAAAGCAGCTTTATGACATAGGCCACCGGCTTTGGCCAATCACGCTTTAGAATTTTGGGAGGGCTTGTCACATTGCACTAGCCTGGACACGCCCCTGATCACTGCAAGATCAAGATGATTTAGGTTCTGATAATCAGTGTTAAACCATTTGAACGGCTTAACAATAGTCTGCTTATCAGCACAAAACAGAGGCCCAATCACACTCAATATGTTTTCTTTTATAAAGAACAAACAGACTGTAACAAGAACATGAAAGGAAATTAGCTGTAGAGTTATTAGGCCTGGAGAGAGACCAACATAATCAAAGTCCACTTCCCTGCTGTGTGTTTTTAATGCTAAAGTTCACACAAATGTGAAATTCTGTTATCATTTACTCATCTCATCTTGTTAAAAACCTGTATGATTTTCTTTATTCTTTGCACTTTTAAAAAGAGTTTTTTTTTTTTATCTGTTCCCCAAGGAACCTTTCAGTGAACAGCTCTTATAAGAACCATTTTTTCTTAGTGTGAAGAACATTTTATAATCTAAGGGAAAATTCTCCACTTTAAAGAACATTTTGTGTAATGGAAAGGTTCCATGATTTTTAAAGGTTCTTCATGGAACTATAGATGCCAGTGAAGAAAAGTATGGAACCCAAAAGATGTTTAGCAGAATGATTGAGCAGCTCTCTTCCATAAACTGACAGTGAATGATGACCAGGGGCTCTCAAACACCAAAAAAGTGAAGTAAATGGTGACAAAATTGTCTTTTTGTCTGAACTAAGTCTGGTTTTGGAGTGAGGGTGAATTGTTCATGCAGTGTGTCCTTTTTGGCTGTGAGCGGTCACATCATTCACACGCGGCCTGTCTCGAGGTTTCAGCTGGACAGTTGATCCTCTGACAGCCCAAAGTTTGAATTCCCATCACAACTCTCCTGTCTTCCTTTAACTGACAAACACCTTTTCCCCTTCCCCTCATCCTCTGATCCTCTCTCTCTCATTCAGCACAACCGGCTGGAAAGAAAAAAACTTAGATCTCTTTAATGTCTCAGTTGTTTCTTCTCGACGACAAAGACATTAAATGGAGAGCAAATGGACACTGATGCTTAACTCTCCTGCTTGTCAGTAATCTCATATGTTTCTCCTCTTGAGTTTCAGAGGAGATCTTAAATGAAACACAAGTGAGACTTTCTTGAAGTCTCCTGAGCTACTTCCTCTGGGAGTTTCTAATATGTGGGTTATTCTGAGCGCATGTTTTTTAGCCTTGTTTTTTGTTTATTCAATTTGGTACTTTCATTGCCTATTCAAAATCCATTAGGGCCAGGCACACGGAGGGGAAACTGGATAAAAATGCTCTTTAAATGACAGAAACAGGGCTGCAATTTTCTGAGGCAGACGCTGAAATGTGTTTTGTGGTGGAAGTTATTGTAAGGAAAAAGTTTTTGATCACTGAGAGATCCGATGACACTGTCTTTCATGCTGTCTTGGACTCGCACTTTATTCTGTCTCTTCAATTTCTCTTTTTATTGCTGTACCATAATATGCCTTTTGACTGTGTTTGATTGAATACGTGCAGCTTTGAGACTACTAATCTGAAGTACTCTCACATCATTTTCAAAGGCATTGTGGAACAGATAGACAGCTGAAGAGCTTACGGTAGAGCTGAACTTACCAGGGTTACAACAGTTAACTAAAACTAAAATCATTAAAAAATAGTAATAAAATTAAATAAAATATAAAAATTATTCAGCTAGTTGACAAGGCAGCATTTCTTATTTTCCTTTAGTTTAACTTCATGTACTAAAATAACTAAAACTAACTGAAATTAAAAAAAATTAAACTTTTTTACAAAACAAATTATTAAAATTAAAATAATTAAATTGAACTAAAATTACAATGAAAACAAAAATAGGAAACATTTTAACTTATTAAAAACATAAACTATAATAGTATGTCTATTATGCTATAGTAACACTGAAACATCTATTTTATTTTAAATAATATTATATTTTTAATAATAATAATAGTTAATAGAAAAAAGGAATGTATAGATTTATTAATATCTGCTCTTTCATTGTATTTTATATTCCAATTAAAAAAAGATAATAATAGTTTGTTGTTGTAAATAAAATTATATAAATATTGTTATAAATAATAATTGTTCTTGTTGTTGATGATGATGATGTTTTGTTGTTGTTGTTATCTTCATCATTATTTTTAGACCTTATTATTGTTTACACCTTCTGTGCATTAATTCTGTCATCATTTATTAATTCCATTATAGGATATTTGATTGGCCATATCAGTGGAAAAAGATGGCATAAACATTATTTTTCAGTCTAATTTCTATTTAAAAATTAATTCCATAATTTTGCTATTCCATAACAAAAGTGCTCCATGTCCCACTAACTTAACTGAAAACGCATAACTCTGCTGTATAGCAGACGCCAAGCAGCTGAAAGATCTCCAAGAATCAGCAGCCATACACTCCTTAAGGTCAAACCTAGCGAGTGGTCGGGAACAGCGAGTGTCTAATAACGGCACACTCGAGTGGTCAACATGCCTAGGGCTAATGAAAGTCCACCTGGATGTAGACCAAACCACTCTGGAGATCCTGCTGACCTGGAGCTGTTCTCCAATGCAGTGTTTACGTATGCAAAGCTCTCTCCTATCTGCTCAAACTGAGGAACCGCTGGGTTTTGATCCACATTTACTGCCACGATTCTCTGGGGGAAAAGCTCATGGAAATGCAAGCCGAGGAACAACGGCGTAACCAACGGCTGCTAGCTCAGCACTTTGAGTGCCTTTGAAAGGAGTGCAGTGGGAGACTCTGGACAAATGTTTGCTGTGGCAGTTTTAGCCGATAACATTTGTAAGCTGTCCTATAATACTGAGAATTTGTTGTATGAAGTGCCCACATGCTGTGCTATACCTCAGATGCAGATCAAATCAAATAAGCAGGTCTATTCTAAAGCAATATGCAGAAAAAAATCTTGATTTCTAGTAAAATTGCAAACGATATAAGAATAAATGATATTATATAAATGATATAATATTTGTATATTTTAAGCATAAACTGCATAGAAGTTTATGCTTAAAATATATAGCATAATAAATAATAAAGTTGGTTTTGTGATTTAATTATTCAAGATAAGATATAAATGAATAAATCATGAATAAGTTAAATTGTAATTTTATCATTTAGAAGTTATGTCAAATTATATAATGTCATTAGTTGCATATTATTTTATATTTTACATAAAAATTTTGTTTAAAAATGTAATTAAAATGTAATTTTTAACATAATGTTTATTAAGATAACAGATAAGATATAAAAGAATAAATCATCTTAATTATTAAATCATTTGACTTTTAGAATTTATAAGTTGAGCAATTCTAGGCTATATTATATAAAAAAATCTAAAACTCAAATTTTGTATATAGTGCTGTCACACGATAAATCACGTGATTAATAATTTTTGTTTACATAATATATGTGTGGGTACTGTGTATATTTACATGTGATTTAAGATAGATAGATAGATAGATGGATAGATAGATAGATAGATAGATAGATAGATAGATAGATAGATAGATAGATAGATAGATAGATAGATAGATAGATAGATAGATAGATAGATAGATAGATAGATAGATAGATAGATAGATAGATAGATAGAACTGACATGCTCAAAAAGAACCTAAATGAGTTGTTTTGTATAATTATTTATTTATTAATCCCCCCCCCCCAAAGCTGGTGGCATCTGATGGCGTTCAACAGAGCAGACCCGTGACGGTGGACATCCTGGTCATCGATGCAAATGACAACACACCCACTTTCAGTCAGGTGTCCTACAGTGTGGAGATCTTCACTAACATGCTGCCTGGAGAGACCGTACTGCAGGTGAGGACACAGCACTACAGCTCAGAAACACTCGCTTTACTCACCAAGAGCCATTTATGAATCATTTATTCATAGGGGAGTGTTTGTTGAGAACTCTAAATGTGATTTGGAGTGTGAAATGAACTCGGCACTATGTTTGTTTCCTTAATAACTGAAGATTCTAGTCAAATTATTGAATGTGACTCAACAGCGTTTGGGATTTTTTTTCTTTTCTGATGAAATATGTGAAAAATGCATTGAAAAATGAAGCAAACAGCCATTCAGCTAAATGACCACAAAGGAGAGCAGGCAATAAAGCAAGTTTTTAAAGAGGAACCAGATCATATGAAGCGCAGCTAATGAACTGCAGTGAGTCATACTGCGATCTGTTTACATCTTTAACCAGACTTACTGAACCCCATTCAAATGCCTAAATATCTTTTTTTTTTCTCCCCGGGGTGTCTTGTGAATAATTTGTATATATTTTTATGTTTACTTTTCAGTTGTTTTGTTCCAGTGTTTAGAAATAGCTTGCTTCTAAGAATGGCAAAGTTTCTAACTTAACTGCATGTTTTAGTTGTCATAGTGCTTTCAACAATACAATGCCTTTCCAGTAACAAACTACTTTTTCAAAAAAAAAAAAAAAAAAAAAAAAAGTAGCATGGGAAAATTATTGTGAGATTAATTCAGTTGATACAAGTCTTTGCATATTTTTACTGTGAAATATTTCATGTTTTAAGTGTTGCTCTCCATCAATATATTTCCAAATAAATGTCTTTTTTAGTTTTAGTTTTATTAGTTCTATATTAGTGTAAATTAAAGGTTGAATGTATACATTCATGAATATAGTATTCCTCAATTAATAGTTTGATTATATTTAACTTTTCATCTAAGTAGTAACTAACTACTTTTAGCTTTAGCAAAGCTTTTTTTTTTAAGTAGCTTTTATATAATTAAATTGCTTTAAATTATTCAGTTTCAAAGTAGCTTTCCCAACACTGATTTTTTCAGATGACCTGTCCATCTGTCGCTCTCATTCTGTCTCTTCCATTTGCAACATTTTGTGAGTGACAAATACATCTAGGTACATCAGTGCATTGAAGTTCATTTCAACAAATTGTTTAGTTTGATCTATAAACATAATGCAGCTTATTCTGTAATTTTTAGGTTGTGTATTTGGACATAAAACGCAGTTGACATTCCTGTAAATAACCAAACTCTGTTTGTATAGACTAGTATTAAACGCTCAGAAGGCAAATTACAACTATTTTCATCTGCATTGTGTAGACATGGTGGGCTGACAAAAAGTGGGGCAAAATGATATAAAGTGAACATAATGTGTGCTTTTCTGTCCCTCAGGCTATGGCATATTCACGCTCTCTCAGTAACGATTCTCTCAGCTTTATTTTGGCACTCTGCTCATGTTCTGCTCTGCATGTGTTTGTCTCATTCTGTCACGGCTGGGTCACAATTCAAAGGAAAATCAGTCAAATAAAGGCCTGTAGTTTCTCTTGAAATAACAAGCCGCTCGGATCCTGCTGAAATGAGGTCGCAGGTCACAGCTAGGTCAGCCGGGCTACTTGGATGTGTTTTATAAGCCATATTTGCTGCCCTTGAGTGAGTGCGTGTGTGTGAGAGAGAATTCTTTTTCCTTAGCTCAGCACTCCAAGCAGCTAAAGGCACGGTGGTACGGATCAGTGCTTCTGGAGAGTTTTCTTAATAATGAGAGCCGTGGATGGAGGTGGCGCTTTCTTATTAGCAGGACTTTGAATTAATTACCCTTAGGGTGTATTTATTGCCCCGGTGCTTTTAAAGATGATAACGTTCGGAGTAAAGTGTTTACATCTAAATGCGCGTCTTTGAACCTAATCAAAAGTGTTTAATCTTTGATCTGTACCTTTGTGTTTGAGAATTTATCCTGAATAATCATATTATGCTGCTTTTAAACCTCATTAATACGGAGAGTCTAATCTGCATTTTAATAAGTATGGATGGATTTTCTGTTATGGTTGATTTAAAGTAATGAGTGTTGAGTTTAAAGAAAGAAAAAGTTCAGCGAGTAGAACTAAGACCTCATCTGTAAATATATGAGAAAACTGCATTTAAATATCATTTAAAAAGTACCAGGCTTTTGAGAACGGTACCACCATGGTTCTAAGCCATGAATTATAGGCGTACCATGGTATTCAGTAAAGTATACTACCAGTTAAACATTTCATAATTTTAAAGAATGAAACAATTTAGACTTAAATACCTGAAATTAAATAAATAAATAGATAGATAAATAAATTCTATATGTTATAATATTTATATATTTAATTTTAGTTATACAAGTTATTTTGATTTTTTTTTAATTATTCCTTTTATTTTTTTATTGAATTTATTTATTTATTTGGTTTCTTTTAAATGTGTTTTTCTATTAATTTTCTGGTACAATCTCTATACAGTGATTTTAAATTAAATAAAATTTGAATGAGATCCCTCATTTTAACTCTTCACAGTCTGATCAAATTATACGTATTTTTGTTGTGAAATATTGATATTTTATTGATTTGTTTTTATTATTTTGCTTTGTTTCTAGTTTTTTATTATTATTGTTGTTCATTTATTGATTCAGAATGAAATTGCTATTTGTGTGTGTATTTTCTTTAAAATGAGAGAACACAAAGATATTAAAAAACGAAATAAATTCAAATCTGAGTACATAATCATAGCACTTTTTGGAAGGGTAATATCAAACTGTTTTGACACACAGATAATGAAGATCAGTGTGAAATAAATGAATGTGGCTTAAAATAATACTGTCTCTGTTTGTTCTGTCAGCTGACGGCTCAGGACGCTGACGCTGGTTTAAACGGCCTCATCACATACACCATCCTCGCTGGAGATCAAGGTGATTTCATCATCAACAACCGCACAGGACGAATCACATTAGCACCAGGGGTCACGCTGACCGTCGGCCGTTCCTACGCTCTGACCGTCAGAGCGTCAGACAACGCTCCTGACACAGAGAGGAGGTCAGATATGACTTCATTACATCAGTTACAGCTCTCTGTGCTTGCTGTTGTCTTTGATCTTTTCATTTCTTTGTCATTCTGCGTATAGGAGCTCCATAACTACGGTCTACATAGAGGTCCTGCCACCCAACAATCAGAGTCCACCACGATTCCCCCTACAGACCTACAACCTGGAGATCAGTGAGGCCATGAGGATAGGAGCCATACTGCTGAATGTACAGGTGCACGCACAGATTTTACTTGGAATGGAATATTAACCTACTGTTTACCGCATACTATACAGTATACTCTAAAAAATGGCCATCTTTTTAAACAGTATTTAAACATGGTCATGAAAAACATGTCAGGAAAATATTACAATTAAAACACTAAAATTCTCAATTCTGGACCTGGAAATGTCTAATTTAATAATAATGTAATAAGAATTATATTAATCATATAATAATAATATATAATTATGTAATACATAATAGCATAGATATGTAATTATATAATACATTGTATAATTAAATAATATAATAATTAATAATATTTTATGTAATTTATTTATTTATGATATAATATATTGTTAATGTATGGAATTGACTTTTAATTTTTATTTGTGTGTGCAATTCAAAACATTCTTATCCAGTAATCACGAATGACTGAAAAAGTCTTGAAAATTCGTGGGTCAATAGGTTTTGGAAGCCTGGTCTTAAGCCTTTGAAGTCTGATCAAATTATGAGCCAAAAAAAAGATGTTGGCAGATACACTGGAAATAGAAGGTCAAGTTGAATGCATTGCATTGTGGGATGCAGTATCCCACGCATTATGCCCTTTTGTATACTGCACATTTTGATAAATGTAGTAGGTCATCTGGGTATTCTGTGCATGCAAAAAATTTGCATACTACTGAATGCAGAGTAAAGATACTGCTGAAGTAGATTGTGTATTTATAGCCATTCTGAACATGGCCACATATATACAGTCATTTATTTTTTCATAAGATAAAATGAAATTATTTTTATAATTATTAATTTATTATAAAATATTTTATGAGTTTACAACTCAAGTGCACAGACAAATTGAGCTGTCAAATTCAGAAACAGCATAATCAATATCAGCAGGTATCCTGGGAAAATGTGTAGGTTTATGAATTTATATGTGTTGTAAAATGTTACTAATTCTACATTTGTTCATCATGTCCTTCAAACAGACTTGGCATTTTCATTTAAGTGTATTGTTATCCTGCAGTTGATTTTATGTTATATTGATTTTATTTGAACTACTAGTGTGAATTGCTGTATTTTCACAGGCTACAGACCGTGAGCTGGATCCCATCATCTACCAGATACAAAGCGGTGACCCGCAGCAGGTTTTCAACCTTTCACGAACGTAAGTTTTCATTAATAAATAAAACTCATCAATTAAGAATGTACAGATCTTGTATTACAATTCAGAACATTCTATTTGTTTGCACATCTTGAACAGCAGCACTGACTCAGCCAATGGCGTGAGTTTAGGGACAGAAATATCTAGTACATATAAGGCATATGGTTTATACAGTACATACATCTGCACCTCTCTGCATGAGAATCCCTCATTGGAGGAATGAAGACTAGACAAATGCACAAACAAGCTTACAGTGTGAACGTTTCTGGCTTTTTGAAAGGCTTTGTTTAATAGTAACAGGTAGTTGGTTTATTAATGACACTTATGACTGTTGTTAGTAGTAACGAAAGAGTTATCAGAGCAGAAAGGCAGCGCTAGTGTTATATACATCTCTTGTCTCCTTTTTCTTGTTTTGCTTCATCATTTCTTTTGTTTTCTATATTTTCTTTTTTGTATCACCTCACCTAGTCTGTTTTCTGCTTTTGTGTCTTCTCCTCATGCTTCATCTCATCGTGCTTTGCTGTGCCTTGCCTCATCTAATTTCATCGGGTCTTTTCTTATAATTTTTCTTCTCATCATATCTCATCTCATCAGGTCTCATTCATATCTCATATCATATCTCCTTCTCTTCTCTTCTCTTCTCTTCTCTTCTCTTCTCTTCTCTTCTCTTCTCTTCTCTTCTCTTCTCTTCTCTTCTCTTCTCTTCTCTGTTAAAATCAGTAAAAGAGACAGATGATTACTATTATCACTGGTAAAAATGTGGAGAGGTTTTGTGAGGTGACTGCTGAAATAAAACCCTCCTTCATTGATTTGTCTTACAATGGATTTTTTTTTTCTGGTGAAGAAACAGCAAAGACAGTTGAAGAGTCATTAAAAAGGGATGTTAAAATTTAAAGACTTTGCCTTGAATGCTATGTGGCCGGCAGAAGGTTTGTGAGGCTGAAAGAAAAGAGAATCCCAGTCACTGAAGTGTTTTATACGGCTGTTTCACAGGCTTCAGAGGACACGTTCAATATCGCTTTTGTAGAGGTCAACTGAGGAGGAAAATAATTCTACACACACACACACACAAACATGAGCAAGCAGTGCAGCAGCCTGCTTCTTCTGCTGTGTGTGACTGCAATGTTAAAAGGATCTTGTCTGTCCATCCTCATCCACCGCTCCCCCCCCCCCCCCCCTCACACAAGTGTGAGCTCACTGTAGGATGATTTGCAGAAATCCTATTGGTCTACAAATGATAATGGCGTCCCTGTGGCCAGCGGTTCAGCGTGGATGATCACAGATATTGGTTGTTGAATTGCACATGTAGATACCAGTGTTTATTTACTATCTGTGTTGTTTTAGCAGCTGATTCAACAAAGGAATTATGCAAATTATGGTCACGACACAAACACACCCAAAAATGTAATCCTGAATACAATTTCCAAGGCATAGTTTCTGATCTTACAGGTCATTCTGTGTTCTGAGTACATGTTCTACCTCATCATTATGAAAATAATCACAGTATTAAGCAGATGGTTCAATTGAAAGTTATCATTTACTCACCCCATGTTATTCTCAAAATTTTGTTTATGCTGATTTGTTTCCATATAATGTTAGTGGAGGAGCTGTCAAGATTAAAAAAAAAAAATGAATAAAAACATGTTAAAACAAAAGTGTCATAAAAATAGCCTGTATGATTCATAACTCTGAATAGCTGTAATAGACTTGTCTGTGGAACAGATGTTGTGCATTGACAATTTTGCTCTCAAATCTAATTTTTGCTATTTGAATATTAGCATCTTCAAATTTGGTGCATTATAATTGGGTTATGAGTCCCATGATGTTTGTCATCATTGATGTCTTGAAGCCCCATATTATATATATATAAAGAATTATACAGAACAATAACAAGAAAAACTGTATTAAGTGCTAGTAATTAATAAAATCAAGAAAAGAATATGTATGACTGAATACAATCAAGATAAAAAAAATAATTTATCATAAAAACACATATTTATCAAGGCATAATGAAGAAAAACAATACAGTAATAATATGTACAATGATGTTCTTTGTTTATGGGTGTGCAGCTAAAAACATAATATTAAAACAATTTATTTCTCTCTGTGTCCCTTTCCTGTTTGTATCTGTGTACTTTTTTTAAATGACAGAAATAAAGCTAAAAATAAAGCTAAACATTATGAGAAGAAAATATTTAATTAAATAGAAAATTTAAAGAAAGTGATTTGTGTCTGTTCAGTATAGGTCTTCTGCTGCTGGCCAAACCTCTGGACAGAGAGACCATTGACCAGTATCGCCTCATCGTCACGGCATCTGACGGCCATCCTGGAGGGGTGAGACTGCACCCATCCCACAAAATCAGCACTATAGCTCAGATTCAAACGTCTGAACTCTTCACAACCTCTTTTCTTATCTTTCATATATGTATAAATTTATATTAATAATTTAATAAAATAATATGTTTTATGCCACATTCTCGTGTTGCTTTAAATGCATGTCTTCACAAAAGCAATTACAAACAAAGCTGGGAAAAATTCTGTATTTCTGTATAATTTGGTATTCATTAGTTTATTCCTTTTGCATAGTCATTGCTGTCAAAAACTCCTCAAGGATGTTCTGTAATGAGACTCGATGCACATCCTGTTTAAACGCATTCACCTTTTTAAAAGAACATTCACTTGTATTATCAGCTTAGCTTCTCTAATGAGAGAACTTCAGCAAACAAAGAAACGCTGGAGTGCTAAATGACTGCATGAAGCTCATTTATCAAACACAGAAGCACATGCCTTAATCATTCCCTGCGCAACGTGATTGGGCAAAATGACTTTCATCTGGTCAAACAAGTCCATTAAATCATTTACATTTCAGATCATGGTCATAGAAAGTGCAAAGCAGTTAATTAATCAATGTAATTTACCTGACCTCCACCTCTTAAAGCATGATAATGATATCTAATGAAATATTCAGTGCAACTCACGTTCTTGAGATTAAACAGGCTTCAGTGGGGTTCAGCACATTCGTACTGCACTTGTCCTTCAGTCTGTGTGTGTGTGTTTGATGGTGTTGATGCCTCTTGACAGAATTGTAAAAAAAAAAAAAACATTGGAGTGCACCTGAACATGTTTTTGCCAAACAGCAACTCCATCTATAACTACATAATTCCCTTTCCAGAATATTTTATTTTCCTTTTTTTTTTTTTTTGGTGAATTAATTTTTCATGCACATCCCACTGGGATTTAAACTCTACATGCTGATCTTGACTGATCGGTTGAATTTATATTCATCACTGTGTGCTATTAAACTTTTAAGCCCCAGGAACTCAATTGCTTATGATTTAATTACATCTCTGCAAATGTGTTTCTGGAATAGAGTCAGAAACTAAATGGTGACACTATTTTTTTTTTACAGAGAAGTCATTTTCAATATTCAAAAAGGCAACAAAAAAGACTGACAGACAGCAGCAGGGTGAATGTCAGAGTGAATGCTGTGAAAGGTTCAGGGTTTGACAGCAAGTGTGCACTGAACTCCAGGGTTCGGTAGAACTGTCAGGACTGTGCTTTTTGTAGGTTTATAGGCACAATTTTCTGCAAAGACCTTCATATGAATATTAAATGGTTTTATAATTTAATTTAGTATTTCTATTTTATTCCCTTTTTTAGAAAAAAAAGGTTTAGGTTTTAGGGCTGCAGAAGTGAATGCTGTAACTAGTATCATTAAAAATATTTAATGGCATTTTATTTCTCAACACAGTCTAGTGTTGTTGCTTTTTAGTGCCTTGAACATTAAACTAAACATTACAACATAATATATTTTTAAATTAACTAAAATGAATTAGCTAGTTTTCTTTTCGATTTTATTTCTATTTTATTTAGCAATTTGTCTTCCTAATTAAGTTTAGTTTTTTAGTTTTTAGTTAGGTGGGTTGTAAAGCTTTACAATATGCCATTTGCCAAACAGAAATAAATAAATAAATGGTATTGTTATATTATTATTGTTATTATTACATGATTATTTTTAGTAAACTAAAATTAATTTGAGTTAAATTCATTTTATTTTAAATTTGGAGTCATGAAAATATATGCTAGTTTAGCTTTAGTTTTCCTGTTAGTTTTTCATTTGGATTTTGGTTAAGGACAATGTTTTTATTTAATTTTTGTTAACACTGCCATAATCATAATCATTCTTTGTTGCCATTCAACAATATTCTTACCAAAGGTTTATTATCCTTACCAACCTAAAAAATCATTTATAAGATAGTAAAATCATTTTGTTTCAGGACCAACAAGAGTGTTGATCCAGAACCTTTCTTATAAATTTAATTAATTCCTGATGATATTTAATCAATCTGTCCTTATTTGTAGATTTCTACGGCCACTGTCAGCATTGTCATCACAGACGTTAATGACAACGACCCCAGCTTCGACCTCACTCTACCCAGAAACCTGACCGTGAGGGAGGAAGAGGCCAATGTGTTCGTGGGTCAAGTCAGGGTAAGTTCCATATGAAGTATCTTTTTTTGCAGTCTTCTGAGGGTCTCGTGAGGTTCCCACCTGCCGCCCCTTCAACTGTCATGCCGTACAGATCTTCAGACATCACTTTGTATTGTTCTCTAATTAAGTCATGGTAAATTAGAGTCATTAGTCACCTTACAGTCAGTCCCTGATGACTGCTTCTGTTCCGCCCTGCCAAGCAGTTGGATATTTAATTAGCGTGTTTGATTAATCATGCTTTGGTTAGAAAGATAATCAATGAAAGATGCGTCAGGCTTTCATTCACAATGCCGTGTTGTCATCATGCGTCTCTTTACCGCTCATTTGTTGCTCTGTGATGTCTTGATCACTGAGTTCGGTGCTGATGTGATTGACAGGCATAAGATGACGCGACAGTGCCTTTGTGCATCAATAAAATTGCGACTGAAATCATTTAGTGCAGGTTGACCTCATGTGGCATGATGTTGTTTTCCAGAAGTAACAACTAAACATCTAAAATGTAGTTTTTTGGACAAGTTGGAACCCTCTCTATGAACTGTTCTCTTTGTTTTCATTGTCTTTCTCTTCATTTCATGTTTTTCTATAGGTTTATATGCACAAGCAAACTAAAACGTCCTCCCTAAATGATGTGCAAAGACCTTCATCTAGACATAATTAATAGTTGCGTAAATGTTTTTTAATTTAGATTTTATTTCTTTTAGATTTTATTTTATTGTCGATCTCTCTTTCCAGTTAAGTTTTCGTTTTCACTTGATTTCATTCATTCATTCGTTCATTCATTTTTTTAGCTTAAGTGTTTTAGGGCTGCAAAAGTAAATGTGAAACTGGTCTCATTAAAATATTAAATGGATGTTTTTTTTTCAGCTCAGCGTAGTGTTACTGCTTTTTAGTGTCTGAAACCAAACATTAAAAATAATAGATTTTTTTTTAAATAAACTAAAATTTGTATTTCTATTTTCTTATGATTATTTTTTTCTTTCCAATTTAGTTAGGCTGGTTCTACAGCTGTCAATATAATTTGCCATTTTTATTTTTATTTTTTCAATTATTTATTTATTTTTTTAATACAGAGTTTATTTTGGATTTAGTTTTTGTTTTTTAGTGCTGCCAAAGTGAGATACCACTCACTGGTATCATTTAAAAAAAATGAATGGCATTATTTTTATTTATTTATTTTCAGCACAGTCTACCATTATTGCTTTTTCCTGGGATTTTGATGTTTTATAATGTACCATTTGAAGTAAGTAAATGAAGATAATTAAATAATTAAAAAGATTAAATTGAGTAAATTTTAAATTCAATCACAGTCTCGAGTTTAGTGATGATATGAATAAAACTGTCATTTAAAGGATTTAGTGTGTGCTGTCCTCATATGGCATCATATTGTTTTTGTGAAGTAACTACTAAACAGCTCAAAATTAGTTTTTTTGGATGTTGCTCAGGTCGGATCCCTCCGTCTGAGCTGTTCTCTAACTTTCCATCATCTTTCTTTTCATTTCATCATCCTCTCATGTTCTGTGTAGTCTGCCATGTTCACAACAAGCAGGTGCTCACCAAACTTTCAGGCCTCACTCTCAAATTCACACACAGATCCCTGTGGAGATCAAAAACACCTGGATTCTTATTGTGCTGTGACAACAAACAAGCGTTCGCATACGAACACTTACTTCACACTTCACAAATGCACATCAGTGTGTTCACACTTTACAGACACTTACAGCCATGTTGTTTGCCACAGGCTAACATGTCCAAAAACCATGAGATACTATTCACACTGAGAGCTTCAAGCATTATACAAAACAACCCATTTTGATAGACCTTTTCACCTTGGGGCCAAAATCTGTCTGCAATCAAATCAAGGGTTGTATTATATTATATTATATTATATTATATTATATTATATTATATTATATTATATGCAAGTTATGCATTATAGTTCAAATTGGTATTTTATTTAGCAAGGGTGCATTAAATTGATCAGAAGTGACATTAAATACATTTAGATTATTACATAAAATGGAAAAAATATATATAAAATACATTTCCAATAAATGCTGTTCTTTGTTGAAACTTTCTGTTGATCAAAGAATCTTGAAAAAAGGTATGATGGTTTCAACAAAAATAATGAGCAGCAAAATCATCTTTTGGTTTGCAATCTATGAGGGTCGCAACTGAATCATTCTCAGTGAACCAATTTTTCTGTAATATGACATGTTGTATAATAAATAGACGAATGAATGAATAAATAAATTTATGAATAATTGAATGAAGAAATAAACACCACCATTCACAAAACTGAGGTCAGTACATTTTAAATGAAATTAATAATTTTATTCAGTAAATTAAGTGACAGTAAAGACATTTTAATGTTTCAAATGATTTATATTTCAAATAAATGCTGTTCTTTTGAACCTTCTATTCATTAAAGAACCTTTAAATAAAAATTCATGATTTCCACAAAAAACATTAAGCAATGCAACTGTTTTCAACATTGATAATAATAAAAAATGATTCCATGAGCAAAAAATCAGCATCTTAGAATGATTTCTGAAGGATCATGTGACACTGAAGATTGGGGTAATGATGCCGAAAGTTCAGCTTTACCATCACAGGAATAAATTACATTTTAAAATCCATTCACATAGAAAACAGTTTTTACTACATTTTTGATCGAATAAATGCAGCCTTGATGAATATAAGACACTTGTTTCAAAACTGAAAAATCTTTATCTATATATCCATAGTTCCATTTCTAGAATCTGATGAATATTGCACCATTCCGGTTATATAATGTTATAAGATTCATTTGTCATTTAAAATGAACTAGCGAAGGCAAAAAAGGTCAATCAAAACTTATAATAAATGGTGAAATGTTTGACGGAATAGCAGTCAACAGTGACGTTAGGAAACAGGTTTGGAAACACTTTATTTCGAGAGTCCACTTTAGACATTCTACTAACAGTAAGTACCTTTGCAACTACGTCAACTAGCAGTCATTAGAGTATTAGTAAACTGTCTGCTTAATATCTGCTAACATTTTATTTCGATGGGTCCACAACATACTAGTAATTATACAAGTATATGTCAACTTATTCTACTCACCCTAAACCTACTCTACTGAGAGTTAGTAGACATGTAGTTGCAAATGAATGAGAATTAGTTGACATGTGGTTACCAAAGTTACTTATAGTTAGTAGAATGTCTAAAGTGGACTATCGAAATAAAGTGTAACCACAGGTTTTTATTAATGTATTGTGTAATGTTGTTTGTGTATTTATTGCTCTGTTTACATATTCATTCCATTAGTTAATTATTGAGGCGAGCAAATGCCATAAGTGTGCTGTCAACACGTTTGATGAGTGCTGCTGGTGAGAGGGCCACGGGTAGCACTTCCATTCCTCAGTGCTCAGATGTGGCTGTAATTTCTCAAGGCTCAGACATGCTCTTTTCATTTCACTTATTTCCATTCGCCTGCATTTGGATTTTGGCCCTTCATCCCCCGTCATCTTTCTGTCCCTCCTCTCATCTCTCTCTCTCTCTCTTCTCCCAGAGTCTGTGTCATTCACGTCGCTAACCCCCCCCCCCCCCCCCCCCACACACAGTTATTCTTCCCATCTGCCTCTGTAATTACTACAGGAAGGAATTATAGCAGGCACCTCTGATGCCATTACAGCCGAGCGCTGCTCCCCTGCTTACATACAAATGAGCCGCCGTAACCACACAGGAATTAAGATTAGTTCAGCAAGTCTTTATTTCTTTGCTCTAAAGAACCGGCTGCGATTATTATTATTATCATTACTTTTTTTTTTTTTTTGGCTGTATTATTAGGGGCTGAAGCCCCTATTGTAATTGTATGTTTTCTTCTTATTTTTATTATTTTTCCACAATGGGAGTCTTTGGCAGCCCTATGAAGGGAACATAAGAAAATGATTAAATTTGGCACACTTGTAGTGATGGCCACGAATAGTGATCTGATCAACTTTGGGGTCTCTAGAACCAACTCTATATAGAGTTGGTCTCTAGAACCAACTCTATAGCGCCACCACCAGTTCGAAATTTCAACTTTGAAATGGTAATAACTCCTGAACCCCTAAATCTAGAGAAATGAAACTTAGTACACCTGATTACTCTCTTCATGCTGATCACATTCCATAGCTTACATAAAGACTCCACCCATTACAGTAGCAGCCATTTTGAAAAGTACAGTATTCTGTCTTTTCACTACTCTTCCTTAAACTGATCCAATTCTTCCCAAAATTGGCTCAGATGATCTTTGGACTGAGCCGCACAGAAATGACTGAACAGATTTTTTTTATTCATCTTTGTTCAAAAGTTATGATTTTGTAAACTTAACGAGGTCGACCCAAAATTGGTTCAGAGTCTGTATCTCGTCCAAACTTTGATCAATCGAAACTAAACTTGGTACGCTTCGTCATCACCATGATCCGAAGGTCCATGCCAAAGTTGGGAACAGCGCCACCTATGGGTCGTGAGATACCAAAAATTCACATTTTTGCTTATAACTTTTGAACAGTCTGTCAGAAAATTATAAGGATGTCAATTTTGCCAGTATTGGCTGAACCACGTGTCCGCCACTTTGAAATTTGTTGACTTATACTAGTAATCTTAGCATTTTTCTAAGTTACAGGCTAAACAATTACCATTCTGTTTAATGTGACTCTTCAGCGATCAAATTAACCATAGGCTGCGTTACAATTAACTTTACTTTGTGTTACGCTGCTTAAAATGCTAAAGAACTTTTTTGTCAGCTCATTCTCACACCTAAACCTCTTCTCAGCAGCCTGTCAAACGTTCAGCGACTGAGTGGCTCACTCTGCTTAGCTACTTTCCCCGAACCTTTCAGGTCGTGGGTTCGAATCCTGGTTGGCACAAGCCCAGACCCCAAGATGTCCTGTGGCCAGAAGCGGTGCAAACATTTATTTTGTTCCAGCTGTTGGATCTACCATGCGCGTTCGTCTTGAATCAGAACCGTGTGTTTGTTCGTTCTCATCCCAACTTCTGTTCAATTTTGAACTTCTGTGCTTCTTCTGTTTTTTCTATGTACATTCCATTTCTGCTGTTTTTGCTCTTCCCGCTCTGAGCCGCGCTACGGGCCATTCGCGGGCTTGGCCCCGGTAATCGCTGCTTGCAGCTATATTTATTATTATTATTATTATTATTATTATTATCAGTAGTAATAGTATTCATTTTTTTACTTTATTTTTAATTTTATTTTAAAAAATATTATTTTATTGTATTTTTTCCATTGTAAAGGCTGTGCTGTGGGTGCTTGGTAAAGGTGAAACCAAAATTGAATATAGTCTGATTTGAGTAACTTTATATCATAATAACAATATCTAGTTGTCATAATGGAGTATATATATTGAAGGTATATATTTTTTGAAGGTTTTGAAGTTTTTGAAGGTTTCTAATGTTTAATGTTTAAGTTGACAACAAATGCAGTGTAAACAATAATATTGTGAAATGTTATTTCAATTAAATTTTCTATTTATTCAATTTTTTTTTAAATATGTTTGAATATAATTTGAAAATATTTTGAGGATTCTTGGATAAATAGAAAGTTCAAAGGAACTCTGAAATCTCATCTAATTTCAATTATCTGAAATATGAATCTTCTGTAACATTGTCTTTATTGTCACTTCTGATAAATTTAATGCATTTTTACTGATTAAAAGTATTTAAAAGAAGTACGTAAATGTAAAAAAAAAAACATACTGACTCAAAACTTTTATTTATATATTTTACAACATTACACATTACAGAGAAGGTGATTCAGACTTAATTCAGTTCAAATGATTCAGTGGCAAACTAACTTGTTGAATGCAAAGCAAAACATGATTTAAATCAAGTTGATTCAAATAACTAAAATTTCTGAATATACTATATAAATAACAAATTCTGTTTTCAGGCCACCGATCCTGATGCCGGACTCAACGGTCAGGTCCAGTACCGTTTGCTCTCCTTTGTGTCTCTGTTCACCATAAATGCCACGGGCAGCATCTTCACTGCGGTTCCGCTGGACCGAGAGACTCGGAGCCGGTACGATCTGATCGTGGAGGCGTCAGATGGAGCGGTGGACCCTCGCAGGACCACCATCACACTGCTGGTGGAGGTGACAGACATCAATGACAACAGCCCTGTGTTTTCCCAGCCCATCTACACCGTCAACGTCCCAGAAAACACCCCGGCTGGAACCGTCATCCTGAGACTCAGTGTAAGTGCTTGGTTGTGTAGTTCTCTCGTATCTGAATACTTCGCGATTTGATGTTGCTGAGTGGCATGAGCTGTTGAGAAAGTTAAAGGAGAACTGTGAAATTTCTGTCTCCATTTGACCCGGGTATCTAACCTGACTTTTAGAAAGGAAGGAAAAACAGATTGTTTGTGGGTGTGTGTTTATTTATGTGTCTGTCTATCTGTGTTGTGTCTGCTGGCCTGACAGTAACTGGCTGATTATGTGTGTTTAGTTTCCCTTGAGAGTGTGGGGGGGAAACGTCTCTGCGTTTCCCTGTTTATTCCTGACGGGCTGCATATTTAACTAGATAAATATTGACAAGCTTGACAGACCCAGTGTGAAAAGCAGGAGAATGCTGTCTTGTGGTAAATGTGCCTCTAAACGATCACGCTCTTGGGAGTTTTAGCAGAACGCCAACGTAACAACACAATCACCAATGAACTTTATATAAACTAGAGACAAATATGAGCAAAAAGTCTGAGAGACAAACTCAATAAACTGTTACGCCACTTTAATGTGCAAAACACTGTCTTATTTGGATATCATTTGCTGTCCAACTTTAAGGGATAGTTTAGCCAAACATGAAAGTACTGACATTATGTTGTCTCAAATCTGTAGAACTCTTCTCTGGTAAATATCAATGGTGTCCAGTGTTGCCTGGATATCAGTTATGGTTATGGTTAGTCCTGATGTTTTATTTCATGGTCTGAAAATGTAACCGTTTGCCATAGATGTAGATTTGGTTAATATAAAATGTTAAAAGAAAAGGTTAATATAATAGTAAATAAATGTCTGGTTTCTGAAATTAATTAGCAGAATGCAAATGAAGTAAGTAATCGAGTAACTCAAATAAGTGTATTGCATCAAGGCATTTAAAGAAATATCATGCATGATATTATGGAAGCATACTGCATTGCCATTTTGCATATTACATTTCAAATTGAATTTTGCTACCCATATGCTTCCATATGATATGCTCAATTGTTTTTCTTTCTTTTCTTTTTTTTACCAATATATAAAAACAGGTGGCCATATGATGACAATTTATATTTTTATTATTTTATTTATTAGATTTTGCGGTATTTACAATATTACTGGTCAAAAGCTTAAAGATCTCTTTGCTTACCAGGACTGCATTCATTTGATCAAAAAAGGGGGAAAAACTGTAATATTGTTAAAATTATTAAAAATTTAAATAGCTGTTTACTATATTATATATTTTAAAATGTAATTTATTCCTGTGATAATAAAGCTGAATTTTCAGCAACATTACTCTAATCTTCATTGTCACACGATCCTTCAGAAATCACTCTGATATGCTGATTTGATGCTTAAGAAATGAATGTCTTATAATTATCAGTATTGATTTTTTTTTTCAATATTGTTTTTGTTGCTTAATATTTAGCATTATATTACCAATATGTTACCATTCAAAAGTCTAGGATAATTAAAATTGAAGTAAATATATAAATAAAAGTGACAAAGGTGTTCATAATGTTATAAAATATTTCAAATAAATGTTGCTCTTTTAAACTTTTTTCCATAAAAAAAAAAAATTTAATCACATACTAGTTTCCACAATAATATAAAGTGGCAAAAACTGCTTTCAAAATTGATAATATTAATAATTTAGTACCATTATTAATTGAGCACCAAATCAACTTTTGAACGTTAATGTATGTATATACTGAACACATAATGTTTTAACGACAAGTGAAGTGAAGTGTGGCCAAGTATGGTGACCCATACTCGGAATTTGTGCATCTGCATTTAATATGTGCGTAGATGTGGCCAGATATGTGTGTAATCTGGCCTAAAACAATATGTGTTCAGATACACAACACTATCAGCTGACAGAATTGAAAAAAAAGTGAATTTCCCATTTGGATTCAGACTGAAGGAAAAATAAGGTTGTGTGTGTGCAGTTGGTGGATGAGGGGCAAATGAGTGACACTGTTTGAAGACCGTGATCTTGCTGCTTTATTTTTATCTCAGTGTGTCTGACACCTTCGGGTCCCCGCAGCACTGGCTGGTGTCAGAGCGCCGTGGGTCCTGGTGACAGAATCTGGTCTGGGGCTGATCAACTAATCAGATTCCCTGTGCTGTTTCTCTCTGGGGGTCCTGAGCTTTATTTATATACTTCTAAAAACTTTGAGATCAATGTAGAATTTAATTCCTTATGCCTCCCACATCAAAGAAAGACAACTGAAAGTTTCCCACATGCATCCTCAGAGAGACAGAGCTGCTCAGATCACCTCTCCTCTGCTGTCTGTTAGCTTTCACTCCTAATCAGCTTCAGATGCACACGCACGTGGAAAGCAACTATGACTATTTGTGTGCTTAACATGTGCAGTGGCCCCAAAATATATCTGCACACCTGAGGCACACTTAGAAATGTAGAAATATCAAAACAAGTGGCATTTATTTTAAAAAAGGATATTTCAAGCACATTTTTCAAGTAAAACATTTGATGCTGAAAAGTCATAATGCATTTGGAAAAATGCCCAGTATAGTTTTGACTTAATATCTTGTCATCTAATGCAGTAACATTAAATCAGATTAAATGTAATGCGATCAATGAAATAAAAATTGGCCCATGGCCCATGTTTATGGTCTAATTATGCATAATTTGGCAGTGCACATTATTCCAAATAGTTCTATTTATTGATCTTTTTATTTCTTTAATTTTTATTTCTTTAATTATTTTTGTAATTTATTTATTGGTAAGACTAGAGAGATGTCCACACACTGATATTGCAGCTTTGAGTTTTGGATGCGCACATCTAATTTTCTTTTTTTACTTAATTTTTTTACAATATTACAGTGGAGTTGATTCAGATTATTGTTGGAATTTAAGTCTTAATAAAAAAAAAACATACTAAATAGATATGCACATCCAAGAGCCATAGCTGTAATTTACTTTGTTTAATCTACTCTTGTCGATAAAACATCAAAAAAGTAATCTCATTTGATTATGACAGTTACTTGTATCACTTGCCTCAATTCTGGTATGTAACAGCAACATTTCACAATCCAGACAATCTTTTTTTTTTTGTTCAATTTTCACTCAAAAATATGCCTGTTTACAGAAGTGAAATGGGTTATGAATTGCTTATCATGTTGTCCATGAGGCCACCGTTTAAGATCTCTCAGGTCATCTGATCAGCCAGTGGTCAGCTGAGATGGTCCAATCAGCTGCAGAAGAATAAAATCCAAGTCCTGACCAACTTTATTTACCCTTATGTCATTCCAGACATGTATGTCTTTCTTCTGTGGAACACGAAAGAAGATATTTTAAACTGTTTTTGAAGAAAAAAAAAATTTGCATATAAAAATACAATATTTTGTGTTCCACAGAAGAAGGAAAGTCATACAGATTTGGAGAAACACAAGGGTTGATGACAGAATTTTAATTTTCAGGTTTGCTGTCCCTTTAATGAACTTTTTAGGATGCTTTATTCCTGCAGTACCTGGCAAAGTGTGGGCTCATTAATTCTCTCTTTTTTAACCTTTTTCCTCTCTGTTCTCTTTCCTCTGTCTCTCAGGCGGTGGATGCCGATCTCGTCTCTAACGTGACCTACAGAATAAAAACAGAAGCGGCTCGGCAGCTCTTCGCCGTGAACCGTCTGACCGGCGCCGTATCAGTCCTGCAGGCGCTAGACTTTGAGGACTTGGCAACAAGCAACAGCACCTACACGTTTGAAGTGGAGGCGCTAGATCACGGAGGAGTCCTCCCTCCTGGAACGGCCACAGTCATCGTTAGAATCACGGTAAGGCCTCTAAGAGCGCTCATCAGCTTTAAAAAACTCTGTTTTATCACACCAGTCTCAGTGGCAGCACAAGAAACTCTTCCGAGTTCTGCAGGTTCCAGTTGGAGATGGTTTGAACTTGGGGGAAGGAGGCCAATTTACATCAGGTCTAGTGCCGGTGATTGAATTAGATCTTTCAAAGCTCGTCCACAGTGTCTACGTGCTAACTCTTCTCGCAGAAGCTCCTCTGACTCTGTTCCAGTAATGCCTACAAAAGATCTGATCTCTGAATTCAATTAGTCTTGAAAGAGAAACCCCTATGTTGGCAGGATTGTGGGCGTTGTTTACTGGATCTTCGCCTGCATTCGCCTGCTTTCCCGTTGTGATATTTCTGGTTGACGGTGACAGGAGTGACAGACAAAGCTAGGTTCTGATGCTAGCCTGGCACAGCTATTCCAGGCCTGAATGACTCATTAGCTTTGTGACTGCAATTATGTGAGGATTTTAACACGAGCGCTCTCCATCGCCTCCAAAGATTAGCTGGGGGATCAGAACAGAAGGATTAGCCTCCTCCAGTTTACAGCAGCTGGAGCGAGTGCGTGTGATGAAAAATGAAAAAGTTTATTTTTTAATTATGTAAATCTGATAGAAATGTTGTGGTTTTCAGTGAGGGTGTATGCATTAGCATTAGTGAACGCAATAGCTAACACGGATTAAAATGAACACTCTCAGGAAACACTCTCAGAAAAAAAGGTACAAATGCTGTCACTGGGGCGGCACCTTTTAAAAAGTAAATCTTAACTTATTTACCTCTAAAGAGCGCATTTTAGTACCTAAAAGGTGCATATTAGTTTCAGTGACAACTTTTGTACTATTTTTTTCTGAGAATGTACAGAATGTAATAATTTTGGAAGAGCACACAATATGCAATGTTATAATTAAACTAATGCAGAGAAAATTTACTTTATTTCTGTAGGTAACATTAGTAAATGCCTGAAAAAACACACCGACTCGAATCACACCTTTTCTTGTTTTGGCCAAAGAGAGCGACCGATCCAAACAAGGTCGTTCCACACAAGTCCTTCGAGCGGCCGCCAATGGCTCATTAAATCAGTTTTGCTTCCTTTGATCACTCCAGTCCGTACTTGCCAAACTGCGGGAAGTCCAGAGCAAATACATTTCAAATGAGCGTCGACCCACCTCGCTGCAGGGTTTCTTGAATTTATCAGAATAATCTGTGCTTTTTAAGTTTGTTCAAAAGATGCCATTTAACAAATTTAAGATGTTCTTCTTCTGTGTTTTTGGACATTAATTTAGGGATTAGGTGCATAAATAATTATAATGTTAAATACAATTAATTATTTTGTATTTCATAATCAATGTTATTTTAGTATTATTTATTTATCATTATAATGTTTAATTAATATTTTGAATATACTTTTATTTTTATAATTTCATTCAAATTCGTTTCATTCAAATAATTTTGTTATGTGCTTTTGTCATTTTTTACTAGTAGTATTTAGGTTGCATTTTGTTTTGTTTTTTGTAGTTTTATAGTTATTTTTAGTAATTTTTTTCCAGTAAGTAATTTTTGTGCTAAGTTTAGTTTAGGTTTTTTTTTTTTATCTAATATTTATATTTTAATTATTTTCAGTTTGATTTCAATTAAAAAAAATGTTTTTATAGGTTTTTTATTGGGTTCAAATCTCAGCATTTAAATAATCAATAACAAGATATAAAAATGCTGTTATTGTTAGTTCATGATAACAGATTAAATCATTTTAATGCAGCTTATAAGAAACGTAGGTTGTTACTCAAGAACAGTTTTTTGCATGCTTTCAGAAACAGTGCTTAAATAATGGATAATTTTGACTTAAGTTCTGATCGACTGATCTGCATAGCCTCTCTTGGCTTATTTCTAATTTATTTTCTATTATTAGACAGTTTTAGAGAGATCAAATAATAAGCTTTTTTTACCTAATAATTCATTGAAGTTATCAGCAGTATGTGGCACATAGTTTTTGGGTTCAAAGTGGTTATAGATCACGGTGACTTATTTCTTATGAGACAAAATTAAACCCCCAGAGATTTTCATGATCTTTGCAGCAAGTGTTTTGTTGTGATGTGAAAAACAAAGCGGTGATTTGGGGTTTTGCTGTTGCTCTCTTCAGATGTGCCTTGAATTTTGAGTTTCTTGCATTTCGCAGTGATCTTTACCTTCAAATTTGCAAAGTCCGCACCCTGTTAGTTTTGCTGCAATGGAGATGGTGTAACAAATTGTAATGATGCTTGAGCTGAGGTGAAGGCAATGTTATTAATGTCAGGGTAGAGTCATCATAGCTTGGGCTTATGGGAGATTTCGGTCTTGCAGGGAAAGATGCTTTTCTCCTGACTATCAGGCAAAGTGTGGCTGTGTGTGTGGGCATATCCATCTGTGGCCAAGACCCCTAAGAACATTGAGAGAGGGTCACTTGACCCCTCTGAATAGTTGCAGGGTTGTTTCGATCTTGTGCGTGTCTGTAGCCCCCGTTCCCTTGACTCAGAGAAGAGCAGCTTGCAGCGTATAGATCCATATCTCCTATGCTGTAATTTCAGCCACTTGAGCTCATGCTGAGGTGAAAGGTTAGGGTGTATCGATGTGTATTTCAACTCCCAATGAGGAGAATATCATGGAACTGAATATAACAGCAGCATACTACTGAAATTTCATGTCTCTCAGAGGTTCGTTCCAAAACCTAGTGAGCCTAACAGCAATGAAAATGAAACCTCATAAATGGCAATGTTAACAGTTGATACACACACACACACACACTAACATTTGGAATAATTTAGATTTTCTGTGTCTTATGCTCACTTAGGCTGCATTTATTTGATGAAAAATACAGTAAAAATTAATTACATACAATAAATGTATACAATAAATAATAAATGTGCATTAGCTTCTATTTTTATATGTTCAGCTTTTTATTTTAACTTAATTTACAGGAATGTTATGTGCTTTTGACATTTTTATTCATGTTTATTCATTTTATTTAATTTTTTAATATTAGTATTTAGGTTTAATTTCTTTTTATTTCATTTGAGTTATAGTTTTAGTTCACTTTAGTTTTTTTGTTTATTTGCAGTTATTAATTTTTTAAATTCCTCTAAGTTAGATGTCAAGGCAACATTTCTTATTGTTTATGTAGTGCTGGGGGGTACGAACAAAAATTTATATCACGGTATTTTTCAAAATGATACCGATTTCACGGAATGTGACTGGGTTTTTTTTTTTGCATGACTGGGTGTTAACCACACTTTCTACTGACTGAGAGAAGAAATACTGCAGTAGATTGACTTAGAATGCTCTATTTTACTGTCATGATGAGCGAATATTGTAGAAAAATATCCATACTAAATAGTGACCGAACACAGCCCATTAATACGTTAACCAGGAGTCACTCTCATTTGTAATTTTAACATCGTCTGGTGTTTTGGCTATATTACTTTTTTTGTCTCATACAGTGCGCTGCCTGCGTCTGAGTAACAAACTAGAAAAAGAAACAATAAGCAAAGAAATGCATAATATTAACAGTTGAACTATGCTCATATTTATAATTCCAATCAGTCTTATCAGTCAATCAGTCAGTATTTATATATATATATGTGTGTATATATATATATATATCTATATATATATATATATATATATATATATATATATATACACAAGAATGGCTATACGGTATATGCACTATCTATCTATCTGTACACACATACACACACACACATACTATGTGTACTACGTGTATACATAACAGTGTATATACAGTATGTAAAAACCTAAGTGAGCTCAGTGAGTGTGCGTCATTTTAAACATACTTGTTAAAAGTACTAATTTGTTTATATGTAAAAAATTTGAAATATTACATGGACAAACTATAAGTCATTACACTGTTTCTGCAGCCTATTTTACATTATGTGCAAAATAAGACAAAGTGTGTAATAAAGTAATGTTTTGATTTCATGTTGACTTTAAAACACCTTGAAAGAACATGTAAAGTGCTCTTTTATGGTGGTAGTGGTTGGTGGGGAAAGACAGCAGCGTCCATAAACTGATTAATACTCTATTTATCATCATGTCACTCCTCACTAAAGTGGCGACAGCAGACGGAACATAATCACTTTGCCAGCAGGCCTTGCTTACCTCAGTCCTGCTTTATTGAGTGTTATTAATGCATCTTTGTTCCATGTTTCTGTCCCTGTGTTTTTTCAGGATGTGAATGACTTCTCCCCGGTCTTCAGACAGGCACTTTATAAAGGGCTGGTGGCTCCAAATGCAGAGAAAGGGACAGTCATCACAACTGTGCTTGCAGATGATCAGGACCCTCCAGTGAGTACACAAAGCCCAAATGAAATACACTTCTGTGATCTCTGACTCATTCTTAAATGCTATTTTGTGCTCCATTTTTATATGATTTTAAAATAAATAATAAAACTAAGAATATTTATGGATTATTTCAAGTTAGATATTTAAAATATGTCTTAAATGAAATGTGGGGCCAGTAGTGCACGTTCAAGGTCAAGTCAGGGCTGTGCTGCTTTGAGATGAATAATTGAATGCAATATTGTTTGGGGTCAGTAATATTTTTTTTAAACTATTTTTATCTGGCAAGGATGCATTAAATTTATAATTTATTAGTAAACACATTTATAACGTTATAAAAGATTTCCAAGATTTCAAATAAATTCTGTAACTTTCTATTCATCAAAGAATCCTATTGAGCAAAGCAACCGTTTTCAACATTGATAATAATAATAATAATACATGTTTCTTGAGCAGCAAATCAGCATATTAGAATAATGTCTAAAAAAAAAAAAGCATGTGACACTGAAGACTAATGCTGAAAATTCAGCTTTGACATTACAGGAATAAATTACATTTTTAAAGATATTAACACAGAAATCTGTTATTTTAAACTGTAATGATATATCACAATATTACATTTTTATCAAATAAATGCAGCCTTGGTATTCATAACAGACTTCTTTAAAACATTATTTTTTTAAACATACTGACCCCAAATGTTATACAATATATACAATGATGAATGTTAAAAAGGAAAATATGTATTATTAATTATAATTTAAATGTTTAAATATTAATACAATGAAATATTACTTAACTTTTTAAAAATATTTAATTTATATTAAATTCTAATAAATTAAATTGTATTATAAATGTGTATTATTTATAGTAATTATGCTATGATATTTATAGTAATTATGTGTGCATTATGTATAATAATTAATTATGTTAAACTAAATATATTATAAGAAAAAATGGAAATAAATAAATTACATTTTATTAAAAGTTCAAAATAAAAAGTACTTATGTATGTTACAAATGTATCTTACATTTTTATTGTAATGTAAAATCAAATTGCTTTAAATCAACATGCTTTTTTAATGTGTTCCAGTGTAAACACTAACAAATCATGGCCCTAGCAAGCACAGGTGTTACATATGACTAACAGTCTGGCAGCATTAGCTGAAGGTTAGCTAGAGTTAAGACTAGTTAGTACATTAATTCATTTGAATGTATGATTTCATCCCTGGCCTCTTTTGAATTTATTAATATGAAGTCTTTATATACTGTGTTGCTTTATTACTGTATGAGAGTTTAGTCTCCCACTAGCGTACCTGTTTACATGTCCCTCCATTAACATGTTAGTCTGCTGGATAATCGGTTTGTTCTGCGCTGTCACTCTCTCTCTCTCTCTCTGCATCTTTATTGATTGATCTGACAGAGCCATTTTACGTTTACCATCTGCAGACCAGCCTCTCTCTCTCTCTCTCTCTCTCTCTCTTTCGCTTGCTAGACAACTCCGAAATGAAATTACACACAACGACACAGAAATTTTGACACTGTGGTGAATCTGGAAATGATTTTTTGTGCTTTCATCAGAGAGTGGAAATATTTATTGGGCTTTAGAATGCAGCCCAGCACGCTTCTGCAACTTTTACAGCTGGAGGGAAACGCAAGGCCATTACAGTATAGCAAAGACACACATCTCTTATTACCTTATAAATTACATAAACAAGGTTATTCGCTGCCTGAGGTTTGGTTTATTCGGAGTGGCAGCGCACGCCAGGGGCTGGATATGTGCTGAATGCCTGTAAATGTTTATCATCCACAGACTGTAAAACAGAAAGATGTTTTGTGGGCTTTTGAGTCTCTATATGCAGTGCGGACGTGTTGTTAACAGACTTTATTGGTTGTCAGTAACTCTGGAACACAACGGCAAAAGTTTCAGACGTCTGAATGTAGTTAGTTTGTAAAAGTAGTTTTAAAGTGTGTTAATTTGTCTGTTACAACTGCCAAACTTCACGAACAGCTTTACAGCCTCACTTTTTTTTTGTGGTCAATTTTGGTTCCGTCACTTTCCTCCAAAGAGAAACAAAGCTCGCAGCAGGGGTGTCAGTTATACGGTACATTCAAGGGAACAGCAGGGGTGCTGGAACCACTTTTTAGCCCATGTCTTATGTCAGTCGAACATTGAGTGATGTTACAATATTGCCGTCAAGACGCTCATAAAAGTACATATATTACACTTATAAATGGATTATATATGTTACGGGGCTGACGAGACGTGAGACGTGCGGATCCATGTGCAAAGCTTTATTATGAAACATGGTCAAGACAGGCAGGGTCGAATAACCAGCAAACAGGTATGTTGAGGGCAAGACAGAAGAGTGGTCAGTAAACAGGCGTGGTCGACGATCAGCGTACAATATCCAGACAGGGCAAGGCAGAGAGAATAATCCAGGAACACGGGCAGGAAACAAGACACAGGCAGACTAACTCAGAAAACAGGGAAACGCTTTGTAAGGTAGACGGGCTAACAATACTCGGCCCTGAGCAAGAGCAAGTCCCAGGCTTATATGGTGTGTGGTGGTGATTGGAAAATGGTGATCAGGTGTGTGTGATGTGTGAATGGTGACAGCTGTGATCTGTGCAATGGATTGTGGGAAATGGAGTCCAATGTGCTGTGAGTGTAAAAGTCACTGTGGTGAACGGGTGACCTCTAGTGGTGGTTGACAGGGAGAGCATGGACCAGATTCGTGACAATATACACATTACTGTTCAAAAGTTTGGGGTCGGTAAGATTTGTTTTTGAAAGGATGCAAGTATTTGATGGGTAGTATAATATCAATAATCAATTTTATTTTCATTTTAGAATTTAAAATATTTTCTATTGAAATAGTAAAAATATTAAAAGGTAACGTAGCCATGTGATGGCAAAGCTGAATTTTCAGTAGGCTATTAGTATTATTATCATCATCATAATCAGTTTGAAAGTAGTTGTACTACTTAATATATTTGTGTAAAATGTGTATCTGTATTTTTTTATAAACAGAAAGTTCTGTTACAAAACAGGAACCTTTTGTAAAATTATGAATTTATTTATTTATTTATTAGTGCTGTAGTGACTCTGAACACGTCTGTTTTGTTGCCAAATTGGATATTGAGTGACATGTTGGGATTTTTTTTTTCTTGTGAGGAAAGAAAAAGCACGGTATAATTCTTTACTCACTGAAAATCTTCCTCTCAAAGCATTCACATCACTATCAGTGCAGACACAAAAGAACCAACAACAATGGCATCACTGACGTCAAACCTCATGCCAAGGCATATCTGAATAAATGTGGATACGAATAAGCTTTGAGACATGATTTTCTGTGAATAGCGATAAGTGTTTTTACATGACAGGGTGAGTCCTGACAGCAGGTGAGAGAGGACACTGAGGGGTGTTTGAGGTGACTGAGTCTGAATCCCTGCGTACGATCGGGACCCTGTGTGCTTACATGAGTGTGTCAGAGAGAGGTGTGTGCTGCCGGGAGTCTCTGACACACAGCTTAACCTGAAGGAGAGAGACACAACACTGTCTGACACTGAAGGGTTTTGAGTTGAGGTTTCATTTTATTCTTTTTTATTTAAAAAATGCTGACAATGCCAAACAGTCTGTGTGTCATATGTAGTTAAAATCCAAATATAATTATTCACTTTTTCTAAAATATTCGTGTGCGTGCGTGCGCATCTCAATATTGTCGAAAAAATTAGGAAAAATTATGATTTTATTTAAAAGGTCATAAGATTACATATATTGCCAGAGTAAAGCAATGAATAGACAAAAAGTTACATTGAAGTCAATACAATATTTGTTGTGTTAGGAGATAAAGGAAGAGATAAAGGAGGTAAACTCAACTTTTTCTTCTGTGGATTACAAAAGGAAACATTCTTTAATAATGAAAGGTGATGTTCTGTTCTATCCACTTCCAATCAATGAGTAAAAATCAACACAAAAACACAGAATGGAACAGAACGCAGCTGTTGTTGTAAAACTCAAAATATATATTTTTTACAATATTTTTATATATATAAATATATATATATCTATATATATCTTAAAAACACAGCTTTGGTCTTCTGTATACTTTAGATGCTTCTTTGAAAACTGTAAATGTCATGAAGACATGGGTCTTTATGTTTTAAAAAAAATTACATGCCAAGTGTCCTGTATAGAAATACATTTTAGCTGGATAATGTATTGTTACATATTAATAACATTAGAAAATATTAATTAAAAAAATATATTAAACAATCTTACCTTTTAAAAGCAGTTATTTGAATGTAATGTGTTTTTTTTTTTTATAAAAATGTATTGTGAAGAAATGCTAATTAATACATTTTTGTTTGGTTTACTAGTATTTTTCAGTAATGTGCACTTTTATGTTTAATTTCTGTTAATAACACAGTTTCAGGCATTGTTTGCCACCATGGATGCTATGTTTTAGCAGACTATGTCAACCATAAAATAGTTGTAAAATGGTTTCTTGAAACTGTTATGATGTTTTTTCCTCCTGTAAAATATTCTTTACATTTCAAGCTTGAATTTGGGATAACTTTCAAAATGTTGCTAAAAAAAATAGACATTTTTTCACATCTGATCCACTGACCTGACTGACATCCTTATTGTTGATCCCCGAGCGCGCTCATATTTTATTCTCGCAAGGTTACATATCTACAGATCGCAGCCAAGGTTTGCAAAATATTATAAGAGGACGGCCTCATTATTATGAGTGGCATGTGTTTGTGAATTTCTTGAGGCTGTGTTTTGTGCATGTGTGTGTTTGTGTGGCAAGTTCGTTTTTGTTTTGATGTCTGGGAAGAAAGTTTTTTTTGATGACCCTGGAAGGCCCACCAGATACCAGATCCATCATTCCGGTTGTGTTTTGAATCACCATGGAGACGTGTGAGCAGCTCAGTCTCTGTCTCTCTGAGGCATGACTGGAATTGAAGTCGGATAATTCTCACTATAAAAATCCACTTCTCAGAAGCGGCCTTGAAAGGAAAGTGTGCTGCAGAACAAGGACAGAAAGTGACCGTCCTCATTAGGGTCCTACTCAAACACCGATGATTACAGTATGAGCAGCGCTGTGTTTCCAGCCCACGCCGGCGAATGAGATAATGACACTGTATTTATATGCACGGCTGCAAAGGTCACTGGGTAATGAAAGCTCCTCCTTTGCCTTTCTGCTGGTTGAACCTCATGTCCTGAGCGTTGACGTCCTTTTATTTGAAAAGATTTAAAGGGATGAGTAATGGACTTCCATCCTTGAAGTGTCACTATAGAGCAGAAGAACCAGCGGCCATTAATCATACCACCAGAGCATGAATACAATCGCCAGACAGAAACTTCATGTGTCCTGCTAATGTGACTGACTCACATTTGAGTGTTGACAGTGACACCCGTTGAAAGTGACTCATGAATATCAGACATTAATCAGTTAACTTATTTTATTCCAATGCTTCCTTTTAATTTTTTAAGGATAACTGTACTCTTTAGGGCTTAGTTTCTACAATAATCAGTAATCAATAGTACAGATATCATTTCTTAAATAAAAAAAAAAAGCATATTGGACAATAGTTTAAGCAGGTTTTTAAAGTCATACTCAAAGCTGCATTTATTTGACCAAAAATGCAGTAAAAACATTATTGTAAAATAATTCAAATGAAATATTTTTTCTATTGTAATATTTTCAAATTTTGAATTAATTCTAATCATTCTAATCAAATTCTAATAATATTTCACAATTTTACAGTGTATACCAGGGGTGTCAAACTCAGTTCCTGGAGGGCCGCAGAAAAAAAATAACAGTTACTGATTAGCTAATAGTGAACTACCACATTTGACTAAGCACTATTACTTACTAATTCATTAATCAGAGTTTCTTTTTAGTTACTAATAGTTACTAGAGTGCTAATATTGCATTACTCATGTGTTCTTGTGTAGTTATTCATTAATGATGGAACAGTATTCTAAAGTGTTACCAAAACAAGAGAAAAAGATTCACAGAAATAAAATGGCACCCACCTCCCTACGGCTTCCAACACAGAGAGACACGTAGCGCAGCAACAACAACGCTAATTACTTATTCAGAAGGCTATAATAAGCTGTAACTTCAATAAGTTTTACACAGTATCAATGTCTGACAAAACTATAAGAGCAACACAAGGCAGGCGAGAGGTACAGCACTCTCGAGCTTCAGTGTGGTAGGCATGTTGAACAACTTTTGAGCTTGCAGCCTCTGCACAGTAACGAGCGATCACCTTCCTCCACACCTGGTTGAGCAGTAGTAACACACACGGAGAGACACAGAAAGAGAGAGGGAGAAAGAGAGCACACCGCAGCTTATAGCATCCAACAATATTATATAAATAAACACGGAACGTAACAACTGTACCAAATGCTGTAAATACAGTATAAGAGATTTCTTCATTATTTGACACTTTCGACTGGTAGTGTCTATGTATATTTTTTTCTTGATATTTTGTGAACTTAATAGCATTTATCATATATCAATATTTGTTGAAGAAATGTATCATATATCAATATTTGTTGAAGAAATGTAAAAAATGTGTGTGTGAATACACAAATAATGTCTGTAGAAGTCAACATGTTATTTGTTATAGTTCCATATCGTTGATATTTTAATTAATCAAATTAATAGCATTTAAAGGGGTCATATGATGCGATTTCAAGTTTTCCTTTCTCTTTGGAGTGTTACATACTGTTCGTGCATAGATGAGATCCCTGAAGTTGCAAAGACTAAAGTCTCAAATCCAAAAAGATATTCTTTATAAAAATTAAGACTCGTCCACACCCCCCTAAAATGGCTCATTCAAACACGCCCCCACATGTCTATGTCACGATGTGGAAATATTTGCTTAATGCCGCCCAAATGTTCACGCAAAGAAAGAAGGCATGGTTTCAGTAACCGCAGTATTGTTGATGCAGCCATTTCAGGGAGATGCTGTGTGTTTCTATGCGAAAGCAAAAGCACTTTATTTGGCCTTCCGAAAGTAGATGCAATTTGGAATCATTGGTTAAGATTTGTTTGCAGCACAACCCAAATGTTTGAATTTGTGCAACGCATTTTATGGACGAATGTTTCGTGAACCTAGTAGAGTACAAGGCTGGCTGTGCATGAAGTCTATTTCTAAAAAACAAACGTCAATTCCGACTTTGCTATGACAATCTGGTGCTTCTGAATCAGCAACTGTAAGTATGTTTTGTTATTAGTTCAAGTATTTGCTATTGACTGTTCAAATGTGGAGTTTTGCGCATAACGCGTCGTGTGTGTGTGAGGGGAACAGGGTCACATCACAGCAGAGTGAAACCTACAGCCCATCAGAAATCATCTTAACCGCGGCTTGTGTACTGCAAATACATACTGTACGAGCATCATCACTGTGTCTATAACTTGAAAGCTGAAGCTCGCAATTATGGCAAGGGGTGTTACATTTCCGACGCGTGCTTGTGGTGTTCGGCCAATCACAATGCACTGGGTCAGTTGGCCAATCAGAGCAGACTGCACTTGTTGGAAGGAGGGGCTTTGAAGAAAACAAAGCGTTTGAGAGAGGCGGGGCATAGAAGAACTACAATAATGTACAGTATTTGAAAAATAATGTTTTTTGAACATTAAAGCATGTCAACATATTCTGTTACACCAAACACACAAAATAATGATTTTTAAAATAGCATCATATGACCCCTTTAATGTCATATATCAATATTTGAAGAAGAAATGTAGAACATTTATGATTTTATATAAAATATTTAACTACTCGGCACTTATAGAGAGCATGTTGTGTTGTTGTTTTGGTAACGCTTTATTTCCACTTTAGACATTTAGACGTAACTTTGTAACTACATGTCAACTAGAAGTCCTTAGAGTATTAGTAGACTGTCTGCTTATTATCTTCTAACACTTTATTTTGATGGGTCCACAACATACAACATACTGACTATGAGAAACTTTGCAAGTATGTCAAATTATTCTACTAACCCTAACCTAATAGTCTACTCTACTAGAGTTAGTTGCAAATTAATGAGAATTAGTTGACATGTAGTTACAAAGGGAAGGGAAGTGGTGTGTGACCCATACTCGGAATTTGTGCTCTGCATTTAACCCATCCAAGTGTACACACAGTAGTGAACATACACCATTGCTTCGGCGCCCGGGGAGTAGTTGGGGGTTTGGTGCCTTGCTCAAGGGTCTCACCTCAGTCGTGGTACAATCCCTGCCGGACCCGAGACTCGAACCCACAACCTTTGGGTTACAAGTCCAACTTTCTATCCATTAGGCCACGACTGCCCTTAGTTAGTTAGTAGAATGTCCAAAGTGGACTATCAAAATAAAGTTTAACCATTGTTTTTATGTCAGAGACTGTATTTTATAGTTGATGGCGCTTGATTTTATATGATGAAATAATGTTTCTATTAAAAAATCCTTAATATTTTTATTATGTAGTTAATGTTTTATCAAAACAATGAATCCCTCAGGGCCGTGCCCTGTGAATATTGTCATGGCTGAAAGGGTTGCGATGGCCTTTAGCCATGATTGTATTCATAATACAAAGTACTTTAATAGTGCATTTAATGATTATTTTTATCATAATGCTGCATCAAGACTGTATCTTTTCATATAAAGATAATATTATCTATTAGCATAAAGTCAGGGTATCTGTGCTTCCAAATCTTGTGCGGTGTTGTATTTTAATGACTAAGAATCAGATAACTTCTCTGCTACATTCATTATAGCAGATTTTGCCTGCATTTGATGTTCTTATTTGGCATAATGACTGGATTTTACAGATGAGAACCAGGACAGCAGCGAGTGATACAGTAATGTCAGGTCATCGGATTTAACTTTACTTTCCCTAAACGTGGTGTGATCGTCTTAGCAGAGATTAAGGTGGTCGGGTGAGGTAAATCTGCCTGTTTTACTCTTCTTGTACATGCTGTCTGCTGTCAAACAGACTACAGTGCTGTTTATTTTCATGGCCTGCCACAGAAGCTGTTAAATTATGTATTTCTTCTTTAAATAATACTTTGAAAACATGGGGGGTGCCAAAGAAATATGAGACAAATAATGAGCCATAGAAAAATTTTGACATGGACCTAAAAAAACTAAAACTAGAAACTCATTTCTTGGCTGTCAGAGATGTAAATGTGATGTTGCTTCTGTCTCTTTCTACTGCAGTATAAATGACTTTGTATGTTTACCACAGCAGAAAGCATCAAACATTTATGACGCAGCCAGACAGAAGAGCTGTAAAGTATCAGTAGAATGAGGTGCAGCAGACGGAGCTCTCTGTAGCTCTACAAAACATGATGCCCGAGAGACCTTTGAGGAAGTTCAAACCGGCTATTCAAAGAAAAGTCAATCCTTGAAAAGAATAGTTCACTCAAAAATAAAAATTCTGTCATTTTTGATTCACCCTCATATCATTCTAAACCTAAAGGAGATGTTTTGCAGAACATCCAAGCTGTTCTTTTCCATATTTTCAACCGAAGGCGGTCAAGCTCCAAAGAAGATCAACATAAATGCACCAGAAACATAAGCCTACGTTTTTGAGCAACACAGTTTAAAGTTGTTCTAATGTTTTTAAACAAGGTCTGTTTTGCTCACCAAGGCTGCATTTGTTTAATCAAAAATACAGTAAAACAATATTGTGAAATATTTTTACAATTTAAAATAGTTTCTATTTGAATATATTTTAAATGTTTTTATTCCTGTGATGCAAAGCTGAATTTTCAGCACAATCACGCCAGTCTTTTTGTCCTTCAGAAATCATTCTAATATGCTGATTAGCTGCTCAAAAAAAATCTATAAAAATATAAAAACAGTTTTGCTGTTTAATATTTTTGTTACATTTTTTCAAGATTATTTAATGAATATAAGGTTTTTTTATTTTCGATTAATTTAATGTGTCCTTGCTGAATAAAAATATTATATTCCTCCAAGAAAAGAAATCTTACTGATTGCAAACTATTGTAGTGATGTGTAATTTTCAATGAATAATGACTCATTTCAGTGTGTTCCTCACATAAGACATTGAAAAACCTAAATACTTAAAAAAAAGGGAAAAATGGCTTTTATTTGCCTTTTTGGAGCTTGAGAGCCACTGATTTCTGGCTTTTGTTGTGTGGAAAATAGCAGCTTGATTGTTGCAAATGATTATGATTTGATGGCATGGAAATAATATATAATGAAACCCCTTTTGAAGCAGTGGTAACAATAGAAGTCTGTAATTACCTAATAATGTGATGCACAGAATTAAATATAATAATACGCCAACTTTGGTCCTTTAAACTAAGTAGATGTGCTCTAGGGATGTGTTGATACTAACTGTGTTCCTCCCTCAGGGTACGCCTGCCAGTAAAGTGCGCTACAGAGTGGATCAGGATCTGTCTCCGTACAGCGGAAGTATCTTTGATGTGGAGACGGACACAGGACGAGTTATCACCAAAGTCAACCTGAACGAGCAGCCCACCGCTGTCTTCAGGGTGAGTCTGAGCCGACAGGCCATCCTTCTGTAGTTATATACTTCACTTGTGCTTGAGTTCAAATCCAGCAGAGTTTGTTTTAATTCACGACTGTTTATGAAAAAGAAAGCAGTATGGAGAATGAAATGACTTCTGATACATCTGATTTTTGGACATACTAAATTTACTAGTAAGTCAAACCTATAGATTTTATGGGTATACTTTAAGATTCATTATGCTTTCATTTGATGTCGAGAACTAAAAATAACCAGTAGCCTACTTTTACAGCATGTCTACATATACATTTTTAACATTTTAACACTATACCTTTGTTCATTGTTACTTCATGTTCCTTCATAATACATTAAATAATGTTAATTTATATTTGAAATCTATAATGTATAATGAATGGACACAAATTAACAATGAACAACAGGATATTTTTAAACTTACATTAACCTAAATTGCATACATCTTGTAAAAGTAATGTTTATTTTAAATTTACAGAAAGGTTAGCATTAACCTTTACAAAAATTATATTTTTGTGAAGTTTACAGCATTCATGTTGATAGTGAAATCCAATGTCAAGCAAAGGTTTTGCTGAGCTGAAGTCAGGTTAAGATTTCTCCTTCTAATGTCTTAAAGGCCGATTCACACTGCACCGACAGACGCAGACAAACAGCAACAGACAGGTTTGTTGGGTTTTGTCGGATCAGTGTGTTAACCCTGTTGGCATCTGTTGCTGTTCTGCATTTGTTTTCACCGATTGAGCATGTTGAATCGCCATTTGTCGGGTCTTGGAATGTCTGGAAAGTGACAGACTATAATCGGTTGGCCGTCGGCATTGGTCTGTGTCTGCTGATGCAGTGTGAATTGGCTTTAAGATCATCACAAATGGAAATGGTTTTTTCAGATGGCCACCAATAAATAACCAGCATGCATCTCATGTAATTTGCCCAGTTATGCATATGCATGCCTGGTAAGCAACAGATGTAGCTGTGTATGTCATAAAGTTATATTAATAATTCTCGATTACAGTTTTTCTCGATTGCTTAAACACATTTCTTGAAACTATGCCTCGTATTCTCAAAACAGTAAACATGAATCCATAACGTCTTACTCAATTCCCCAAACTTCCTATAGTCAGGTCAAATTGAAGTTATCCACTCAAAACAACTCAATCTTGCTGAAAAACCAAACTTTGCTCTCAGACATGACACACAAACAGTCAAAAACACACACTACAACACAGTTTTATACACTGATGAGATAAATTCAAAACAATGCTACAAAAATAATGCTGTAATAAGTGTTGCTTGTGGTACTCCCCAAATGTTTTATTCCTTAATTTAATGTACTGTAGAGTACAGTACAATACAGCAAACAACAAAAATAATTATTCTGCCAGTATCCCGTCTTTGGTCTGGGACAGGTCAAAGAACCTCTTCAACCTCACGGGCTATACTGGCCCTGGCCAGGCAGTGGGGGTAAAATCCTCTCGCATGCCTGATGTCCTTGTGTCATTGTTCACAAACAAGATAGGCAAAATGCTTAGTCATGTTGTCAATATAACTGTGCACTCTGTTAGTATTACCTTATGTAAACTATGGGAACAGTTTGGATGACAGTCACTGTACTGAGATGCAGAAGGCTGCACTTCTTATGTATGCCACATGTCCATTTCAAAAGTATAAATGTACACATTACTGTATGTGGGATATTGATTGAAAAAGACTGGATATGATTCACAGTTAAACTTTTACTAGTGGTCTGACCAAAAAAAAAAAAAACACACATTACTATGTCATTGTGAATAGAATAGAAAAATAAATATGTGCACAAAGGCAAAAAACATATTAGAAAGTCCACTGTAAGAATTTGTAAGTCTTGTGTTGTCCTCTGTCTATATATGCTTTCCAATTGAAGGTTCATGAGATGCACCTTTGAGCTATTTCAGAGAACTGGTTGATCTATATTCTCTTCATTAGTGAAATTCAAGATTCACTTGAACAATTCATGGCAAATTTATAAAATGTCTAATAGAAATGTGTAGAAAATATGCTTGACAGTTTGACAACTAGATCAACCATTTTGCATTTACCGTAATGATTTATACGATGAACTAATGACTTGAGGTTTTGAGGGGTAAGTCTATAGCACAGAGAACTATACATTTTGAGCAACATGACATTAGCAACTGATAATGTAGGAAACCACAGACAAATGTACATACAGTAATCAGTTGCTTGAATGTACCAAAGCAATCGCGACTTGTTCAAAAGAATGATAAACTTTTTATGATGTGCACAAGTGACTACATGATGTGGAGGTTGAATGAGTAGTTTTGAGAATTTCATTTCTGATTCGAGAAATGCACCAAAGCCTCTGAGAAACACTGTAAGCTGACTCTGGCCCTTTATCCATCGAAGGTTCTGATTGGTGTGTGATAGATTTAGATTCCTTGTGTTTCCACTTGGGTAATTGTGTGCTAATTGAGCTCAAACTGTGCAGATTTCAGTGAACAATATTGAATGCTAATGCTTTCTAAATGGCCACATGGTGTAAGCACTGAGAAATGTAGGGATTTGTGTGTAGAGTTTTGCAGTAACAGTTCACCAAATCTGACTCATGTGTTAAAGCAGGGAATAGTGTTTATAGTTAAGCAAAATGGCATTATGGTTTTGAAATTTTAATTCAAAAGCCTGGTTATAGTGTTTTAGCAATTGAGAAAAACTGTAATAAGAGAATAACTGTGTTAACCGTAGACAGCATATTGTGCTACTACTTGATAGAAAAGCTCAAAACTATTTTGAAAAGCTAAAACTAATCAGAGAGGTTTACTTCAGAGTCAGAAACTTATTAAAAAGAAGGGAGGGCTTTAGTTGTACGCTTTAGTTACTGTCTCCTCTGCTATGACCTAAATCAATGTATAAATGAATTAGCCTAATGTTAAATGAGGTCAAATCAATGTACCTTTGAGCAAATGTTGTTTTTCTGTGCTAGAATGACTGTGTTTGAGAATGAGGGATGACATGCCATTTAATCAATAACATTCACTTCTTAGGATTTATTTTTTAGATTTAGGAAGGGATAAATGCATTATGTGTCCTCTACGTATACTTTGTGCTGCTATTAAGTACCTGAGCGAAAAATTTAATGTGTTTGTCTGTCTGTAAAACAATATCCATATTTACAACAAAAACTATTTCAATGACAAATAATGATGTCCAAAATTGTGAAAATTTGCACCAATTTATTTTGAATTCATGTTGCTTTCAAACATTATTTTGTTTTGAATGGTTATATAGAGACATTAAATGGATTAAATGTAGTTTAGAAATGTCTAGTGGTTTACCCATCAAGTGAAAGGTAATGACACATTTTCCTTTTACCTTGAATACAAATGAGTGTATCCAAGTTTTCAAAGAAAAAATGTTTTAAATGAGTATCAGCAAGTTTTCTTGCATTTACATTTAAAAAACTGAACTAATCACGTCATGAAAGACAAAATATGTGATTTAAAAAGAAAAGGTTTTGTAAGTTAATATATTCATCTAAGCTCCATTATGTCTTATTCCTAGACATTTTACTTTATGCCCCACAATAAATAAATAAATAAAAATTCAGACACAAGTCATTGCCTGTATGAACTGCATTTTAATGTACTTTCCATAATCTCTTCTCGTAGCTGGTGGTCATCGCCTATGACGATGGAGAGCCAGTGAAGACGAACAGAACTACAGTGGAAATCACTGTTCTGCAGCCCTCCAGGATTCCCATCTTCACCGAGGAAGAGTACAGGTGGGTCCCACTGTCTGTAGACATTTACTTATTTATGACATGTTCTCTTTGAGCTCTGTGAGTCAGAATTAGTTTAGCACATATTCCCCGCAGGCTGATTCAGAATCTCTGAATGAATAATGAGTGTTATCTGTGAATATGTGACTAGAAGCGTTGGGAGGCTGACTCGAGTTGTTCTTCAGCGCTCAAATGCTGTTGTTTCCAAAAGGGCACGTCTGCAGCTCGTCATTGTGCATCAGTGTGGACATTGAAGCTTATAGCATGTTAGAGGGTTTAAAGTTTAAAGTGCTTTGTTTGCAATTTTGATCAATGAAGACACGGAGACTTATAGCACTAATAAGGAACACAATGAATTTGTAATATGTTTAATTGCTGTGTAGTTTAAAGCTTATAGCTTTTGAACCACGCAGAAACATTTTTTTCATCTGAAACCTGCTGATACCTGTCATGCTAAGTTCAAGTGACCAGATGTTCAATCATTTTGAGTTGTGATTTTCAAACTTCACCCAGAGCTTTTATTGAATATATAACTTTTTTGAGAACGGTCATCCTCAGATTTTTTTATATATATATATATATACCAAGTATTGACATGGTTGGATCATGGGGTTCATCTTTTCAAGGTCAGCCATATTGCCATTTTGAGTTTAGTCAAAAATTTATTTTTACTTTGTACATTTTCATTGAATTGTCTAGCTTGGTTCAGGTAGTGACCAAACCAGATTTTTTTTAACCAAATGTAATGTACATTTTTGCATATAACACATCAATGGATTCAACCACGAGGACTGCATTTAGGATGTATGCATCCAAACATTTAGAAATGTTTTTCTTAAAAAAAAAAGTATTTAGTCAGCCACCAATTGAACAAGTTCTCCCGCTTAAAAAGATGAGAGAGGCCTGTAATTTTCATCATAGGTACACTTCAACTATGAGAGACAGAATGGGGGGAAAGAATCCAGGAAATCACATTGTAGGATTTTTAAAGAATTTATTTGCAAATTATGGAGGAAAATAAGGGCAATTTGGTCATTAACAAAAGTTAATCAATACTTTGCTATACCCTTTGTTGGCAATGACAGAGGTCAAACGTTTTCTGTAAGTCTTCACAAGGTTTTCACACACTGTTGCTGGTATTTTGGCCCATTCCTCCATGCAGATCTCCTCTAGAGCAGTGATGTTTTGGGACTGTCGCTGGGCAACATGGACTTTCAACTCCCTCCAAAGATTTTCTATGGGGTTGAGATCTGGAGACTGGCTAGGCCACTCCAGGACCTTGAAATGCTTCTTACGAAGCCACTCCTTCGTTGCCCGGGCGGTGTGTTTGGGATCATTGTCATGCTGAAAGACCCAGCCACGTTTCATCTTCAATGCCCTTGCTGATGGAAGGAGGTTTTCACTCAAAATCTCACGATACATGGCCCCATTCATTCTTTCCTTTACACGGATCAGTCGTCCTGGTCCCTTTGCAGAAAAACAGCCCCAAAGCATGATGTTTCCACCCCCATGCTTCACAGTAGGTATGGTGTTTTTTGGATGCAACTCAGCATTCTTTCTCCTCCAAACACGACCAAACACGTTCTATTTTGGTTTCATCGGACCATATGACATTCTCCCAATCCTCTTCTGGATCATCCAATTGCTCTCTAGCAAACTTCAGACGGGCCCGGACATGTACTGGCTTAAGCAGGGGGACACGTCTGGCACTGCAGGATTTGAGTCCCTGGCAGCGTAGTGTGTTACTGATGGTAGCCTTTATTACTTTGGTCCCAGCTCTCTGCAGGTCATTCACTAGGTCCCCCCGTGTGGTTCTGGGATTTTTGCTCACCGTTCTTGTGATCATTTTGACCCCACGGGGTGAGATCTTGCGTGGAGCCCCAGATCGAGGGAGATTATCAGTGGTCTTTTGTATGTCTTCCATTTTCTAATAATTGCTCCCACAGTTGATTTCTTCACACCAAGCTGCTTGCCTATTGCAGATTCAGTCTTCCCAGCCTGGTGCAGGTCTACAATTTTGTTTCTGGTGTCCTTCGACAGCTCTTTGGTCTTGGCCATAGTGGAGTTTGGAGTGTGACTGTTTGAGGTTGTGGACCGGTGTCTTTTATACTGATAATGAGTTCAAACAGGTGCCATTAACGAGTGGAGGACAGAGGAGCCTCTTAAAGAAGAAGTTACAGGTCTGTGAGAGCCAGAAATCTGGCTTGTTTGTAGGTGACCAAATATTTATTTTACAGAGGAATTGCACAATTAATTCATTATAAATCCTACAATGTGATTTCCTGGATTCTTTCCCCCCATTCTGTCCCTCATAGTTGAAGTGTACCTATGATGAAAATTACAGGCCTCTCTCATCTTTGTAAGTGGGAGAACTTGCACAATTGGTGGCTGACTAAATACTTTTTTGCCCAACTGTACTATAATATGCTATAATACTACTGTACCTTTCTGGGCCTTGAACGTGGTAGTTGCATTGCTGTCTATCCAGGGTCAGAAAGCTCTCGGATTTCATCAAAAATATCTTAATTTGTGTTCTGAAGATGGACAAAGGTCTTACAGGTTTGGAATGACATGAGGGTAAGTAATTAAAGACACAATTAAAATTTTTGGGGTGAACTATTCCTTTAAGCAACTGTTAGATAATAATAAGGAATGACCAAATCAGCATATTAGGATGATTTCTGAATGATCATGTGACATTGAAAACAGTTACTTGAAAAGGTAATAATATTTCACAATATTACTGTTTTACTGTAGTTTATACAAATTAATGTAAACATAAATGCATTGGTGAGCATAAGAGACTTAAGTAAATAAACAATAAACAAATGCATAAATAAATATTTACGTGCTAGCCTAGCAACTTGCATTGAGATAAATTGAAAACGACCTTCTTAGTTGTCAGTAGTTTAATGGGAAGTTTACACGCATACTTTTTTTATCAACTTTAACAGTGTTTTCTGGTTCGCAGACTTAACTTCCATGTTGTGTTTGTTTCTGAGGACAAGATCTCTCTGAAGCATTGCCTTAATTTCAGAGTCCTACTGATGTATCTCACAGCAGCAGTTTCCATAGCGATTAAGAATAAAAAGTCGGTCTATTTTAGGCTTGAGCGATTGGCCATTCATCGGTAAGATTGATATATCACAGCTGGCTCCTGAAATGAGCTAAACTCCTGTGCGCAATCGGACCAGTGTGCTAGTCTCATTAGCATAGCTGCATATACAGCCAAATGATTTTCAAATGACTCATTTTCTGTGTAAATGAATAATAAATGAACTAACAACACGGGTATGTGTTTATTGCAGCATTTTATGTGTACAATAAACATATTTTAGCTGAATAAGAGCACAGCATGGTGCATGTGCAACAGGTCAGCAAAGAAACAAATACTTCAAAAGTGACAGTAATTTATTTGTATATGCCATCACAGGAATAATAAAAATCAAAATGGAACTGTAAATATTATATTGAAATAGAACGATGTTATTATACATAAATAATATATATAATAATATTTTACAATATTACGGTTTTTACTGTAATTTTGATCAAACAATTACAAAAAATAAGATAAATACAAAATTAAAAAGACTACTTATGATGTTACCCATGGTTTCCTGCGCCATTGTTTTTTTTTTTCATTTTTGTTTAATAATAATAATAATGATAATAATAAACTTGTATTATTATTATTACATTTTAATTAAAGGCAGTTAAATTGCCTTTTTTGCTACTGCACTTTGTAAATTCTAAATCTATAAATACATCTAAAAATATCTATTCAATAACAAGCAGTATTTAAAGCTTCATAAGAATTTGAGGCTTTAGATATTTTTGAATATGAAACTTTTCTTGTTTTCTAGTTAGCTTTTTACTTTTCTAGCATTCTCCAAAATAGAGGTTTTGTAAGAAATGAAGATAATAAAGTTGTATTCTGTCTCTTTCCAGCGATGGGATTTGAGTTTATCATCCCATTCAACTGTAATGTTATGCAGTCTGAAGTCCATTCTGAGAGGGCTTGGTGTTTAAAGCTGGCTGTGTGTTGACTGAAGCAGTAGGCCAGAGAGAACACTTCACAGGAAGCTCTAATGGCGTGAGCTATAGACAGCATGCAGCGTTTCTCTGTAGACCTCATTAGGCTGTGGACTGCAGCTGGAACACTCTGGAGATCTGATTAAAGCACACCAGATTAAAACGGGTTAAATGAAGACTTGTGAAGCTCTCACATAAACATTGTGTTTTAACAATGAGCGAAAAGTGCTATTTTTAGATGGTTGTAGCTCTGTCATGTATTGTTTGTCAAATTTAGTATTTTGACTGCTTGATGTTTATAACTAGAGACAGATTTGATCATTACTCTGGAAATATTCACACTAAATTTTTCATCACGGTCGGCTCAGATCCATCAGGAATATTACAGGGATTGAAATACAAGGTGTCTTGCGGTATGAATATTTAGACATGTAAAGCTCTACATTTTTTAAAGATTTATGTCCTTAGTATGTTGTTGTACTTCCTGAATAACATCTCGGAGGACAAGTTCATACATTCTCAAGGTCTTGTTTACCAACAAGTGATACGCACACACAAGTGCATGCAGGGAAGTTGTCTTCTGTTATCTCGTCTTGTCATCATCATTGTGTGCTTTGCCCAGGGCCTCTGTCGCATTGACACCTCTACACTTTCAAACACAATAGATGAGTCTCTCAAAACCTGTCAAGAACATGTCTGGGTCATATTTCATCCCAAAACAAATTATGTTTTGCATAAAGAAAAATGGTTGTACTGTGACATTTTCTTGACAATTAAATGCATCCTATCCCTCCCATTTCTCATTATTGGAATGCAAAAAGGTTTCATTCTTTAAAAAATAAATTGAATGAATAAATAAATTGTCAGAAATTTATACATGATTAATGTAAATGGTGTGATGCTTTTAATATATGCAGATATTGTTTATGCTGTCAAGAAAAAGTAATGAGAATCATTGAGGATAATGAGAACTACAAGAAACTGTAAACTGTATTTAATTGTCATGATGTCAAAATGCAACAAAAAAAGTTTCTTTATGCAAAATATATTTTTCTTATTTTCTTTTGATTTGGGGGTGAAATGTGACCTGGACATGTTTTTGTGAGATTCACCAAACTGAATTATTCATGCGAGAGTTTGTGTATTTGCATGTCTGTGGGTGTGTGAGAGGAAGGGATCGAGAACAAAGAATATCTAAACTCTTTACCCAGCCAAAAGAAACAAACACAAAGAAAGAAAAATCTGTATGTGCTTCTTTCCTTCTCTTTAACTCCAAATTAACTTTTGCTCAAATCAGTGTAATCAATGTAAAACTTTCTAAAGACCAATTTAACCTTTGCTCAAATGTATGTTCACATTTCCAATGATTGGCGTTTTATGTTGTTTTATTTTTTATTTTTGCAATTTTATAGACACTTCCATCTACTTTCAGTTTATAGCAAATAGCATCATGGGATATAAGAAAGTGTATTAGTTTTACCTCATTTCTTCCAGTTTAAGTAAGAAGCAAAACAGCTAATCGCTATTGCAATATGTTTGCAAGGTTTGATGGCCAGTTGTACAGACACATTTTCATTTGATATCACCTGCTCTAGTGTTTCTGAATGTCCATTATGAGCCGCTTGCAGATTAGAACTGTTATGCCTTTTATTATGTGTGCACCTCTCTGGAATACTTGATTCTGATTAGACAACCTCCCCATTCCACGTTGGGGTCTGATCTCCCCGTCGGGTTTATTTTGCATTAAAGATCGTCTGATTGTACGTTATCCCTTACATAATTAATACAGTTCATGAGATGAACTGCTTATGATACTGGACATAAAACAGCGCTGGATGTCTAAAGTATTCCTCGGGGCAGATGAACGTACATTGTAAACTCGTTTTAATCTGGTCATAAAAATGCTGGTATGTTGTGTAAGCATTTTCTGAAAAAAAAGAGAGAGGTTTTTGTGTAACAGTTTGCAGAAGACATTTTTAGAGAGATCCCAGCAGACCTTGAGTTTGAATTGCCGAAGACTCTAATATATGGACTTTCGGTGTCAAACTGAATAATGTAGAAATTACTGAAGCTGGATCTTCATCTGTTAGTGTGTCACTGATTACTGATACAGAGTTAATGCTGCTTTAATTCACTGTTAATGAGGTCTGATGAACTGTTCATACACACATTGATTTTATCACTAGAGGTCGAAAAGTGGTTGTATTCGGGGTGTTACTTTCTACTGCTGGCTGCCTTAGTCTTATTGGTGGGTTAATCTGATCCCATTTGTGTTGTGATCCGATCTAAAGCAATGAGCAGTCGTGCAATCCATCCATAACCCATTGCTTTTGATTTGATCACAACCCAAATGGTTTGTATTGCCGTTAACAATAACGTGCCATTATATTTTGAGACAGAATCTATTTTTTTGCTGCTAAAAATGAAAATTTGGGAGGCAAAAGGGTTTGTTTATAAATTGCAGTAGTACATAATGCATCATATCATGAATGAACGAAGATGAATGATTATCCGTGCACGAATCAACCTCACTCAGAACGTGACAGTTTCATCACAGTTTTCCACACATCATTTTTCATGACATCACTTCATGTGGTGTCGCTGTTCTTTTGCATAAAGTTAAACTTATCAATTATGGTGCAAAGCTGTCTAACATCTAAAGTGCAGCATGTCAGCATATATATACACACTACAAAGGATGAATTAAATAGTGTGTATATATTATGTATTGCATGTTATAAATATGTATTAAATAATAAATTTAATGCATATTTGCTGATAAACGCATTCATTTCTAATGAAATGTAAAAAAAAAAATGCCTTCAAAAATATGTATATAAATATATTATAATTACTACAGTTATTTAGCAATTAATGCATCTATCAGCAAATGTGCATTTAATTAAGTTAAACATTTGTAATGTTACAAAATATTCTATTTAAAAATAAATAAATGCTGTTCTTTTCAACTTCAAGAATCCTGAAAAAAAAAAAAAAAAAAAGTTTCCACAAAATATTAAGAACCAAAAACTGTTTTTAACATAAAAACCAATATTAATAACTGAGCACCAATAATACTTTAGAAGCAGTTTATTAGAATGATTTATGAAGGGTCATGTGATATTGAAGACTGGAGTAATGATGCTCAAAGTTCATTAAAATCATCTTTGCATCACAGAAATAAATTACATTTTAAAATATATTCAAATATAAAATAGTTATTACAAATTATAATATTTCATAACATTACTGTTTTTACTGTATTTTGATCAAATAAATACAGCCTTGGTAAGCATTAGTTCATTAAAAACGTTGAAAAACCATAATGTTTCCAAAAAAATTGACAGGTATATGCAAGTAATAAAATGCTTATATTTATCATGCATAGTTTGGTTAGAAAAGTAAAGAGAAAAAAAACAACACTTGCTGTATTTTGTGTGTGTGTGTGTGTGTATATGCTTTAGATTGGATCACAACACACACACACACACACACATACACATCCTAAGTTCTGACTTCCACTGTTAACATTCTAGTTGATGCAGTGGAATAAAATGGGACTCTACACTATATGCAGAAGAGCTAAATGGGCTGTGTGATTAGAAGGCTGTGTAAATGCAGTGAGAGGATGACAATGAGAAAATTACAGATGTGCTGATGAAGATAGTCATGAGTTATTGTGTGGGAGTGTGCAGCAACTCATTTCCATTAAAAAGGGGCTCCTCTTTTTTTGTGTTACCTCACTCCAGCACTGAGGTTCTGGCTATTTCTGTCCTCTGTGATTCCCATGGTAACCAGCGTGAATCTGAGCACCAGCGTGACCTCGCTCCTCGCTGTCAGTGTAGCAGTTGACTGCGGCAGCACCCTATTGTCTCAGACAGAGCAAAGCGCTTCACCCCATTTATGGCGCAGAGAAACCCAGGCAGTCAGCAGCTCTTTGTCGAGATCTCACGATGATGGCTATATTTTGACTGTTGGACAATAGAGACAAGAGTGTCATGCCCACCCACTTCTGACGGCTGGCGTGTGGTCCTCTCCTGTTCGAGAAAATGTACATAGGCTTTCAAAATATCTGTGAGAGGAGTACAAGAACTGTGACCGTTCATTCAGATATACCTTCTGCTTTTTGTCCTTTCCTCCACCCAAATGCTTTACAGGAGCTTTGTCTCACTCTAAAACCACACAATAGTCATTTTCATAAACGAACACAGGTTGATACTTCTAATACAAATGATGGGTAAAGATAATTGCGTCATACATGTATGTATGATGTTTTATTAACAAGGTTCGGGAGGAGCACGATCAGATAATCAGTCTGGCCCAGGTGGAGCTCGTCAGCTAATCACTTTAACAAGCACATCAGGTGTATATATACAGCCAACTCGCTTCTGTTCTATGACAGTTTTCCAGCATCTCACCTCCACCCCAACTCCATTGTATTATTTAAACAGTTAAACATTGTTTTCATTAGAACAGACCTCTGACCCTTCAGTTGAGAATCGCTGGCCTCAGAGGTCAGCTCATGTTGTAGACAAAAGCTTTAGAAATGTATTTTTCTTTAGACCCGTGATTCATGTGTGCTGCTTTTAAATGCAGTAATTAAGCTCTTTCACTTCTTAAAGCAAAGTCCTTCTGTTCTTTCTGCACTTTCTTTTGTGGAGGTGGAGGGCCTATTGAACTGCTCTGATGTTTATACAATACTCAACAGGAAACTGACATTTACGTCACAGTATCTGTGCTGGGACTGACAGTTCTCCACTGCACTCAGCTGCGTGTTGTTTAAATGCTGAATTAAGTTTGACATTTGCTCTGCTTTATTTCTGCAGGTTTAGTCCGGTGAGTGAGAGCGCTCCTGTCGGGACACCTGTGGGAATGATTCTGGCCGCAGCCGTCAACACCACTGTCTTTTACTCCATAGTGAGCGGAAATGAAGGAGGTGAGTTTTTACACTGAAGGGAATTCACTAAACCTGTGTGCAAATGTGATTCTTTGACACAGAAAAATAAAATTTAGCATCAACCGGCTTATTGTTTTCCTGGTTGAGTTGGACTGCAGATGATTAGTGAATAAGATACAACCCTGAATTACTAGTCATCATTGGTGTTAAAGGTGCTGTGAACTGTTCTCTGATCAGTGTGTGTTTGCAGGTGAGTTCATGGTCAATAACCGCACTGGGATCATCTACACAAATAAACTTCTGGACTACGAGAGCGTGACCAGTTATGTGCTCCGCGTGCAGGCCGACTCCCTCGCAGTCATCCTCGCCAATCTACGTGTCCCCTCCAAAAGTAAGAACAACAGCAAAGCACACTTTTCTTTGAGGATTTTAGGGCTTTAGAGTGAAATAAATGACAGATACAAAACATTTTAGGCTGATATATATCCAGATATATTTTGGTGAACCTCATGAAACCTGTCATTATTTTTCCTTTTTATCATATTTGGTGTGAGATAAGAAACTGAAGCCAATTTTTAGGACTAATAACATTTAAGACATTATTTTTGCAACAATTAAGCACATTTCCCTCCATATGCATATTACTGTAAAAACATTATAAATGATGTTTCATTCATACTTTATTAAAATCATTGCATTGCAGTCATTTCTAAATATTACGAATTACAGTAATGGTAATGATTCTATTAATGAGAATGATTGATTTATAAAACGTCAAAGATTATTAATAATAATAGTAATTATTATTAGTTACATTACCAGTCAAAAGGTTTTGAACAGTAAAATATATATATATATTTTTTAAGGAAGTCTCTTCTGCTCACCAAGCCTGCATTTATTTGATCCAAAGTACAGCAAAAAGTCAAATTTTGAAGCATTTTTACTATTTTAAAAAAACTGTTTCTATTTGAATATATTTGAAAGTGTAATTTATTCCTGTAATTTAAAAGCTGAATTTTTAGCATTGTTACTCCAGCCACACGATCCTCCATAAAGCATTCTAATATTCTGATTTGGTGCTCAAAAACCTATTATTATTATGTTGAAAACCAAGTATAATTTTTGTCATTTCTTTGAATAGCAAGTTCAGAAGAACACAGCATTTATCTGAAATAGAAAACTTGTAATATTATAAATGTCTTTATCATCATTTTTGATCAATTTAAAGCATCCTTGCTAAATAAAAGTATTAATCTCTATACCCCCCCCCCTTCCCCCAAAAAAATTATACTGCCTCCAAGCTTTTGAATGATATAGTGTATAATGTTACAAAAGCTTTTTATTTCAGATAAATGCTGATCTTTGGATCTTTCTATTAATCAAAGAATCCTGTAAAAAAAAAAAAAAAAAAAGTTTTAAATATTGATAATAAGAATATTTCTTGAACAGCAAATCTGCATATTAGAATGATTTCTGAAGGATCATGTGACTGGAGTATTGATGCTGAAATTTGAGCTTTGTTCACAGTAATAATTTACATTTTAAAAATATTCAAATAGAAAGCGGTTATTTTAAACAGTAAAAAAATATTTCACAATATTACTGCTTTGCTGTATTTTGGATAAAATAAATGCAGGCTTGATGAGTGGAGCATAATTCTTTGAAAAACTTCATCTTAATTCACAAACTTTTGACTGGTAGTGTATGTATTTACATATGAGGTTCAGCCGTTAAACTAATTTACATGATTTCTTGCCTACTACATTTTTACAATAGGATAATGAAATTTAACTTGTTATTTGGCTAAATATGTTCATTATTGTAATTGGTTAGTTATTTTTTGTTTAAAATAACTGCAATAGGATAAACCACACCCTTTAATTATGGAAATGTCACTGTACTGCAGATCACCAGCTCTCTGGTGCTTTAATGCATGTGCTGAATCTCAGAGCAGGAGTTATTGGAGAGGTCATAAGTGTAGAGCTCATGCAGTTTGAGATTGAAAGATAGACAGCACAGGTTGAGCAGAGCACATCTCCCTCTTCCTGTGAGAGGTCTGATCTTCTTCCAGCGGTCTGTGTACATTAAAACTGCATAGATATGTGCTGAAGGACGAGAGCAGAATACAGCTCAGATTGCTTTAAGATGGACACAGAAACACACGCGCATTGAATTACAAAGCAATCCATTTTAGATGAGTGGCTTTTTGTGCGTGCCTCTGTGCGCTTATTTTAAACCCTTTTGTGGTCTTACTGTGAACAATTTTTCAGTGTATGCTCAAAAAAAAAAAGTTACATCAAAATCTAATAACTTGCTCTGCCTCTGAAACAACTTTTTATTATTGACGATGTTGACTTTTAATTTTAAACCCTGATTTGATCGTGTTTTCAGTTGTCGATAAACGTGTAGTATTCTCAATCCTGTTTTAAGGGGTGAATCCCTGCTGGCAAGATAGGGTTTTAATAAAAGTTGTCTGTCTATGCAGCAGAATTGTTTTTTTGTTTTGTTTTTCAATCTTTGCTACATGACTAGAGAAAACAAAGAGAAAGGGACATACTTGAAAAAATATTACACATTGTTTATATACTACCTACATTGTAACAATATAAAGCTGGTTGAAAATTGGCAAACTTTAACACATTTAGCCATTATCCATTGTGCAGATTTCCTCCCAAACTTGGCGTAAAAAATGTGGGAAATATTTTCTGGTCCTGCAAATGACAAAGTATAATGTCCACTGGGATGTGTCGCGTAAAGAGGCTTCCTAAAAACGTGGGTGTTTCAGTAGATTAATAGAAGTCTTCCAAAACCGATTGCAAACTCACAATCAGGCCCATATTTCGCGATTCAATCAAATCCCAATGGATACAAAAATCCCGTCCTACATTTTTTGTTGTTGTTGTTCAATATGTTTCTCATTGAATATTCACTCAGAAATAAGCCACATTACAGAAATAAAATGGGTTGCAAACTCCATTTAATATTCAATTTAAAGTTCATTGAGCACATCACAAGGCTTTGATAGGAAAACTGTACAAATCACAAACATGAGTGGTGAGAGAGAGAGTGTGTGTGTGTGTGTGTGTGTGTGTGTGTGTGTGTGCATCTGTCCTGCCATGTGTCTTGTTTTAACTTTGATGTAAATTTTGTTGTACATAACAGGACTGGCACACCTTCTCTCTCTCTCTCTCTCGCTTCCCCACCTGTTTTTCTTTTCCTCATTTCTTTCTTGTCTCTTATTGAGCTATGATATACAGCTCTTCATCTGCGCTTTCCCCTGTGTGTGCTTAGATCTACACCAGATGACTTTATATATTGTCGTTTAGTGCAGCAGAAGACGACATGCTTTCTGACAGCGCATATTTCTCATGTCTGCCACAGCGTGGAGAGGGTTGCAGCAGCTGTGTGTTTACATTAACACTGGCTTTTTTATTCAAACTGTGACAAATAGGGCTTATATTTCCATAAACTAAGGTCTGTTTCTTGTGTTTAAATATAACCAGCGAACACTGCAAAGGTATTTATCGACGTGCAGGATGAGAATGATCATCCTCCGGTCTTCACAAGGTCTCTTTACATTGGAGGAGTGACTGAAGACACTAAGACCTTCACCACAGTACTGAAAGTCGTGGTGAGTATGTGTTATTTATTCTAAGGCAGCAGTGTAGGAACGAACTGAAATGTCATGAGGGCACATTATAAACCTTAGGCTGGATTCATGAATATTAATTAGGTGACATAACGCTCACCCTGTAGTCCTAACTGATTTGTTGAAGGGAGGCAAGTGGGCACTTGCCATTGACAAAACAAACATTTGGGCTTTTTTTTTATGCTAAAGTCAGCCTTTGTGCAGAACATAAAAATAGAAATTTTGAATACTGTTCACATGTTTTGCAAATTTTAATATTTTTATTTTATTTTGTTTCAATATTTTATTTTTTTATTTCCTTTTGTTCCAGAGAAATCGTATGCTTACTGCATTTATTTGTTTAAAATATAGTAAAAACTGTAATATTGTAGAATATTACAATTTAAAAAAAAAAAAAAAATTATTAAATTAAATTTATTCCGGTGATGCAATAATTAATTTTCAGTAGTCTTCAGTGCCACTTGATACTTCAGAGATCATTCTAATCTCTAAATATGGCATTGCCTTAACTGTAGAATCATAATATTAAATATGATTTGTGTTTTCACATTTAGAGTGGTAGTGCTTTTAAGCACAATACCAGCAGAATACACTGGAACAACGGTGATTAATTCATGGGGTCTGTTCTACTGGTGTTGGTGTCTGCAGTACATTATTTCATTTTTACAGCGAAGAACTTGCTGTTCACATCCTGACACACCTGTCAACACTAGAGTACAATCTCTCTCTCGCTGTTCAAATCTGCTCACCTCCCGCCACATTTTAGTAACTGTGCTTAGACAGCTTCTCTCTCTATTCTGACAATTTGGAAGACAAGAGATGGACACCTGTAAAATACCCACCGGGATCTGTGTTAGGCTACCGCAAGGTGACCGTTATCTCATAAATTGAGTCTTTTAACATCTATAAAAAGCATTAAGGCGTACAATCTGATGATATATGGGGATTATTACATTTCTAGGTCATCGCTGAAGTGGAAGCTGTGGAGCTTTTGGATTTAATTCTCTATTTCTTCCAGCAAGGCTTTTGAAGGGATGGTTCAGCCAAAATGTTTTTTTTTTTTTTTATAACATTTAAAGTATTCTAGTTTTTAGTTATTTTATATAACCAGTAGTTCTGTCGATTTCATGCATTAGGTTGGTGCGATTGATTAAGGTTAAAGTTATTATTAGTACATTTATTGAAGTATATTGATTAAGCAATAGTTCAATAAAGTTAATATCATTAAATTTTAGAAACAATATTGTCACTATTCGGTTTTGTTCAATTTTGCAAGCAAAAATAGTTCCAAACAAAGCCACAGCAAGCAAGCCACTTTCTTGAATCAGCTGTTTGAACAAATGGGTTGAATGAATGACTCATTCACAGACTGTAACTTGCTGCCACCTGCTGGTGGTTTTAGTTTCATAATATCATATAACATGTCGTCACTTCATATTCCAATATTACTTTTTTAAATAAAAAAACTAATACCTTTAATAAACATTTATTATTTTTATGCAAGGTTGAATTAAAATGTTTCTTTCTAAAGTGCTGTTTTGTAATGTCAATTTACATTTACACATTCATTTAGCTGACGCTTTTATCCAAAGCGACTTACAATTGCTATATATGTCAGAGGTCGCACGCCTCTGGAGCAACTAGGGGTTAAGTGTCTTGCTCAGGGACACATTGGTGTCTCACAGTGGATTCGAACCCGGGTCTCTCACACCAAAGGCATGTGTCTTATCCACTGCGCCATCACCACCCCATTCAATGCTTTTCTCATCTAACACAATAATGACTTTAAATTATCCTTAGGGAGGGGTAATTTTTCAGGGAAAACTGATGTGCGATTCACTTGAAACAGACCTAATAACAAACAATGTTAATTTCTCAAAATCATATTCGTTTTCATATATGCTTCTGCATGTAACTTCATGTGTATCAGGCTACAGACATCGACACTGGAAATTACAGTAAGATGGCCTACAGACTGATCATCCCCCCCGCACCTGAGGGGCAGGACAGTTTCGTCATTGAGCCATACACTGGTGTCATCAAGAGCGCCATCATGTTCAGAAACATGCGCCGGTCCTACTTCAAGTTTGAGGTCATCGCCAGAGACAACTATGGGCAGGGATTGAGCGGCAGGGCTGATGTGGTGGTGAGTGCACGTGACCTTTGACCTGCATGCTTGTTCATGCACCTCATGCAAAACAATGATACAAACAACAGAGTTCCCACTCAAAGCACGTCACTTTGAGAAATGACATTTTCTCTCATTCCTCTGGTTATGCAAAATGAATGTTTGGGGTTCAAGTCAAATCACTGACTGAATAATTTAGAGTCTAAATTGCATAAGTCAGCACTGTTATTAAGGAAAAAAAAAAAAAATCTCTCCAGAGTGTCGATTTGGTTTTGTAAATGCATTATGTTTGAATAAAAGTTTGATTGCGGGAGTGCATATGGTATTTGTGCACTACTTAGTGCAGTAATGAATACAAACTTTTTGTGTCAGCTGAATAATTTATGCTGCTGTATCTCCTGAAGTGTTGCAGTCAGTGACTTTCCCCGGAAATCTCTTGGCTGATGAATGCAAAATAAAATAAGAGGGCTTTTGGAATTGATGTGTGTATCAGGGTTTTAAACATCATGTCAATAATGTTTGTGCCATTTTCAATTTCCAATAGCAGTAGAGTTTTCTGCTGGTGTAGAAAGTGATTCTCAAAGCATTCATCCGGATGCTATACCCTTATTGACAAACTGAATTAAAGACCATTACAACCGCAAATAGCACTTTAAAGCTGGATGGTATACAGTGAGGTTTAACTCAAAAAGTGTGAAAGTTGTTTGTTTAATACATTTTTCATTGCAAATTACACCATTATAAAAAGTCTGTGGTCAGTAAGATTTTTAAATGTTTTTGAAAATAGTCTCTTATGCTCACCATGGCTGCATGTATTTGATTAAAAATACAGTAAAAACAGTAACATTATGAAATAGACAATTTAAAAATAATTTTCTATTTCAACATTTTAAAATGTAACTTATTCTTGATGGAAAAGCTGAATTTTCAGGATCGTTATTCCAGTCTTCAGTGTCAAATGATCCTTTAGAAATAATATGCTGATTCGGTGTTCAAGAAAAGTCTTATCACTGTTGAAAACCGTTGTGCCGCTTAATAATTTTAGTGGAAACCAGGATACAATTTTTCAGGATCCTTTGAGTGGAAAGTTCAAAAGAGTGGCATTTATTTGAAATGTAAATCGTACCATTATAAATGTAGTGGTCTCTGCTGTCCTTACTGCATCCTTGCTGAATCAAATTAATTTATTTTAGAAAATATTACTGACCCCAAACTTTTGGAATAGTGTATATTATTAACAAATAATGAATGTTATGTATAAATGTTGAAATAAATTATAGAAATTTGATAATGGCAATATTTGCCATTTAATTGTGTAAAACCAGATGCTCATCCTGTGCTTCCATGGAAGCAAGAACACCTGACCGTTTATGTTATAGCATTTCCTAAAATATTACAACTTTTGATTTATTTTCAGGTTTAAATTCGATTTTTAATTGTGATGCTTTAAACTGCAAAAATGGTAGCAGCAATCTTTATGAATCTGCCTGGCAACAAATGTTTGCTTGAAATGATCATTCCTCTGATTAAAAAAAAAAAAAAAAAAAAAAAAATGTAAATCACTCTTAAGCCATTTTGGAGAACATACAGTGCCCTCCAAAAGTATTGGAACAGTGAAGACAAAATTGCTCTGTTGGCTGTGGAGTCAAGACATTTACAAATATGAGACAAAACTACAGAATGTCACATTTTATTATTGTGTGATTCAACACATAGATGTTTTACCAGATAAGAAGTTCAGCACTTTTAGAGTTTCATCCCTCTATCTGATGTGAGCATAAGTATTGGAACAGTTGCCTCACAGGTCTTTCTAAGTGATCAGCTGTCTCCAGTTGCATTAATTCTTCAGATATTAAAAGCATGAATGTGTTGTATCAGTTATATCCATTACTTCTGCATTCTGAATCTTGCATTCGATGACACACACAAACCAGGATGAAGATGAGGGAGCTGACTTTGAGAGAAAAGCAAGCAATTTGGATACTAAAAGAAAAGGAGGAAGTCAATTAGAGCTCTAGCAAAAACAAAGGGCACGGAGAAATCAAGAGTTTGGAAACCACCAGCAACGAGCGGATCAGCTGAGAAAACAACGGTAGTTGATGACAGACAAATCATAAAAGCTGTGAAAATGAACCCTAAAAGACGTGTCTACACAGATGCTACACAGCAAGATGCAAACCTCTGACCAGCACTAAAAATAGAAAGGCAAGATTAGAGTTTGCAAAAAAGCACAAAGGTGAGCCAGAAAAGTTTTGGAACTGTTTATTGACCGATGAGACAAAGATGAACCTTTATCTAAGTGATGGGAAAGCAAAAGTGTGGAGAAAAAAGGGAACTGCAATGCAAATGATCCCAAACATACAGCCTCATGTGTAAAGCATGGTGGAGGTGGTGTCATGGCATGGGCATGCATGGCTGCCTCTGGAACAGGCCCTCTCAACTTTACTGATGACTTAATGTATGATGACAGTAGCAGAATGAATTTGGAAGGGTACAAAACCATCTTGCCTACCAATATTCAAGAAAATGCCACCAGATTCATTGGGAAGTGCTTCATATTGCATCAGGACAATGACCCAAAACACCCTGCCAGTTCAGTCAAGGAGTTTATAAGGACAAAGAAATGGAAAGTCTTAGCTTGCCCAAGTCAGTCTCCAGATTTAAATCTGATTGAACATGAATTTCACCAGCTGGAGAGGAGAGTAAAGGCAGAAACTCCCCAAAACAAGCAACAATTGGAATTGGCTGCATTAAAGGCTGGGAAAGTATTTCAAAGGATGAGACCAAGAGTCTGGTGATGTCTATGAGTCACAGACTCACTGCTGTGATTGTGCACAAGGGATCTATTAACTAAATAATAGATTTTAATCTTTTATATCTGCCTTATGTTCAACTATCCCAATACTTATGCTCACATCAATGAGTGGGATGAACTCTAAAAGTGCTGTTTTTTTTATTTGGTAAAACATGTATGTGTTGAAATGGCTAATAATAAAATGTGACATTCTGTAGTTTTGTCTCATTTATGTTTTAATCATATGAAAATGTCTTGACTCCACAGCCAACAGAGCAATTTTGTCTTATACAGTCCCCTCCATAAGTATTGGAACAGTAATCATCATCATGCTGAAAAATATCAAGATCTGATTATTTTAGCTCTGGCAGCCTGCCCTGTATCACTTGTGCATATAAATTACACCACATGAATCAAATCATCTGTCTCTTTCGTATTCTGTGTGGGTTGTAGGTGTCCGTTGTCAATGCCTTGGACATGCAGGTTGTGGTCTCTAATGTGCCACCCACTGTGGTGGAGGAGAATAAAGAGCAGCTGATTAGGTGAGAATTCCTCCCTCGGTGCATTTCTCTGCACTGCTGCTTTCCTTGAGTGGCATTTAAGTATTTCCTGCACTGTCAGCAGCCTTCGTTTTCCCACTTTGATTTAAAAGGCCATCTCAATTGTTAAAACACAGAATTGAGCTCAAATGGCAAATTCCAATAAGCAAAATAGAAATACTTTGCTCAGTAGAAAAAAAGCTATTATTTATATCTCTCACCTTAATGTGATAAGTCACTGTTTTACTTATTGATGCTGATTTTTATTTTTTTTATTTTTAAATCTGACAAGATGATTCTCATGATCATTAATGGAAAATAATCAGTGATATGTGAAATACATTAATAAAGTGAACTACTCTCAATATCCTTTTTCTTTTAATTCTGGGATGTTTTCTGAGATTGACCCTTCAGGTTTAGCAAAAATAGATAATTTTCAGTGCTTTTTTTTATTAGTTTGTAAAGTAGAAGTATCAGAAATTAAGTGGATAATGCATTTTAATGTTTGAGGTAGATAAAGTAGTTTAATTTCCCATGTTTTTTCCCCCAGTATTTTGGAGCGCTATGTGCAAGATCAGATCCCTGGTGCTAAAGTGATAGTGGAATCGATCGGCCCTCGGCGGCACGGAGAAGGTTATGAACTGGAGGACTACACCAAATCAGATCTGCAGGTGTACGCCATCGACCCTCTCACCAACAGAGCTATCTCCAGACAAGAGCTCTTCAAGTAAGCCAAACACACAGCCACTCCTGACACCTTATAAACAGTCTGCTAGTTTGTTGCCAACATTTGGAAAAAAGGGGAAAAAGTCAGAGCCTTGTCCTCTGTGCTGCTACAGTATATGGTGCTGACGTGACTGAGTTTAAATCTGGCTTGCAACATTTTTAGATCATTTTCCATCCTCATCTTACAATCACTGCTTGTTCTTAGTCTTCTGTGCAAAACAATTTTTCAAAAATCATCTAAACAGCCTGAACATCTAGTTGACTAATTGGTTAAATACCTGTATAAATTAGGCAATTTCACCTAATTGGATACATTTTCTATGAGACTATTTCAGAAGGCCTTTTTGTTTTTGTTTTTTTAAACTGCTAGACGGAGCCTAAATAACATGGACCCCCACAGCTAAAAACACTGTAAAAAGTGATAAGTTGACTTAACTTAAAAAAAAAAAATTGAGGAAACCCCTTGCCTTAAAATTATCAAGTAAATTATAATTTAAAAAAAAAAGTTAAGTGAATTGTCAGGTTCACTTAACTTATTTTTTTTAATTATTATTTACTTAATTTTAAGGCAACGGGTTTCCTCAATTTTTTTATGTTAAGTCAACTTATCACTTTACAGTGAATATTTAAACAACATTATACACTACCATTCAAAAGTTTGGGGTCAGTATGATTTTATGTTTGCATTTATTTGATCAAAAATACAGTAAAAACAGCAACATTGTGAAATTATTAGTTTAAAATGGCTGATTTTAATAATCGCAACATGTGCTGGATGTAATCAAGCTCACAATGGAGTATAATCAGAAGGAAATCCACAGGGGGAAAAAAACAAGCCAAACAACCTCTCCAAACTAGTCTATTAAAAAGATGTCCATAAGTTTATAATTATAACGTTCAGCTGCAGCTCACCCTCAGCGGTGGGAGTGTGGCCAGGGCTTCCCTCTAAGCCCTCGATCTCCACGAGGACTCCCACGATGTCACACGTTGTCACCGACTCACGCACCTGGTCAGTTGCATCGTCAAGCTCGGGCTCCGGGACTATGTTCAGCTCTGTCGCTTCGTGCAGTGGTGTGGTAAAGGCTGGATGGGCTCTGGATTGGGAGTGGGGTTGGTGAATTGTGTCGATGGTGAATGGTGATCCACATTTCACCAGCACCTACTCCACAAAAGCGGTGAAATCCTCTCGGGGACCGTTTGCTAACAGGCGTGCCTTACACTGCTCGCTCTGGTTGGTGATATAAAATATACAGAGCGAGCAGTCAGGGTAGTCCATAAGGCACGCCAGATCTAAAAAGTCCCTGGTGTGGTCATCCAGCAAACGGTCCAACTGCTGAGGAAACTGGGAGGAAAAAGAAACGAAACTAGAAAAACGCCGCTATATTTTATTCACTTGAGGGTCTGCTATTCTGTAACGTGTGCTGGCTGTATAATGAAGCGCAATACAATAATCCAAAGGGGAATTTTAATAATAAATCCACAGGAAAAATCGATCCAAACACAAAAATAGCAGACAAAGCAACAGGAGAGAACACGACTTAAATACTAGAAAAGTAATCAGGGAGAACTGAAACAGGTGTGGAGTAATTAATCAAACCATGGAAACTAATGAGAAACTGAATCAGGAGATAGAAACACATGGAAATCTAAATCAAAACAGAACATAACCATGACAAATATATATTAAATATGAAATTTATTCCTGTCGTGGTGCTTTACTCCAGTCTTTGTGCCACATGATTGTTATATTGTAATTATTGTAATATGCTATTTTGGTGCTTAAGAAACATTTCTTATCAATGTTGAAAACAGTTGTTTATTTCATATTTGACACATTTTTTCATGATTCTTTGAAGAGAAAGTTCAAAAGAACAGCATTTTTTAACACTAAAATGTATTTGTCACTTCGATCAGTTTAATGCATCCTTGATGAATAAAAATATTAATTCCAATAATAAAAAAATCTTACTGACTCCAAACTTTTAAATGGTAGAGTGAATTCATGAAAATATAACAACATATTTTTTATTATCTACATAAGAAAATATCTAAATAAACTCTTGTCATCATGACATATCTCTAGTCTACATAACTGTGGCAAAAAAAGTAAAGGAAAAAGGAAATGAACTGGCTTTGTGAACAGCTGTTCTGCAGGAAGCACCTGTCCTCCTCGGTCAAGAGGAGAAAAGCCCCCTGAAGTCCAGACACACAGCAATATGCTCATTTAAACTCTGCTGTGCCCCATGACTCAGCAGGGAGACGCGTTTGTCACTGGGATCCAACACAAGTCATCAGGATTCTGTTCAAATATGTGTTTACTGAGCCAACACACACATCTCATTCATATTCACAAGCACAGGAGATCACAGACCACCTGCCTTATTCTGCCTTTCTAGACACACTTCTTATTCTAAACAGAGGTGGGTAGTAACGAGTTACATTTACTTGAGTACATTTTTTGGGTAACTAATACTTTTAGAGTATATTTTAAAATGGGTACTTTTACTCTTACTCAAGTATATTTTTAGAGAAAAAACGGTACTTTTACTTCGTTACTGTGGGCGACGCTCCTCTCGTTACTGTATCTTGAACGATGCCCATTCGCGAATGATTCATTCTTTTGAGTCGATTCTGTTTAAAGACTTTATCAAACCAGTTGGCAAACCAGTGAATTGGTTCGCGAATCAGTTTGAATGATTCGTTCAGTTCCTGCCGCACGCGCTGAGTCTCTGAAGCGGTTCTCTCTCAGATAACAGAGAGTTTAAGAACATCAAGAGCGATGAAGACGTGGCTTTGGATCTACAGTCAGTTGAAAGCAAATCTGCAAAGGCTTGTTTGCTAGAGCTATATGAAGATCTTTATTAGATGAACACCGCGTGTGCTGTCTACTGTTCCACAGGTATAGGCCACGATACCACTATGACATGACCAGTTTGTTGTACATGTAGGCCTACCTTACATTAAATACAATGTATAATTTATACATTAAATAATCTGTCACAGAGTATGAAATGAACACCCGCGGAACCCGCGTAAGCTCTGCGCAGCGGCGCGCGGCCTGTTCTAGACACAATTAATATTCATATTTTTACAATATTTACGCTTGCAAAAATATAGGCTACATTTGTTTACATTTTGCAGAACAGAAGATCCGTCAATATGCATTTGTTTCGTTATGTTCAGAGCAGTCATGTGAGGAGTTTTCAGAGGTTTCAGTGTCAGAGGTTATAGGATAATGATTTCTGAAGGATTATGTGACTCTGAAGACTGGCGAAAAAGGCTGATGAAAATTCTGATCTGCATCACTGAAATAAATTACGTTAAAAAATAAAAATATATTGAACGGAACACACACACATTATATAAATGTAATCTATATATCTAAATAAAAATATTCAGTACCTATATGATCCAAAGTAACTAGTAACTAACTACTTGAGTAGTTTTTTTTTATCCGATACTTTTTTACTCTTACTCAAGTAACTATTCAGACGATTATTTTTACTTGAGTAAATATTTCTAGAAGTACTTTTACTTTTACTTGAGTACAGTTTTTGAGTACTCTACCCACCTCTGATTCTTATACATGTTTTATTTTGTTCACTGTTAGATGTGTTCTGCTCCTGTTTGTATCTCTACCAAAGCAGAGCAGCTGCCCAGATGAAAATGTTATGCCTTGGAGGTTACTGGTAACATTTCTTTAGAGAAATAAAGACATAAATGAAACAGTTGTTGACATACTGCACAGTGAGAGATCATTTGCAAATATTTGATGCAAAATGTTTAAGCTCGTATTAAAATCTACACAGTAAAAAGTGATAAGTTGACTTAACTTAAAAAAATTGAGGAAACACGTTGCCTTAATTTTTTAAGTAAATAATAATTTTAAAGAAATATAAGTTAAGTGAACTTGACAATTCACTTATTTTTTTTTTTATTATTATTTACATAAAAATTTTAAGGGGTTTCCTCAATTTTTTTTAAGTTAAGTCAACTTGTCACCTTTTACAGTGTATGACAATGTAATTGTATTTAATTTGTTACTGATAGATTTAAGATTGCATGTAAGGGTCTAAGGGAAAAAGTCAGAGAAATTCTGGCAGAATTCTCCATTCAATCTCATTATTTTTTAATAGAACCAACTGAGATATTCCAAAAGTTATTGTTGTATTGTTGTTTATTCAACCTCTGTCACTCTAAAATCTCATCCATCCATCAGATTTGAAGTTTTTTGTCCATGATGCCGAGCTGCAAATGAATTTTGAGAGCCATGAAACCATTATTTTATTTTATTAATAATTTAACTTATTTTTTATCATTATTATTATATAGCTTTAATTTATCTCTATTTTACTTTCAGTAATTTCTCTAGAAAATAAAATGTACTCATTATTTCAGTTAATTTTCAGTTACTTTTCTATATTTCTATATTTAATTTTAATTTAATTTTATTTTATATATAGAAAAAATTTATCTTTTCAGTCAACTATTTAACTATTTAACAACTGCTTTTTTTCCTAGCACTAAACTATTGTTTTATGGTTCTCTTGGAATTTTATGGAAAAAAGGACAATCCTCTTGTGTTTCATGGAAGAAAAAAATACAAGTTTGGAAGAACACGAAGGAGAGCAAATAATCAATTTTCATTTTTGACTGAACTTTTCCTTTAAAGAGATCTCATTTGCAATTTTTCTTTGTTACAGATGAGGACATATTAATTTGTGTGGACATTATCTGTCTCCATTTGACTGTTACATGGGGACGTGCTATTCTTCAGACTGTTTGTTGTGTTTATACCTTCCTCACTGAGAACAGCCGACTGCTGAGTTTTTTTCCAGCCTTCTCCTTTCATATGTTCTGCTGGAAACAAGGTTGTTTTCTGGTGTCTCAGGTCATAAAACTCAAAATCTTCTTCTCAAAGCTTTACAGTCTGAGCTGTACCTCAGCATTCACAAAAGTTCCCCTCACAAAACTAGTTTCTTTCTGCAGAATCCATCTGGTCACTCTCAGTGGTGTTTTGTGGATGAATCCAGTCATCCTGCTAGTTCGAAGCCCATTGACTCTGTAATGTGATAAAACAGGCAGCCATTGTTGAGCACGTTCACACTGCATGTCTATAATAGTGTGAGTTAACCCATGCTGTTTCTCTTCCTCCACAACAGGGACGTGATTCAAAAAGAGATGAAGGGCTTGTGGGTAAAACCAGGGGTTAAACCTGGATCTAACAATCTGAAATGATGTTCCAGCGTCCTTGAATTAGAAAAGAAACAAAATATTGGCAGTTTGTTCATCACTCCTTTCTGTTTTCTGTGTGCGTCAGTCCAGCTTGAGTCTGTTCCATTTAGTGAACCAGCACATACCATACTGATATATAAATCTATATACACGTATTTCAGCTTTACTTCAAATACTGGAAATACAAATTCCTTGTACTATTTTCCAAACCATTGTATGTCTGACAAAGACTTGGTGCATGACTCACGTGGACTCTTTTTGGAGCTCTTGGAATTGTATGGAGAAAAGAAGGGCATTCTTTTGTGTTTTACGGAAGAAAAAATTTATACAGGTTTGGGAAAACATGAGGGAGACACAATGATCAATTTTTATTTTTGATTTAATTGTGCCTTTAGAAAGATCTCATTTGTGTTTTTTCTATGTTACAGATGTGGACCGATGAGTTTTTTATTTTTATTTTTTTTTTAGAATGTGAGTCCAGTAATCAGCTTGTTTTGTTTTGTGGACATTGCATTCCTTTTCCATTTAGTGAGCCAACACACACCATACGGATATTTTTTAGTTTAGTAAAGTGAGTCCATTTAATCAGCTTGGAAATTAAAACCTATTCTTTTCATTTTGTTATTCAGTTAAACTACATAACTTGTTGAATTATGGCAGTCTGAAAAATGAAAATTGTCATTTATTCACCTACTTTATTTATTCTGCAAAGCACCAAAGGCGAAGAATATTTCAACTATGGAGTATAAAACATTGCATTTTTTTTCAACGAGTTTCGCAGAAGAAAGTACAGTCAACTGGATTGAACTGATGGAATGTGGAGAGCAAAACTTACAGGTGTAAATTCAGAATAGCAACAGAGTTACTCAGTTCACCTTGAAAATGAAAATCTATTCATCCTCATTTCTTTAAAGCTGAAAGGGAAACTTCAGATGTTGGGGAGCTCATATACACGTGGTTTTGTAGCTCTGTTTGACCACATAGATCAAACACAAACAGTCTTTCATCAGTCTATAAACCTGGATAATCGATTGTGTTTGAACAGCCCTGTTTACTAGGTGCTTCTGTTGAAGTGTTCTGCTGCAGCAGGGCTAATTGGTCTGCCGTGGATACTTATGAAGTACTTAACATGCAGGTCTATTTAAACATTATTGATCAACAAAGTGTCAACAAAGCCAAATCTTTTTACATTTCATGTCGACTGAGGAGAAAAGTACTCTTGCTCTGCTTTGGAGTGGCACTGCTAATCAGCTCTGTATCAAGATATTAAATAATAATAACTCAGGTTGATATTAGCACAGTCAAGCCATTTACACATGCAGGGGCGAATGAGGATTTCCATGTCATGTTGCCTAGTAACTCATATGATGGACTGGAAAAGGCTAAATACAGCTGAACGGATGCTGCCCTCATTAGCAGGATTCTTGGCTCCCGCTTCTCTTCCGAAGATGCATTGGATTGACACTGAATGTTATCAACAGCTAGCTGTCAATCATCAGGCTGTCATAGTTACTACAGTTTAAACATGCTGTGTATGTGAGCGGAAATGTACATTCTTGTGATTATGATGTGCTTACTGTTCAGGTGTGGAACAGATTAACATTTTAATTACACCAAATAGTTTTATCATTTTATTTTAAATTTTATTTTATTTGTTTTATTTGTAATGTAATCACAAATGTGTTTTTCAATATAGTTCAGTTTCATTTCTACAGTGCAATTATGATTTTTTTTGTATCTATTCGTATCTATATCGTATTTATTGTACGAATGCACTATGTATTTTTTAAATTACACATAGCATATTGGTTTCTATGTATACTTTTTATTTATTTGACTTGAGAGATATATATATATATATATATATATATATATATATATATATATATATATATATATATATATATATATATATATATATATGGATGGATAGTGGAGAATGGACATTGTATACATGGGATTAGGTCCATATTTGTGTAAAGAAAAGATTGAAATTCTTGTCTAAAATGTCTGCTCATTTGACAGGTTTCTGGACGGCAAGATTCTGGACATCAATAAAGAGTTCCAGCCGTACCTGGGCGAGGGTGGGCGGATTCTGGAGATCCGTTCTCCTGACATCGTGGCGAGTGTGAAGAAGGCTGCACAGGCGGTGGGCTACACAGAGGGGGCTCTGCTGGCGCTGGCCATCATCATCATTCTGTGCTGCATCCCTGCTATTCTCATCGTCATGGTGACATACAAACAGTGAGTAGAATATTCTTACAGCTCTGATTGACACTGCCTGTCGAATTGTCCAATGACAGATCCCAATGATAATCAGCCTCATAAGTCGCATATTTTAGCGGTTTTGAACAGCTTATAAACAGCTTCTAGCACTGCAGAAACATTCCCATCAAACTGAATTTACTTACTACTTAATTTACCCACAGTAAAATATTCAAAATAAAGTGTGCTACAGACACATTCACATGTTATTTTAGCTTATTTGGTTAAATTATTATCATTATTATTATCCCCTGCTGAAACAAAAACAACAGCTAAAACCAGCCTTTGCTGGTTGGCTGGGTTTAGGTGGTTTAAGTTGGTCTCCCAGCCTGGCCAAGCTGGTGTTCAGCTGGATTCAGTTAGTTTGTCAGCTGGTCCCAGAGCCTAACCAGCTGGTCATTTTAATTTAATTTTATTTTATTTGTAATATAATCACAAATATTGTTTTCATTATAGTTCAGTTTAATTCCTACAGTTTGTTTTTTTACATTTTATTTTATTTTTAATTTAATTTGATTTTTAATTTGTATTTTGAAAAAGAAATACAATATATTTCATTTTCGTTCATACAGTTTTTTTCCTTGTTTTTTCAGTGGGGTATTATTAGTTAATAACTGACATAATTATTATTGGTAGAAGCAGTAATATTTTTAGTATTAGACAGCCAGTTATAATAATAATAATAATAATAATAATAATAATAATAATAATAATTTGAGTATCATTAGTTTATTTATTTTAGTCAGACAATAAATACAAAACATAATATTTTTAGTATTAGGCAGCGAGCTAATAATAATAAAAAAAACTTATAAATAATAATAATAATAATAATAATAATTCTAGATGTATTTGCTTTTTTCAAGGTGTAAAAAAAGCACACAAATCTAGCTTGTTTTGTATTTTTCTTCATATTCCCTTAATTTTAATTCATGACTATGGTAAATGGGATTTGTTAAATCGCATCCCCTTTATGTAACTGCAAATACAAATCATTTATATTCACAAATGTTATGCATCATAGATACTGTAACGGTGCGTGGTTGTAGAGGTAAGCACATGAAGACAGGAGTAGACGTAAAGGAGTATTTGATTGGCTTCAACACACATTGACCATTATAAAACATTAAACCAAGGCCAAGATAAGGGGAGAACTGAGGACTTATAAAAGGAACGGAAACAAAGGAGCAAACAAGATGATTAAGACAAAACAGGTGAATGGAATAAACGATGATTAACTAATGACAGGAAACCTACCAAATAAGGACAAACAGGAACTAAACTGAAACCAACACATGACAGATACATTATAAATCTTGTTTCAACAGCTGCTTTCAATACTCAAGTTAACTATGATTACAAGACTAGTAGAGTAGAGCTAGCAGTTAAAAAGTATATAAACATTTAACATAAAGACAGTGTAGTTCTTGTACCTTCCATCTTAGAGCTGCTATTGTACACACATGAAGACGTTTTTGAGGGGAAGTCGTGGCCTAATGGTTAGAGAGTCGGACTCGTAATCCAAAGGTTGTGGGTTCGAGTCTCGGGCCGGCAGGGATTGTAGGTGGGGGGAGTGAATGTCCAGCCCTCTCTCCACCCTCAATACCACGACTGAGGTGCCCTTGAGCAAGGCACCGAACCCCGAACTGCTCCCCGGGCGCCGCAGCATAAATGGCTGCCCACTGCTCCGGGTGTGTGTTCACGGCTGTGTGTGTGCACGCTGGATGGGTTAAATATAGAGCACGAATTCCAAGTATGGGTCGCCATACTTGGCAGTATGTCACTTCACTTCACTTTACTATACAGTTGCACATCTCTACTCACGTCTGCACGTCCGTAAACTCTACAGTTCTGAGAGCATTGAGGACAGGCTGAAAACACACAGTAGGTGAGGGAGATGAGTATTGGATGCCAGGTATTAAAATGGCTTTTTTCAGTAATTAGCCATGCTAACAGGTTAATCTCCCAGTCAGTGTGAAAGCAGATTAATTATAAGCATTTGTGACATATCCCAGGCATTCGATCCATCCGTCACATCTACTCATGAAAGCCCAGCATATGGGCCTGCTCTCCACACACAACAGCCCCTCTGAGGCCTGAGTGTGATCCTGACCTTCTGCACACACCAATGAGTCAGTCATCAACTATTTTGTAAATGCATAACAGATGGGTAATTATAGAGTGAACACAAACAGCTAAACACACACACCTACAGTACGTGTGTAAAGCTGGCTCTCGCGCACACACACACAAACACGCATACATGACTGCATTCAGATGTTTTGATGCATATTAAAGAGTTCAGTTTGTGATTAGACTCTTGTATTCAAGGTGAAGTGACTTTTATGTTGTTTCATTTGGTTGTTTACTAAAGATGCATAATAGGAGACACAAGTGTTAGCTTATATATCACAACATGAGATCTCACACTGTCTTTCGAGTAATTGCATTCTGGTTAAATAAATAATATTGAGAGGAACGCATCTTTGATAGCCTCCAGGAAGCCCAGGGTCAGGAAGAGAGTATGTGTGGATGAAATACAAAGATGGGAAGGAGAATGGAGAGCTGCAGAGACAGAGAAGGGTTGCTGCTGAGAGCTGTATTGTTTCCCAGCTCTAGAGATGTGAGATAAACCAGGCTTATCCTGTGCTCTTATCACATTTTACACCATGAATTATGCACTCACACCTCCAGCAACCAAAATGGGCTGCATGGTTTTACACTAAGCATTTTCTGACCTGTGAAATTAGAGTTTGGACTGCCAGTCGATTAAATATATGAATTAAGATCATGATCTATTACACAATGAGCTGACTAACCAAGTTAATGACAATTACAATCACATATGGCAATTCATGTACGTGCAATATAAATATTTTCTGGAAAAAGAATGGTAAGAAAATCCCATTTTCAGGCATTTACAGTGGGGAAAAAAATTATTTGATCCCCTGCTGATTTTGTACAGGTAAGGAGCTGAGATTAGGAGCACTTTCTTAAAGGGACTGCTCCTACTCTCAGTTTGTTACCTGTATAAAAGACAGCCTGTCCACAGAAGCAATCAATCAATCAGATTCCAAACTCTTCATCATGGCCAAGACCAAAGAGCTGTCCAAGGATGTCAGGGACAAGATTGTAGCCCTACACAAGGCTGGAATGGGCTACAAGACCATCGCCAAGCAGCTTGGTGAGAAGGTGACAACAGTTGGTGTGATCTATTCGCAAATGGAAGAAACACAAAATAAGTGTCAATCTCCCTCGGTCTGGGGCTCCATGCAAGATCTCACCTCGTGGAGTTTCAATGATCATGAGAACGGTGAGGAATCAGTCCAGAACTACACGGGAGGATCTTGTCAATGATCTCAAGGCAGCTTGGACCATAGTCACCAAGAAAACAATTGGTAATACACTACGATGTAAAGGACTGAAATCCTGCAGCGCCCGCAAGGTCCACCTGCTCAAGAAAGCACATGTACAGGCCCATCTGAGGTTTGCCAGTGATTCATAGGAGAACTGGGTGAAAGTGTTGTGGTCAGATGAGACCAAAATCCAGCTCTTTGGCATCAACTCAACTCGCCGTGTTTGGAGGAGGAGGAATGCTGCCTATGACCCCAAGAACACCATCCCCACCGTCAAACATGAAGGTGGAAACATTATGCTTTGGGGGTGTTTTTCTGCTAAGGAGACAGGACAACTGCACTGCATCAAAGGGACGATGGACGGGGCCATGTACCGTCAGGGTCAGGGCATTGAAAATGGGTCGTGGATGGGTATTCCAGCATGACAATGACCCAAAACACACAGCCAAGGCAACAAAGGAGTGGCTCAAGAAGAAGCACATTAAGGTCCTGGAGTGGCCTAGCCAGTCTCCAGACCTTAACCCCATAGAAAATATGTAAAGGGAGCTGAAGGTTCGAATTGCCAAACATCAGCCTCGAAACCTTAATGACTTGGAGAGGATCTGCAAAGAGGAGTGGGACAAAATCCCTCCTGAAATGTGTGAACTACAAGATACGTCTGACCTCTGTGATTGCCAACAAGGGCTTTGCCACCAAGTACTAAGTCATGTTTTGCAAAGGGGTCAAATACTTATTTCATTCATTAAAATGCAAATCAATTTATAACTTTTTTTGAAATGCGTTGTTCTGGATTTGTTTGTTATTGTCTCTCACTGTCTCTCATCATTAAAATTATAGACTGATCATTTCTTTGTTGGTGGGCAAACGTACAAAATCAGCAGGGGATCAAATAATTTTTTTTCCCCCCACTGTACATACAGGCCAGAAAGTATAATTAATTTTAAATTATATATTAATATAAATTATATTATATTTCCATTTATATTGTTATATTTCCATTATACAGTTTTCTTATATTTTCATATTTAGCATGCTATATGTATCCATCCATTTTTTTTAAACCACTTGTCCTCTGTATGGTTGTGTGTATATTATATTATATTATATTGTACAATTTTATGATATATTCTTATGTAGTATTCAATATTATCCATTATTTTCCATGATTTATTATCCAGTATTATTATACTATACATTTTCTAAACCATTTTTCCTCTGTTGGTTTGTGGGAATATTATATTATATTACATTGTTTGTGTTTCTTTGAATTATTCCTGTTCCTAATTATCCAATCATTTTCCTTTCTTCCTCTTTCCCTGCACTTCCTGTCGCTGCATGTGGAACCTGCGCTCAGATTCAAAGAGTAAGTTCAAATTCTTCTTTTTGATGAATTATTTGCCAGAGACTGTATGCCTTCGTACCCTCGTTATTCGGTTCAGTCCTTAAAACAGAACCATATGAGTAGAAAGCTTGAATTGAGATGAGACGCAAAGGACATACTCACTCCAGCCCTCTCTGATTCCAGCAGAATAGCGATGGCTTTGAAAATGAACAGAAATGACTGGTTTCATGACCTCATAGAGTACAAAGTGAGCTGGGTTCAGCTCCCTCCTAATAAAACACCTCATCTCAGTGTGAAAGGTGCTGAATAACCCATGATATTTTGCATTGCATGAATAAAAAGTGCTGGAACAGATCAAATGAGAGTTGCTGGAACTCCAGACCTCATATCCTCCTATAATAGAGCTGAAATGAGCCTTTTGAAAAGAAGGAAACTCACTCTTTGGGGGTGCTTTACAGGAGGCAGGCCGAGTGTGCCAAAACCGCCCGTATCCAGATGTCTCTTCCTACCGGAAAATCAACAGGAGGTGGTGCTCCGACCAATCTCTACGAGGAGCTGGGAGACGGCGGCATGTAAGTTACCTGTCCTAAATAATACCCTTAACCTTCAGCACAGACAGCAGAGAGATGATTAACAAGATTTGGGTGTGTATCTGTAGGTAAATCAAGAATGGTTTGCCCAAAAATGAAAATTATGCCATAAAATTCTCTCTGAATCTCTTCGTCATTTAAAACCTGTATGACTTACTTTCTTGGGACACCACAAAAATATTTTGGACCAAAACAGCACCATAAAAGTAGTCCATAGTACATTGTAAAATATATGTTTTATAAGAAAAGTCTATTTCAGTCTCTACTTAAAAAAAATGTATTTTAATTTAATGTGCATTTCTTTGTACTTATTTTTGAAATGTATAACAATCAGTGAGTGGAAATTGTTTCTACACCCAATTGTTTTGGGTAGTAAAAGTAGTCAAATTTAGAGTCATAAATGTACGAGACATAAAAGAACCGATGACATTAATAGTCATAGACATCAAACTCTTTCTAAATATGTGTGAGTGAAATACAACAAAGCAAAACTGCGGCAAAGTGTACTGAATGATTTTTGCCACTCGCTATCATTTGTATGGACAAAAGCAGCATGAACATTCTGCTAAATATCTTATTTCATGTCACATGGAGGAAAAAGAAAGTCTTTCATGATTTGAATGTCACGTGAGTGTAAATAATAGAATGAATGCACATTTTTAGGTAAACTACCCCTTTAATGCCCTGACCTGGTTCTTCATTTGAAATAGAAATTAGTTTTTCCTTGATATTCTCCAAAGGGAGAAACTGTTCCTTTTTGACTTCCCGAAGGTAATTGTTTCTTTAGTAAATTAGCTGCCTTTTTGGCTTTAATACTGAGTCCATCCATAGAGATGTGCTCACTGGACGCGTGGGTTTGGTGCAGCAGGAGTCCATTGCCAAGCTAAAGGCTGTTGTGAGTAGAATGAAATGTTAATAGATTAAAAGATTATAGCCGCAGCACAGCATCTGCGTCCCTCAGGTAAAGCCTTTTAAAGTGCTTTTGATTTAATGCAATCAAAACAAATGCAGCTGCTAACACAAATAGACAGCAAAAAAGACGCGGTTTTGAATTGAATGCATTAGATTAGATGCTGAGATTGCTAGACCATGTTTCTGAACCGCAGTCTAATGCCATCAACAGAAAGAAACATTAGGGTAGAATTTGTTTGCTTGTGCGTTTGGGCAAACATTTTGTTCTTTTGTTGGATATTAATAAAAACAGTGGTCTGTCAGCAACCTTACTTAACAAAGATTAAGGTGTCTCTCTGTGACCCTCAGATTGATTGTTGTATTTATTTGTTTATTTTTTTACCAGAAATTTCACCCCAAAAACACAATAAATTAATTTAGTTGAATTAAAATTAATGTAATATAGTTTAATTTTAATATATAGTTTTAATTCTATAATTCTAATTTAATTTAATAATTTAATAATATATGTGACCCTGGACCACAAAACCAGTCCTAAGTAGCATGGGTATATGGATAGCAATAGCCATGGGTGTAGTATGTAGCAATAGTATGGGTCAAAATTATCTTTTTTTCTTTACTGCCAAAAATTATTAGGATGTTAAGTAAAGATCATGTTCCATGAAGATATTTTGTGAATTTCCTACCGTAAATATATCATCAGTTATTTTAAGTAATGAAAATATGTAGGTATTTTTAATGGTTTTAGTTTTAGGTCTTTTTTAGGTTTTAGAAACATTATAGTAATAAGGAATTGTAGTGCAAATAATGTCAATGCATAAACAATCCTAATGGCCTAAAAATATTTTCTTCATCTCATTTTTCAATTGATTTTGGGGTAAAATATGACCTTAATGTATTTTCTTTACATTCCCATCCCACTGATATACTAATATACGGTATTTATGCAGTTTGCTGCATATATCATATTACACATTTCATACACATTCGTAATGAATGATTAAAAGGATGAGTGGTTACATTTCCTCTCTATTTACCTTTTACATGCGTCTCTTAGACCTCTTTACATCTGATATTAACATGCATTTCATATCCAGAGAGTATCCTGATATTATTTAGCTGGATTGCATTAATTACTTGCACTCATCTCACTTATCCACAGAAGCCTCCACTTACAGTATATGTTACTTAGTTGTACTGTATGTGATTAATAAAAACACATTTGCATTTACACCTTTGTGGAACATGGTTTTGTGTGCATTTACATCTGGCTTTTATAGCGGTCAAGTTTCTGTTTTCGATTCAGTCACTGAAGATGCATGTTAATGCCAAATGTGAACAGAGCCTGCCTGTGTTAAATTGTCATCATATCCCTCTGTCTACATGCATTTTTCCTCATGTTTCATTCATTCTCATCTTCTCTTTGCATTTTCCAGGCTTGGACTACAGTGAGTAACATAAAATATGCTGCATTTCCCTGCAGTGATCTTTCTTACACGCTGCTATCAATGTATTTTAAAATCCCTCTTGATTTGTGGTTTGTAGCTTCTAGTCCCTGTGTAACTGCTCTGCTAGTTTTTTTACCATTTCATCTGTTTTTACCCTTGATTCATGTTGAATTGCATATTGAAAGGAACATTTTGATACTATTTACTGTTAAAAAAAGATAAAATGCACAGATACATGTGTGTAGCTCTGTAGTGGATTAAAGCTTTAGTAGTTTGGCTAGATAAAGCCCTCGCCTCCCGGCTCTAGTGGTTCCTCGCAGTTCTCTCCTCAAAGCAAACAAAAACACGCTTCTCGCGTCCTTCACTTTGAGACTCGCCATTGTAATAGCTCATCTTGATTGATGTTTGAACGAAGATTATCTGAACAGATAGGGATTTCAGACTGGTTTATGAATGCTAGTGTATGAGCTTCGCACTTCGTAACTGGAAATACACAATTTTGATGCCTGCTTGCATTCGTCGTGTAATTGCGGCATTCCATACAAAGTCGGATGTAGAAGGGTATTCCTACTTAATTTCTCAGACTATATAGACACATTGCTCAAGGCCTAGTGAAATACATAATAATGACTCTTTGAATCTCATGCCAACTAATGGAAAATACTGTACCATAATTTTACATATTCATTAGTTATTAAAAAAACTGTTGATTTAATTACTCTGAAGGAAACGAGTGTGCTAAAAGGTAGTTTTAGCTATTCTTATTTGCAACATAAAACTATATAGCATTAAAATATAAAAAGACATTAAATACGAGATCAACATTGCGTAGAATCGTCTTGCGTCATGGATCTGCCAGATTTTCAGATGCCGCAGTAAACCGCAGATGTGGTTTAGAAGAAAATGTGTCTTTACACTGGCCCAATGGGTATACCCTATGATTATCAACAAGAAGAAAAGCTCATTACACGTGTTTAAGGATCTTTTTCTTCAAAAGTTTGCATTTTATTGGTTTACAAGTGAATGTTTATCATTAAAACTGTGTAATTCCTGTGTTGCACTTTTCCAAATAGGAACTTGGATATTTGACTTTCTGAATTGAACGCAGCATAATGTCTCCTGAAGTATTATTAAGACTATTTTTAAGACTATTTATCTCAGAAATCCTGACTAAGAGTATTTGCTTTAGCTTTTTTAAAGCTAAATGTAAAATCTTGAGCAAATTTGTTTGGCCGAGCTCCATTAAAGTGAAGGATTTTTGTGTAGTGGGTCATTAGCGCTCTGTCCTCCCATGGCTGTTCTCTTCCCTCAATTCCTTCCCGTCTCTTTCCACACACGCTTCAATCTCCTCTCCTTTCATTTTCTCTCGTGGGCTGCAGAAGGCGCAGAAAGTCTGTAATCGAGGAGGCGGATCGACAGAGTCTCATAAGAGCCTTCGCCTCTCGTGCTATCACTGCTCACAAACTGTGTGCCGGAAACGGAAAGTTGCTCGACAAGTTGCCCAAGTCAGAAAGTAACGTCACCTTCCTCTCGGATGAACGGCCGCTCACCACGCAAAATCCGCTTTACCAGGATGGAGCGTCTAGTAGTCCCGAGCCCAACTCGGAGGTGCACAGGGTCAGTGGGTTTTTGGACAGTGACATCCCATCTCCGACAAGCCCCATCAGCCAGATGACGTCTTGGTCCTTACCGTCCCGTATTCGAAGACGAGGGCTTTACGATGCTCTGCGCCGACAGGCTCTTTGGGACCCTGCTGAATGGGAGGAGCAAGAGCTGAAGGCAGGGCTTAAGGACAGCAGGGAAGAGCTTGATGCTGATGTAGATCAAAGTGGTCGAAGCACAGAAACGAAGCTGTCGGTCAGAGAACAAGCCAGACAGTTTGAGCAGCAAGCTTTAGCTGAAAGAACGCCGAGACAGAGCCGGGACTCTTACGCATCTCTAGATCCAGACGACCCACTGCTAAGCGCCTTCATGTTCTCATCTAGTCCAATTTCTGTTGGCAAGGACATCCCACCCTGCATTATCACTGGGGGTGATGGTGAGACTCCTCCCCCACCCATGGCTCAACGGCCGACTCCACCTGTCCTGAGGAAGTTCAGTTCTAGTATATCCAATTACATGACGGTGGAGCCTTGTGAGATCACTCTGGAATTCATATCGGACTCTCCGGAATGTCCACCAACCCCTCTTCCTGTCCCATCCTGCTCTTTGCTTTCTCCTCCACCTGTGCAACAGGACTTCACCCCACCACCTACCCCAACTCCTGTTCAGTCTCCTGAACCCGTTCAGTCTCCGACTCCTACACCTAAGCTAAGAGGGATCCTCAAGAACACGGGCAGATCTGCCAACAGCCTCGATGTGAAAGATGACAGCAGTTGTGAAGGAGGTCTTAAAGACTTCACGACTGTTGTTCTAAAAGAGCTAGAGTCTAAACTAGGTGAAACAGATGGCAGCCAATCAGAATCAGAAACTTCTGCTTAGCTCCCAAACTAACCAATCACAGCAGAATGAGAGACTCCACCCACCCCAGCCATTCATTTCTGAATGAACTCTGGAACTCTTTACCTGTCTTCATTCCTACACCTCTATTTCATTACTTGCTTTTGCATGTATTATTTCAAGGGCACTTTACTTTGAGAGCAGTTTATAGTATATTTCAAAGAAGGTCAAAAGCGTATGTGGCTGGCTTCAGTGTGATTGAGAGGGGATTTTTCTATTTTACATTTTACTGTTTTTATGTTATGAGCGAGTCGTCTTTAAACTTCAAGCACTTCATAGAGCGATAACTTGTGCATTTGTCAGTCAAACAGAATACAGAGAAAGGGAGTGAAGAATTTGATTTAAAATATTTATGCTATGATTGTAATTTTTGGACAATGAAATCCTACAGGTATAAGCAAATAAAATTGTTATAAGAACAGTTCTAATGGATTATAGTAAAGATGCTTTTTAAAAAGTATAGGAAAAGGAATTTGCAGTAATGCATTTATATGATGGAGTAAATGTGTGTTCATGTAGAGCATTCTACCTCTAAACTGTTTTTCTTTATTATTATTTTTAATTTAGTGATTTAAACTGTTCTGCTGATTTCAAATTGACCCTTCAAAGGTTTAGTCAGTAAGCTTTTATTCAGCAAACAGTGACAGTAAGACATTTGTTATTACAAAATCTTTCTATTTTAAATAAATGCTGTTCATTCGAACTTTCCATTCATCAAAGGCTCCTGGAAAACAGTATCCTGGTTTCTAGTAAAATATTAAGCAGCACAACTGAATAATAAGAAATTATTTGTTTTTTTGAGCACCAAATCGGCATATTAAAATGATTTCTGGAAGATCATGAGACGCTGAACACTGGAATAACAGCTGCTAAAAATTCAGCTTTGGCATCAAAGGAATAAAATAGCTTTTTAAAATATCAAAATAGAAACAGTTATTTTAATATTTTACAATATTACGGTTTTTACTGTATTTATCAAATTAATGCAGTCTTGGTGAGCATGAAACATCTTACCGACCCATAACTTTTAACAGTAGTGTACTTTAAGAATGTGTATACACATTTATAAGAAGATTTAAGTAAGTGGAATAATGTTTTACCAGTGGAATATATGAAATAATTACTTTTTATCAGATTAATCAACCTAATATTTGAACTGACTGAATATTTAATGTTTAAATGGTGCTTCGTAGCAGGCGGATGTTGGTGTGAGGAGTTTTTATCATGATCATTTGACTCTGAGAGGAGTGTCTGTTAATGATGAAGGTGGTGACAGAGGTTATCAAGTTTGATTAGTATGGGCCTTATAATAAATGATAAGATTTTGTTTGATCAATTTAGTATAATCTGAAAAAAGAAAAAGGATGAATTGACTCAAATTATCCAGTAGCCTGCACAGCCTAAGTAATTCAATGGAAAAGGAAGGTCATTTCAGAGGAAGAGCATGTTATTGCATTTTGATTAAAGATTCGGAAAATACATTTTTATTTATAATAATGGGCACTGGTGAATCATTCACAATAAGACTTGCATTAAGAAAGTAAATAGGGTTGGTTTTGAAGGTTAAAAACAGGTCATTCTTTATACATATTTCTGATTTATTCACCGTATCTCTCTCTCTCTATCTCTCTCCCCTGTTCTTTCACCCTCTCTAACCCTTTTTAAAGGCTGTCTAGAGTGCCAGACCTCCTGAAGCTCTCCTGTCTCCGTTCGGTCCTGCGGATGTTTTTGCCCTTTCAGAAACACAAGCAGACAAGAATCACGTTGAGATTAAACAATACCGCTAATCGTTTATGTGGCACATGGCAGGGGGACGTTCGCTCCGCCGTTCCCCGCTGAATTCACCCCATCAGGCACGCAGTCAATGTTTCTCCTTTCAGACAAACCACTCCTTCAATATCTCAGCAGGGGTCTGCAAATGGCGTCTCCCTCATCCATATCGAAAAATCTGTTTGAAATCTGTCATCATCCCATAAGCAAATGCACACCGATTTGCTAACGTCTCATCTTTGGTTCTGATGTGTTAATTTTTTATTACATAGACATTAGGTGAAATTACACTTATTAATGGAAGCCTGTTTCTGCCATGGAGTAAAAAATCTATTTTTATTTCACAATTATCGTCAAAACTGTGAAATACAAACATAAGTATATGGACAGACTTGTGAGGACCATTAAATCTTGAATGAACAGTCTCCGAAAGACAGGAGGACACATACATCTTTATGAGAATTTAAATGTGCTGTGATCTGTGAACACACACACATCAAAATAATTGATACAATATAATATTAACTATTGATTTGCTATTAAAAAATGTAAAAAAGGTCTGTTTTTAAAAGACAAAGTACTTAAAGTACTCTCATTTTCTAATAGAGCAGGAGAGATTAGTTTGATTTTGAAAGTAATATGAAAGGAGGGAGGAAGTGAGGAAGATACAAACACAGGAGTGAAAAATAGAAGAGAATTAGGGTTAGCGATGTCAATGGCAGACTCATCAATTGCTTTCATCCTGCTGAGCAGTTCATGTGACTATAGAGCTGTTCCTCTGAACCTACAAACAAGCTCTGACACATGCACACAGCATCCACTCGGTTTGTACATAAATCATCTGCCTCAGAACACATAAATAACACATCATTTGTCATCTTTGATAATATTATCTATTCTTTGTTGTTTATTGCATTGTTGTAGGTAGAATAAATGAAAGCCTGTTTCTTTCACAAAATAAAAAGGCAATTATGACTTTTTATCTCACAAATCTGACTACTTTACCACAATTGTGGAAGTTGTGTGTATGTGTCAGGGCTTGTTTGTAGGTTCAGAGGAACTGCTCAGCAGGATGAAAGCACAGACGGTGAGGTCTGGAGAAATTTAATTAATCAATCGATGAGACTGCTGTTGATATCACTTACCCTAATTCTCTTTTTCTCTCCTGTGTTCGTGTCTTCCTCACTTCCTCCCTCCTTTAATATTCCCTGCTTCACCACACAAAATAAAACTAATCTCTCTTACTCCATTAGAAAATGAGAGTACTTCATCTCAGTGCTTTGTCTGTTAAAAGGAGATCTTACTATGTTTTTTGATGCGTTGTATGGCCTCCTGTCTTTCCAAGATTGTTCATGGCTTAACAGTCTCCATGAGAATCCATTCTCTGCATTCATTGAATTGAGAACTTTTCTGCATCAGCTTTTCTGTTTCTGAGGGACATCACTCATCTGCCACTCTCATTCATTATGTGAGAGAAAGATGTGTTTGTGTGCGTTTAACAGGGATATTTCATAACTTATTCATTTGAAAGAGAACGTGCACCCTCTGACACCACTCTGCATCTTTATTTAGGGGGTGAATTTCATTAAACCTGTTAAGAACTGTCCAGTGGCTCTAATTTCATTTCTGTCTTTAATTTAATTTTATTTTATTTGCATACTATGAATAGTTTTGAGGATATTTATTCAGATATATTTTGTGGGACAATTTTACTTCGACACTATAGCCAAGTACGCACACACACTCAGAACAACATGCTGCTCATTTGTCATAGTGTTTTAATCACTTAGTGGAGTTCATTCTTGGCCCTTGAGAGACCCCTCAAACCCTCAAATGTCACTTTCCTGGACATTTTGTTTGTGTTTGATAAGACAATGTATAGCTACTGCATTAAATACAGGTTGCATGAGTATGTGTGCATGTGTTTTGATTTACTATTAATAAGAAAACGACTTTCTTCAAAAAGCATATTAATGTGTTAATCTGCATCTTTAGTTATGGGGTGATTTTCATAAAGCCTGTTAAGAATATGTCCAGTGTCTAGTATTTTATTTTATTTTGATTTGATCCCTATGAATAACTTTGAGGACCCTTCTTCAGATGTAGTTCAGTTTTTTTGGACAATTTTGTTCCAAAACTATAGCCAGGTAAACACACACACAAACATGTTTTATGGGGCATTCCATATTCGTAATGTTATTTATACTCAACAGTATTCTCTATCCCCTATGGAAGCCCGTTTCCGCCAATGAATAAAAAATAAAACAAGGTAATTGCGACTTTTTATCTCACAATTCGGACTTTTTTTCTCGCAATTCTGACTTTATAACTCGCAATTCTGACTTTATAACTCGCAATTCTGAGATATAAACTCGCAATTCTGAGATATAAACTCGCAATTCTGACTTTATAACTCGCAATTCTGAGATATAAACTCGCAATTTGGAGATATAAACTCGCAATTCTGACTTTATAACTCGCAATTCTGAGATATAAACTCGCAATTCTGACTTTATAACTCGCAATTCTGACTTTATAACTCGCAATTCTGAGATATAAACTCGCAATTCTGACTTTATAACTCGCAATTCTGAGATATAAACTCGCAATTCTGACTTTATAACTCGCAATTCTGAGATATAAACTCGCAATTCTGACTTTATAACTCGCAATTCTGAGATATAAACTCGCAATTCGGAGATATAAACTCGCAATTCTGACTTTATAACTCGCAATTCTGAGATATAAACTCGCAATTCTGACTTTATAACTCGCAATTCTGAGATATAAACTCGCAATTCTGACTTTATAACTCGCAATTCTGAGATATAAACTCGCAATTCTGACTTTATAACTCGCAATTCTGAGATATAAACTCGCAATTCTGACTTTATAACTCGCAATTCGGAGATATAAACTCGCAATTCTGACTTTATAACTCGCAATTCTGAGATATAAACTCGCAATTCTGACTTTATAACTCGCAATTCGGAGATATAAACTCGCAATTCTGACTTTATAACTCGCAATTCGGAGATATAAACTCGCAATTCTGACTTTATAACTCGCAATTCTGAGATATAAACTCGCAATTCTGACTTTATAACTCGCAATTCTGAGATATAAACTCGCAATTCTGACTTTATAACTCGCAATTCGGAGATATAAACTCGCAATTCTGACTTTATAACTCGCAATTCTGAGATATAAACTCGCAATTCTGACTTTATAACTCGCAATTCTGAGATATAAACTCGCAATTCTGACTTTATAACTCGCAATTCTGAGATATAAACTCGCAATTCTGACTTTTTTTCTCACAATTGCGAGTTTATATCTCACAACTCTGACTTTCTCGCACCATAGCAAACCACTCTCCGTGTAAGGCTTTTGGACACGGTTGGACATAGCCTCCCATTACCGCCGGGCTTTCAGACAAAACATTCTTCATTTCTTTATAGTTCTGAGTTTGAGGCAGCTTCTATCGCATTATTTTAATAACAGCTGTCAAGTAAAGCGCGTATTATTGTAACACGAGAGTGGATATATATGAATGCACGCAGGTGGATTTCCTTCACTCTCGCATAAAGCGCGCTTTCATCTCTATGTTCTTGCTATAGAATTATCTTATCTCCTGTATTTAATGTTGTAAGATATCGACCAAGCAAGACATCCCCAATGAAAATTATAAATAAATGAAAATTATTTAGTCAATTATATATGAAGAATTCAGATGCAAAAGCTTAAATGCCATCTGAAATTTTCTTCTAAAATTAGTATTTTTCGTTTATATTCAGTTATTTTACTTTAATGACAATGAAAAGAACCTGTTCCTGAGAAAAATGCTCATTTTAGAATAACATTTCAGATGGCACTTATGGCTTTTGCATCTGAACTCTTCATTGACTAAATAATAATAATAAAATTAATGAATCCTTTATTTATAATTTTCATTGGGGATGTCTTGCTTGGTCGATATCTTACAACATTAAATACAGGAGATAAGATAATTCTATAGCAAGAACATAGAGATGAAAGCGCGCTTTATGCGAGAGTGAAGGAAATCCACCTGCGTGCATTCATATATATCCACTCTCGTGTTACAATAATACGCGCTTTACTTGACAGCTGTTATTAAAATAATGCGATAGAAGCTGCCTCAAACTCAGAACTATAAAGAAATGAAGAATGTTGTGTCTGAAAGCCCGGCGGTAATGGTACTGTCCAAACCGTGAGCGCAAAACACAGAAATAAAGAATAATGAGTAATTTTTATGTTTGTTCAAAAATCATATTCGGACGCAACATTCATTTAGTTCAATATATAGTTCAGCTAATTGAACAAAGTACTGCAAAGCCTTACACGGAGAGTGGTTTGCTATGGTGTGTAGAAAATGAATCCTACATATATATATATTTTTATTATTTAGCTTTTAGGGAATCACTCTTAAGAGTTGATCTTCATATGATTAATTGTTATTAATCAGAATGTACAACTTATGCCTTGTTAACGACTTGTCCAGCAAGCATTAATAACAGCAGTTATCTTTAACACGTTGTTTATTTCATTCGTGGCCAACGATTAAAATAAATCAAATAGTTAAATTGAGTTAGCTAAGTTAGCCCATGAGCGTAGGTAAACGCGATCTATTGGCAAATAGTTACGACATGTTAAATCACATAACACAGACAAAAGATTTCTTAATAAAGTCAAAGTTTTATTCACTATTCTAACACAACATTAACATACACACAAATGGGAGCGAGTTGTTTATATCTGAAGAGAGAGAGAGACTTAGGTTTTAATGCTAGCTTTTCAACCTGAGGAAACTCATAGACAAAGAAGTATTTTATCTTTACCCTCAGCGGAGAGATATCCCGGTTTCAGTCAATAAAGAGATTTGCCTTACTTGGTCTTTCAGTTGTTTTGATCGAACTCAGTTCAGGCTTTCTCCAGTTCAAAGAGACTCTTTCCTTTGGTGAATTCAGTTCTTTGCGGGCCGCGTTCGGATTGGCTGTTCGGTCGGCCGTGTGACTAGCGCACTCTTCAGTGGTTGGTTGTCTCGTTCTGACGTAATGATGTTTAGGATTAAAGTTCTTTGAAAGTTTAACTGAGTCTTTGTGTTAGTTGCTTTGCTTCGCCGTGATGTTATGGCCTGAAGCGCTTGCCGCGTGAGCAGAACGAGAGACTCGCTGGCGTGCGTGTCCTCCTGTTGTTTTCAAAACTCCAACTCCGCGAACTTCATGGGCGTGCATCCGTTTTAAGCGAGCTGATTTAGGTCCGCCCTTTTTGGCGCGTAGTCCAATCGAAAGAGTCTTTGTCGGCAGAGCCCCGCCCTGCGTAGCTGCGTGTTGCATACATTATCTGCGCAAGTATTTTATCACATAAAAACTTATAACAGCAGACTTCCATTCATCTTGTAAATAGGCGTTAATGAAAAACAGATAAGATTTAATTCATACCACAATATTATTATTCATTAAATCAGCTTTCATCCGAGACCAAACACTAGGCGTTTAACAGGCACCAAAATACAAATATCCTTTATATTCGATTTCGTAGTTAAGGCATTGATTAAACGATCTTAAATTCTAAATACACATATTAATCAAGTGAAAATGAACAACTAGTACTCAGGAAGATTATAAATTCTGGAAACAGATTTACCATAGATTTAAAATAATGCAACAGCTTATAAATGTCACAAACAAAACATCCTTTAATATATAAGTTTATAAAGGTATGGTATATATATTGTTTCTTTTCTCGAGTATATTTTGTTTAACTTTGTTCTTTAAAACAAAATCCTTCAGGGTGTGGCTCTCTTTGTTTCACTAGCACATGGTCCAGTTGAATTCCTTTGTTTTGGGGGGCGCTGCAGAGAAACGGCGCGCATTCTCAGGAATGTACTGATAGTTGCTAGGTCGTAAATGTCTTTGGATTTACTGCATGAAGTCAAGGGAGTCTGGCGCCAATAAAGTTTAGGCAAAGAGAAAGGGGAGTTCTGTTTTCTTTCGAAATGACAAAACGTGAATTTCCTGTGCTGGAATGCGAGCTTTGATCCATCCTTGCATCAGGAATGTGTTGAACCTAGATGTGTGTGTGTGTATATTGATCAGGCATTACATATTCCCCCTTTGCTCGGTGAGGTCCCCGTTTGTGGACGTCGGCGGGCACTGGAACAAGAATCAGGAAGAACAGGCACACACAAGGCACAAACAACATCTCCATCACTGACTGAATCCTGGTGCAGGGTAATTTTGGAATGTACAGGTTAGAAACTTGAGAAGACAACTGGATTACTAGAAGTGTGGTTATTTTGATTGGTTTAGTTGTCCGGGGTTCGACGAGGCGGTACAGGCGTGATCTCAATCAGGTTAAGTGAGTTCTCCGGTTCGGGTTCTTGGTCAGTTTTATCACGTCGGAAAATGCGCGGGACGCCTGACGTGCATTTGTTGCAAGACTCTTGAACGGCGTTCACTCGTTTGTGTAGGAGGAAGGCCAGGGTCAAAGTCACAACATATCCTACAATAGTAGAGATGCAAAGCGCTGTGTCAGCGGCAGACCAAGACCGAATAATCGACGCGCCAGCGGGCGGAAGGCGAGCGATAGCTTCTAAAGCTGTATCGACGGGAGTTAAATCAATCAGTTGTGTTCCTTCCTCCCTGATCCTTTCTTCCAATTCTGGATCAAGGTTGAAGGAGTGCTGTTTGAAGAAAGGTGAGATTTCGATTTCAGCCTGATACTCGTCGTCGGTAAGGTGGTACAACGCCAAATCGTCAATATGGAGGATCGAGCCCTTAGGGACCGTGATCCATAGAGTTTGGTTAGGTAGGATAATGCGGGTGGCGGTGTCGTGTTGATCGTATGTGAGGGTAGCCGTTCACGCTGGGGTGTTGACCAGCCATCGGTTTCCGATAATTTCGGCTTGCGTTACCTCAACTTGAGAACGTGGTGTCGCTTCGGCGGGGCAGCTAGTGTCGGGCCTTATGGATTCTAGGCCGCAGATGCCCTCAGTATTATCGCGGATAAACGGCTTACTCGGGCAAAGGAAGTGAATGTCCTTCGTGAGCGTACACATCTTTAGGTTTGGGGCCAGATACAACTGTTCGTTGTTATAGTGATACGCAACGACTTCAGGAGTGTGGATTTTGACATAGGTGTTCCTTTGCCAAAATCCCACAATCACTACATCTTTGAGCCGGTAAATGTTATTAGCGTCGATAATGGTTAAACTGAGGAGAATGGCCCGGTCACCTGGATCGGTTGACCACGGTTCTCGCAACGAGTTACAACGACTTATTAAAGGGAGTCAATCTCAATTTCGGGACCTGGATTTAAGGCATTTGTAAAGGGAGTTTCCTGATGAGGGGACTAGAGGAGAAGAGAGATTGGATTGAGAAACGGAAAATGGGAAAAACATAAAAGAGACACGACACACAAAAAGATACACAAAGAGACACAAGGACACCGAATGAGGTGAGGCCGCAAACGAGTGTCACATGTGTGGAGTAACTCCTCTCTACTAGAGGTTGGCCCTAGTAGTGCAGCTGAAGAGAGAGTGTATGTGTTATGTTTAAGCGAGGTCGCTATATGTTTCCTAGACAACAGAAATTATGTTAGTGTGATGTAGAGCGTATGGGTGTCGGTCTGTGTCAGTGGGCTTGATCTTCCCCCTTTGCCAGTCGGCTGGAGCTCTGGTGCCTCTTTATCTGGTTTCGATGGACCCATCGAAGTATTGGCTCGTTGCGCCCTTGGCTGATTTTGATTCGGTAGGCGACAGGTGAGAGCTTGTCTACTATCTCATGGAGTCCCGTCCAGCGAGGTAAGAACTTCTTTGCCAGGCGATGGGAAGTGTTCTGCTTTGGTTGGGCAAAGCGGTAGTACCACACTTTGTCTCCGACACTGAGCTCATGGTGAGAGGCCTTTTGGTCGTAGTAGGCTTTACGACCTTCTGCGCTTCGCTGCAGTTGCTGTTGCGCGAAGGCGAAAGTCGCTCTCAGGTGTTGATGCAACTCTTCCAGGTACTGGTGAGTGGTGTAGGCAGTGACAAGGTTCAGGTCACCGGGTTGGTACAGCAGATGCAGCGGTAGCGTCATGTTTCTCCCTGTCATCAATGTGAACGGGGGTACTCCGGTGGACCGGTGAGGGGTGGCTCGAGCGGCCATCAATACCAGTGGAAGTTTGATATCCCAATCCTTTTGATTAGCGGACACATACTTCTTTAACATGCTGACCACTGTTCGGTTACCACGTTCGACTTGCCCTGAGGACATTGGTTGGAAACTTATGTGGAGCTTGGCCTGTATGCCCAGGAGTTTCCACACTTCCTGCATGATTGCAGCGGTGAAGTGGGTTCCACGGTCAGAGTTGACCCTTAAAGGCAGTCCAAATCTTGAGAAGATGTGGTTCATTAACAGGCAGGCTGTTGTTTCTGCTGTATCGTTGGGAGCTGGGAGACATTCTATCCACTTTGTGAATTCGCAGACCACGGTGAGGAAGTATTTGTTACCCCGTGTTGACCGTGGCAGGGGTCCTACCCAGTCTATTTGGAGGTCCGACCATGGGAAAGTCATTCCCTTTCTTTGCAGTGGGGCTCGGTGGTTTGGGTTTGCCGGTTGGAACTGGCAACACACCAGGCATCCTTTTACGTATTCCGCTACGTCCTGCTGCATGCCGGGCCAGTATGCTACTTGCTTGAGGGTTTCGTATGTGGCCTTGGCACCGTGGTGTCCAGCGCATGGTGCATCGTGTGCGTGTGTCAGCAAAATCCCCCTTTGGCCGTGAGGCACTACGAGCTTTGGCGCAGTGAGAGGCTCAGGGACATATGTGAGAACACCGTCTCTCAGATGCAGCATGTGCTTGATTGAGTGGAGCGTGCGGAGCTCAGAGGAAGCAGTTAGGTCGGAAGTGGAAATAGGATGAGATAATGGATCGGCTATGTGAGCCGCAATGGTTCGCAGAGTGGGATCCGCTGTTTGGAGGGTGAGCAGATCGTCAGTAGCGAACTGAGGTGATAGGGTAACGAGGGAGGAGGCGGGGGTATGAACGCCAGTGGCGTGCTGGCGGCGGGTTATGGCTGCCACCGTTGGGTTGGGTGGGAGGGATTGAAATGTCCAGGACTCTCCGTGTAATGCTCCTGCTTTGGCGAGGGCATCGGCTTGGTCATTGAAGTCTTTGTCTTGTCCTGGTTGACGTGAATGACCTCGAACCTTTTTCCAATACACGATAATGTCGTGTTCAGTGACAATGGCATCGCTTGCTTGGAAGAGTTCCTGGTGCTTGACAGATTTGTTGTTAGCTGTCTTGAATCCATTCTGTTTCCATCCAGCTAAATGGCAGGTGAAGCTGAGACGGGCGTAGTTTGAATCGGTACAGATGAGGAATTCTTTGATGTTGTGGGATGCGGCCATTTGCAGTGTAATGAGGATGGCTGCTATTTCAGCATATTGTGATGAGCGAGGGCCTAAGTTGAATTGTTGCGGTGGGCAAGGGTCGTTGTTGAGCCAGACCACTCCCGCTCCAGCTTGTAAGTTGCCCTTGTGGTTGTAGGAGCAGCCATCGACATATGCTGTGGGCATTCCTTCACACACATTCTCCTCGAAGTACCTGTGATTCGTCATTTGAGGTTGTGGTGGTTCTTTGGGTTCCGCTGGTGTGTGCAGCGTGTCCGTTGAACAGTTTTGGCAGGCTGCTAGCCCGTTGCCCAATGATGATTTGTAGTTTTGGGCGTACCGTGCCTCCACATCCCGTCCTTGGAGTGTCATTAGCCAGGTAGCTATGCGTGCGTTGGTCACCACGCCATCTCTGATGCGTTGACTGTTGAGGAAGGTGACAGGTTGGTGACAAGTCTCGATGATGACTTTCTGTGCACCGATGTAATTCGAGAAACGCTGGATAGCCCATACAGTGCAAAGTAAAGCTTTTTCGCAGTCTGAGTACTTGCATTCTGGGGAAAGCAGCGTTTTGCTGGCATAAGCGACCACTCGCTTGTCTTTGTCATGGAGCTGGTATAGGCCTGCGCTGAGGCAATGATTGGAGAATCCAGCATCCAAGTAGAATTCTTTTCCGGGGTCTGGGTAAGCTAGACACGGGGCAGAGCACAGGCGCTGTTTGAGCTGGCTCATCGCGGTGTCCTGGGCTTCCGTCCAGACGAAGGTTTCATCCTTTTTCAGGAGGGAGGTTAGTGGTCGGGCAATGTCAGCGTAGTCTTCGATGAACTGTCGCGAGTAATTGCACACTCCCAGAAAGCTCCGCAGTTCAGAGATGTTAGTCGGCGCTTTTATGCTTTGGATGGCTTGAGTGCGGTTAGACTGTGGCTCGATGCCGTTTCTTCCGACAAGCAGTCCGACATAGTTCACCTTGGTTTTGCACCACTGTCCTTTGTGAAGAGCGATTTTGGCTCCTGCCGTTGTCAGCTGGTTTAGGACGTGATCAATTTCCTTGAAGTGGTCTTCCACACTTGAGCTTTGCATCAAAACATCTTCGTAAACGAGGTTGCCTCTAGCTCTGGCGTCAGGGCATGCTTTGTTTAGAAAGGTGTTGAATTCAGCTGGTGAGTTGGCATAGCCGAAGGGGCACCGTGTGAAGGTGTACTGTCGATTGCCAAAGGTGAATGCTAACTTGTGTTGGTCATCGGGGTGGACAGGGATCGTCCAGAACCCGGAGGCGACGTCCAGTGTTGACAGGATCGTCGAGCCTTTGATCTTTGGGATTTCTTGATCCAATTGGGTCATAGGCCATCGCAACAGTGGTACTTGTTGATTCAACTTGCGATAGTCGATGGTGGGCCGCCATTTGCCGTTAGGTTTTAGGACTGGCCATATCGGGGCAGAGTATGTGCTGTTGCAGGGCCGGATGACCCCCTTTTCCAGCATGGAGTCAACAATTTCTTGCACTGGCTCATATGACGCTATTGGAATCTTGTATTGTCGCACAAATGTGGGTGGCGCATTCGGGTTTGTCGGGATGCGCACCGTGTGGATGTTGGTCAGTCCACAATCCAGAGAATCCTTTGCGAAAGAGTCTCGGTATTTGTGCAGAATGTCTTTGAGTCCTTGGCGATCCACTTCGTTGTGAAGGGCATCCGCCTCACTCAGGATCTGCTGAATTTGTGCGTTGAACCCGGTGTAGGGTTCTTCTGCAGTTAAGTCATGTGAGGGGCGTTGGACCCCGATGTTCACCTGTGGAGGTGATTCCGTTGCAGGCTGTGTTGAGACAGCATAGACAGCGAGATGAGTGTCATCTGTTAGTTCTGATCGACAGACGCTTTCTCTGGACACCGGCAGAATGGAAGTGATGGCAATGGTTCCATGAGGTTTTGTGAACATTACGGTGTCGTCGTATTCGTGTTCGTCTGGCATTAGATGTGCTGGTATAGGGCCTATGACAGGTACCATCAGTTCAAAGTCATGGAATGTCTGGCTGATGAGTCATCCCAGGTGATTGGCTTTGGGAACGTGGATGTCTTGGGCCGTACAGTTGTTGAATAACACATACACAGCACGAGATGACACTTCGATGAGAGGTGTGGCTTCCAGGGTCAGTCCTAGTTTCAGGCAGGTCCTGGAAGGTTGGAAGAAGCTTAGCTTACTGTTGAGAGTTTGGCCAGGTCGCATGTTGAGGCGGACGCTGACACTCTTGCTGTAGGCAGGTATTATGGCTTCTTGCTCCGTGATCATAGCGCATGCATCGGGCATGGTTTGACCAGATTGGAGGTTCTTGAGGTTGACTGCAGTTGTCAGTTGGTGTGACAGAGGAGCCCATATGACGTCGTTCACAGTGTCAACGTAAGCATTGAGCCGGACCATGATATCCGCTCCAATATAGATGTCGTGCGGTAGATCTGGAATGACGAGGAAGTAGTGACTCAGCTGTCTGTTGTTCCATCGTATGTCCAGAGCGCAGATGATCTTGGAGGTGGCCATGGTTGTTGCCCAGGGACTGAGAGGGAAGCGGCTGTGCTTAGCGACATGTGGTAGGCTCTGATGTCTTTGCTTCACTGTGCTGAATAGCTTCAGGCTGATGGCTGAGTTCTCTGCCCACAGGGCTAGTGCTGCGTCGGACACTGATGTGCCTTGAACGTCTATTGCAGTCATGACTCGATGGGGGCCTGTGTTTGATTCAGGCTCTTGCAGTGAGCATAGGAGTGGGTCCTGGTCTTTGTTGCTTGTGCTTGATCCAGGTACAGGCTTTGCTACTGCATTATCAGTCGCTGGATTGAGGGTGGTGTCTGTGACTTGACACCGCGACTCGTTGGAGTCTAATGACTGGCAGGGCAGAGGCTCGCGGACTTGTGTCCACATCTTTAGGTGCTTGAAGTCTATCAGCGGTTTGAAGCGATTAAGCAGATCTTTCCCAATGAGAAGTGGATACGTCTTGAGTGGTGAGACGTATACTGGATGGACGAGATCCATTGATCCAACCGTTAGGTGGATTGGGGCCACATGTTTCAGTTGGAGGCCCGTGTGGGAATATGCTTGGAGGTCCAGCTCACATCTGTGGAGTCTGAGACTTCTGTTAGTCCCCTTTGTTCTTTCTTGGACCTTTTCGAGAAGCTCGGTGGACATTAGAGTAATGTCGGCTCCCGTGTCAAGAAGGGCTTCGACTCTGATGTGTCGTTCGATGATGATGGAGAGGTAAAACTTTTTCGCTATACCTTTCTCAATGAGATCGCCTAGGAGTTGAGGGACTGGATTTTGGGAGGAAACGGTTAGGATATCAGGGCTGGTGTGGTGTTCTTCGGAGGAGTGGCAGACGACCAAGACAGCACTTTCAGGAACTTGAGTGGTTTCATCAGCAGGTGTTTGCTGGACGCTGCTGTGATCTAGAGGTTTGAGTGTTGAGTTAGTGTCTAACTCTGTTGCTGGGTTTTCAGATGGGGTTTTGTGTCCATCTGAAGTTATTGTGATTGCAGTTCTCTGAGAGTGAGATGAAGGAGTGCTGTTCTCCATGGCTGGTTGGGCCAGCTGGTCGCTGCCTTCTCGTCCGGCCGCTAGTCAGGCTGAATCTGGTTTCTCTTTCTTTTCCCATCTCCGATCTTCCTCCTTCCGTTGGAAGAATTCTTTCATCATCATTTCCATCAGTTTTTGTGAGTCGAAACACGGTGGTGACTTTTGTTCCTGCGTGGATTCAGTTTGAGCTCGGTCAGCTTGGAATCGTTGTGAATTCTTTCGTCGATTCCTTGGGCTAGTCGCTCCAGGGTGACTTTGTCGTTTTCCCTTGGTGTTTCCGTTGGATTCCCATGAGTTTTTTCCTCTTGAGTTTCCAAACGAGCTTGGCTGGTTCCACGATCTTTCCCATTGACTCTCATGAGGCCTTGGCTGGTCCCATGTCTTTTCCCAATGCCGTCCAGGTGAGCATTGACGTCCACGCGGTCCATCCCAGCGTTCATATCTCTGTTTAGATCTGGTACTGGCGTGGGAGTCTCGTTCTTTGTTGGACGAGGGTGCGTTCCACTCTCTGGGTGGCGGCTTGGCACTGTCTTGGCGTTGGGCGCCCTCTAGAGCCAGGCCTTGACTGTTAGTGTTGAAGTCAAGAACTGCTGGGCTTTTGCCGCTCTTTTCCGAGGCCATTTTCTGTTTGCCGTAGGCTTTCTGCGCCAAGTCTCGCAACTGTTGAGCAGTCATTGTTCGTGGACATGCGAGAACGCCAAGATGGTGGCTTACGCCGGGGTGAAGGTTCCTTAGGAAGAGAGTTTTGAAGTTTAGTTCATCTTCCATGTCAGGTTCGTTACGAGTTCCAAAGTATGCTCGTCTGAGTCGGCTGTAGTAGGCTTGGGGAGGTTCGTGACGTCCTTGTCTTGTCTCCAGGGCAGCCACTAGGCCTTGATCGGACTCAGGGTCGGAGAACTCTTTAATGAGGGCTTCTCGGAGCAGTTGGTAATCCGTCTTTGTGTAAGCAGGCTGCCTGTCCAGGAAGCTGCGAACTTCAGAGCTGGATGTGGTTCGGAGCAAATAGAGTCTATCTTTGTCCGTAACGTTAGGTCGCATTTCCAGATGGAAATCGATGTCTTGGAGATACGCTTGGACATTTTGGCTGTTTGGCACACTTGGAGTGAATTTGCCAATGTTCCTGGCGAGCTTGTCGAGGTCCTTTAGGTCCAAGCCGTGCGATGATCTGTGGCTGGCTGCCGCAGATTCCTTTGGCTGAGGTAGAGTGAGGTAAAGTTCTCTAGAGGCGGGTGGTGAAGGTTTCCGTTCCACGCCCTCCATCCTTTTCTCACGTGTCAGTCCAGGAACAGGTGACCCAGTCCTGCTTGGCAGGGGTGAGGTCGGTGCGTCTCGTGTCCTTGATGGCTCACGGCGCAGTTCATAAGCATGCTTGAGTTCCTCTTGGAAACTATCAGCTTCTTCTTTGACATAGTCTAGCTGATATGTTAGACGGCTAACCTCGTTTCTTGACTCATCCAGGTGAGCTTCAAGGGCTTTGATTCTGCCGTTCTTGTCCCTGAAGTCGGCCTTTGCTTTCGCCAGCAGCTGTTCCGCGTACTGTAGCTTTTCGGACCGATCAGCGTAGTCTGCCTTGACTTGTTGCATTTCTTTGTTAGTAGCTGCTAGGGTTTCTTTTAGCCTTTTGATTTCCTCCTCAGCGCCTTGGTTCACCTCATCGGGTTTTTCCCGTCGTTCCTGAGCTTCCAGTTGTAGCTGCTCGATGCGCCGTTGTGCGCGTGTCAACTCCTGCTGGAGCTGTGCAGCGTTCTTGTCGCTCAACTTGAGGGTCGCGATGAGTGTGTGACTTAAGGAGCCGGTAATCTTGGCTAATTCTTTATGACTGTAGCTTTGACTTGGGTCTTGTGCCATGAGACTTGTGATGTTTTCATCTAGCTGGTCTTGTGTCTGGTGTTTCAGTGTTTCAGCGGCTTTAGGCAGGAGGCTGTCGGTTGCAGCACTTAGCCATGTTTCCAGATCCTCCCAGTGACCGACATGTTCCGTTGCGCGAGACATGTTCTGACGGGTGAGGGAAGTTTTCCAACCGCAACTGACACAGACCTTGAAGAGAAAAACAAAACAAACCAAAACAAAAGAAACCAAACAAAACAAATCACAAACAAAGGAGTGTAGATATGCACTGTTGAGTGTATACTAGTGTTGAGTGTGTACTAGTGTTGAGTGTGTACTAGTGTTGAGTGTGTACTAGTGTGGTTCTCTGTGACTGTGATCCTCTGGGGGGGGGTGTATGTGCTTCTAATTCGTTGCCTCTGTGGGAGAAATTGAATACACACACACACACACACACACAGGTAGAACAGCTAGAGAACAGATAAAGAAAATGAAAAATCCCAGAAGAGCGAGGAACAGGGTGATAATCGGATGCTTCACCGTTTTCTGTAAAAGAAGGCCCTTCTCTCTTTTTTTTTTTTTTTCAAGGGCGAAGGTTAAGCTAAGCCAAAATGAGGGAGAGGGACTCAAACAAAATATATCTTTCTGATATTAGATTTCCCTTTTTTTTTTGTTAAGTCTGATATCAGAAGGTTGCTTCTTAGTCAGAGGATCGTGAAAGGAAAATGTTTTTTTTTTGTAAGTCTGTGATTGCTAATATTTTTCTCCGGGGTGAAGGAAAAATAATAATAATTACAGCCCTGGTCCCGTAATGGCAAGATTGACACCGCAACGCCTGTTAGCGTGTTCCTCGTGTGTGTTGGAAATCTCGCTGACGGCTACCTTTTCGTTGACCTGCTTCAGCCTAGTGGGGTAGGATTTCACAAAGAGGAAGGTAAAAATGAAAACAATGTGAAATGCCGTTCTCAAGTTTCCAAATACCTGCTTGATAGCTTTATAGTTCTGTCTATGATTTCCCTCAGGCAAAATCCCAGCAACTAGTAGCAGTAGTCAAATCAGAAGATAGTGACAGGGAGGAAAGAGAAAAGAGCTTTAGAATTTACTCCCAATATCAAGATTAATAACAAGTATGGCCACACGGTGGTGCTGTTGAGTCGATACACCTAAGGGTTTGGCTAATTAGAAGTCTAAGTTCTTATTTGATCTAAGCAAAAGTATATTTAAATTAACTCCCATGTTAATTAAGTAACTAAAGGATTGAGAATAAGGTAGACAGAACAAACTTAATTGCCATTTGAATTTAGAATTTCAAATTATAAATAGGGATTCCTAATTAAATTTTTCATGATGTCATCATTAAAATTGATAGGATCGATTCAGATTAATTTTTCAGAGGGATATATATTTGATTATAATATTAAAATATTATAATAGTCTTCCTAGTTGCAGTTAAGTATCAAGATCTTAATGAGGTTTGTCATTAAAATTACAAGCACTATTGCAACTGAAACCAATATGAAACAGGAACTGTAATCAATTATTAAATTAAATTAGAATTTTCAAATTCGTAATTAATTATGAAATTAATTTACAACTTCCACATCCCTAAATCTGACAGGTTACTAATTCCTTGTGTCATCAGAACCTTCAGAACAAATTAATCTCAATTTATAAAAGGAAATTTAAAATTTTCAGGGCCTGAAAATCAAACACATTGATAGTTAATAACTACGATCTTAATGTTATTGTTAAATTATCAGAGCACACATAATTATCTCAATCAGTCTATATGGAATCCGGAGCTGAAATTATTTTCAAATGAGTTTAATTTCAAATCTGGGATGAAATCAAATTATCAGTTTCAAATATTTCATAGCGATTCACCCACTGATATCCTAAAATCATGAGCGCACTTACAATTGAATTAATTATCCTTTTATCAAGGTGAATGAAGTTAAGGTCTGATATTAACTGTGTCTAACTCAAAGGGAGGAACAATCCTAACCAAATGCCTCTATTCCTATAGAATTAACTGCTTTGGAATATAACTATTCCTATAGAATTAACAATAGTTTATCGACATCTGTATTTGTTAAAATCTTTTCAAAAGGGAGGAGAGATAGCATGAATGATGCACAAGAGAGAGAGGAATGACGTGAACATTCAAAGTGAACACGTGACGTAAGTTAGAGTTCAGCAGTGAAAGAGTTAACCGTTTACACACACACACTGCATAGCACACTGCATTCAAACCCACAAAATGCTAGGTGCTAATCGCTAGCCTTCAATGCTACCAGCTCGGCTAAGCTTTAATGCTACCTACTAGCTTCAAATGCTATGCTATTTGTTTACAATAGCTTCAAAATGGCGCTCGCGGCTGCGCGTGCGCACTAGAACATTTCCGGGCAAGTCTTCTGACTACCTCCGGTTCAGGCCGTTACCATGACGCCCCTAGGTAACCTGGGTATCTCAGGTTTCAACAGCCACACAGCACTGTTTTAGATTAGTTTCTTTCTAGCACTGCGATCTCAATTCATTTAGACCGAATCAAATTAACCCACAGATTAATTATCAATCTAATAGTTTGACCACGGCGGGCCGTATTTCTCTGTATCACTTCACGTGACTTCACAGGAAACAAAACACAGTGGATTATTTTATCACACTATCAAAATCAGATCCAATAAAATACTCCCTCACAGACGCGATCTGGCCACTCCTTCTGAGTGGCGCGCGCTAACTTCACTTCCTTAGTGAATTTACAAGTGGCAGAAAATATTAAGTAGCTACGTTAATGTTTAATGCCAAGGGAGATTCATTAATCATAGGTTAATCGAATAGTGGGACACGCACTTCCTATCAACACTATGAACAAGGCCTTATGGGGAAGAATAAAAGGAACACGCTTAGATTCTCTCCTTTCCTTTTCTGCGCTATGAGCGACTTACATGTCTCACGGACATCTTTTAATCTTACTGCAGTTTTAAGCTATATTCTTAAACAACACAAATACACTTTCATTCCACAAACACATTGCCACAAGTAAGTACAGAATAGTGAAACCAACTTTGACTCTCTGTGTCTCTATTTCTTTCCGGTTAAAAATAGAAAAACACACCTTTTTTAATGTTATGAATTTTTCAAATCAAACTAATGCCAGCTGAAAATCCTCCACCATTAATATGTAGAAAATGAATCCTACATATATATATATTTTTATTATTTAGCTTTTAGGGAATCACTCTTAAGAGTTGATCTTCATATGATTAATTGTTATTAATCAGAATGTACAACTTATGCCTTGTTAACGACTTGTCCAGCAAGCATTAATAACAGCAGTTATCTTTAACACGTTGTTTATTTCATTCGTGGCCAACGATTAAAATAAATCAAATAGTTAAATTGAGTTAGCTAAGTTAGCCCATGAGCGTAGGTAAACGCGATCTATTGGCAAATAGTTACGACATGTTAAATCACATAACACAGACAAAAGATTTCTTAATAAAGTCAAAGTTTTATTCACTATTCTAACACAACATTAACATACACACAAATGGGAGCGAGTTGTTTATATCTGAAGAGAGAGAGAGACTTAGGTTTTAATGCTAGCTTTTCAACCTGAGGAAACTCATAGACAAAGAAGTATTTTATCTTTACCCTCAGCGGAGAGATATCCCGGTTTCAGTCAATAAAGAGATTTGCCTTACTTGGTCTTTCAGTTGTTTTGATCGAACTCAGTTCAGGCTTTCTCCAGTTCAAAGAGACTCTTTCCTTTGGTGAATTCAGTTCTTTGCGGGCCGCGTTCGGATTGGCTGTTCGGTCGGCCGTGTGACTAGCGCACTCTTCAGTGGTTGGTTGTCTCGTTCTGACGTAATGATGTTTAGGATTAAAGTTCTTTGAAAGTTTAACTGAGTCTTTGTGTTAGTTGCTTTGCTTCGCCGTGATGTTATGGCCTGAAGCGCTTGCCGCGTGAGCAGAACGAGAGACTCGCTGGCGTGCGTGTCCTCCTGTTGTTTTCAAAACTCCAACTCCGCGAACTTCATGGGCGTGCATCCGTTTTAAGCGAGCTGATTTAGGTCCGCCCTTTTTGGCGCGTAGTCCAATCGAAAGAGTCTTTGTCGGCAGAGCCCCGCCCTGCGTAGCTGCGTGTTGCATACATTATCTGCGCAAGTATTTTATCACATAAAAACTTATAACAGCAGACTTCCATTCATCTTGTAAATAGGCGTTAATGAAAAACAGATAAGATTTAATTCATACCACAATATTATTATTCATTAAATCAGCTTTCATCCGAGACCAAACACTAGGCGTTTAACAGGCACCAAAATACAAATATCCTTTATATTCGATTTCGTAGTTAAGGCATTGATTAAACGATCTTAAATTCTAAATACACATATTAATCAAGTGAAAATGAACAACTAGTACTCAGGAAGATTATAAATTCTGGAAACAGATTTACCATAGATTTAAAATAATGCAACAGCTTATAAATGTCACAAACAAAACATCCTTTAATATATAAGTTTATAAAGGTATGGTATATATATTGTTTCTTTTCTCGAGTATATTTTGTTTAACTTTGTTCTTTAAAACAAAATCCTTCAGGGTGTGGCTCTCTTTGTTTCACTAGCACATGGTCCAGTTGAATTCCTTTGTTTTGGGGGGCGCTGCAGAGAAACGGCGCGCATTCTCAGGAATGTACTGATAGTTGCTAGGTCGTAAATGTCTTTGGATTTACTGCATGAAGTCAAGGGAGTCTGGCGCCAATAAAGTTTAGGCAAAGAGAAAGGGGAGTTCTGTTTTCTTTCGAAATGACAAAACGTGAATTTCCTGTGCTGGAATGCGAGCTTTGATCCATCCTTGCATCAGGAATGTGTTGAACCTAGATGTGTGTGTGTGTATATTGATCAGGCATTACAGGTGCGAGAAAGTCAGAGTTGTGAGATATAAACTCGCAATTGCGAGAAAAAAAGTCAGAATTGCGAGTTTATATGTCAGAATTGCGAGTTATAAAGTCAGAATTGCGAGTTTATATCTCCGAATTGCGAGTTATAAAGTCAGAATTGCGAGTTTATATCTCAGAATTGCGAGTTATAAAGTCAGAATTGCGAGTTTATATCTCAGAATTGCGAGTTATAAAGTCAGAATTGCGAGTTATAAAGTCAGAATTGCGAGTTTATATCTCCGAATTGCGAGTTATAAAGTCAGAATTGCGAGTTTATATCTCCGAATTGCGAGTTATAAAGTCAGAATTGCGAGTTTATATCTCAGAATTGCGAGTTATAAAGTCAGAATTGCGAGTTATAAAGTCAGAATTGTGAGTTTATATCTCAGAATTGCGAGTTATAAAGTCAGAATTGCGAGTTTATATCTCAGAATTGCGAGTTATAAAGTCAGAATTGTGAGTTTATATCTCAGAATTGCGAGTTATAAAGTCAGAATTGCGAGTTTATATCTCCGAATTGCGAGTTTATATCTCAGAATTGCGAGTTATAAAGTCAGAATTGCGAGTTTATATCTCAGAATTGCGAGTTATAAAGTCAGAATTGCGAGTTTATATCTCCGAATTGCGAGTTTATATCTCAGAATTGCGAGTTATAAAGTCAGAATTGCGAGTTTATATCTCAGAATTGCGAGTTATAAAGTCAGAATTGCGAGTTTATATCTCCGAATTGCGAGTTTATATCTCAGAATTGCGAGTTATAAAGTCAGAATTGCGAGTTATAAAGTCAGAATTGCGAGTTATAAAGTCAGAATTGCGAGTTTATATCTCAGAATTGCGAGTTATAAAGTCAGAATTGCGAGAAAAAAAGTCCGAATTGCGAGAAAAAAAGTCCGAATTGTGAGATAAAAAGTCGCAATTACCTTGTTTTATTTTTTATTCATTGGCGGAAACGGGCTTCCATAATCCCCTAATAAAACTTTCTGCATTTTTTTTTTTTTTTTTTCGATTTTCAAAAAAACTTCACTCTATATGATTTATATGCTTGTTTCTTCTTGGCAACCAAAAATTTTTTCCCACAAGGTCAAAATTTACTGGTATCACTTGTATAACATAGGGAATACCAGGTATGGACACACACATACACACACACTGGACAACATGCTGCTCATTTGTCACAGTGTTTTAATCACTTAATAGGTTTCATTCTTGGCCCTTGAGAGTCCCCTCAAATGTAACTTTCCTGGAAATTTTGCTAGTGTATGATTGGACAATTTATAGCTACTGCATTAAATACAGGTTGCATGAGTATGTGTGCATGTGTTGATTTACTATTCATCAGAAAATGACTTGAAAAAGCAGATTAACGTGCTTGTGAAGTCTTGGTTGTAGGTAAAACTGCTTGTGTCAGGACTATCTGCCGCATTTCCCTGAGTGCATTTTTATCTTTCAAGTGCTTTTCCATTTAAATATGGTGTTTTCATTCTGGTCCAGTGATAAGAGAGGACAGGAAGTGTTGAAATGCATAAAAGTGAGTCAAGACTCTAAAGTCTAAATCACTTAGCTAGTCAACAAATGTCACATTTCCACCTACATATCATTCATTATAATCATATTTTTTTCTGTCTCTTTCAGCAGGCGTGGCTTTGGCAGAGAGGTGAGACTGTTTTTTAACATTTCCTTAGTTATGATTACTATTTCTATCACTCATAATTAGTTAAGATTTTGAAGAAACTCCTAATTTTTCCTGCATGGCTATGAATGATACCTCATCATGGCATCATGATAGTGCCTTTTACATTGGCAGACACCTCTTAGATTTTCATTAATCGTAAAAATCCAGTTCTGTGTAGTTGGTTTAATAATATAGGCCTTTTCTTTAATAAGTCGAAGGTAAGAGTGCTTTGTTCCCTTGTCACTTCAGGCTGCCAATAGTGCCTTGTGAGAGGCTTACACTGGAATCTCAATGAGATGAAGGGAGCAATTGTAACTTTGCCATTAAGCTTACATTTACACCCCGTTAAGGAGTGTCTCTTCTCAGTTCTGTCTGCACACATTATTTTGCAGCTATAACATGTCACGTCAATGTCTATGTTGCAACGTTAATGCATATAGGTTGCATATGCATGCTGTCAAACACAACCTTTTCTGACCTTTCGAGCACTTTAGCTCTTACAGTTGGGTCTACTTCTTAACATAGAACATTTTGCCGTCATCTGCATCTCTGGCATTTTCTTTCTCACCAGGAGCTCGTTTTTTTTCTCCCTCTCTTTCCTGTTTTTAATGCACATCTTTTTGCTGTCATGTTCATCTGAACATCACTCATTTTAAATCTTTTCTTGCAATTCTCTTTGGCTTTTTTTTTTATTCGGTGCTGCCTCTCATGTATTCTCTCTTAGTGTCAAATCTTTTTTTCTCCTCTCCCTCTCTTCTCTTTGTGACTGTGCCAGCAACAGCAGCTGTTGAGACCCTCTCTGCTCCGGCCTGAGGTAGCATCTCTGTTTTTCTGCATGCCTTTTCTTAGTTTTCCTTGACAAATCTCGTTTTAAAGATCCCCTGACAAACATTTTAGTGTTAACACAAGAGACAAAACTGCACTCGTCAGGAAAATTCATGGGGTCTAAATAATCCTTAATGGACAGTTCACCCAAAAAATAAAATGCTGTCAGCCTTAATTCACACTCATGTCCATTCCTTCATTAAAACCTTCCACAGAACATAAAAAGTAGAAGTTTAGCAGCATGTCCAAGCTTTGCTTGTTCATACAGTGAAAGTGGATGAAGACCAGGGAAGGTTTTAAAGGTTTTATGAATCCATACAGGCAAAATTAATTATTTGCTAAAATTGAAACGTAGGGGTGAATAAATGCCAGGATTTTCATTTTTGAATGAACTGTCCCTTCAAAATACAAGACGATTTCTTCTTTTTTCTACATGAATGTTTTTTTTTTTTTTCTTTTTGAAAGAAATTAATATTCAGTAAGGATGCATTTAGTTCAAAACTCTATTTTAAATAAATGCTGTTCTTTTGGAGCTCTCTATTAATCAAAGAATCCACAGAAATATTAAGCAGCACAAAAAAACAAGCTGTTTTCAACATTGATAATAATAATAATAAATGTTTCTTTAGCACCAAATCAGCATATTAGAATGATTTCTGAAGGATCATGTGACACTGAAGTAATGAAGCTTTATATTTTTAAATATATTAAAATAGAAAACTGTCATTTTTAAATAGCAACTATATTGTTCAATATGTTTTTATTGTATTTTTTTAATCAAATAGATGATCAGCCCTGGTCACCATAAAAGATCTCTTTTAAAAAGCATTGAAAATCCTTCAGACCAAAAACTTTTAAATGGTAGTCTACATGTTCATTTGCATTCCCAGTTTAAGTTAAGTTATAGTAATGGGTGAAGCACACAAGCACACAGTGTGCCAGAAAAGTTATTGACTGTATCAATTGTGCACCAAACCCTGACTAATTTTAGTAGCCTGCGTGAAGATGAAGTCTGACATCTGTCTTTATGTTTGTATTTTAGGCTCTCTCCATGGAATCAGGTATCGACCCTGGACAGGATTACTATACCCAAGACTACTATAGCTACGATCAAGGGTGAGTTTCAGAGTGTACACAAGGCTAGTGTTTCTTTGTTCCAGACTGAGTATGTGTATTTCAGATATTTTTACAACCTCCTTGATCACTTCAGTATTTCTCTGCTTTCTCCATTCCACTTTTTACAATTGTTTTGATAATGCCAAGACACCTCAGCCCTCCATTAAAAAAAATCCAACCAGAGAAACAGAGCCTCTCCAATAAAAGACATGATTTCAGGCTAAAAGATGTCTGTAGTGAGTACAATACACTACTTGAGCATCTTGTGGGTGTGCAAGCAGAAGGAGACAGCAGAAGCGAGAGAAAGAGGTGTAAACGCTCTCATATTGACACGTAATGTACCATCGGAACAGCTTTACTATTGGAACAGATGCTCTTGCAAATGTTGAACTGCATGGTTTAACGTCAGCCCATCTGAGGAGATGCTGGAAGCTTTGTTGAGATTAATGTGCCCTCACCTCCACACAGCCATCTTTAGCTAAGCTCAGTGGATTCATTAAGACGTGAGCCGCATGTTTGCTAGTAGGACTTTCAGAGATCAGACTCAAGTGTAATGGCACCCTCTATTACGTTCGGTAGAGTCATTCGATTTTTTTGTAGCAGCAGATGGTCTTAAAGGCCTCTGTAGTGCTCTGACATTAGCTGTGTGCATCACAGAACAGACGATATGCTTTAACATCAAGATCAAGACATCAAAACCGCTGATGATAGACTTCTTAAGGTCTTATTTAAAATTTTAAAATGGATCGTTCCAGACCTTGATGCAGATCAGTCAATCCAGAATTCCAGTCATGCTAAAGTACACAATATAAAAAAGATACCATGCACCTGTTCATCTAGCTATTAATCTTAGCACTAGGTGAGTTTACATCTCAGAGAATGTTTTTTCCAGAAGGATGACATTTAAAGGATTTGCTCCAAAGATTGATTAAGTTGTCAATAATATTTCTTATATCAATTTTATGCAGAAAAGATAATTGTTTTCTTGAGAATTCCCTCAAACTTTCATCCGATTCCTTTGAATGTCAAGGTTTTTTTGTCCATAGTCAAGGCCTTTGAGAAAGAAGGATGGCTTTGATTCCGCAGACATCAAGGGAGAGAGTGGGGAAGATAAACGTTGCACTTCTGTCAGGCTGAACTGCACCTGCTATCAGAGAGCCCTGGCCTGCTGAAGATCCAGGGTTATTTAGAGAGATTAGGAATCTTTAAGGGGGGTTTAGACTTTAATCCCTGGATCACAGGGGCTGTTTGTCCTGCGTGGGTGGAGCTTCACATGGACTGATGTTGATTGCGAGTGTAATGAGGCATCTGTTTTGCCTTTCCCATCTTCAATAAGTGCGCCTATTTTCAAACCTGTTGGAAGTCACACTCCCAAAATACTCAGAATTGAGGTAGCACAAAGCAGAAGCAGAATAAAAAATAAATTAAAATAAACTCACACAGTTTGACTTAAAATAAAACAGAAAATCAACATATGTCAAGACAAACTTTTAATTGGTGAAAAAAAAACTTTTTTAGAAAGAATGCATGTGATTGAAGGGATGGGCTATAAATCCATCAATTGGAAATAAGCAAATTCAACTTTAATACTTCTGCACACAATAATTAATAAAAGATATCATTCATATGTTATATGATTTCCATTCTTTTATCCAGGTATGATCCTTATCCACCCTACGGCAGCCGCAGGAGGCTGATTACACCCATGTATGATGAGTATGGAGAGGCCATCGTGGAAGATGAAGGATATTACTATGGTGGACCAGAGGTAATCTTACGCATTCATTCATAGGCAACTTGAAGAAAATGTTGCAGAAAGAATGGTTTCTCTTGTTCATAATTTTGCCATCACCAGTTGGGTATCACTTTAATTTCAACAATCATTTAATATAGAGTTTGGCCATTTTATATCAGTAACCTTGATTGGTGAGATTGTTTTAAAGGAAATGTCACAACAGGGTCAGGCAAGAGGGCGAGGTGGGCGAGGGAGAGGTCGTGGGCGTGGAAAGCGAGTTGGATTCCAGGATTTTCCACCAGAGGATGAGATTGAACAGGCAGAGCCAGAGGTTCCTACTGAGGAGCCAGCAGAGGCTGAAGGTGAAGAATCCAAAGCTGCAAAGAGGCTAAAGTCCGTCATGAAGCTCAGCAAGTTGCTCGCTGCTGGGAAGAAAACTGAAACTACCTCCCCATGGAAGAAGGCCAAGATCTTCCCGATGATGTTTGGGAAAGGGAAGAAAGACAAAGATTATGCCAAGCTGACATCTGCTCGGCGTATCGATAGTCAAGAGAGCTTGACAGGTAGGACGAGCCCAGTCGCTTCCACTGATGGCATGTCCTCTGCCAGGAGTCGACTTGGGAAAGTCCTGAAACGCATTAATCTAGCAAACAAGCTGCAAATTAGAAGAAAATCACAGAGCAGCATCAGTCGTAGTTCTGCAAGTGAGAAGGACGTGTCTGCAGAGTCAGAGAGAGAAGAGAAGAAATCGAAAGTGTCCATCAGTGTCAGTGAGCCAGAAGCCAGCGGGAGTGGATCAGAGGCAGAGAGCCGAAAGAAAGGCTCGGATGAGCAGGAATCGTCTGAGAGGAGTAGTGTAGCAGGCTCCACTGATGATAAGGATTATTTGAAAGTCGATCTGGACAGAGATGATGCCAATGAGAGCACAGTTGATTCTGAATCAGAGCCAGAAGAACCAGATGAATCTGATGCAGAGAGTAAATCCAAATCTGGGACTGAGAAGTCAGGAACCGAAAATGATTCCGAGGCAGAGTCAGCAGCTGACAAAGAATCCGAAACCGAAAAAGGGTCAGGTTCAGAGGACGAATCCGGCTCGGAGCAAGAATCATCGTCTGGAAAGACCTCAGGAACAGAAAAAGAGTCTGGATCTGGGACTGAAAAATCAGGAACAGAGGAGGAGTCTAGTGCTGAGAAGAGTTCTGCCACAGAAAAGTCAGAGGAAGAATCTGAAGAAGATGAAAAGTCTAAAGGAACGGAAGAGTCAGGATCAGAGCCGCCTTCTGCTCGCTCTTCATTGAAATCATCTCGTACTGAGGGTTCCTCGGAGGGTTCGAGTGCAGGAACACAAAGCAGCAGAAGTGCAAGTGTTTCTGGAAGTGCAAGTGGTACTCCGAGTGGCAGCGGTTCAGGTGGCAGCTCTAAGGGGTCTTCAATGAGGTCATCACAAGCATCTGTGTCTGGTGAGGAGAGCAGTGGTGAGATAGGCTCAGCGAGTGGCTCTGAAGAGGCATCTGGGACAGAAATGAGCGGATCTGCTGCATCGGATGATGCTGGATCAGATGCCGTTTCCATGTCTGGCAGTGAGAGAAGCTCCACAAGCTCCAGATCAGCAGGAGGAAGTCGCCGCTCTCGCAAGAGCATCATTACTCGTTCTTCCCAGGACACCATTGATGAGGAAAGTGAGGAGGAAGAAGAGGCTTCTGAAAAAGAAGAAGAGGACGAGGAGGAGGATGAAACAGCAGAGAGCAGAGAGTCAGCCAGTGAGATGAGTGATGGATCAATGTCACGGAGGTCAAGTGTGATCTCAGCAGCAGAAAGTGCAGGAACACCATATGCCACAGAGAGTAGCGTTCAGAGTTCAGATGAGACTTTTGGAGGACTCTCGCCAATCACAGAGGTGGATGAGGATGCCATAACCTCCGGCAGTGGCTCAGGATCTGAGAGCGGCTCTAGGACTCGCTCACAGCAGTCAGGAACCGGAGGTACCACGGAAGTAACAGATGCAGAATCCGACTCTGGAGATTCTACAGCTTTCTAAACGGGGACCAAGTAAGACCTAACTAACTTTTGCTGTGGAGTGAAGTGATTCCTACTTGATTCCCGTCTTTTCTCTCATACTGGTGTGTTTCGGAACCATTCCAACTGTGTGGAAGTGCTGAAAAAGACATGCCGTGAACTTAAAAAAAAAAAAAAAAAAATTCAATTCTGGTGTGCTTCTCAAATTCCTTCTCTTGAGTGAACCTACATTAGCAACCCTAAACTGTGTCTTCAAATTGTTTATTTGTGCTTTTAATCTTCTCATATTTCCCTTTCCAAAAACAGTATCCCTATGAATGCTTTAATATGATATTGACACCACATCTTCTCTACTAGGGGTGCACACAAGATTCAGTTTATGATTGCAATTTTACATTGCGGTGCCATATTTGCCAAAAAATCTTAAAGCTAATAAATATTAAGAAACTCATAGCTAGGAACTCTTAGCAGGACTTCTAGCGATAAGATAAAATTGTTTGTGAATATGGCCCCTGGTCTCTACCATTCCCAATTAGAGGAGGTGTTTCTTTGATAGCTGATTTATGTTAATACTTCTCTCTGATCTCCAGGCTGGCAAAAAGAAGCGAATCAAACTGGTGTTGGACCGAGAGCATGACACAACGTCAACAGGAGAAGACAGTGGACCAGACATCCAGCGCAATCGCATACCCAACATCAGCAGCCACAGTAACATCAACGGATCGGTATACCTTGCCCAAAACGGTACCATCATCCGAACACGAAGGCCCCCTTACCCCAACAACTTAAAACTGGGCTCACCAACACGATTAGGTAAACAATTTAAAAAATTGGACAAGCTAGGTGTCACACATGAAGAGCATTTACCTTTAAATGGAACAGAAGACAATGGGCCTACTATCAGCACCACCACTGCCCATTCCTATGTTACTGATCACAACCTTAACTCCAAAGAGTGCAGTGTAATGGGCCCTAACAGCATAGGGCCCAAATCCAACATTGATAAAGCCCGTTTGGAGCTGGATAAGGGGTGCTGTGAGCAGGAGTCCTCAGTGGACAATGGGGAGATTAAAGAGTCGGTAGGATCTCCATGTGAGCAAACGCTGTCTGATGAAGAGGAGCTCTGGATGGGTCCCTGGAACAACTTGCACATACCAATGACAAAACTCTGATTTCTAGTTTTGCTAATGCTGATGGTACTGTTTCTATTTAGTTTCCTTTCTAGGCTTTTCTATGTTTCATTTGGGTTCTATAAAGAGTTTATCTCAATTCTGTTGTACACACATCAGACACCGACTAAGAAATGTGATTCTCTTATAAAGAATTCATGCAGATGACTATATTTCACTTCTTTTTGTAGTGTCAGATAAATTGTTGTGGAAGACAGGGCTATTCTGTACAAATGTATTTGCCTCAAGTCAACCGTTTCCAAGATGTATAAACTGTATAATTGAAGTTATTAGTTGTTACCAGATATGATTTCACAAACAGACAATACAAAAAAATTTAGCCGAATCAAACCATTTAGAAAGTGTGTCCATTACAGCTTTGACTGAAGAGTATTTTCTATTAAACGAGTCAGCCAATGGTTGTTCGAAAACTCCCTAAAAATCAGTATAACCAGTGAAGGCTGCAACACTAAATTAATCCTCACATTTTTTAATGGATGTATTTTTTACATTGAGAATATATATGGTTGTAATGGCCCTAATATTTTGAAAAGATTATTTAAATAGATCTATAAATGTATACATAAGTATAATATATACATGTATTTTGATAACTTCAACTATTATTTTCATCAAAAATTTAATTTATCTTGGTTTTCCTTCACTTTTGAGTTTTGTTTTTTACACTGGTCAGATAGTTTGAAGCTTTGATTTATTATTGTCATCATGAATAAAAATGTGAACATAATCCAAAATGTTTGTCAGTAAATTGACAATTAGCAACACGCATTTTTTATGTTCATACATGCAATGGAATGTCACTCTAGTAAATGACTGCATAAAGTGTGTTTTATATTTGTATTTACTGAACTGCTGTGTTTTACAGGTCAGATATAGAAGGTATAACAGAGGCTTTCTCAGATGAAACACTGAGCACAAGCTGAATATGAGCATTTTTCCCAACAATCTTTCATCTGCCCATCAAAATGTCAGATATGAATAATTGTCCATCCAGATTATTACATCTGCCTGGGGAAAAAGGAAACTGTCTTTGAAGATTGAGAGTTTTAAAAATGTTTATTGATGTCTATGACAGCATGACATCTTTACTACAGTAATAATACCAGTTGACTGACTATATACTCACAACTATACAATGGTCACTTCAGGTCTTCTAATTTGCCTGGACAACCACTGTTCCGGTGTGTTTTTTTGTTTGTTTTTTTTAAACGCTGTTATTTTCAGACTGCAGTGTACCGGAAACATCTGTTTGTGATTGCTAAGGTTAAACTGTTACATTCGACTTATTGTTTACCTGCAATCAAGGCAAGAAAACATAAATTTTTAAGTGATTACAGCCTGTATTTTTCACACTTGACTTTTGATTATATGCATAATGTTTTTTGATACATTGTAGCTACATGTTTTTATAACCTTGTTGTGCTGCATACAGATTGACTGTTAACTGCACAGTTGTACATTCACCAGCAGATGGAGACACACTATTTACCCATCAGAGCTCTGATGGTCATGACCTACTAATCTCACCACTGCAAATCACACAGAAGACCATGTATATGATATAGAATATATATTTAAAATAGAAGAAAAAGAAACCCACCTGATGTTTTAAGTTTGATTTGCTTTCTGAATTGAAATCATGCTTTGAATACCTTAAGAGGAGCTTGGTTCTCAGACTATGAGCTTCTTAAGGGTGAACGGAGATTTTTTAAATTATTTATAATGTTAAAATTATTTATTCTATTCCAGTTTTTTGTGCAGAGACAGCTTCATATGTCAAATTCCTGAAGAATTTATATCTATCTATCTATATGTATATATAGTGTGACTCTGTGGTGGGTTTAAAACTTTGTCTGTGTTCCGAATTTAATTCTGGCTTACTTTTTAGTGCATACAGTGCTATACACTTCTTCTTTTTTTTAAGTGAATCTGTAGGCATATGCACATTTTTCATAAATATGCTTTATTGTTGTCACATGACCTCATCACTTGTTTAGATATAATTTTTGAAGTTTTGAAAAAAGTCAACTTTTGAAAGTCTGATCAAACACCAAGTCAAAATAAAGTTACTAAAAATCTTCTCTCTTCATCACACTGCAAATGTAATGTCATAATTGCAACATATCAAATTTTCATATGGTGTATGTTGAGATATGTCACTGTATTGATTAATGCATCCTTTTCACCTTTAAACCAGTATTTTAAACTTGTCTTGAATATTTTGATCGTGCAATATCTGCCGTCTGATTCTAGTCAGGTATAGTGGGATATGTCGGCCCACCTGTCCTGTTAATTCCCTTCTGCACATGTGCTGCAGTGAGCTGTGTTTGAGTCAAATAGGCTCTGACTGTGAGCTGCCTCCTCTCCTCTCCTCTGGCTCCAGCTCAGCTGTTGATGTTTCAGTGTGTGTGTGTGTATGTGTGTGGGCAGATGCAGGTTGTAAGCATGCATGAGTGAGAGTGTGTGCACATGCGTGACCGGATTGTGTTTGTCACGCAGGAAGGTTCAACATCACATTGCACAGAGGCTGAAGATCACTGCCTGGTATTGGCTCAGATTGATCGGTTCAGAATCGCATACTAAAATACTGTTCTTACTATCTCTGTAGAGTGCAATAGTATGCAAAATGTGCAATAGTACTACATTTGACAAAATGTGCAACATACTAATGGTCTTAACTAATCATGCGGTGTATAATAGGTATGCTGTGCATGATATTCAGATTTTCTGTGAATGGAATCTCCAGATGATTTACACCGCATGTAACTCATATCCAGTGCACTCAACTTGACCTTCCATTTCCAGTGTGATGAATTGACTGTAAGTCAGTTCTATTCAATATTCAATCTAGCTGACATGTTTTTACACAACATTTCACGAGTTTACACTTGCATATATTTAGCACGAGTTACGTAATGCGTATTTGGCGAGTATAATAATACGTAGTTGGCGTGCTGTCCTGGGGAAGGGCTCTGCGCTCGGGAATGGCCCGAACCCAGAGCATCCCCCATGGTGTGGTGAGAACTTAGTGATATTGGTGGAGGGATGCTGATAGACCGTCGAATGCGTGGCGGTATGTCAGCTGTATTTCCGTGTGTTGATTGACTTGATTGCGTGCCACTTGTGTTTAATTAGGCTAAGTATCTGACGTGCTCCTCCCGAACTTTGTTAATATAACATCATTGAATGTAAAAGTGCGAAATATTTCAGAAATTCATACTTTACCCCACAATGCAATGCACCTGACTTTATATGACTTAATTTTCGTCAGCTGTATTTCCGTGTGTTGATTGACTTGATTGCGTGCCACTTGTGTTTAATTAGGCTAAGTATCTGACGTGCTCCTCCCGAACTTTGTTAATATAACATCATTGAATGTAAAAGTGCGAAATATTTCAGAAATTCATACTTTACCCCACAATGCAATGCACCTGACTTTATATGACTTAATTTTCGTCGTCAGCACAGTCCACTCATGTTGCAGACATGAGTGATTTGTCCACTAGGTAGTGTGCATACACTAAATGCATCCATCCAGGCTCACAATCAATAGAGTGTTGGGCTTGTCCCAAATGGAGCACTAAGCCCTTCCGGTCTTACTCCTTTCATCCTCCACATTTTTGTAACCGCTTGCTATATATTTTATATTATATTTAACATAAAAAATAAAAAAAATACAAACAGGACACCCTACAGGCCACAAGTGCACATGAAGTGTGCCTTGGAACAAGGCCCTTGAAGAATTTGCACGCTCTATTGTGCGCTAGATGGTGCAGAACATGGCAAATGACGTATACTTGGGCCTTTAACGAGCAGGCCCTTCAAAGTGTATTCTACTGACTGTGACCGCAGTTGGATGTGTTTGGTGCATGCGCACTACCTAGTGAAACTTCTGTTCAAATCAGTCGATAATAACAACAATTATGTCATGCAGACTGAGAGTGGAACGTGGACAGGGGTAGCTTCATAACTTCATCTTAAATATGCATAGTTTTGTATAGGCTGACCTTCAGACTGATGGCAGGAGATCTGGACTCCATCCCAGTTTTTATTGGCCAAGGACCGCCCACATCTGACAGACATGTAAAATGATCAATCACAGCTCATTTTGTTTAACATCATGTTTAGGCGCATTAAAATGCAAAGTCGATGTTCCTGCAATAACAGACCTGCATTCAACCGATAATTCATTCATGAACGTTGTGCAAGTTTACTGTCTATGCCGTAAACTTCACATACTTTTGGAAATCCAGAGTTCTCATTGTCACAGTTTGACGTCACAATGGCTTTGTTTCCAGACGGACCATTAAAGAATGCAGCACACACGTCTCCTGGAAATCCTGTAGGACTCAACCAATCAACTGATGACTTCAAAACTCCCAAGGTGTGGTAAACTGGCCACTTCAAAGGGCCCTTCGGAATGAAGGATTTCAAAGGGTACAACTGAAGGACACTTTTCACTCTCATGATGCTTTGCGCAGGTTTAATCTGTGACGCAAGATGACACAGAAGTGCATTTCATGAATCAGCTTGGTCCCTTACCCCTTCATCCTTTCGAAGCTCTCACTCCAGAGGGTAGAGGAATTCCCTCAAAGAAATTAGGGCATAAGGATGAGGCCTTTAGAATGGAACGCAGCCTTCAAGTGCACATCAAGTGGGACACAGCCTTTCTTGATTATTATTTAAAGAAAAATACTACATGAATGTAGATGATAAACAATGCACACTATGCCAAAGTAGTAAGCTAGTATTTCATTCTAAGAAAGGCTACTTTTTACTTAAGATTTTAATAGAAAAACTGTAGGCCTCATAGTAATTTATATATAAAATACAAGAATAAGAAAGCTAGTCCATTCCCAACGCCGTCTCACACACACACACATACTGTAATCTCTAGATCAAAACATTCCAATAAAACATATTTTCTGTGTGACTAACACACACAGAGCCGCTCTGCAGAGCTCACAGGCACATGTGATAATAGGGCTTCCAGGAAGCATGTGCGTTCGCAGCCAGAGCTATGTGTGAGGTTTGCACTCAGGTGCTGTAGTACAAGACTGAGGATGTTATCTCTCTCCTCTCAGATGAGCCTCTATTGAATGTTTCAGAGCTGCTATTACAGCTCTGACTTATGATTCTAATTACCCAGATTATATAATTAGCTAGTCAATGTCTGCATCCTGCAGGGGTGAAGTGCGCACGCAGGTGTTTATGAAAGAGCTCGGGGTTGTGTGTGCTTCAGGAGGAATGATCATCTTTTGGTAAAGGCCCGTGACAGACAGGCTGAACTGCTGCTTGTGAGGTGGTTGAGGGGTAATTGTGTGGTTTTGATGCTGCAAACTAATTTTCATAAGAGAAAAACCACACTGCTGAAAAGAAGCGACTGTTTGAGCGTCAGACAGAAACCCTGTAGCCCCGGGACAGACAGCAGCTGTCAGCATGATTCTCCTGTGTCCTGTTTTGTTCATGTGTCAAGCCGTTTTTTTCTCTACGGCAAGGTTACTACCGTCTTTCGCACTGTAAATATGCAGTAGATGTAGGCATATTTTTAAATTTAGTCTTTTTCAGGATCATTTGTAAAATTATGAAGATCTAGATATCTCTACAGTGTTCCCTTATTAAAAAATAAATCAATAAATAATGTATTGAAACGTGGTAATGCCGAGGTTGTGATGTTAATATTATGAATCACCAAATATATTTGACAAAATTCTATAGAATTCCGAATACCATACTACACTTACTATTTCTGGCATGCAAATATGTGACCCTGGACCCCAAAAACAGCCATAAGAAGCACGGGTATATTTGTAGCAGTAGCCAACATATGGGTCAAAAAATATAGATTTTTCTTTTATGCCATAAATTATTGGCATATTAAGTAAAGATCCTTGAAAGGGCCTTTGGTAATATGCATTGCTAAGAACTTCATTTGGACAACTTAAAGGCGATTTTCTCAATATTTAGATTTTTATTTATTTATTTGCACCCTCAGATTCCAGTTATTCAAATAATTGTATCTCAGCCAAATAGTGTCATATCCTAATGACCATAGGCTACGTCTATGGAAAGCTTATTTATTCAGCTTTCAGATATCTCAGTTTCATAAAATTGACCCTTATGGCTGGTTTTGTGGTCCAGGGTCACATGAGCATACTCTATTCAGCCAATGATTATTTTCAAACAGGTTTTCCCGAACACTGTCCGTCATTGGTCGCTCAAACACGTAATCCCGCCCCCGAGCTCTCGCCATTGGTTGCGACAACCGTTCATTAAACAGTCCAGCATTTTGATTGGCCAAAGAAGCTGTTATTTCCTACATTAGCGCACTGGAAGTGCGTTTTGTGTTGTTTACAGTAATAATACTCGACGTGCGTCGCTGTTTTGGCCTCTTTTTGGAAATAATTATTTGGCAGAACAAAAGTGAAAACAGTAACCCCTCATATTTGAAACGTAAGTGGGATTTTGCTTACATACGTCGTTTATATGACCATATTGACTTACTTGGTTTCAAATGAACACAATATTCGAGCACAGTAGCGGTCTTCTAGGCTTTGCGTACACATACGTTACCTTTTAATAGTACAATAGTATTTTAAAATACTATGATATTACTATTGTATGTCCAGCCATGCCATGATTGCCATTATCCATGTCAACTGTGTTCTTTGGTGTACTTTTGTGTTAGTGTTGCTGCTGTCATTTATTTGTCATGGAATTACTTAAAACCTATTCCCCCAGTAACAATATTGTCAGTTTTCTTAAGTTTATTCAGTGAATAAAGGGAAGTGTATATTTGCTGTAACCAATGTCAGTGTAAAACTTTAGGCCTGTACTGACTTTTATTTATTCATTACAAATGTTCATAAATGCTTGTTACATGCTGTGGTTCGAAATGAGATGTTTAGAGTAGTTCTATTTGAAGCGTATGCTGTGACATTGCTGGACATGCAATGTTAACTACCAGATCATTTTTACTTTCCATTAAATCTAATGTATTGACTATTTTAATGCTGTTTGCAGTTTTTCTCACTTGTTGTCATTTGCAGAATGAGATGCTGAGTGCTGTCAAAAATTTGACGGATGAGTGCTGCCTGTCAAACATGTGGCTGGTCTGTTTTTGTAGGACTGGCATTATCTGAAAATGAGTTTAATGCCACTCATTTAACCAGTTTATGTAGGAAAGGAATCTTGACTGATCTACTGCCCCCTGCTGACCAGTCACTGCCCAACCGACTGTGAACACTGCTCTCAGTACCAGCTCAAAACGTTTTCTTTTTGTGCCTAATCTTAGAGCCATCAATCATGGCAGAGATGGTTTTCAGCAGGAGAAAGCGTGTATAACTTAAATCCTCTATGTCTGGCCGTTCAGTACCAGTTTAAGACCGTAATTTCTGAAGACTTCGTGTTTATGACATTTGTGTACCTCTAATGTCCTCTGGGTTTATTTTTGGGCACCATTTGATGTTTTTATTTTTCAAGGCAATTTTAAAAAACCATTTTTGGCAGCCCTAAGTATATATTGTTGGTTTTGGGCACTTATAATTTCTGTCTTGTGCATGGTTATTTTTGAGATGTACTAGTGCCCAAATTACATTTAAACTGACAGACAATCTCACTCGCAGACACACGCAGAAAGACTCGCAGTTATGTGCGGGAGCTATTCATGGTTGCATCCCACCCGAAATGTTTTATTATTTCTGAAATGCTGGGTGTGTTGAAAAATAGATAGTTCACAGTCTAGCACTTTTAATGAGTAGGTGCTGCGCTCTCGGGTTTCTGCCGTGTGTATTTGTGTACGAATGGCTCTCAGCTATACCATAAAGCTATGAGACGACACTGTCTGTCCTGCTTTGATGCTTTCATGCTGTGTTTGTCTGCTCTTCCAGGCTGCTGTGACCTGGATTGAAATAATGCAGACACTTGTTCAGTGTTTTCCTCCCCAGCTGACACGCTCGGTCATTGCTGTTATGCGGAGCATTTTCAACTACAACTTTTACAAAATGTTTGCCTCTTTGATGTGAATTTGAAGATTCATTGCTATGAAAAGGCATTCAAGACTTTAGGAAACATACTCGTTTCACTATATTATACTTTGATTATTTACATGTTGACAGCAGGATGATGATAAAATGCTAAATGTTAGTCATTGCTCAGTGAGAGATTGAGAGTTAGCGAGCGTGAACTTGTTATTTAGATTTAAAAAAAAAAATTTTATTGCGTGTGTGTATAAAATGATATAAACTACTAATACATTTTTATTATTATATATTTATTATGTCAGGTTTTCTGCAGTTCTGAGTGAATGCATGTCACTACAGGTCAAAGTGAATTCACCACTCCACAAATTAAGGCCTTAAATCAGAGCAGAAAGTCTTACATTTATGAAGTCATTACATGTTGCATGCACTGCAGAAGTTAATGTATTCCTATAGTTTTGCCTTGTTTTCTTGCACAAATAACTAAACAGCCGTAAATCAAGATAAATGTGCTTGAGGTACAAAATAAAGATAGTTGAAGTCATGTTTAATGATAAATTGAACAAAATGATGGGAGCTTATGCTTAAAACAAGTGAGGTGTGAGTACTTGATTTCTCTCTGAATAAGTAGATTTTTTTTCTGAGGCCATTGACCGATATTTGCTCTTCTTTAATGTTATTTTGATCACTTTCTCAGAAAACAATAATTAAAGTAAATGTATCTTGATTTGAACTATTTACACTAGAAAATTAGACATCACCGAGAACATCACTTTTTACAGTGTGATTAGAAGCTAGAGTTAAAGTTGATTTAATATTTGTTTGTAAAATTAATTAAAAAGTAATGGAGATCTGTTGGATGTTGCAGTTTCAAACTTTGAAGTGTTGCAAATTGTCTGCTCCCTAGACATTTACATTTAGAAAACATTGACATATTATCTCTTTAATATTAATTACTTAATAAACCTGAAAGTTTTTTAAATTTGCCTTTATAAAACCTGCAGAAACCCTGTTATATTAAACTGGATGGAATGTTTTATATGACTAATACCACAAAACATCACAGTCTTTATCAAATGCATTGCTAATGCTTAATGATATTTGTGCAGTCGCCTTCCCTTCAAAACAATGTCAATTCCTGGATAATATCATTACAACTCTGACTTTTAGATAAAGAGATTTTACAAAAGACTAACAGGTTGAAAAGTAAGATTTATCCCATTGGAACCTATAGAATGTAATTAATTACCAATAAAAAAAACAATTTACCAAGAACATGACTGAAATACTTCAAAGAATAAAAATACAAAATGCGATAAATTGGCAATATTTCATGCTTTAAGGTGCAGCACCGAGGATTTGTTGAAAAGGGTAACATCCACTCAAACCAAAGTAGTGAAATTATTCAAAATGGTGAAAATCGAATTTTATTGGCACCTTTAACAATTCTGAGTTCAGTATTTTATTTATAGTATATTAAGACCTAAGTGATGGGGACATGGAAATATACTGCATAACAAGAGTGACGTGACTGATTTTGGTCCTGGGTGCCACCGAGTTTAATGTCAGCGATGCATGTGTGTGTCTGGACGGAGTGTGGCAGTGGCTGGCGTCTGTGGAACGGTCCACGATGGTGTGTGTATGTGTGTGTGTGAGTGCTATTTCAGGCCGGTGTGTGTCTGTCTCTCATAAAGCCAGACGGGGTCTGCTCCTGCTCACTTTACACTCTCTGTGTGTGAGTTTGCACATCGACTCGACTGCTCTGATGTGGTTCGACGCCTGTGTGGTCCCGAGAGGAGAGAAAGGAGAGCAGGAGGGAGGGTCACACTAGCACGTAAAGCATTACACATTATTAAAAGACACTCAAACTCAGAGGAAAGTTTCAAAGAAAGAGCGTCTGACTTTGACGCTACTGTTCACTCAATCTACTGTTATTCCGGTAGAGAGAAAAATGAGGGAATGATTTCCAGACTCAGATTTTCCAAACGGCTACAACGCTGCTGCTATTTCAGCATATGCCAAGCGCTAGAGAAAGACCAGAGATGGAGTTGTAGAGGAGAGAGGCAGGGAAACCACAGATCAGTACAAACACACGTTTCATGTCTCTTTTGCTTTGCTTCTCTGCCTGAAGGTTGACGGAATAGTTCAACCTTCTGAAATATGAAAACGCTGGTCATTTATTCACCCTCATTTCATTCCAAACCCATATGACTTTTTTTTTTCTTGCTTTTAAAGAACCCAAAAGGAGATTGTTTGTTTTCATGCAAGTGAATGAGGTTTGAGGCTTTCAAGCTCCAAAATAGAACCGAAAATCCATTTAAAGTTGTCCATAAGTTACCTGAATGTTTGATCACGACAACATCAAGCATTTTTGGATCTTGATCTAATAAAATCCAATAAAATTTGTCCATAAGTCTTCAGAAGCCATGCAGTATTTTTGTGTTTTATTATTGAAAATCTGATTTAAACATGGCAGCATGTCAAACATGTCTTGTGATGTTTTGTTTTGACTATATACATTTGAGATGAGACCTCATGCATGAAATTTAAGGGCAAGATGACTAGTGTAGGACACATTGCAAATATAATGCACAAGTTGTATTGTGACCCCTTTTATGACGTTTATATTTCGTTATATGGAGTAGCTCAGACATTTTGCGAATGACCTTTTATGTTCCACAGAAGAAATGAAGTCATACATGTTCAGAGTTCATGTTCATGAGGGTAAGTGATGAGATAATTTTCTTTTCTTTGTTTTAAGGGTAATTTGTTCCTTTAACAAGACTGCAGTTAACAGAGAGTTAAGAACTAAAATGTCTCCACCAGTTCTGTATTAATATTCCCAAAACAAATGTTTTTTGCTCTGAAAATGTGACTTGTAAGCGGTAGTGCTGACTGTACGCTGACTCTCAGACTAGTTTCTTTCAGCTTAAATTGCTTTATTTTCTATAAAAAAATTTTTAAATGCATTTAGCCTGATCCAAACTACCATTTCTCTACCACCTGCTGCTGTCCAAACTACCATTTCTCTTACTCACTCACTTGTGCTACAAACAATTAACCCTTCAAAAAAGCCATCATTTACTGAAACCCAGTAAGTATCAAAAATGTTAACAAGACATCCATTTTATAGCTTTGTTCAAACCTCGTTAGGGTTTGATTTCCATTCAGGCTGTCTCTGTTTTAACCATTTTCCAGCGCTGACTCAGTTACTGTGCAACTTTGTTTTGCAGTGAACGAACGTCCTCCTTCAGATATGATGTCTAAGCATATATTTGCCAGAGGGTAAGTGGTTTGCACTTTAACCAGTGTTGGCCAATAATGTATGTTGTGTGGGTTAAACTTGTTTTTCTCAGAGTGAACGTTTAATTGCAGTGGAGGAAGCCCACACACTGAGGTGAGAGCGGTAGATATAACTAAACCTGCCATTTTAATGCGATGTGAGTTTGCTGCTCTATTACACATCATTGATTTGATGTTTCTGGAGCTTGTCGAGTCAAAACAGAGAATCAGAAGTCAACTAAACTGACATGTGATTTCGCACTCCGTTATTTCCATATGTTTTTTTTTTTGTACATGTAAACAAATGTTAATATGCACAAGAGCTTTTAGTAGACATAGATGTAGTAGTTTGAGTGTGGGGGTGTTTGTGCTGTGAGGTAATGAACAGATGAATAATGAAGCAGTCCACCTGCTGCTGTTTACTGACGGTTGAGTCGTCGACGTGTTTAATTAGTCTCAAGTGAATGATGATTATTGTGAACAGTGTAATGACATGCTAAATATGACAAAAATTAAAAACCCTCATTAGTTGAGGGAGAAGAACAGTGATGACTGTGGCCTGTCATTCCCTTCTTTCATTTGCATACATTTAAATAGCCTTCAGTCATATTTATGGCTTAAAACAATGGATAACGTCATCTTGTGCTGCCTACTTCATTTAGCAAACTACAGTTTTTTTTTTTTTTTTTTTTTTTGTCACGTAACCTTATATTTAGTAAGTGCCCATCAAATGCGGCTGCCTGTGATTGAGGGATGTTTTTTGCATGTCAATTACAATTTATACATACCAGAAACAAATTTATCCAAGTCTAAAAATACATATACTATATTTTACATGTTGGTCATTTTACATGTAATTTATTTGTCAGTGAATGGAAAGATAATATCTGTATCTGATCTTAATATCTAAAAGATAATTAATTTGATCTTTTTCTCTCTTGGCTTCCGACGTTGGGCAAGTTAGGTAAAACAGTAGAGTTTATCCTTTTCATCCCTAATGGTTCCTTAAAATCAGGTCTTAAAGTTATTAGTAGCTTTGTCTCTTTGACCCATTAAAACCAGAAGCTGAGATGGTCAGGAGTTACAAATCTCCTAAACCCAACGGCAGGTTAAAGAAGACCTAGAGCTGTATAGATCATGTGCTGCCTCTCTTCGGCCACTAGAGGGTGGAAAGGGCCTTCAGTGCCGATGGGCAATATTTACCAAACATTATTTACACCATGATGGCAAAATTACAGTATAGTGTAATAGTATACTATAGTGTAATGTGTTTGTGTGAAGATTAGGAATTGTTGAACCCAGATACATTTCGGATCAGTGTATCTCAAACTGCTTTGGGAAATAATTGGGAAATAAATACATTTGCGCACAAGCAGGCAATTTTATTAGCATGTGTGCACTGCCTGAAATATGTAACTTACAAACTGGATTGCAAAGTGTGCTTGCATCATCTTAGATGATCAACTTAAGAGTCTTTAAAATTTGTTATTTCTTAGAGGATGCTGTGAAGCTGTAGAGGAGACGCTTGTGAGTCTTGGGAGAAAAATACAGTACCAGGCAGGAGATTGCATGGAGAAAAAATTTGATGCACTCTACCGTTCAAAGGTTGTGGGTTGGTAAGAGTTTTTTGAAAGAAGTGTCCTATTTTCTCACCAAGTCTGCATTCATTTGATCAAAAAGTAAATAATATTGTGGCACATTATTGCAACTTATAACTATTTACTGTTGTATATTAAAATGTAATTTATTCCAGTGATTCAGGGCTGAATTTTCAGCATCATTACATAACATACAACATAATGTGTCCTTGCTAAATAAAATATTAATTTCTTTAAAAAAAAAAAAAAGAACTGACACCAAACTTTTGAATGGTGGTATAGATTCAATTCAAACAGATCTTATCTCATTCTCATTTTTTTCCTTGTAGAATATGAACAGCAGGAGTGCTTGATTGGATTTTAGACCTGGGTTTTTAAATATGTTGTAACTTAATGAAATCCTGTTATACTTTATTTTAGTTTGTTTCTTGCCATGGTAGCTAGAATGGTGCTAAATTATAAGCAAACAAACCATATAGCTGAAGTTTTAGGGTTGTCTGTCAGTACAAATTGTGATTAATCTCATGATTTTAATCAGTTTCTTTTTAAGCAAAGAAAATGTTGTCAAGCGTAAATTGTCATTTTGTGTAGATAAATTCCATAAATATAAATAAATTCCATCACACAAAAATACAAATGACTCGACCGTTGTTAAATGTCCCATGTGGATTTGATTTATAAATAAATGAGAAGTACAGTATCTCTATGATTGCCCACAAAACTGTCACCAGGGAGGCTGCTTAATGAGTTTGTTTTTCTCCCACAGTACTGGCATCATCATAAAGGTCATTATCATAATATTAATGTCAATGGGTCCGTGGAGGTACTTGAGACATAAAAGGATGGAAAGCACCAGAAGTCTTCCTGCTCTCTGTCAGATTGTGTCCAGTGATTCATGTACAGGATGTGTGTGCTGTAAGTATGTGTGATAATTATTACACAGCTGCCATCCACATGATACAATGACAGAATGCCTTCATTTCAGACTCTTATCCTGTCAGCATCTCTCTCTCTCTTTCTCTGCTAATATCTCTCAGAGGTTCGTGACCCTGTGAGTCTTTTCAACATGGCTGCACGCTCCTCCGTCTGTCTCTGTGCACACGGCTGTCTGTCTCTCCCTGCTGTGTTCTGTCTCAGAACCATGTGGGCAATGTCTGGCTGTGGGATGAGTGTCGCGGCGTCCCATACAGCAGTGTTTTTTTTTCATCCAAAGCGTTGTCTCTGATAGCTGGAACTCCTCAGTGATGCTGGAATGTTTTTTCTTGGTGTCTTACAGTCGTATCTTCCTTTTGAACTTGCAAAGTGACTCTGTTATGTTGTCACACTCCGTAAATCAACACTACAGCTTTTGCTAACAATCCTCAACCCCAATGGTCACAAGCCATTTTATTTTTACATCTGACATATTTCAGATACAGTTTTATTGTAGTATTATTTTTATACTATTATAGAATTTATCAGTATTTTGAATTGGCTTTTATGTTTAGATTTCAGGTTTTCCTTTTTAGTTTAAAGGGATAGTTCACCCAAAAATGAAAATTCTGTCATTAATTACTCACCCATGTTGTTCCAAACCCGTAAGACTTCCGTTCATCTTCGAAACACAAATTAAGATATTTTTGATGCATCCCTTGAGCTCTCGTACCCTCCCATAGACAGCAAGGGTCCTTACACGACCTTACACTTTTTATGCGCAAAAGAAAACAAAAATAATGACTTTATTCAACAATTCGTCTCCTCCGTGTTACCCTTGCGCCATTTTGGAGAGTATCCACTGAGCGTAAACAACGTATGCTATTCTGTGTCAGCTGCGTCAAGCAGATACGTTGTTTGCTTTCAGATCAAAGTGCAAACAATGTAATTACTTGCCTTCATGCCGTTCCAAACCCGTAAGATCTTCATTCATCTTCAGAACACAATTTAAGATGGTGGTCATCAGTGGTTTAACTCAAATTTTTATGAAGCTCCGAGAATACTTTTAGTGCAAAAAGAACCAAAAATAACGACTTTATTCAACAATTTCTTCTCTTCCGTGTCAGTCTTCGACGTGCTTTCAAGAGAGTACCAAGGCACATGTGTGTGATGCTGCTGATGCAGGATCTGGCATTGAAAGGTTGAAAAGTATAAGAGGGATTGGTGACCTAATCCAAAAAGGAAGATTGTTTTAGAGCAGGTTATTAGTTTTAAATTAAAGGTTACATAGACTGGTAAGCTTCAGCTTACAGAAGTAGGCAGAAGTTTTTTTCTGTATCGATTACCAAGAGTACGTTGTTTGGACCATGAAAAATCATATCATTGGCATCTCAATCCCATTGACTGACTTCAAATCTTGAAAGTTATAGGAATGAATAGATGTACCAACAGCCTTCAAATGCTGCTTGCAGGATGGCACATTTATCACCAAGTCTGGTCTGTGGAGATGATTGTATCTTCTGAAGAACTGACCTCTGACTAAAAGATTGGTAAGAATAGCTCACTACAACACAAATAACTGCTTTTGATTACCAGAGTCATCAGGTTTACCTCTCTTGTCCCCTGTTGTAGGTGATACAGCCAACGAGAACCATTGGACGTGTGAAAAAAAACTGAAACAAGAATTGAAGTAGGTACTGTATATGAATCCAAAAAACAAGTCCAACAACCATGACATCATTGCTTAGTGCATGATATCACTTATTGCGGGAGGGGCTTTATCTCAGTGATCAGTTCTTAAAGGGGTATCACTGATGGTTAAATTTTCATGATAAAATACGTGAAACATACTTGGATAAGTGATGTTTATCGCTGTTTGATCAGGCAGATCTAGGGCCATTTTTGTCTCTGTTCATTCACAAGAGCATTACTCAATTGTTAATAAATGGAAAATCACTTGTTTTTTCATCCACTGTAATGGGCTATTCTACCATGAGAGTGCTGCAGTTAGTTTTCTTACCAGATTTTCATGGAAGCTTTCAAAAACTGAACCCATGCCCACTAATTAATTGGATCATTATTAAATGGTTACTTATTTATGATGCAATGACTAGGGCTATTTTCCATGCTGACACTTTCCACAACTCGCAGAGTGAGCGGCTGAGAAGGAAAGATCTGGTTTTGATTATTTAAATGGAGCCGCTAAATCTCCACGCAGTGTGAGGCCAATTTGTGGTGGGTGAAAAGTGGAGCCTTTTTTTTTATGGAGTTGTAGACTCGACAGGTCCTATTATCACTCATACAGAGAAAGGGGTGGTCTTCTGGGATACTGTAAGGCTTTTTTTTTTTTTGGTTTGTGTTCTTTAAACTATATTTTCATGAACAAACGTATTTATGTGTATTTAACTGTTTTAAAACAACATTTAAGACTCTCAAACGTTATTTCTCCCGTTAAAAGTGAAGACACAGACTTTTGTTAAAATAAGCTGAAGTTTCCATCAGCGCTCTGAGCGAGACTGAGTCAGCATTCATAAAGTTTAACCCGGTTAAATGCAGCTCTCAGCACAGATAAATCAAAGATGGCTCTCCACAGAGATTCTTCCAGGACAGGAATTATTGTTGTGGTTAAAAAAAAAAAAAAATAGTTGCATTTTTTTTTCATATTTATTTTTTTTCTCTCAGAAAACAAAGAACTATACTGGGAAAAATGTTGGAAAAACATTGTAACTTTTAGACGCCATGCAAACAGGTTAAATTTTTTGACAGATCTGGGATGTTATTTCTTGGGAATAATAACGGTAATAATAATTAGTAGTAGTAGTATATTCAATTATATATTAGAAACACTAGAAATAATAATAATCACAACCTTATTGTTGTTGTTAAGAAACAACACTCAAGATTTGTTGGAAAGGTGTGTGTGTGTGCGCGTGTGTGTGCGTGTGCGCAGATATACAGTGGTGGCCAAAATTGTTAGAACATCTGACAGATCTGAAAATATTGACCTTTTTTGCCTCCAAAACATGATTTCATTTCATAATGTTTATGAAACATGTAGATGGTTGTTTTGAGTACAACAAATATCAAATGAAGTGAGTCATACTGTTTTTTTTTTTTTTTTATATTTGGTATGTCTACCTATTGCAGCAATTACTATATTCTCTGGAATGGTGTCAATATATTTTCTGAGAACTTCAACAATGGTGTCCCATGCCTTCTGCAACTCAAGCCAAAGTCTTTCCATGAATGTACAACAGATCTGTACAGTTTATTTTCCAACTCGCTCCGAATTTGCTCGATGGTGTTGAGGTCCAGACTTTGAGGGGGCAAGTCCATCATTTTCAATATTCCAGCAGATTCCTTCCGTCGCAGGTAGTTCGGGCAATGGTTTGTTTTATGGCTATTGTAATGGCCAGTTCAACAAAAACAACTGAAACCTCTTAAATATGCAAAGTATTCTAACCATTTTTGCCACCACTTTTTTTGCCAAAGGGACAAGCTCTTTGTTTTGTCTCACTTAAACAGTTCTGTTTGTCAAACCATTTCATGAAGTCTTAAATTACAATTTCTGTAGAAAAAAAGTTTTGTTTTATTCTCCTTTTTTTTTTTATTATACTTTTTTACCACAGCTAGGTTGTGCCGCATTCTTTTTTATCCAAGTCATGACACATGCTGTTTAATAGCAAAGAATGTCAAATTAAAGGACTGCAGCTAAGTATTTAGAAGTGCATTTAGGTGAATCTGCGTATCATTTTCAGAACAAATGTCTGCGTGTTTGGTTTTTTTTGCCCCTGCATGTTGTTCTGCAGCGCTGCGAGGAGTCTCGAGTTGCGGCCGCTCTGTGGCGTCACAGGGAATGAAGCTGTAATTTCACAGTCTTTGATGTGCTGTGTGTAGCATTACCTGTAGACTGCAGTCATCTCTCGTTCTGTTCATTTATCTGTCTCTTCTCTTCTTCCTGTCATTCTTTCCAGCTCCTTCTTCCTCTGCAGACGGGAGTCTTTGATGTCCTCTGTGGCGTGACCTGTAAACTGTTGTAGTTCTTTGCTCTGTCCATCTCTTTCCTGCTCTTTCTGGTTCTCTTTTCTCATTTCTCATGGCTTTGATGTTTTGTGTCATTACCTGCAGTTGTTTTCGTTTCTGTCTGTCTGCTCCATACCACCTATAAGACGTAAAATGGTGTGTAATTACTCTGTTTTGTAGGGCATAATGCAGACTATATGTTAGACGGCGAGGAACAAAAGTGCCCCTGGGGAAAATGAGAGCGCTCAGAGGTTGCTCCTTTATTGCTCAGAAGTTTACCAGTTTTCTTTCCTGCTTCAATGTTTTTCCTATTGTAAAGGAAGTAGAGGTGGGACATATCTATTTTATAAATGGACAGAGAGCATTTGATTGGACAAAAGATGTGTACACTCTCGAGAGCAAAAGTTAATTTAGTGAAACTAGCTATAACATTTATATTATTAATATTTTGGCAGATCTGAGCATAGTTTGAGACAACAAAAACCTCATTGTCGTCATTTCGATCCATCCTCTCTGACATGACCTTTGTCATGACCTCTGACCTCTAAGCACCACACAACAAGACCCAACAATGACCTCAGTCCAATTTTAAAGACGCAAACAAACAGCAGACCGTTAATTTCCGTGGCATTATCACAGAGAGATGATGTCACCTGTTTCTTTACAACAAACGAGTTCCTGGTTATGTCATATGACTTTCGTTCGTCCCCTGTTCCAACATCATTAGGGCGACTCGTAAAGAGCGTTTAATAATATTTAAATCAGAGAGTGTGTTTGTACATGTTGAGTAACGCGCTCATGGATTCCAGACATAGCTCAGATGTTAATGCTCCTGTCTTCCTCTGAGTCACCTAAATATTTCAGATGTCTGAGAAGGGGAGAGCGCAGGAAATGACAGAGTGAAGGGAAAACTAATGTGGAGAAACTAATGTTTTACTGTCACGCTGTTGATCAGCCCGTCATCCACAGGGGGTGGGACTTCTCAGACTTTCCGAACTTCTGAGTAATTTTCAGGCCACAATCTGAAAAGCTTCTTGCACAATCAAATATTTTGGATTAACAGTGGGATAACAGTCGGCTATCTTAAAGAAAGCTCTAACTATATCCTAAATAAAGCAAACCGTTTGTTGTGATTACATTTAAATCATAAAATGTTAATGATAAAGTAAGTACGTTTTGTTTCAGAAAGTGATCGGCTGGACTACTTTATCTCTTTTTTTTTTTTTTTTTTTATATTATTTATTTTTTATTAATTAATTAAATTTTATATACCCTTTTATTTAACCATACTATGACCGACAAGACCAGGGGACAGAGGAAACAAGAGAGAGAAAAAAAATAAATTAAAAAAAAAAAAATTATAATAATAATAATAATAATAATAAAAAAAAAATAATAATTATAATTATAATGATAATAATAAAAATAATAATAATAATAAAAAAAAAAAAAAAAAAAAAAACAGACAATTTGCTTCGATACCTGCTGACAAAAAGAGAAAACAACAGAAGACACAACATCAGAGAAACTGCAGCAACAACCAACATCTGTATGAATCACAATAAATTCTAAATGTTAAATGTTATTGAGCAACACGCATAACTAATATTACAAAATAAGTTTTGAAGCAACAGCAGATCAGAACAATGTGTGTCTGTGAGCACCCGTTTTTACACCAATGTGAATGCTTGAGTGTACACCTGTGTGTGTGAGCGCGCTTGTGTTCATTTATCTCACTACTTTATCTCAAGTGAACAAAACTTCTCTTCATGAGAGTCTGTTTAGCGTACTCTTACTAACTTGTAAGTTTTGTGGTTACTTAACATTTAAAAAATGTTATTGAAACTTTTGATAGATGGATAAAGATATATATAATGGGGTTCAAAAAGTTTGAGTGCAAATTGAAATTCTGGGATTCTAAATATAATTAGAACCCCAGGTATTCAAAAAAAATGAGACAGTGTGACTCAGTGTGAGCCAAGTCACATTAATATATATACTGATTTATGCAACACAGATTCTTTCAAAGTAGCTTCACGGTAATAAACAGGAAAATAACAGTGTTAAAGGGATAGTTCACCCAAAAATGGTAGCCATCAACTTGCATAGTATTTTTTTTTTCCATACTTTGGAAGTCAGTAACTACTGACAGCTCTGATTACCATCTTCAAAATATCTTCTTTTGTGCTTAGCAGAAGAAAGAAACTCATACAAATTTAGTACTTAAAGGTGAGTATGTGATGATAGAATTTTTATTTTTGGGTGAACTATCCCTTGTAGAGTTCATAGATTATGAAATTATTTCAATTTCAGCTATAAAGCATCTCTACAGAAGATCAGTTTCATTATTCAGCTCAAGTCAGTTCATTATTGATTCAATTCAGTTCAATAACAGTATAGATCTTGCAAAGTTTGTGTCATTATCCAGCTCCGTTCATTTGATAGTGCCAATGCAGTTAAATCCATAATATGATTGAATATTGATTGTCTTTTAAACCTATAAAAGACAGTCTTCAGACTGTCAAATGTTCTCAATTCCTTTGAAGAGCAAGATGCTCTGTATACTCTCAAATTATATTCACCAGGTTTTGTTTATGTACTGTACTATTGAGTGCTGCTGACATCAAAGCAATAGACAGACAAACCAGGACATTCTCATATTCCTGTTTTTAATTTAAATGTTTTGCTTCAACAACTTGTATTTAATTAGAAAAAACCTAGTTTGTTGATAATAGGTCTGGCTCTCGTGTGTGTGTGTGAGAGAGAGAGAGAGTGTGTGTGTGTTATGACGAACCTTTCCATCCCTGCTCTCTGTCACTTTCATCTCTATTTCTTTACAGTCTTCCTTCATATTCCTCTCTCTCTCTCTGTCCGTCTCTCTGATGCGGATGGTGCCGGAGGGTCTGTCTGCAGGCCTTGTGATGCCACACAGACTGAGGGGAGAGTTTCCGCTGTGGCATTTGCACTCTGAATCTGTAGGAAAGCTGCCACTGCTCTCTTTATGACTACAGTTAAATGTCCACTAAATGATGTCTCAGCCAGTAAAAATAGCTTTATGAAGATGTCTGGAGAAAGGCTTGGGCTTTTGAATATAGCATTTTTGAGTGGCTGTCATTGCATGAATCAGTCGTTTATTACAGAAAAGAAATGTGTTTACTGGTGTCAATGAGTCTCTAATTAATGTCTTTTTATTTTGTGTCCGTTGCATGTGTTTTGACATAAAACAATTTTAGGCCAGAAAAGTGTTTCCACAAAGCTGTTTTGTGTATTTAATTACTTAGTATATGAAACCATGATCCGCACTCACAAAAATAGTATTCTTTTACATTTTAATTTTAACGTTTGTATTTATCACATTTATTTTTGTGACTATTTTTGGATTATGGTTTCATAGGCCAGAATGCAAGCACACAATTCTAATATGCAACACAAACGTGAATTAAAAGCAAAGTAAAAATTGGATGCCACTCTGCATTAGACATGCAAGTTGACGCAGATGAGGTCACGTAACAACAGTTTTGTCTGCAGTTTTGCAGGTGTATCAATGAATTACATATATCAATTTTTATAGGTAGATGGAGAGCTATTAATTGGACAAAAAATATATGTACAATCAAGATGTGTCTCCAGTATTTTGGTCCATTTTCCTAGAAGAGAAGGCTGTATATTTCAAATAAGCTTATTTTGTTCATTTAAAAGGCTTACATTTTTGTAAAATTTCAAGTACAGCTTGTTAACATTAGTCCATTCGTAATGAATGAACATGAAATAACATGCAAGGTAAAGCAGGTGATGCTTGCTACTGTTTGAAACATTTATCAATGTGCTATTAAAAAAAATAATATGCAGGATACAGTATTGTGCATTATGTAACCAGTAGGCTGTTTTGTAGGGTTTTTTCTGGTTAAACACACTACAATAGTGTTAAGACGTCTAGTGTATATCCCAAAAGAAACTGCCGTTTATTAGTGCTTAAACTATCAGTTGTATATTTATACTCTGTTTTTGTTTTCGTTCGACTTCGCTGACACAATTAATGATTCCCTGCCGTTGGTCTCAATTACACAAGGCCACTAAAATGACGACAAATTAGCTGCAGGCAGCTTAACACAAAGAGAGAGCGAGGCATGTGAAATCCATTATCATGAATTCTCTGTGGTTTGTCCTGTGAGGAGTCTGGCTGCTCTCTCTTCCATTATCGCTGTGATGAAACGTCTTTCAGCTTTCCCAGATCCCAAATCACTCACGCTGCCTGCCTTCTCAGTTTCTTTTTTCGCTTCCCTAATTGTGAGGTTTCCTCCAATCCTTCTGCTTTCATTGAATTTCTCTTCAGGGATCAATAAGACATTTGTATTCTATTATTGTGTGAATTACACAGATCGTGGCTCATTCAAACACGTCTCAGAGCTTTAGTCGTATGAAAATGAAATCACACACAACACCACTGCAAATCGGCCAAGATTAGAAATGAACTAAAAATAGAAGTATTTTTTATCATGCTGTGTTGTTACTATGGTTTTCTTGATAGGCGTTTGGTTACTGGCACGTTTCTATAATTTATTATTTGTGTCTGTCCTTCAGTGTCTGAGAGGTTTTTAGCTCATTTTGTTGTCTATAATGTGAAAATCATAATTCTGCAAGCTTAAAGTAATGGCACACTTTTCCTCAAGACGCATGATTTTGAGGTGCCATCCACTTCTGAGTCACATGCCAAAGGTAAGGGGTTTCTTCAGATCCTAACTTCTACAGTAAGTATGATGTTAGTAAGCAGTACTAATAAAAATTTGGATATGCTGAGAATGCTCAGAGCTCCTGCTGAATATTTAGGACAAAGATCAGGTCGTTCTGGTCGCTCGACACACCACAGTCAACACTGATGCTGCATTGTGTGCAGAGTTGAGCATCAGTCAGTTGTTTGCCAAGGGTCACGGTGGGCCGCTTTCAACACACACTGGTGAGGGGTCAAGTGCGTGACAGGAGATGATCATTGACTTGTCAAAGAGAAAGTCACACAAAGGAGGGACGCTCATATGGATGCAGGTGATTCTGTCCTTGTAGAAGCACTTTTTCAAGAGGAGTATTGTCTAGTGACAGTTTTTGATCTAGCTTAGTGGGAAAGTCTCTTTTAATAGCTGAATTGTTTCAAGGCGAGATTAAAAAAGCTGCTTTTTGGACATTTTTGGTGAAAGTTTTGAAAGCACTGTCTAGTTTCAAGTATTGCGATGAATGCAACTTTTTAACCAAGCAGCTGTCTTTTGGTCAATGTGCGCAGCAAATTTGTGTGAACTTGATGCAAAACTGTTTGCCGAACTATGGTAAATGTCACCATATTTTCTCATTTGTGTCTATTTTTCGTCTCTCAATTAATTTCAGGACCTTCATTAACTTATAAAATATTAATCTTTAATGTAATATAAGTAGCTTTGGATAAAGCATCTGCCAAATACATAAATGTAAATGCAAACGCAACTCAGAGTGCTTCTGAGTTGTGAGAGCAACTTCTGAGCAATAAAACATTCCCCTTGGTTCAAGTGAATAATGGTGTTGATGTGATTGAGGTTTGTGAACAGGTGACGATAAAGATCGACTGTGTTTTCCCTTGGGTGTTGTGAATCGCAGCATTGTTCTCTGGTAATGTAATCCACTGATGTAAAAGCTATTGTCTTGTAAATGGCACTCGAGCATAATGAGCTGTTATCCAATTCTCTATAAAGAGTAATTTTTTTTTTTTTAATGATGTGTTAACTGGAAAGGGTGTTGATGATTAAAATGAGAACCACATGCTGTTGATGTGGTGGGTGCAGTAGGCTTCATAAAAGGAAGGCTAGGAAGACTGACAAGGGAAATAGGCCTGATGTCATGGGATTTCCCATGAGGTAAATGTATTGCTCTTATAAATCTTCTTTTGTTTTTTATTTTCATATCGGTGTTATTTGGGGGGGGGGGGTCTCTTGTCATTGTTGAGATCTCTTATGAAACTCCAGAAGAGGCAAGATTTCTGGGATAATTTTTTCAGGAGAACAATTTGAGAATCAGACAACCTCAGCAAGTCTTAGATTTGTTCTTCATGTTATCTTATGTTATAAAGACCAAACAATTAAGCACGAAAGGTTCTTTCCTAAGGGCATTCTGCTGATTAGATCTGTCCACAATCAATTTAGTGTAAATTAGCCGTTTTGATTGAATCTGGATGTGGTGGTATATTTATCCTATCAGTGGACCAGGCATTGTTGTTGATTAGGTTGGCAGAAAAGCATGATGGGACGGGGTCTGCTGCGGCCTCCCTCAGGCTTTCGGTTCCGCTGGCTGACTGGAGCATGTGTGATCCCGCAGGGTCAAAAGAGCAAGATTTAAATGAAAACTTTAAATAACTGCCAGGCTCTGTCATTACAAAGTATTACTGGCCATGTGCGAGCGGGGCCCGAGCCACAGTAATGACTACATCTCCTCCATGTGCCTCTGCTTCAGAGGAGACAGCACTGGCCTTTAATAGAACTTCTGTAATTACACTGCGTCAGGAGAGCAATGCCTTGCTAACAATCACATCCTCCAGAGCAACATGGAAATCACCCCGTGTCCATGGAATCGTGTTTCTAAATAACAGAACATATTACCGGTTTTCTGCATCTCTTCCAATTACGGCTGTTTGTTTCAGAAATATTTGGATTTGACTCAAATTCCTAGTTTGTGAATCAACTCTAGAACCGGTTCCTGTTTCTGGAATCAACTCTGGAATTTCTCAATTCTTCACTATTATCTGTTTTTTTTAAAGATCAGTGGAAAATGTTCACCTAAACTTGTGAAATACAAGGCTTACCTCCTTTTAAACTTCCTTTTGTATTGATTATCAGCATCTGTTTTTGCCTCATGTAGTCTGAAGAAGGACTCAAAACCTTCTATTGTGGACAGAACGAGTCAATTTCACCCTTTAAGCTAAATCCATTGAGCTTGTGTGACTAATTTATTATTTTTATATGCCTTAGGTACCTAAAACAATTCCCTATTTGTGCATCAGTGTCTGTATTGTTTTAGGTGCAAACTTTGTTTGTATTTGTCAGTCATGCTATTCGACAATGTAGGATCACAGAATGAAACCGTGACATCAAACCTTATTACAGGGATAGATCACCCAAAAATGAAAATTGTCATTAATTACTCACCCTCATGTTCTTCCAAACCCACAAGGCCACGATATTTGTGATGAAATTTGAGAGCTTTCTGACCCTTTATAGACAGCAATGTAACTGACACGTTCAAGGCCCAGAAAGGTAGTAAGGACATTGTTAAAATAGTCCATGTAACATCAGTGGTTCATCCTTAATTTTAAGAAGCTGCGAGAATACTTTTTGTATTCTTGTATTATATATTTTTGTATTCAGCATGACATGCCATGACACATAGTTGTTAGCCTGAAATGTTTAAAGTTGAGTAAAGCCAGTTTAAAAGTAAAGCCAGTTTAATTTATATAATGTTTTTCACAGTGCGTATTGTTTCAGAGCAGCTTAGAAGATTATGCCTTAATGCCTACATTGATCCAGCCAAAGAGGATTGTCGGAAGAAAAAAACCTTGTTGAAAATCCTTGAGAGAAACCAGAATCAGCCAATCCTTCTCTGGTAAGGCACACATTATGATAAATGTATGTACATGTGCCAAATATATTTAATATAGTTGCATAATATACGTATAGCTTTTTATTACTGTATTAGTAGTATTAGCCATATTATCAAGTGACAGATGATTTTGTGCTAAAATACCATTGGACATTCCTTGGATGTGAAAAATTAAGAAGGAAAATGTTCTCTCATCTTTTCTAAAAGCTGATAAGCCTCTTTTTGTTTGCATAACTATGCACAATTATACGGTTAGTTGCATTTTATTATTCGCCTTGTTTTTCGTTGCTGTCCACAACCCTGTCAGAACAGATTTGGGACACATTTTTGGGTCACAACCTGCCAGTTGAGAACAAATAGAGTAGTTGGAATCGAGCACAGCGGGAGCCATAAGTGCCGCTCTGAGACACAACGGCAGTGGATTAAAGAACGCCTGAGCCAAAGTCTCTTGCATGTTTCGCAGCGCTGCGGTCGTCCCACAGAGCCATCCAGACCAACTTCACATTAGCATGAGTGACTGATGTGTTCAGTTTTCTGACACAATGGCGGTGGTTATTCCTCAGGCCTGGGGTTTGTTGAGATGCAAGATCGCTTCAGCTGTCATCGGTATGGGTTTAACTCCACTATTTATGATGTGGGAAGTGCAGTATGTCAAATCTTTGCTATATTTGGGTTTGGTCAGTGCTTTATTTGTGCTGTCTGTTGGTTGACGGCAAGATGGTCAGAAATTAGTCATGGCATGGGGAAGAAATGACACTGAAAATGACAAAAATATTTGATATGTAGAAAAATTCCCCCATAGTGCACTGTATAAAATAACATGGTGACAGCCATATGTAAGAGGTGTCAACCGTAATTGTTCCAATTTGGAATTAATTTCAGCTAAATGATTTAATTGAACCATTTCGGTTATATAGGTATGGTGTGTTTTTATGTTGTTAGACTGCTAAAATTTCCTCAAAGATACAAATGCTTGTAAGACTCAGTTCCAGGTGGCAAATATATGGTAAAAAGAGGTTCTGACAGTGCAGCAGGAGTTTTTTTGTGAGACATCAGATCAGGTGCCCTCAGCCTTAATATTTGTACTCGCGCACACACATTCAATTATATTCTCCTTCTGTTGCGTGAAGTTCTGTTTGTTGTTGAAATTGAAAGTGGCATGCTTCACCGGCTATCAGGACAAGAGGGCTCTCTCTCCCTCTCTCATACACACACTCAATTCCCAGTGAAGGAAGCTATTTCTCTAAATGAGTACAAGTCGCTGCTTTTTCATATCCTCCCTGATAAGGAGAAAAACAAAAGGGCCTTTTACTCTGACACAGAAGCTTCAAACAGCATCATTCACGTCACCTCAGATAAAAGACACTAGAGCATCACATTGTAATAGTATTTCTGCTTCCTCATTCTCAATGAAAAGACAGAAATTACACTTACATCCACTTTATCTTCCATTAGTTTTTTTTTTTGTATTTCTGTATGATTTCTATACACTGTACCAGTACGTTTACCCTAAAGTGACACAATGCAAAGCTTAATTCAAAATGTGTAAAATACCTTTATATGAACACTACATTTTGTGTGTGTGTGTGTTTATGTATGTGTATGTAATATAATATAATGTAATATATATTAAAAATCATGTTACCATGATTTTGTTTTACATTTTTGAAAGCGTAATTATATTCCAACATATATTTATAATAATTGTGCTTGAGGTGGCAATTTACTACCACTTTAAACATATTATTTGTCTGATTCATGTTTAAATCTTGCAGATTGTCCTGTATAAATTCTTCTGAAACTGGAAAAGGCGCCTATTTCTTAGCCTGATTCAATTCATCACACAGTTTCTGTTAATTTCTTCTGCTCAGCATCACACTAAGTGAAAGTATAAATACAGAGTATGTCAGATAAATGCTTTGCTGCGTTACCACATTTGTAAATGCGTTCCAGAGTGTGGTTCTGGGAAAGGTCCACATCACACTGGTATGCTCGAAATTATCCTGGTAATTGGTGTGTGAAAATGAGAGGGGAGAAAACGAGCGAGGGCAGGTCACATTCTGATTTCCAGAAATGCTGATTCGAAGCCCAGAGTGAAAACATTGACTTAGCAGTTTTCATAATGTCAGTTTACGCTGCACACACACATACACACCGCATGGGGCCGAGGTAACAAATTTTAAGTGCATAAACTTGACTGTAAATCACATGCAGAGAGAAAGAAACACAATGCCGGAGCGCTGGCATTCGCCATCATTTTAGAAAGCTGCTTTGTGGCTTTCTTGGATAACTAACAACTAAGTGTTCAGTAAAAAATACTGCCCTGGTATTCAGACCCAAACGATTAGTGTTGAACTGAGGCAGCTGTAGTGGTCTGGATGAATCCCAAATAGGACTGCAGGAGAAATGTTTTCTCCTCTTGGAAAGGTTAAAGAGTGTGTAAACATGTTTGTGTGAACATGTGACACCTGTAAACGGGCGACGACTGCAAAGTCATGTTATTTTTTTTTTTTATAGTGTAAATACTTCATGCTTTATTTCCATAGTTTACATTCTCCACATTTAAGAGATATGTGAATGCAAATGCTCTCTTAATATGCAATACCAGCTGCCCCTTGTGATAAGTTGCCCTCCGAATCCTCTGCTAGCGCAATAGAGCAACATTATTATTCATAAACCCCCAAAAATGAGCTATACGGTTCTCATATAGATGGTTTCCATTAAAATGTCCAGGATGCTTGTGGTGCACAAGTAAGAAGCTGAAAACCACTTAGCAGAGCAAAACAAATCCAACATTTCTACCCAGACAGAGTTACTGGCAGCTGAGGGGCCATCAGTGGCATATTAGTAATTACCCTCCAACAGAACAGACGACATCGGGTGACCACACATCAGAATTCTGTGCGCTCAGCTGTTGGACGATTATAGGAGAAAACCACGACTTTCACACCTCTGAACTCTGAGATTATTCTGTCCATTTCAGTGTATGCAAAGAACTTTCTGATGCATCACATTGGCCCCATAAAGTACTTAAGCCACTCTTAAATTTATATTGGTGTATATATAATACCGTTTAAAAGTTTTTTTTTTTCTTTTATTTAGCAAGCATTAAATTGTTTTCTTGATTTATATTTCAATTCATCAAGGAAAAAAAATATTGTTTCCACAAAAATATTAAGATTTAAAATATGGTCAAACTCACCTGCCTGTAACTTTCTAGTAATCCTGAAGACCTTGACCAGTTGTGTTTGATCCGGGTTGGAGTGAAACCCTGCAGGAAAGTGGACCACGGGGGTATGACTCGACAACCCCTGATATATAGTATTTAAAGGTGCAGTAGGATATCTTGGAAAATGCTAACTATAGCCTGATAGCACTGAAAGCAAACATCCCACTTTCGCTTTCGCCGTCCAAAGCCACGCCCCCTGAACGCATATATGCTTTCAGTCCAGAATAGCAGAGACAACATTACTACATTAGCGGTTCCCAGTGGTTATGCAAATACATACGTTGACAGGCAGGTAGGAAAGTCAATTAAAATGCTCAGACTTAGCATTTTGATTGGACAAACATTTCTTGGTCCTACACCCAGAATATATAAATACATTTAGACCACTTAACTTAATGATCGCTATCGGGATGTGAAGAGACTTTCAACCAGCATAACAAAAAAAAATTCTGAAGACAGTCACCTATTGCACCTTTAATTTATTCACAAGTTGATTTTTAGTGTACTGTATGTATGAAGTTGCCCTAAACAGGTATAATTTGTCACATTAATTGTAGCTAACATCATAATCATACAATATAATCGTTATAGTCTTCTGAAGCCAAGCAATAGCTTAGCCATACTTAACTGATTTACTTCTCTAAAAAACTGACCACAAAAGATGTGTCAGACATGACAACAAATACTATTGGTTCTTGTATGTCTCTATGCTCTAATGGAGCAATATTTGATTTGAAAGCTACAGCAGAGAAGCTTTTCCCTGTACATGTCAGTCTGTTCTTCACACAAAGCTATTAAATGGCTTCATAAGGTTTGGAACAAAGTGCTTGCATCATATCAAATATCATATCACACAGCATGCTTTTTTTGTCATTTTAGAGGTTGACAGTCCCCGTCACTTCTGTGTATGACATAAGGCTGAGTACATCATGTGAACGGATCTTTAAAGTCTGCTGCCAACTTCAGTATTCCAACTGAAAATAAATATTGAATAGAGGGCTGGGTTTTTATTTTAGCATTCCTCCTCCTCGCTCACAGCAAACTAACCGTTGAAAGGGAGTGGTTAAGGAAATACTGCCAAAGTCATCAAACTGACGTCATCAGAAAAGGAATGCCCTTCCAGAGTGGAAGCAAATTTGATAAAATTTTACCAAGAAATTGCCAAAAAACAAAAAATTGTTCTAGTGGGTTAATTTATGGATTAGCGCATGGATTAATTGTTACCACACATTGCTAGTCTTCAGGTGAACAGAGTAAATAGTGAAGGTCTAAATGTTGATTTCTTGTGGGATATGAAGTGTGACACATAAAGATGTGCGATCACATGGAAACCATGTAAACTGTTCTTGAAGGGTGGCATTCTTTAAAAAAAAAAATTTGGTCACTGTGCATTTAAAATAAAAAATCTACATATTTAAACCAGTAGCTTAAGCCTCGTTTCCACCAAGTGGTATGGTTCAGTACAGTAGGGTATGCAATCATTTCCATTTCCATTGTCAGAAGTTGTGAATTGTACAAAATTAGTGAACCGTACTGCACCACTTTTATGGAACCCTTCCGTTGGGGTACCTTAGTACAGTGCTCTGGTACCTAAAGGGTGGAGTTAGACTCACTGCAGAATGTTGATTGGTTTATAGAGAATCGACACTTGTGCGTTCTACAAGTGTCTCCTTCACTCGTTCCGCCATGCTGCTCATGCGTGTTTGGCTTGTTTACATAGTGCGCAAACACAAAAAGCTGGATCAGGGTGTACCATCCAGAATCACATTGTACTGTACTTTACTATACTGTACTGCTCGGTGGAAATGAGGTGCCATTCCACTGCCTTGCTGGGGAAAAATAAAACTCCAAGCTAAGAGAGTTTGCTGGTAATACCTGGTTAAAGCGGATCTCCCAGTCTAGCCAATTAGCCAGTTTTAGCCTCCCTGTTTGAATTCTGGATACTGCTGAAACGGCTTGAAATTCCATGTTCATTAATACTAAAATCAAAAATTATTTAAATATCACCCTGGCTTGAAAGCACTGCTGGAATTTTATGTAAACATTAAACATCTTGATTTTATTTTTATTTTATTTTATGAAGGTCCATGTCAGCAGAAAATTATTTAAATCTTTATAAGTACCCCACATTATTGTTTGGTTATATTTTCTGGTTTATCATCTGTATTTGTCTATTTTGAAGTCTTGCATAAAATGTATTATTTTTATTTAAGACCAGGCTGGGAAACCAGAGAAAACCAGCAAACCAGCTTAGTCTGGTTTAGGATGTTTCTTTAGCAGGGGTGTGTACTGGTATTTTACGTTATTTTGTTTAAAGCGTCTTCCCTTTTCTTAACCCCCCCCCCCCTTCAATATCGCTCTATTCTGGACATGTACAGCGCGATCAGTCGTGCTTGATGCTCTAGGGAAGATGCAAAAAACAGAACCAATCTGTCTGGCAAGTGTTTCCATATGGACACTGAGAGGGGCGCATTCCTGTGGAAATGAAGGCAGTTCCTTTCATCACAAAGACATGATCGATTCATGATAAGGATGCCAGGAGCACTACAAAGTGAGGGAAGAGAGAAAGAGCGTGAGAGATAAAGAAACAGAGGAAGGGAGGGATGAGGAAAGATTAAAAAAGGGGCTTGAAGTTTGTAGACAGAGGGACAGTGAGAGAGAATAAGTGGAGGATTGAGGAGATACTTGAGGGAAGGATGCAAAGAGCGAGAGAACAGGAAGAGAGAAATTGGCAGTGTAAAGAGAGGGCACACAGATGTGAATTAAAACATTATGCAGCAAGTTTCCCTCTAATCAGGAGATGCCATCAGGCCCTGAGGTCACTTCCTTTGAGGCCAGCTTCTCTCTGTCCAGTGATCATCACTTTATCAGGAAGGAATGCAAATTGCAGTAAAGATCTACAATGGCACTGCTGTGGTAATCACGGACAGCAGCGTGTCCTGAGCGTTCCTCGAGATCAACAGAGCTTTTCACGACAACTCCAAACACCACAGCCTCCTCGCTGGTGGAAATGAGTAAATTCATGGCTGAATTTTATTCTTAGATGGATTGTTTTTTTAGAATGGTAAATTCATTTCAAATGTGTATTTAGTCTCAGAAGCACATTTTGTGTATATACATTTGTGTGGTTGATATACGAACAACTACGAAAAAAGATTTTTTTTTTGGAAATGTTCACTGTTTTCTATTTGAATATATTTTCAAATCTAATTTATTCTTGTGATGACAGCTGAAAATTCAGCATCCATTATACCCAGTCTTTAGTGTCACTTGATTCATCAGAAATCATTCTAATATGCTGATGTGGTGCTCAATTTTTATTTATTTTCCATCTCCATGTTAACATTTTACGTTACTTTATTAAACATTAAGACATTGTTTAAATGTACATGTGTTAAAGGCAAGGTGCCTTCACTAGTTCAGTTTACATAATCCTGCAGTGTAACAATTAATCTCTTTATTATGTTAGGTCATAAATACTGCACATGCTAACAATTATACAGAATGGTGTGGTATAAAATGTAGTGGTATAGCATGTCACATTGCATGTGCAGATGTTCATAATGCAAAATTCACCCTGACTTGAAACCACTGCCAGTGATGGAATATGTAAACATTCATGTTTTTTTTTTTTTTTTTCAGTGCTGTTCCTGAAGTGCTCTTCCTAACCAAATTGCAGTGAGAAAGGTACAAAAATTGTATTATGTCAAACGTGATGAGAAATAAGTAGGCTAATGTTAATAGAAAAATGCTTCAATATTTCATGATCATATTCTCATTGCTGTAACTCAGCTTTCTGCAGTGATGCAAACTTTCAGTCAAAAGTTCTTAAAAGAACCTTTTTGCTTAATCCTAAAGAACATTTGAATAAAATAAAGAACCCTTTTCCACTTTAAAGAAGCCTTTTGTGCAATGGAAATGTTCTGAAGATTGTTCATGAAGCCATCAATGCCAATATAGAACATTTATTTAGAGATGTGGTCCATATGACATTATGAAAGAAAAAAACGATAATTTGGGATCAATACATCAGCTAAAATGGGGCAAATCGGCTCTAGCCTGCTCTGATTTGTGTCGTTGCTCTGTAAATGTATGGGCCACACTTAACGTGTCATGAGAGAGATATAATTCAGCCACCCAGGGTGACAGAACACACACCGACAACAAAACCTCAATACGGAGGGACACACACAGACCTCTGCCTCATCTTCTTTACCCATCACATCCAGTTAGAAGACGCAGCCAGACAACAGCTGGTGCTCCTGGATGTTCAGCCACATTTCTGCATTATTTACTGGCTCCCATCTTGAGGCCAGTTCTGGGAATGAACATCCAAATGTACTTTCTGGGAAGTCATATTTCTTTGTTTTCTCGGTTAAATACTTCAGTGTTTGTCTTCAGGACAGGAAGTTCTTCTTTCCGATGGGCTTTTCTTGCTATCTGACCGATATTTAATGACTTCTAGCTATGACTGAAGTGAAATGCCCTCTTGCTGTTGAACTCTCTAGACTCATATGAACTGTGGCGCCTCTAATAGTCTCTGATCACACCTGACAAGGGCTGTTAGCCAGGTATTTTGAAAGCAGGTGTGAATGAGCAAATGTTTTTACAGCGTGATGAGATGGCGATGGCGATGGCGCCTCAGCAGATAAACGCCTTTGATTTAACCTCTCGCTTCACCCCGTGGATGAGCGAAAGAAATCCAATCGGCTCCTCACGGAGATCAAAGCCGGCTTGTGCTTGTCATTCTCCGTGCTGCTCAGACGTGTCCAACAAAAGGCGGCTAATTTTGAGGACAGATCTGTGCGTTATGATGTCATGAAGAGATTAAATGTGATGACTGATGAGGGAGTGAAATGTTCCTAATTAAACTTCATCAGTTGACACAGTGATTACTGAACAAATGACAGGCCATCAGGGGATGAAGGTGCACAATCAGTTGAATTGATTGTTGAAAATGTTTTTTACTCTCTCTGAAGAAGAACACAAGTGGTGTTTTTTACAGTATGTAATTGTGAAGCCATTTCGGTGTGGTTGCTTTCTGTGCGGTTACCCTCAAGCCATCCAAGATGCGGATGAGTTTGTTTCTTATTCAGACCAAATTTGGAGAAAGTTAGCATTACATCACTCACCAATGGACCAATGCATTGAATGGATATCCTGAAGAATGAGAGTCCAAACAGCTGATAAAAACATCACAGTAATCCAGTCCATCACTTAATGTCTTGTGAAGTGAAAAGCTGCCGGTTTGTAAGAAATAAATCCATCATTAAGATGTTCTAACTATTACTCCTGCCCAAAATACCATAATCCATAGAGTCCATATAATCCATAATAACGCTTCCTCCAGTGGGAAAGTCCATCTCCTGTTGTCCTCTTACATCAAAATCCACCAACACATTCGTTTTTGCTTGTAAACATCTGTGCATATTTCTCTCCTGATTCAGATACATTTATACATACTGAGACATTGATTTTACTGGAGCAAAGCAATACTATGTGAAGTGAAGTGACATTCAGCCAAGTATGGTGACCCATACTCGGAATTCGTGCTCTGCATTTAACCCATCCATCGTGCACACACACAGCAGTGAACACACACACAGCAGTGAACACACACACAGCAGTGAACACACACACACCGTGAACACACACCCGGAGCAGTGGGCAGCCATTTATGCTGCGGCGCCCGGGGAGCAGTTGGGGGTTCGGTGCCTTGCTCAAGGGCACCTCAGTCGTGGTATTGAGGGTGGAGAGAGCGCTGGACATTCACTCCCCCCACCTACAATCCCTGCCGGCCCGAGACTCGAACCCGCAACCTTCGGATTACAAGTCCGACTCTCTAACCATTAGGCCACGACTTCTCCAAATATGGATAGAGGACTTGTGTTTCAGATAGAAGCAACAGTTTATTGTGTTTAAAAAAAAAAAAAAACTTTTTAAAAAATAAAATTTTGCATCACAAAATGACAATTGATGGACTGAAGTCGTATGGATTATTGTGCTGTTTTTATTAGCTGTTTAAACTCTCATTCTCACGGCACCCATTCACTTCAGAGGATCCAATGGTGAGTAAGAGATGTCATGCTAAATTTCTCCAAATCTGCTCCAATTAAGAAACAAAACCATTTACACCTTGTATTACCAGGTAAAGTTTCAGCAAATGTTCATTTTTGGATGCTTTAATGCCTGTTTTCTGGCATCCCTAACATAGGGAGTGATTTACAAATGCCTTTGAAAACGCACTGATAAATAAACCCTTATGAAATATACAGAAAATTAGTTTCTTTTAAATTATGAATGCATTTTGTTCCCCTTAAAAAAAGAAAAGAAAAAAAAGCATCTCTTTCTGCTGGAACATATCAATCTATATCACTGATGACACTGGAATTTGAGGACAGATGATTTCCATAATCATTCATCTTACGAACCTCACAAAGTTAAATGCCTGGATGATGTTTTGGATCGTATGTGAATTTTTCACATATATTTGTAACCGCTGAAATGATGCATATTTAAAAATGCACATAAACCAACAGCATCAAGTATCTAATTGCAGATTTATTTTGCGTTTTATGTCAAAATCAGAGTAGACAGAGCTGTGGAGCAGAAGGAAAGCAGTGTTATTTAAATCCGTTCCAAAACATTGTGAGCCATAGATACATCGCATGTATCTTTTGCAGGTGAAGTAATCTCATAATGTATTGTAACTAGACTAATAAAACTATCAAAGATGTCCGACAGGTCAAATGAAATGCTGGTTCTATTTCCTGGTTAACTACTTACCATGTTCCAAAAACCAGCTTCACTATCTTGACTGCTTTGGTGCTTCTCCAAGATGATCTTCCTGCTTAGAACCAGTGTTATTTATATACTATTATAATTTATATTGATATTTTGCATTAGCTTTTTTATTTTCAGTTTTCATTTTAGTATTAGTAATTTTTGTTGCCTTTTTCTTTTAAGCTTTTTCAGCTTTAGTAATTGTAACTTATTTCAGTTAGCTCTCAAGGTAACATTGTTATATCAAGTTTTTCATGTAATTTTTTTCAAGCTGACAAACACATTTTAATACACATCTTAAGGTGGATTTCCCTTCAAGGAATTGTAGCTCAAATGAATTAATTATAACAAAATATAATCCTTTTTTTTTTCATATCCTCGTTGATAAGGACACACTTTTTTTTTTTATAGTTTTTTTTTTCCCGCTGCCTCATTCTTCCCCTGAGAGAGAAAAAAACATGTTCAGTATCTTTAAATCTGCAACATACATTCTTATGCTTTTGTGACATTGAAGTAAAGTGTGGTTAGGAAAAAATCCTTCTTTGATTCATCTGTCATCACGAACAGAACAATTCTAGTCAAGGTCATTTTAAGATGCGAAGACTACATCATGAACCTTAAACCCAACTAAAAACAGAATTATCTCAACGAGGCTGGAGTTTCCTGTCATACTGTTGTATATTTTCTTATCACGACAGGACACCATTTCTCTTCATTACTTCTGCTTAGCATCACACCTCAGACAGCATTCACGGCAGGCCTGGCTTTGTAGGCAGCAGATAGCAGGGCAGCTCACTAGGTTTTGGAACGGAGCTGCTGTGTGAACTTGAGCTGAATTTTGTGGGGTTTTAAAACTGGGATGGGCTCTTAAAACACTAAATGTTACCCTGCTCTTGGCCAAGCCAAAACAAATGTAAAAGCGTGCTAATTCGCAACAGGCCTGGCATCAGCGGACCCCAGGAGTTCTTCATTTGTTATGTTTAGTCTGGCAGCCACTCCAGACGCAGAATATTGTTTTATTATTTTGGTAAACAATGGGCTGATTGTTGCAGGGAATAAAGAGGCCAACACAACCGTAGGCCATGCACCAGACTCACCTGAGGACAGCAGGTGGGTCAGCGGGTATGTTAGAGCCCTGGGTATGAATCCTGGTTGGATACACAAAGTATTTGAACACTCAAGACACACTGAAGTATTGGAATTTTATTGCTTTATATAATAAAATATATTTTAACCAACTGATCCCAAGATGACAAAACAGCATATATGTTGTATTAAAAATATACTGTATTAAAAGTATTTTGAAACTTACACCAAACATAATTTTATTTGACTATCCCACGCCATTAGGATACAAAATGCCACGGATTACGTTTTGTTAATATCACAGTTGTTTGCAGTGAGATTAAATGGTGTTTTAAAGTCTGCCATCAAAAGTTATAGTCTCAATTTGAAAGAAAGAAGACATCATCATTTATAAAATCAACTCAAACATTATAGAAAAAGCTCAAAAATGTTATAAATACTGCATAGTATCATAAAATGCCACCCATATTCTAAATAATAATGATAAATTGTTATTGAACCGAAATATATTAGATTAATTTTCCTGAAGAAAAAAAGGTGCATTGCAAGGCTTCTGTCTCTTAATTGTGAAGGTGAATGAAGAGGCTCAGAGTGTTACATAGATTGGTTTAATATTCGTTATGTAATGCAATGGTATTCACACATTTTTAAATCTGGCTGAAGTGTCTTTTTGTGGCCATGTAAATCTCAAAATCCTCTGCTTGTGGAAAAGGTCTCATAGTTATAATATTTACACTTACCCATAAAAAGAAGAAAGTGTTATTTAGTTTTATAGTACATGACAGGAAAATTGAAGAAGTGTGTTTGTGTGTGTGGATGCATCAGACAGGGACGCCGGCATGGATCAAACCAGCAGTCGGCTGTCGTCCCAGCGAGGGCTCCAGTGTCTGTCTGTCTGCCTCCTGGATGCCACATGAGGGTCTCAAATCACAGACGTCCCTCCAGACTGACATTCCACGATGACGACTACGCAGCCTGCAGGGTGAGTTACAAGGGATGATGGGTAATAATGACTCCCACACCATTAGGATAGAAAACATACAGTTAACCAATCAACAGGTTTTCACTGTTGCATTTTTTTTTATAATTTCCTGTAAAAATGACATTTGTTTTTAGTGTGTAGACCCCTTGAAATATCATGTGTCTTCTGAAATAGCAAGTCTCAAACTGTACTAAGATCTGCCAAGATACTAAAGTCTGCAATCAAAATTTTAATATCTCAATTTGATCTTAAACAGTTCTTATCAAATTCTTCAATGACGACATAATCTGAGCTGCTCTGTTCTGCACAGGGGGCGTGTGTGAAGCCGAAACTATTTACCATGTGAATCGCGCGGGGGGTGTGGCGGTCTCAGCTGATTACCGGTAATGAGGTGAGACGAGATAGACTGTATCTCTCCTTACATTCATACAGATTACATAAACTGAGAATATTTGTTTTTATTTGAATGACACCATTTAAAAATAGACATTCTAAGCTTTCTGCAGACATGTTTCATGTTTGTGTGACAGGTATTCGATAAGTTACAGTTAATTTTTCAGACGCGTTTCAGAATAGACTCATCTAAAAGAGAGAAGGCACAACGCGCATCCTGTTTTATTTTTGTTTTTTTTTTTGGCGAAAAGCACAACATTTTGTTTTTATTGTAAGTGTACCCGAAAAAAAAGACACTTCAAAGTTTCAATTGATGTATAACACTTATCTGTATGACCAAAATCGACGAAGTATTTTAAGTGTCTTTTACACTAAGAAAAAAATAATAGCTCGTCTCGTAAAATTTGATATTTTACTGTACGTCAGCAGTAGATTCTTCCTGTTTTTATTTATCCCAATGCATTTCAGGAGAAACCTCTGAGACAAAGTTGATGCTTAAAGGGCTAGTTCACCCAAAAATGAACATTCTGTCATCAAATACTGACCCTCATGTCATTCCAAACACAAAGACTTTGGTTAATCTTCGAAACACAAATTAAGATGTTTTTAATGAAACCTGCGAGGTTTCTGTCTGTCCCTCCAGTGAAAGCCCAGGTAACCAAAACTTGGATCCAGAAAAGGTCATAAATGCATCCACATGAATCAAGCAATTTAATGCAAGTCTTGTGAAGAAATAAGATATGATGAACAGATTTAATTTATGCTTTTTGTGCGATACACATACAGTAAACAGGTGCATCACGCTTTAGAACAAGCCTCACTGGTTTGTTCTAAAAACCTACTAATTTTAACTGAAACAACCCAGTGATAGGCACTTTCCCAGGTCGCTAATGCGTATACCTGAGGCTCTGAGCTGTTTACTGTTCACTTAGAACAAAAGTCTTTTTAATTGTTTGTTTTGATAGATTAGCTCAGCTAGCTGCAGCATGAAATGAGTTTAATTAGCGATGCCAGTTCTCTCTTTGCGCAACCGCCTTCCTCTGACCGTCGCTGAGACCGCAGCACAAAGATGAATGGAGCATATTGTTTAAGAGCAGATCTGCTGGTTGTAAGGAATGACACCCGTTCTGAGACTGTTTAGATAAGCGTGGTAAAAACACACTCGTGCCAGGTGAGCAGCTGCTTGGAAGTATCTAATGAACACGGATATTCCCACCGAGAACAAGGCTCGCTTCTTCTGTCGAACATTGTTTTTGTGCGGCAACCAATAACATTGAATTGCTTCGCACCTGTGCCAAAGAAATCAACCGTGAATCAATTATTCAGAGAGATGTGAGATGTTTGTTGTAACGTTATCTCTAAAATCAACCATCACCTTTGTAATTTCGGCAGCATTGTACGGACACGACAAAAACAACCCACCCTTGTTTCGCTGTCAGAGAGGTGATGCAATTCTGTTTTGAACGCCAACGCTTGAGAAAAACGTGTGCTGCATAGATGATTGTCGTCGTGCAGACGTTGAGTATGATGCTGTTAGCAGTCAGATCTCTGCTTCGACTCGGTTTTTGAGGGATGGAGCTTAAAAAGCATATTTGGGAGCAGATCCCTCCCCTCTATGGCATCACCACAAGCACACACACACACACATGCCTGTGGCCAGCAGAGGTTTGTGGTCAGCCCAATAACGAGCGGTTCAGCGTAAACACGGTTTCTAGACTGCCCCAAACCCCACAAACCTCTGCTGCTGAAATATTACTCACAAAGCTGTCACCGTGCGTGTGTGTGCGTGTATGTGTGTTTGTGTTCATACAAAGTACTAGACTTGCTAAATGACATATGAAAATATTTAAAATGCACAGCGCTGAGCAAAAACAGATTCCTTCAAATGCCAGTTTTGTTTGTGAACTAAAAAAAACTGTCTTGACTCTCGCTGTTGTGAGTTGGATTTATTTGTTTGTTGTTGAACCTAAAGAGCTGTGTGAGGTCATCAGAGAACAGTAATTTTATACAAAACGCTTACTGTACTTGCATGACACGTAGTATTGCTTTATTTAATAGAATAAATTAATAAAAAATAAGGTAGTATATAAATATGAATATTATATAAATAATATACAAACTTTAAAAAAAAGTGTATGTATGTATCAGTGGCGGCTGCTGGTCTTTCAAAGAGGGGAAGCTCATTTTCGGCCTACATCATAACAATTGTCCATTTATTTATACGCAAATTCTGCCCTACGTTCCTTTTCAAGAAAATGCTCTGTGACCCTGTTATACCAACTAGACGTCTTTTCCAGTGACTTGACCAGTGTCCAAACGACGCTAGCCTAACCTACTAAATGCCCCAATTTGGGTGGTGATGGCGCAGTGGATAAGACACATGCCGTTAGTGTGAGAGACCCGGGTGCGAATCCACTGTGAGACACCAATGTGTCCCTGAGCAAGACACTTAACCCCCTAGTTGCTCCAGAGGCGTGCGACCTCTGACATATATAGCAATTGTAAGTCGCTTTGGATAAAAGCGTCAGCTAAATGAATAAATGTAAATGTAAATGAATGAATGAACAAACGATCTAAAAAAAGATATTAAACTCCACGGAGGAAATCTGGAAATTAGGTTAAACTGAAAGAAGGAATGTGGTGTATAATTGTGTGAAATGTATGATGAAAATTGGCTAGCAATTTCGCCAAGCAAATACCAAGAAATAGGTTGCAGCAGTTTCGCTGTCAATCAAAAGAAGGTGCAATCTGTCGACAAACCCTCCAATCATCACGCAGAAGCCCAGAGTCCAGGCCAGCCCACTCCTCCATTCACCCCCAGAGACGCTGAGCGTCTGTGGGCGGGACATAATCGCAGCATTTATCCAATGACAGTTTAGTTTCGAAGCACTGAAAAAAACTGTTCAAAGCAGCCCCATTGAAGTCAGTGGACGCTAGGCTTCAACAGGGAAATGCACTGACGCTACGGGAATATACGAGAAGGAAATCGAGTCACCTGCTATATGTAGTTGATTCTGAACGAACTCGTCTTCGAGATGAACGTGTTCTAACGCATTTTTAGTCAATAAAATGTTAACACAATAGTACATATTTGACCATTAATTTTTGACATTATAGGGGAAGCAGAGCTTCCCTTGCAGTCTTAAAGAAATCCCCATGTATGTATGTATGTATGTATGCATGATCATTTAAAAACTCATTAGTTTATACAGCTCTGGAAATCAGCATCTCTACAAGAATGGCAGCCATTCCATTCCAGTGTCTGTTAAATTCCAACACAGACACACTTTGTTCTGCTTAATGAAGTATTGATTAGGTGTTCACCTCAACCAAATATTATTTAATGAGGAAAAGTATAAAAAGACACTGCCATGGTCATCACTATCCTCTTCCAGAAAGACCAGCTGGATGACAAAAACAGTGCTAGTTGTACCTCAAAAGCAATTGGAATTAAATAATAACAGTCGGCCATGCCAAAAGAGTTGAAAAGAAAAGTTTGAGTGAAGAAAGGATGGGTCCAATTCTGGCTTACTGGCAGAGGGACACAGTGAGTGTCAGGTTGCTTCCATCCTTAAAATTTCAAAGACAGCAGCTCATAAGAACAAGGTCAAGCTGATTATATTGGGGACAAGCTGGACTGTCAGAGGAAGAAAACAACTCTCCACTAATCGGGATGCCCACCAACTCATTCGAATGTCACTCAACAATTGTAGGATGACCTAATGGGCTAAAGTCGTGCAAAGCTATAAAAAAGCCCTTCATCAATGATAAGCAAAGAATTGACAGACTGAGTTTTGCAAAAGACCATGAGGATTGGACCGTCTCCAGTTTTCAGCTTTCACCTGGTCATCTAATGGTTAAACGGAGGCCTACAAGCCACCCACTGTGATATTTGATGGAGGATCGGTGATGATGGGGGTGCTTCAGCAAGGCTGGAATCGGGTACCTTCATCTTTGTGAAGGGCGCATCATTTCTTTTCTAACACGGTATTGGGATGCAGAGTATTGCAGGGGGTATGACATCGTCTATCGGCCCAACCCTAGTATTGTGTTGTTTAAAAAAGAATATGAACTTATTTTCTTTGCATTATTTGAGGTATGAAAACACAGCATCTTGTTGTTATTTTGACCAGTTGTCAATTTCTGCAAATAAATTCTCTAAATGACAGTGTTTATTTGGAATTTGGGAGAAATGTTTTCAGTAGTTTATAATAAAACAAAAATGTTCATTTTACTCAAACGCATACCTATAAATAGTAAAACCAGGGAAACTGATCATTTTGATCATTGATCATGTGTAAAAATGTGTAATATGTAATAAATGTAGTGTGTGTATATGTATGTGTGTATATAATTTAGTACGCAAAGATATTCACACATGCAGTTGGCAAGCTGTACTGCAGTGTAACAGAATGCTCTTCTGCGGTTTTGTTTGGACTTGTTTCTGAGTAATTTGCTCATTTGGCTGAGATAGGAGGGGAGTAAAAACTACACTTTGAGAGAGTGGACATGATTTGTGTGTGTGTATGCCGTCTCCTCCTCTAGTCTCCATGCGCACAGTTAAAATAGTTTTCGTGAGGCCTCGAATCTGTGACGCCTGACATCATTAAACAGATCTGCCTGTCTGTAATTTTCAGCCACAGTGTCTGTCACCAGAGAGAGAGAGAGAGAGAGACAGACTGAAGGAGAGAGACAGCAGGGTCAAGGGATGGAGAGAAAGGTTACATTTAACCGTAAGAGCATGAAGGAGTGGAAAATTCACTCTTTTATGATCCTACTAATGAAGAGTCTTGTTCTGGCATTTGCCAGCTGCTGTGGAGATGTGAACAGCTTCTTGTGATTTGATTTGTAAAAAGTGGCCTTAAAAAGACACACAATATGCCACACTTAAAAATGAATGAATGTCATTGTATTATATTACAAAATATAAAACTGTGAATCGATTTACTGAATGGTCTGAATGATTCATTCATGATTCTGACTCTCAAGTTAAGCTCACTGACTCGATGATTCTGTTGCAACAGTGAACAGTTCACTGGGGTGACAAATTACGTTTCACTCTGTTCTTTACACAAAGTTATTGTATGACCAAAGAAAACTTTATTCGCATTGTCCAAACACATTATTCAAAATTTCTCCTTTTGTGCTCTGCAGTATAAGAAAGTCAGTTTGGAATGACATAAGGTTGAGTTGACAGAAAAATTATATTTGGGTGCACTTTAAGTGCACTTTAGACAAATCTTTCATCATGTCTTCAGTCATGTTTATAGCTTCAGGTCGATCAGCTGTATTGATCAGGTGCAAAACATTCAAATGAAAATGTTGTCGTCATTTACTCTCATGTCAGTCCAAACCTGTAGTAGTTTCTTATGTTGAACATAAAAGAAGATATTTTGAAGAATGCTGGAAATCAAGTTGATTGGCTTCATAGTATTTCTTTCCCTACTATAGAAGTCAATGGGGACCAAGAACTGTTTGGTTCTTCAAAATATCATATTTTGTGTTCAACATAAGAACGAAACTTATACAGGTTTGGAACGACATAAGGGTGAGTAAATGATGACAATTTTCATTTTTGGGTGAACTATTCCTTTCATGCCATCAACTATAGACTGCACTAATAAAGTTGCTTATCGTCGTGAATCCTGAACTCTCTCTACTACTCTATATATGCTGTGTGCGTGCCAAACAGGCTACATAATAAAGTAATTAAAGGGTCAGATATCTCTATGATTAACCTGCAATTCAGGTCTGACTGTAGGACTAATTAGAAGTTAGCCAGACACACCAAAGGTTGTTGCTGCTGATCCTCTTGTACTTCCTCGGGATTCTTCTCGTTTGATATCCTCCTGTCGGCTTTGTACTTCCCTGCTGTTTGTGCCCATTCAGGCTTTCATGTGGTCAGGTGTTTTTCTGCAGACAGGGATATGGCTACCCATAGGATTACGGCACTTCAGCTGAGCTTGGAGCTTGTTTATTTGCTATGATAACTTCCGCTAGGGGCTCAAAAAGCAGGAATGTGGTAGAGTAGATTTTTATGGTAAAAGTAATGCTTTCAGGTTTTGTTTTTTGGTTTGTTTGTTTGCACATGCCATCCACCTGACCTCATGTCTACATGCTTCAAGTGCATGCATCAAGAATATAGATTTTTTTTTTCTGGCTATAACAAAGATGTGTTGTCATGCAGCACATCTTAATTCTAGAAAAAAAATACATTGTGTGAATTTGCAGTGGATATCTATGTAGGATGTGTACATTGGTTGCCCCAGTACTTTTATTTTAAGTGCACTTCTTGTTTGTTTTACAAAGAAGTTAAAATTAAAAATGCATTGAAATCTATGAAGTTGCAGTGGAAGCCTATAAGCAGAAAGTGTAAGTAGTTTGTCCAAAGACGTCAATTTAAAGTGCACTTCTACTTGTTTTTTTTGGTTATTTTTACAAACTGGAATACAAGTTGACATTTTTTTGGTGGTAATCGGCAATCGCGGAAACATAGATAGCTTTTATTTTCTACTTAATTGAATTAGGACACTTCTTCACATTAACGTTTACATTTATTAATTTAGGAATTTAAAAAAAAACAAAATGTATCCAAAGCGACTTTGCTACACAGAATATATTGCATTTTTTGTCACACTAAAGTGATGCTGGAAGCGTAACCCGAGGAATAAAGCAAACAGTGCATGTCGTTAAACTATTAAAAACCTCCCTAAGTGGTTTCTTTAGATTGCAGTTGTGGCAGTACAAATCGTAAAAAGTCCATTAATTGTTATCATATCATTTATATGTTTTCATCACACAAACATCTTTACAATTTGCTTGAAATAAAAATAGAGTACTGATTACCATCTCAATCATATGGCTTGTACATTTACAATATTGATGTGTTTGAATCATAAAATGCTACTTTTACAGGATTCATATGCTCAGTGTTAAGTGCAATTTCTGACTACGTATTTACAATACAGTAATTTACTGCAAGAAGAATAAGAAGTTCCTTATAAAGGGAAACAAAAGCAATCTGCCTTTTGTGATGACCCAGGGAAAAAAGTCTTAAATAGCAGAGTGTACAACAAGAAACATCCCTACGGTGCAATTTCTCTGCATCCGTCCAGGAAATACGATCAGTCCTTTTTTTTGGTGCATCCTTCCGTGGAATCAGTTTTCCTTTGCTGCCGCTGCATGTGTGTCTGCATGCGTGCGCGTGGTGTGTGTGTGGAGCAGAGAGCGGTTCTGCGGGGTCAGCGCGGCTGGCAGGTGTGGAGGTTTCTGATTTCTGCTCCAGGTTTCTCTCTCTGGCCTCGGCAGGTCAGGCCGGAGCCACAGTTGCAGCGCTGGAAGATCTCCAGACTGTGAGCTCCTTTCCGCCGGTGACGTGTGCACACCTGTCCCTCCGTCAGCACAGGCTTACAGATCCGTGACCAGAAGTGTCGGGCACAACAGAGCCCTTCCACACAGTCAGAAGACCTGAGACACGTCTCGCCCTCGCCACCTGTCAGATTAAAAAATCACATCAGCGTTCACTCCTCCAGATTTTTATGGAATCAAGCATAGAAGTACTGGAAGTTTTGAATTCAGACTTGTGAATTTAAGAAGAGATGAGACAACAACTAGATGAAAAATGTGTAGCAAAGCAGGTTGGGGATTTTATAAAAAAAAAAAAAAAGATTAGATAAAAGCCCAAAACAAAATGGATGATAGGAGAAAACAGGAGACTGAAAAGAGATGAGATATGTAAAAAAAGATGAAGAGAGACCAGAAGAGAGTTCAGACAAGAAGTCTATTATAAGGCAGGTCAATATGGAGAAGAGACACAAAATATTGGAGAGTAGATGAGAAAAGAAGAGAGACAAAGTCATTACTTGAAAGGTGAATATAATAGCGATGAGAAGAGGCAAGTTGGAAAAAATAATGGATATGAGATGAGAAGAGAAAAGAAGAAAATAGATGAGACAAGAATAGACGAAATGAGAAAGGAGAAAAACGAGAAGAATGAAGATGAGGAGAAAAGACAAGGAGATTAGATGAAAAAAGGAGAAAAGATGAGATGAAGACAAGAAGAATGAAGATGAGAAAAGACGAGAAGAGATGAGATGATGACGAGAATGAAGATGAGAAAAGACGAGAAGAGATGAGATGAAGACGAGAAGAATGAAGATGAGAAAAGGCGAGAAGAGATGAGATGATGACGAGAATGAAGATGAGAAAAGACGAGAAGAGATGAGATGATGACGAGAAGAATGAAGATGAAGAGAAAAGACAAAGAAAAGATGAGATGATGACGAGAAGAATGAAGATGAGAAAAGACGAGAAGAGATGAGATGATGACGAGAAGAATGAAGATGAGGAGAAAAGACGAGAAGAGATGAGATGATGACGAGAATGAAAATGAGGAGAAAAGACGAGAAGAGATGATGACGAGAAGAATGAAGATAAGAAAAGACGAGAAGAGATGAGATGATGACGAGAAGAATGAAGATGAGGAGAAAAGACAAAGAAGAGATGAGCAAATCAAAACGAGGTGAAATGAGTAGAAGAGCCAAGATGAGAAGCAGAAGAGACAGATTTGACACCTTTGAGTGGCTGCTGTGGTTTTGGTAGGCTGGTGGTTCTTTTAGGATGTGTGAAGTTCTGCCCACGTGTTACAGGCACATTTGGCTCATCCGTGTTGCCAGCAGGTAGAGCGGCATCTACCGTGCCGGTAGCGTCTGTATCAGCAGGTTGACACACACCTGAGAGAGAGACACGAATGAGAAAATCAATCTTCATACAAACTATAATGAATAAAACACAAAATGATCTCTGGTATGCACCATTGATGCATCGATTTCCAGCGCAGCACATCCCGTCGCGAGCGCAGCGCTTCCTCCGCCTGCGGCACGAGAGACAAACTCCGCGAGAGCCGTTACAAAACTCCCCGAGTCTGCACTCATCATCAGCGGCGCAGTGCGGCGACTGTGGAAGAGCAAATCATCACAATAAACTTTATTTAAACGGCTCCTTTAAAAGAACATGCATGTCATGAAACCCCAAAGGAATTTAAAAATCATCTCAAACTGAGTCCTTTTAAATCCTCTGCGTTTCAGCATCCCGTGGTCACGTACCGGAGCGTGGCTGTCCGCGGTGCCGGTAACGCGCGGGCTTGCGCTCACCGCGTCACTCGGGCTGGATGCTGCGGGCAGATGTCTGATGGAGTTCCGTAACACAGGTCCAACTTGAGCATCCGCAGTGATTCCGCCCCAAACCGCGAGATAAACAGTCACAACGGTGAGTAGTGAGAGCATGTTCCTCATGTTCGTCTCTGTCAGTCTGTCACGCGTAATGTCCAAACTCCACAGCACTTCATGCGTCTCCAAGAGTTTTATACATGCGGGACTGTTTGTATATTCCCGCCCCTTTTAAATGACTGTACGAGGGCATCAAACACGCTCTCCACCGCCCCTCTCATCGCCTGCGCAGACGTGCTGTATGAACTCATGTCTGCGCAGGCGATGGAAATAGTTCTGCCGATGCGCGCAGCATCCCCGCCTCATGAATATTAATCAAGCTGCGTACCGTTCTATTGCGTAACCTAATGAATATTCAGAAGCCACGCCCTTATCATAATACGTCTTTCGCAATAGCTGTGCGTAATTACCGTCGCGCCCCCTCAGAAACAGACCGACAACTTTAAGTGCTTAAAGTGGAATTTAAGGCATATCATTATACACGACGGTACCTGTCAGCAGCCCTCTGTTAACTAGCTCTTGAGCTTAAACCCGATCATTTTTCTGTCAGCACATAAAAATAATATGCACGTTAATGTTTCATGCGTTTATCTAACTTACTGCAATAAAAACAGATGTTCCTCTTCACTGAAATGAAGTGCATCTTCTGTGGATATATATATATATATATATATATATATATATATATATATATATATATAAACAAAACGGAGTTAGCTTGGGTCATGATTCACTAAGCTTGCATTGTCTACATAAGGTGCATAAATAGAATTGTTAGATAATAGTTGAACTATGGCCAGTATTATACGTTTATAAAAGTATGCAAGTGGAGGAAAAACGTTTCACCTGGAATAAATTAAAGTGGAATAAAAACCTTTTCCACTAAATGCATCGCCCTAATTGTAGACACTTTATATTTGCTAAACAATCAGATTTTGGTGTGGAATACATTGTGGAAACACCTAACACCTGCTGTTCTTTAATCGGCTGTATTATTATTAAATCATTTTAGTTGTAACAATTTATTCGTTGAGTGATTATTAAAACAGGAACACGAAAGTGTAACTCTATTCAATACAGTCTTTTTCATAGTTTAATAGAACTGACACTGACTGTGAGTTTTTGTAGGTTAGGCTATGACAGGCTCCTCACATGCACCTTGGGTTTAGCTGGCACTTTTGTGTGAAATAGTGAATTGCTGCCCCCTACAGATCATGAGGCTTTAAAAAAAATCATTAAAATCTTGTATGGAGTGTTTAATTAATACAGAATTGAGGTTTAGAATATTTAAAGACAGCTTCTCATTAGAGGTGCTCGGCATTCACTTTATACATGAAACATTAATGAATAAGACAAGTGATAGGTCTATAAAAATAAATAGGAAAAAAAAAAACATGATTCAACTTTTGTTGTTTTTGTTGGTGTCAGTATGGTTATTGCCATGTTGCATATTTATATGCAAATTCATTAATGATGGAACAAATGAATCTGAAGTTATTTCTACTTTGAGGCTTAATGTCCATGCCTGACTGCACAGTGAACTTACCATGAAACTCATTTCTAATTTCAGTGCCTGGGAGACTCATTTCTCCAGGGTAAGCAGATCTAGCCTATGGCCTTTTCTACGTGAAAACAGCAGATCATCATCATATCCTCTGGTGATGCCAGACAAATTGTAATTTAATTGCAGTAAATAATCAAATTTGAGGTCCTACCCATGTTCTGTCGTTAAGGATGTGCTCAAGAGAGGAGAAGCAAGGGAAATGTGAAAGAATCAACAACAAGATCATGTTTTGGTTATATTTCAAAAGGAAATAAAGAATATTATAAATGAAGCCTTTATGACATTTAAAACCATATATAATCCCTGCCCATTTTTTTAACAGTATTACTTACTAATGCGGTGTATTTGTAATATAGTAAAGGGAATATACACTACTGGTCAACAGTCTGAAATAATTAAGATTTTGTTATGCTTTTAAAAGAAGTAATTTATTTGATTAAACAGAGTAAAAACAGTAATATTGCTAAAAAGTTTCAATTTAAAAGAACAGTTTTGTATTTGTATTTCTATATGTGTGTATGTATATATGTATGTATGTATGTATGTATGTAACGATTACCGGTTTGACGATAAATCATAATAAAATTCGCCACGGTTAGTATTACTGTTTCATATTTTAATTATCATTAAAACCGTATTCGATTACCGCGATATGAACAACTCACGATAAATAAATACTGTCCAGCATAAAGCAGAGTGTAACAGTGTCACGAGCGCACGGCAGCAGAGTAGTTTCATTCTGAGTGAAAACAGGGCGGAAAAGCTGGGAGGTTTTAAAAGAGTGCTGAGGGAATTATACAAATGAATATATCAGTGAATTAATTATATGAATTATCAGAAACGATTCGATGGCATTTTGTTTTCATCTCAGCTCCATGTAATACCTAAAGGAAGTGTTCTTAAACAATACTGCTTTGTTCGCGGAGTTCACGGGAATCAGCTGTAATTCAGCTTTTCCATATAAAGCGCCACCTGCTGTCAGAGAGTGGATTTACTGACACTTATTTACATTCAGCCTGTGTGCAGTTTCTGTCTGGCCAAAAAACGACCAAATTTGCATGACCTGCTGTAAATTTTAACCGGTTGATGAAAAACAAGCTTATGTAGATTCTACACATTTAAACAATTCAGATAAGCTATATAGAATTATTTATGGAGCAGATAAGTGGATAGAGAGTTGGACTTGTAACCTGAAGGTTGTGGGTTCGAGTCTCAGGCCGGCAGGGATTGTAGGTGGGGGAGTGAATAAGCAACACTCTCTCCACCCTCCACCCTCAATACCACGACTGAGGTGAGACCCTTCGGAGCAAGGCACCGAACCCCCAACTGCTCCCCGGGCGCTGCAGCATTGGCTGCCCTCTGCTCCGGGTGTATGTTCAGTACTGTGTATACACTTGGATGGGTTAAATGCAGAGCACAAATTCAGAGTATGGGTCACCATACTTGGCCACACACCCCTTCCCCTTATTAATCATTTATCATTTTGACTTAACTCTTTTCTTTAAAGGCTGAAATATGAGATTTACCTTTTATATGAAACTTTTTCAAAGCTTTATTTGAACATTTACATTATTTATTTGAACATGCTATTAAACTGGTGTCAGTCAAGTTGTCATTTAAAATCCAGACCTCATTGGTAATGTTATTGTTTTAGTGATTATGCAAACAAAAAGTCATTTTATTTGCTGTTTGATTTTTAAGTATAAAACTTGGTGAAGTGATTTATGTATCGGTACTTTTTGAACATCTCCAGCACATTTTAACAATACCGTGATAATACTGATAACCGTGATAATTTTGGTCACTATAATCGTGATGAGAAATTTTCATACTGTTACATCCCTAATATGTATATGTGTATATGTATGTGTATATGTATATATGTATGTAAATGTGTATATATATGTGTATATATATGTATATATATTTATATATGTGTATGGGTATATATATGTATATGTGTATATGTATAAGATTATATATGTATATGTGTATATATTAGGGGTGGCACGGTTCGCGGAAAAAAACCGAACCGCACGGTTCTCCACACACGGTTCGGCACGCGCTAGGACCGCGGTTCAACTGAATTCTGACAACGCATGTGGTTTGTTATAAATAACATGTAAAACAAATAGGGTTCGGCTAATGTATGTTTCTGTTAATTGATGCGCATTCTGGCTTCCCAGTACATTATAACAACAGCGATGAGAAAAAAAATAAAAATAAGTGGACAAATCATTCACTCTTGTTCAATGCGAGTGCCTTATGCTGGAATATGAGCATTTATTCCGTCATCACCCGGGTGCTGATAGCGCGCGCACAGGTGAGACCTGAACAGCACACGTTGATATCGGTGTTTAGACTAAAGTCATGTAAGCTTTGCCAGCTCAAATATTTAAGAGCCAGAGGACGCGAGCTCGCGCGCGCAGTGAGAAGATTTGTGCGTGCGCTCATCAGAAGCGCACAAACCTGCGCCTCAGAACGCGCGCAAATATGAAGCTCTCTCTGAAGTATTGTGTTTTAATGGATAAATTCACACAAAATTCTGTCAAAATGACCGTCTTGGTAAGTATCCTATAGCAGACATAGCCGGCTGGGCGTACAGTATCAGTGCTTTCTCTTAAAGTGACAGTTAATATTAAATAAACAGCAACAACAAAGAAATCACTCACTGCTATTGATTGAATCGCTTTTGTAACTTTAATAAAGAGTAATCTTTAATTTATACAGTCAAATATGCAATGCTGTTTTACCTTTGATTACTTTAATCGTACTTCAATTTCTGTACCTAAAAAAAACCCCTGAAAATCACTGATTATTTTATTTGTATCTTTACTCTATTGTATTTTTATTTGTGCTGTTGCTTGTAGTTAAAGGTCTGCTTTTATTTGTGTACACTCACAATGAAAACAAAACAGATTTTATATATAACATGTAATAATATTTAGCATTTTCACATCAAAATAAAAGAAACTGAGCAAAGTAGATGTCTTTTTTTTCCCTGTTGTACCGAAATTGTATCGAAC